>NC_045432.1:21343236-22039486 GCF_902635505.1 Sarcophilus harrisii
CAAACAGGCCAACATCTGCTAAACCCAGTTTGGGTTTGCCACTTTGGGACAAGGGGATAGGAAAACAATTTAGTCATTATTCTGCCTATTAACACACAGCATCATAAAAAGACAAAAGCAAGGAGTTTGGATTGGGGGGGAGGGACTTGAGGGTGGAAGCCAAGTGACTGAACTAATGCCTGGCTTCTTTCTAAACCCTTTAGATCAAAAGAGAGACCTCCCTGGTGCCCTGTGTGATAGCTGACTGTTTTCATAAAAACCTCAGGCTTGAAAGTTTGAAGTCCAACTGACTAGCTAGACAAGCCACTCCATTAACCCAATGGTGTCCTTTGAGAGTCAACCATAACTACGGCTCCCCGAGACTATGTTTTATTTCAGACTCTGTCAACTTAAATTCCAATTTTAGAAACTCTCAGCTAACCCATTTATACTTAAAGAGCAGAGGTAGCCATGTAGTAACATTAATGCAAATAGGAAAAGAATAAAAAAAAAAGTCTCCACTTTTCATTTAGGTCAACTTAGCCTTCTAGGCATCTAGCACTTTGAGAAGCAGGACCTTAACAATCAAAGAGAATTAGAGAAAGATAATCACATAATTCATGCCACGGCCTGAATAAAAGTCTTTTTTGTTAACAACAGGTATACATTTGGGGGAGTAGGGGATGGGGAACTAGACTTGGGATTTCAGTGGTACAATGAGGTCTCAGGGAAGAAATGCAGAGCTTTAATGACAGACAGAGGGTAGATAATAGAGGTCATTGAGTTCAGCCCCTTCATTTTACAGAAGAGGAAACTGAGGCTAGGGAGGGGAAGTCACTTGCTCAAAATCACAAAGCTATGAAGTCCTTGGGGTGAGATTTGAACTTAGGTCTGACTCCCAGTCCAATGCTCTATGCGCTATAACGGACTACCCCTGAATCCCTGCAATAATGCACATCTCCAGCTGCTTTGAAGTTAGTCTTACTTGATTGATTGATTACAACTAGCTCAGTACTTTACACCCAATATGTATCAGAAACAAGACTTGAATTTACATCTTCTTGGTTTCAAGTCTAGAACTCTACCATATTGCCTTCAATAATTCAATAATTTTTTCTGCCATATCTACTATTTCACAAATGTAACTGTCTCTTTTATAAAGAAACCCTCTTTATTAGGGCAAATTTATATGTATTTCGTATGTAAGGTTCAGAGTTGTCCCAGGCCCTGAAAGGGACCAAGTTATTTGTCCAGGACCACACAGTCAGGATAGATGAGAGATGGAACTTGAATTCAAATGTTTCTGACTACAAGGCCAGTTCTTGACCCACTATACTCACCTGGACTGTAATAAATTGAAGTGAATTCGAGAAAAATCCTGATCTAATAATTTAATAAAAGTCTTTTGTACAACAAATATAGATATAAAATAATTTCTTCAAATCATTTCCCAGGAGTCATTCAAAAACACTATCATGGTAGCTAGTGGTATTATAGTGGATAGAGCACAGGCCCTGGAGTCATGAAGACCTGAGTTCAAATCCAGCTTCAACACTTACTAGCTGTGTGATCCTGAACAAGTCATTTAATCCCAATTGCCTCTCAAAAAACCCCACTATCATAACTCCTTGTTACGTGAACATAGAAAATTGACATCCTTCAAATTAAGTCATCCATCAATTGTGTGTGTGTGTGTGTGTGTGTGTGACAGAGAGAGAGAGAGAGAAAAAGAGAGAGAGAGAGAGAGAGAGAAAGAGAGAGAGGTGCTTTTGCTTTTGCCTATATGTTGAACTCCTGAGTTTTTCTTTCACAGGATAAGTCAAAAGAGGATGCCAAAAGGTCCATAAACATGATAACAGGAAGAAAGGAAAATGATTTCCAATGTGGATTTCAATTCTTTCTCATATTTGAAGTAAAGTAGCTGCTAAGTTTTGATTAGGAGATAAAGGAAAGCAGAGGGCACCAGACATTGTACTTCTCCCAGGGTGGCTAGTAACTGAGCTGCAGTATAAACCGCAGACATGGAGATGGTTAATAAACTTGGTCTTAATACTACATTTTGTTGGACACAGAGCAGACAGCATCTGCTCTAAGGAGACATTTTCTGCTAAGTGTTCCCTTTCTCTTCCCCCCCACCCCCCTTTTCTTCCTTTCTCAGTTCTTTGGCAGATGGCAGAAGAGTAGCAATAATCTCCTTCCGTCTCATAGCCTTCATCTGGATTTGCTCAGCATCTCAAAGATGAAATTTGTTAATGACATGGCAGTGACTGAGCTGACCATCACGGTGATGAATTCCAACCTCCATACAGCAGAAATGATTCCCTTGCACCTTCAGTGACAACAGTCACATACTTATTGGAGGCAGGGCATAAAACTTGCGAGTTTAAGACAAGCTTATAGAGATTATAGTATCAAAAATTGCCTTGTTATAACTGGTCATGATTATGAAATCTAAGCTCTGGGGGAAACACAAAACCACAAATATTCCCTCTTAATTTGGATTATCTTTTTGAATTGAATTGAATTTGAATTATCTGCATTGGCACTGAATTTCCCTGTCAAAACCAAGCCCCTATTTTGGTGACCTTGATCTCATATCTCCTCTTTACTATTATTTCTTAGTCTCAAATCTATTCTGTATTTCTTTCTTTGATTCAGTTCTAAACTTCAAAGTAATTTTGTGAACTTGAGCACAAAGTCCTTGAGTCTTCTATACCAAAGCTTTTTAAACTGTTGGGTGAGACTCATATGGTGTCAGTGTGTAACTGAATGTAAGGGTCACAAAATTATGATATTATCAGAATATGTTCAATTTGTATACCTATTTATATATCTATACATTCGGGGTTGCCTAAAAATTTCTCAGATGAAAAGGGGTTGTGAGTGGGAAAAGGTTAAAAAGCCCTGTTCTATATCATGAAGTTCAGTTCTTTGGCTCCCTATTCAGTACCTAGAGCCCCATGTATGAGTGGGGCAACCCATGTCTCTTTCAAAGAATCTCTTTTTCAGGGAGAAGGGTCAATCCCCCAAATCATCAATACAGAATAAACCCCAGTGCATGCATGATGATAGTAATACCCAGGAGATCGTAATTTTCAAGCCAGAAGGCTGAATTCTGGCATCAGAGAGGGTAGGAAATCCCCTTCTCTTGACTAGAAAGCCCAATTCCAGGCCTCTCACACTTAGGGTTACCTATGAAGTAATCGCCCAAGGCTGATAGTGCCAGAGAATTTGCCTTCTCTGGGTAGAATATCAGGATTCTTTCTGGGAATTCCCAATATAGGGCTGCATACATTAACACATGTAAACCCAGCCAATGTGCTTCTGCACAGCCCTAGTGCTGTGCTCTTGGAATCTCTCCAAAAGGAAAAACTTAAAAAGAAGCCACATTTGACCTGATTACAAAAGCTCCTAGAGTCTGTGATTAAGAATAATGACATGCATTTAGATAGAGGTTGGTTTGTTTGTGTTTTTAATTACAGTTCATTTATTTCTATGCTTTTTTAGTGTTTTTAAAATAAATGAACACTGGAGTTCATCAAAAGACTTTTCTATATATATTGACATAGTAATATTTTTACTTTATTTGTGTTCAACAAATTTATCTATTTATTTATTTTTATAAAAAATTTGATTTCCCATTTTTTTTCTCCTTCCCTCCCTCCTCTACTCCCTTCCCAAGATGGCAAGCAATCTGATACAGATTATGCATGTACAATCACACTAAACATATTTCCACATTAGTCATGTTGTGAAAAAAGAATCAGAACAAAAAAGGAAAAACCAAGAGAAAGAAAAAGCAACCGAAAAGTGAAAATGATGTTTTCATTTGCATTTAGACTCCATAGTTCCTTTTTCTGGTTACATAGATATAGTATTTACCATCATGAGCCTTTTTTAATTGTCTTAGATCATTGTCTTGCTCAGAAGAGCTAAGAATATCAAACTTGATCATCCACAAAATATTGCTGTTATTGTGTACAATATTTTCCTGATTCTATTCACTTCACTCAGCATCACTTCATATAAGTCTTCCTGGGTTTTTCTGAAATGTGCCTTCTCATCATTTCTTATACGATAACAGTTTTATATTACATTCATATACCACAATTTGTTCAGCCATTTCCCAGTCAATGGGCATGCATCCCCCTGATTTCCAATTCTTTGTCACCACAAAGAAAGCTCTATAAACATTTTTACACATGTGAGTCCTTTCTTTTTTAATGATTTCTTTGGGATATAAATCTAGTAGTGGTATTGCTAAATCAAAGGGTATTCAGTTTTATAGTACTTTGGGCATAGTTCCAAATTACTCTACAGAATAGTTGAGTCACTTCACAACTTCAACAAATAATGCTCAGCTCCCCTCCTTTCTTTCCTTCTACTCTAATAGGACTTTGGTGCCTCTTCATGTGATCTAATTTACCCCATTTTACTTTTCCTTTCCTCTTCTCCCAGTCCTATCTTTTTACCACCCCTTAACTTCTTTTTTATATCATCATGTCAAAGTCGATTTATATCCACACTCTCCTAACACCCCTCCTAACTGCTCTAATAAAGATACAGTTCTCAAGAGTTACAGGTTATCATCTTCCCATGTAGGGATATAAACAGTTTACTCTTTAAATAATATGCCTTTATTTTCTTTCCTGTTTACCTTTTTATGCTTCTCTTGAGTCTTGTACTTGAAGATCAAATTTTCTATTAAATTTTCATCTTTTCATCAAAAATGATTGAAAATTCTCTATTTCATTGAATACCCATCTCTTTTTCCTGAAAGATTATGCTTAATTTTTCTGGGTAGTTGACTCTTGGTTGTAATCCAAGCTCCTTTGCCTTGTAAAATATCTTATTTCAGGCTATCCAGTCCTTTAATGTAGAAATTGTCAAGTTCTGGGTAATCCTGAGACTGTGACTCCTTAGTATTTGAATTGTTTCTTTCTGGCCTTTTGAAGTATTTTATCCTTGATCAAATAATTCTGAAATTTACCTATAATATTTCTCAGAGTTTTCCTTATGTGATCTCTTTCAGAGAGTAATCAATGGATTGTTTCAATGACTATTTCACCCTCTGGTTCTAGGATATCAGGGCAATTTTCATTGATGATTTCTTGAAAGATGCTGTAGTAGGCTCTTTTATTGATCATGCCTTTCACATAGTCCAATAATTCTTAAATTATATCTTCTGGATCTATTTTGTAGGTTGGCTTTTTTCCAATGATGTATTTTATCTTTTCTTCTTTTTCTTTTCTTTTCTTTTTGACTGATTCTCAATGTCTCATAGAGCCATTAACTTCCATTTACACTTTTCTAGTTGTTAAGGTATGGTTTTCTTCAGTTAGCTTTTGAACCTCGTTTTCCATTGGACTAATTTTACTTTTAAAGTAGTTATTCTTTTTCAATGAACTCTTTTTTTTGCATTTGGTCAATTGTACTTTTTTAAGGAATTGGGGTTTTTTCAGTCTATTTTTGTCTTTCTTGTTCCAAGCTGTTGACTCCCTCTTGCATACCTCTCATTTCTTTTCCCAGTTTATCTTCTACTTCTCCTATATGACTTTTAAAATCTTTTCTGAACTCTGCAAAGAAGGATTTGGGGGCTTAAGACCAATTCTATACCTCTTTGAGGTTTCGTATGTAGGTATTTTGTCATCTTCTGAATTGGTGTTTTGATCTTCCCTTTTACCATACTTGTCTCTGCAGGCTTTTCTGAAATCATTCTGCTGATCATTTCTTATAGAATATTATTCCATTACATTCATATAACATGATTTATTCAGCCATTCTCCAACTGATGGACATCTATTCAGTTTCCAATACAATAAGGGCTACTTTAAACATTTTTGCATATGTGGGTTCTTTTCCCTTTTTTATGATCTCTTTGGGATACAAACCTAGTAGACACTGCTGGATTAAGAGGCATTCACTGTTTCATAGCCCTTTGGGCATAGTTCCAAATTGCTCTCAAGAATATTTGGATCAGTTCATAACTCCACCAAAAATGTATTAGTGTCCCACATCCCCTTCTACGTTTATCATTATCTTTTCCTGCCATTTGAGTCAATTTGAGAGTGTAGTGGTACCTCAGAGTCATCTTAAATTGCCTTTCTCTGATCAATAGTGATCTGGAACATTTTTCATATAACTAGAAATGGTTTTAACTTATTCATCTAAAAATTGTCTATTCATATCCTTTTACTATTTATCAATGGGAGGATGGCTTTTGTTATTATAAATTTGAGTCAATTCTCCATATATTTTAAAAATCAGAACCCTTGGGTGTAAATTTTTTCCCCAGTTTCCTGCTTCCTTCTAATCTTGGCTGCACTGGTATTGTTTATACAAAACCTTTTTAAATTTAATATAGCCAAAGTTATCCATTTTGTATTTCATAATGTTCTATAGTTCTTCTTTGTCCATAAATTCCTTCCTTCTCCACTGATTTGAGAGGTAGACTATCCCTTGATCTCCTAATTTGTTGGTAGTTTCACCCTTTATATTTAAATCATAAATCTTATCTTAGTGTAAAGGTGCTGGTTAATGCCTAATTGCAATTTTTGTGAAATAGTGAAGTCTTATCCCAGAAGCTGTAGTCTTTGGGTTTATCAAACACTAGATTACTATAGTCATTGACTATTGTGTCTTGTGAACCTAATCTATTTCTTTCCTAGTACCAAATAATTTTGATGACCAAACAGCACTTTTTATAGAAATGAAGTTGCCCATGGTCAAAGGAGGTCTCTCACCAGCAGTTTCTTATATTAATGAAATCACAGTATGGTTTTCCTCCCCTGCCATTTAATTGGATATAATCATATCTAACAATTTCTTTTACTTGTTATAAAATCCCCAGTTTCATTTTTGATTTGAGAAATTTGGTTTTTTACTTTTAAAAAAAATTCAATTTAAGTTATGTTTTTCTATTTTATTATTTCTTCAAAGAACCATCTCTGAGCCTGATTTACATTTTAAAGTGTCCCCTTTTTACTTTCAGTTTTGCTTATCTTGTCTTTGATTTTTAAATGTCTTTTTAAATGTGAGTCTTCTGTTGGTTTGCTATTAAAAAAAAACATTCTTCTCTTTAGCTTTCCTCTCTAGTCTCTTAAGACCATTACACAGTTTTTGTCTTGATACTGTTATGTATTTTGCTTCCATTTTCTGTATACACAAGGGAGAAGAGAAAAAGAAAGAGAAAGAGTGAGAGAGAGAAAGATAGAAAATTATAACAGATATCCAGATAATTGAACTACATCATTACTATTCTAAGATGACTCTATGCCAAGATTATAGTCTGTTTTCTGAACTCATCTGTCTCTTTTCTCTCTAGGTGTTTTGTAGTATACTTTAATAACATTATCACTTTGTTTCTGCCTCCACTGATCATTACCAAAATGCTCTCTTTCAAGCTCTCTGCTTCTGATTTTTGGATTTCTTCATTTTAAAATTAATTTTATTTTCATATTTTAACAATTATTTTAATTTTATTATTAATACTTATTGTGTTACCTATAATTAATTATTGATTTGAATTTTGATTATTAATATATAATGTTACCTTGAACCCATTTTAATTATATAATTTAGTTATTATATATTTATTTTAATCATATAATTTATTTTAATGTATTAAGCACTTCTTCTATGCCAGCCATGGTGCTAAACATTGGTAGTATGAATAAAAGAAAAAATATAGACCCTGCCAAGGAGCTCACATGCTAAATGCTAATGGGAGTGACAATAGGCAAATAATTCAATAATTATGTAGATACAAATTATGTACACAGCATGTAATCTCAGAGGAAAGGAACTGGGTGGGGGGGAAGGATGTGTGGTAAAAGGTATCCTAAAAAAAAAAAAAAAAGCATTTGAGCCAAGTCTTATAAAAAGTCAAGGAAGACATGGGGAGGAAGTGAAAAGGGAGAATATCCCAGCTATAGATGGATGAATGGATGGGTGGAGGATACAGCCAGTGAATAGATATAAAAGTAGGAGATGAAGGAACAATGAAGAAATTAGTATTATTGGATCACAGAGTATGTGGAAAGCAGAGAGCTATGACAAGACTCTACCCTTTCAAAATTATATTTTATTTATAGGTTTTGACCAGTCAAGTATCTGAGATGCTTTATGAGGCCAAATTTGTCTCTTTATGTTTTGTTTTGTTAATTTTTTAGTTCATTAACTTCTCATCCTCATGTAGTAGGCTAGCAGCTAGTTTAAGCAACTGTTGTATAGTATACAACTTCAGTTAATGAACAACTTCTTCTGTGTATAACCTGGAACTCAGCTATGGGCCTCCAAGCAGCAGTCTCTCAGGGACTAATTTAGCACCTGTTCATCATTAGATTCTCAGACATCACAGAACCCTTTCCTCTATATGGGCTACCTTTCCCTTGAGGTCAACCAAGCACATATTCACAGGTCAATATGAAGACTATAAGAAGATGGGCTTATACTGCTTGTTTGAGAATCACATCTAGGAATTATTCTAGTACTTATTTAACAACCAACTCCGTGGGAAAGAAAATGTACCCATGATACATTTTAGCTTCATTTGCATTGCTAATATTTTCTCCATCACTTTCTTACGTCTAGAAATCAACAAAGCAGTCCATCAAGTCCTAATTTTCCTCATTTTCCATTTTCCAAGGCATAAACACTCACATCAGAAATGTGCCATTGACTTGCCTGTGTCTATAAGAATAACTCTGATGCTTATTCCACCTCAGCAAATGAACTGGTTACTTCACTTCAGACTACTCCACTGCGATAGATCAAAAACTAAGGCAGAATACCATGTTTTATGCATTTGTGTAAAGACATATGAGGCCATGAATTTTCCCATTGGCTCCTTCCTTAGATCTGGTGTTTACATATATTCTAGATGGGCAGCTAGATGGTGCTATAGTGCACAGAAATACACATAGTCCGCAGGTCTTGGAAGCAAGAAGAATCATTTTCTTGAGTTCAAATCTAGCCTCAGACACTTACTAGCTATGTGACCCTGGGGAAATTACTTTACTCTGATTACCTCAGTGTCTTCATATATAAAAGGATCTGGAGAAAGAACATGATGAACCACTCCAGTATTTTTACCAAAAACAAACAAACAAACAGAAAATGGAGTCAGGGAGAATCAGACAAGACTGAAATGACTGAACACCAAATTAATCTAGATATTTTTACTGCTATTCATTTTCATATGTTGTAGCTACTCTATCATATTATCCAGTATGGCATATACATGGGAAGTTTTCTTCTTTTAAAAAGTCTTTTTTAAAATTAGATTTATAATACTTCAAAGAAAACTTTTTTTTTTTTTTTTTTTTTTTTTTTTTTTTTTGCCAGATCCTTTTAAGTGTGTTGTGTCCCCAACTAGGAGCTGGTCATTCCCAAATTTGAAGCTGTGGCCAGAAAATCAAATTTTAAATCCTTCCTTTTAGAGGTGTTAAGTAGACAATTTCTAAAATTTCTTTCTGTTTTATGATAGTAGGGATTGAAAGGGTTAGATTTTTTTGAAAGTGGGAATAAGATGATATAAAAATATTCATAGCTGTTGCTTAGTACTTTCCCCAGTGAAATGACTATCAGTATGTGACTATGGCCTAAGTTTCTACTTAAGGTGGAAAATAAATGAAAAAATAAAATTCTGCTGGCCTAAGTTTATTTTTCTGCATTTTTCTGTATTTTCCATCTCTAGCTTTGTTCTGAAGTCCGTTACAATTCTGTCAGTATTTATTCTAAAGTCTTTTCCAATTCTTAACATTGTACAAGTCAATGATTCTTCATTCTTATTTGTAAAATTAATGTGGGGGTGAAGTACTGGGTAATTTGTAAAGTCCCTGACCTATCATCTCTGACATATCATAGTCACAGAGGGAGGGAGATTAGAACGAGTTACCAGTAAGATCCTTCCATTTAGAAAAACAAATAGAAGATCATCTGATCAGCATGTTGGTTGTGCAGGAAATGTGCCAAATTTATAGTAATGAAATCTCAGCAAGAAAAGATGGGAAATACATACACAAAAAGTCATGCCTTCTGAAGTGTCAGAAGAGGGTATGAGCTGCTGGAGTTCCCACTCACTCTAACCACTCTCAGCCTGCCTTCACATTAAATAACCATCCCAAATGACTTGACAACATCCATCCTATCACCTCAAGGCAGTGATTCAGTTTGAATTGCTGCATTCCCATAACAGGTTGGAAACATGGAACATGTCGAACCATGGACATTGGAAGGGAACTCAACTGTAAGGGATTGGGATAAAACTCAAAAGTGCAGAGATAGCTTGAGAGTAAAGAGTTTCCATTTCTAAGGGAAAAGGGGGGTTGAGGTTAATTGTGCTTTCTGTTCTGTGGAATTTTCACATTGCAAGGACCCAATTTGAAATAGGACCTAAACTCATATACTGAGAAGACTATGGCCATATATCCCTGGGGTCCTGGGCAAAAGAAAATACTATGGAAGTGAAAAAAGGATAGAGAAGAATGCTGACAATTAATAAAATAGACCAAGAATCAAGTGGAAAGGATAGAAACCCAAAAAACCAAGAAACAAATCTCGGGTAGAAGCCTGACTCCCAAGTAGAAAAAGAAACAGTGAGACCCATAAATAAAGAAGGAACAATGAACAAGCAATCCAGGAGAGGTCAAAACACAATAAATTTTTTTGCTAATAGGAAAGTGAATCCTAAAACCCCAGTAGGATCCCCTGAAATAATAAAACAACAAAAATTCTGGAATTGTTCAAAAGCAAAATAAAACCATTAAAAGAAAAAATTGCTGTGGAAATTGGGACAAAAATCAGCGTTCAAAGAAAATATAAATAGAAGAATTTAGAAACCAATGGTTTCTCCAAAATGTATAGTCTGACAAAGAAAATGAAACATTTGGCACTAAAAACTAGGGAAGTGGGGGAAATGACCATATCACAAAGAGAAGACAGTAACTTTAGCAGGTAAAGGAGAGATAAGCATTTATTAAACACCTTTACTTATTATATATATCAGGTATTCTGCTAATTGATTTACAAATATTATCTCATTTGATCCCAGAAGAATGTCGGAACCCAAAGCAACTGAAAAAATAGCAGGATGGGAAAAAAGCAGAGAAAATTTCAACAACAACAACAAAGGTAGAAGCCCAAATACCATACTTAATAAGATAATCCCCCCAAAATTCCCCAAACTAGTTAATTCAGAAGGCAAAGTACTGATTAATATAATTCACAAGTGACTGATAAAATAAATGTCGTGTTGAAAACATCAAGACATTTGGTCATCAAATTTTAGAATTTCATTTGCCAATCAATCAATAAGAACTTATTCATTACTGAATTGTCTTCTCCCTCCCAGGATATCCCCCATAAGCATTTGACTCTTAGCTTCCCTCTAGGGCCTCTATTGAAATTGTTCCTGAGTAGAGCCTCAGATAAGAGCGTTACTGGGCATTCTTGATGTTTGACTCCAAGATCCACCATCTTGACTGGAAGCTGGGAAATGGAGCCAGCAGCAGCAGACAGCTCCAGGAGATATCTGAGAGAAAGAGAGAGGGAGGAGAGAGAGGCAGGACTGGTCCTCATGTCTCAGCATACAGAGCTACAGCAACCATACCATATTGCCTCCTGCCTTTTATTTCCTTGGTGAAGACATCCCCACAAAAAGATATAAAATCAAGTTATTAAAGAAAAAGAGGGGGCAAAGGAGAATTGAGCACCATCTAGAAAAGGAATGGGCTAGAGCAAGGACCAAACCTTTTTACGGTATTCTAGAATCTGCACTTTAGATGAAGTTCCTAGAGAAGAAAATGAGTGAACAAATAAGCAGTTAGACCATGAATGGAACCGAGAGTTCTGAATGGCCAAGATGGGGGCAGAAATAAAGAGGAAGATTTCCTTCTGGCTGGTGGTATAATGGATAGAGTGACAGGCCTGGAGTTAGGAAGGTCTGAGTTCAAATCCAGTCTCACACAATTACCAGTTATGTGACTCTGGGCAAGTTACTTCACCCTGTTTTCCTCAGTTTCCTCATCTCTAAAATGAACTGGAGAAAGAAACAACAAATCACTCCAGTATCTCTCAAACAAATCCCAAATAAGATCATGAAGAGTCAGAAGCGGCAGTAAAACACATCTCTTTCTCTTAGCACCTCAAAAAGAATCAGCAATGTCAAGATTAGGTTCGGGGAACTCCAGTGTGAGGGAATTCTCTCTATCAAACAGGTTAGTACCTTCTCTGCAACTTATAATCCTAGAGAGTTGTCTAGACACTTAGAGTCTGAATGACTTGTCCAGGGATAGTCACTATGAATCAGAAACAGGCCTTACATCCAATTCTGATTAGTAGACTGGTTATCTATCATACCATTCTGCCTCTCAAATGAATTAAAGGTGGGAAAAGGAAGAAAGGAAAAAAATAGAAATGTCCATAACTTAATCTCCACGGAAATAAAAAGGGAAGAAGATAGTATGAGAAAGCTCTTCTCCTCCTTGAGTAAATCTAAACTTTAAATACCAGAGGTAAGAGAGGTAAGAGGGATTGGAGACACTTTGGCTCTGATGGGCCTCCTGATTGCCCTACCACCATAGGCACATAATCAAGTGTACACCAGCTTCAGTGTTAAAGATCATATGAGACCAGGGCAATCATTATCAATGATCATCAGGGACCTTTGAAGCTCCCACTTTCTCCCTCCCTTCTTTCTCAGCTGTCTGCTGGTGGCTCCATTCCTCAGTTCCCACTCCAGATGATGGATATCAGAGTCAAACATCAAGAGGCTCCAGTAATACTCTTATCTGAGGCTCCACTCAGGAGCAATTCCAATAGAGGCCCCCTACAGTGAAATAGGGGGAAGCTAAAAGTCAAATGTTCATGGGGGAAAGAAAGCCTGGGAGAAGGAAGACTAAGGATTCAGAAAGGCTGAGGAAAAAGGAAAAAAAAATATCCAAAACAAGAACAAAACAAAAATAGGCAGAGATAAAGTGAACAAAGAAAAATACCAAATATGACAAAGAAAAACGATATGTATAAGAAATTCTCAAGACAAAACTGGAGAAGAAAAGAAGAATTCTAAAATAAGTGTAATTAGAACTTTTGAACAAAATATGGAATGGCCTCCAGTCTGCATGAGTGGTTAAAGGGCCTAATAGAAGGATTGAAGGAAGAGATGAACAGTGAAGTAATTCAGAATAGATATTGGGAAACTTTAATAAAACAATGGATACCAAGAAAAAATATATAATATAGAAAAAGAACCTAAACCAACAAATCTTATTTGTATAGTAAGAAATAGCAGCACAAAGCCAAAAGAGAGAAAAAATGGGAAGAAATCCTAAAATGTCTTCTATCAAACATAAATGTCACCAGAAACAGTATTTGAAGAAATAATATAAGACCCCCAGGACTTCCAGAAAAGCATAATCAGGCAAAAACATCCAAACATCATATTTCGCCTTCCACCTGTTCCATTGTGCCTTCTGGAATTTTAACTCCATAATTAACAAACTTTCCTCCAATTTAGACCTCTTTTTCTCATATTCCTTCTATTTTCTGTCATTCACAGAGACTCCCCCAAGTTGGTACTACGTTCTGTCATCTTTAGCATTTCTGTGATATCCTGTGTCCTGCCCCTCTGACAGTCATCCTGGTGGGGGAGTCAGAATACTTATTGCACCCCACTGCCACTCCCATATTCTCCCTTTACCACCATCATTCATCAACTTTATGTCCTTTGAGGTTTATCTTATCCAAATTTATTATCAATCCAGACTCTAGGAGCAGTACCAGTCCCCATATCACTCTTCGTCCTGACTCATACCTTTCTGTACTTGGATCACAGGTCATCATTGGATCATTTCCACCCTACCTCCTGCCATATGCCAAGAGACTTTAACATGCATATTGTTCCCTCAAAAACTTAAACTTGTGAATTCTTTAATATATTTCTCCCTTCTACCTCAGTTACACATGAGGATGAACGTACCCTTGGTCTTGCAGAACCTTTAAGATCTATGAAATCATTTTATTGGATCATAATCTCTTATCATTTTTTGTCTCAATGTTTCTTACCCAAGGGCATGGCTGGACTCAGAGTTGTACCAGCTCAGAAGAGCAGGTTATTAGATTTTCTTTGTATTTATACTTCAGAAATTGGTCAATGCTACAAAGGAGGATTTGATTTACTGTTTTATTCATTTCTCTAGATTTAAGAAAATGGTAGTGAAAATATTAAAAATACAGATGAAGTTTTAAAGTATGTTGTGTATTTTTGGAAAAGCAGTCCTTAAACATTTTACAGCATAGCCCTGGTCTTATCCTATATCCTACCTATGTCCCTTCTTCACCTTTACTACAACATCTACTCTCAGGCCAGTTTTATTTTGCTTTAACTTTATTACCTTCCTAAACCAGATCTTCTTAATTAATAACAGGTCAACTTCATAGTCCTTTATACACCAAAACCTTGCACCTGCATCCTAGTCTCGTGTCTTACCAAGCTGCAAGTCTGGATAATTCCCAACATTTGCCTCATCTAGCCCTATTCATGTGTGACCAGATAAAGCTGGAAGAAGTACAATTGAAAGACAGGATCCACAACAAATTTGTCATCAGCTGGATGACCCCAACAAAGTAATCCTTCTTATTCTCCAAGTGATTTTCTATCCCACCCCGCATACTTCCTTGTCATTTAAATTCCTTTTTAAACTATGGCTTACCTTTTTAGCCTTAGGAGTCATTATTACCCATGTACTACCATGACAGTCAATTTGATGTATTAACTATTAGTCAAGAAGAATAGTCCAGTTCCCATCTTTGTGCCTTTACATCTGAAATGGACTCTCTCCTCTCTTCTACTTCTAGCAGGGATCCTTCCCTAGTTCCCTTTAAACCTCATCTCAGGTCCCACCTACTTTACAAAACCTTTCCTGATCCCCATAGATGCTAATGGGCGGCCCTGTCTAAAGTTATCTTGTCTTGATTTTGCATATACTTATACAGGCACATGTTGTTTTCCCCTCCTTCTCCACATCCTCTCTGATTGAATATAAGCTCCTTGAGGGCAGGGGTTATTTCATTTTTGTCTTTGTGTCTCTAGAACCTACACTGATGCCACATAGTAGGCTCTTTATAAATGCTCATCGATTGAGTGATTGGTGACTGACATTATCACTGTCACAATGTTGCCCATCGTCACTACTGCACCCTGTGAACACCACCACCATTACTGTCACATCTTTGCCATGAACTCTGACATAGTGAAACCATTATTCTTGTCCTACTGTCATCATTAACGTTGTGTCTCATGAAATACCTTTACTATCACAGCACTCACATGACATTGTCACATTACCAACAGCGTCACTCTGATATCACTAACATCAGCAGTGTGACATGAGAAGCCCTTATCCCTGCCACATCAACACCATCATGGTGGCAATGCTACTGTTAGTACCAGCATTGCTACCATGACCATCATGACTGGATTCCCACCAGAAGCCCCATCTTCATTTTCCCATTGCTTTTATCAATACTGTTACAAAAATACCTGTGGGACTGTCAGATCCATAACCCTCTCTGATCACTACTTCACTGTCAAATGTACACCATCAGTCCTACCATATGACCTGTGATTTCATTCATTTAAAAATCCCTAGTGAGGAAACTGTTTTCCAAGAGACCTAAATATTCCCTGCAACTTAGTTGTCTGGGACCACTGAGAAGTGCCCAGATTTTCCCATTAAAGTGTGGCAGAGTGGGGATGTCAACCTAGGTCATCGTGACTCCAAGGCCAGCTTGCTACCCACTATGCCACAACGGCAATAACAACAACAACAACAACCCCCTCAAAGCCTAACCCATCATCCATGTTGTGATGGAAGGGCAAAGGAAGGCAACGCCAGCCAGGATGATGTACAGCATGGACTCTGTGTACCTTGAGATCATTATGATAGCTATAAAAGCCTGGCAGACACCCTGAAATGCTAGCCAATTGAGATATGCTAATATTATTTATTGGGTTATCATCTTAGCTTAGTGTGACAGAATAGCTCTGATGAACCTCAGAAATAAGCATGGTGGTATAGGGTTGAAAGCTGGCCCTACAGGAATCATCATGATGATCAACCCAGCATGGAGGACCACATGTTCTTATATTATAAGAAAGCAAGATATACTGGAACACTGATACTCCACTTGCTGGAAATGCTTCAGGGCTGATAGAAGTGACCACTAAAGAAAATAAAATATTAAATGAGGAACAAAAATTCAAGACAAGTCAACGAGCATTTGCTGAGTATCAGGTTCATTACTGTGTGCCAAGTATTGTGCTGAGCACTGGAGAAACTAATAAAAGCAAAGTGACCACTAGAGAGATCAAGCCACAAATGAACACAAAATGGACTGAGGATCTGAATTTATTATGTGCTAATATAATATCACTGAACAAACACATTCTCTCATTTACTGAAAAGTGAAACATTTTTCAGGACTTTCATATATTAGCACATGCTGTTGCTGTTGCCATGGCAAGGGCTATAACATAAGAGGTAGAATTCTTTTGGAATACATGTAAAGTCAAGTATCAAGAACCACCGTGACAGAAGTGGCTTGACAAAACTATTGAAGATCTACAAAAGACATTGGGATATTCCATCGGTATCTAGCCAGTGTACACAGTAGAAAACACAAATGTCTTATCAACCAATTAAATGCCACAAAACTGGGAACACATGGAAATCTGGGAATCTGGAAGGGGAAAAGTATATTACAAATTATCTATACCCTTGATCAGAAATTAAGAACAAAAGCCTCAGCGTTAAGATGTGATGCAAAGAACAAAAGCAACAATCCAGTGTAGATCAACATTTATAATCATGTTGCCAAGAAACCAGAAGCAGGATTTTTAAATGCATATTGGATCAAACATGTGAGAGAAAGTTTGGACCTTGTTAATAAAAAGAACAAAAGAATGGTTAGCTCAAGGGAGGTAACAGAAACTGGCTTCACTGTAAGACTACGAAATAGTGGGTCAAGATAAGATCCCTATCTATTAACTCAAATGCTTCACGGGGTGCACAGATTACGCACAAGGTCTTTTCCAGCTTCCTCTCTGATGTCAACCTGATTTCATCTTTTTGAACTCAAGGCATAACTTATTTTTATCACCAGGAGGCGAAAACACCAATGAGTCTTCTAAACATAAGCCAATAACATTTCTATTTTTTATACAAGGCTTTCACTAACCCTTGCCTTGCTCAAAAAAATCTATATCCACTTATAAGAAAATAAAATATTGAATGAGGAATGAAAAGTCAAGACAAGTCAACGAGCATTTGCTGAGTATCAGGTTCATTACTGTGTGCCAAGTATTGTGCTGAGCACTGGGGATACTAATAAAAGCAAAAGCAATCACTTCTCTTAAGGGTTTCCCATTGTAATGGGGCAATGACGGGTAAATAGCTAGGTACCTCCATAAGAGATAGAGAATAGAGGGAAGGGATGAGAAAATACAGGATAACAGAGTAAATGAAAAGTAATCTGAGAGCAAAAAGCACTAGTAACTGGAAGAACCAAGAAGGACCTCCTAAAGAAGGTAAGCTTTGAGCTGAGTTTTAAGGGAGGCAAAAGGAAGCTTATGATTATAAGAGAGGAAGGAGAGTGTCTTAAGCTAGCTGACAGTCAGTGCAAAGGCAAAGAAAAGGGAGATGAAATTATTGAGGAGCCACTGGATCACAGAATGCATCGAAGGGAATAAAGTATAAGAAGACTGGGAGAGGGGCAGAAAGGATGTGTCAAAATGTAAAGAGCAACTCATCATCTATTGATCTGGTGATTGTTTGGCAAGCACCAGAAAAGTACCATAATATTTACATCACTGATTATCGCAGTGCCTTTGACTCATCTCAACACTCACAGCTTGGTTACATACCATAAATATCCAGGGTATCCTGAGAGTCTATTAAAGAGAACAACTGCATTAAAACTTTTGAGACATTTTTTTTATAAATAGACCCAAGCAGAGTGACACCTGAGTACTTGCTGACCACATGGAAAACTGCCATTTATTTAAATCAACTCAGTAATGTCGAGAGGTCAGCTAGATGGCACAATGAATCTCTATTCCCCTAGCTTAGGAAGACCTGAGTTCAAATCCAACCTCAGCCATTTACTATTATGTGTCTCTGGGCAATTCACTTCACCCTTTTTGCCTCAGTTTCCTCATCTGTAAAATGAGGTAGAGAAGGAAATGGCAAACAACTCCATTATCTTTGCCCAGAACATCTCACTTGGGTTCACGAAGCGTTGGATATAATTGAATATCAAGACTGAACAGCAACTGAAATATCTGAACAGCAATACTATCAAGAACAATGAATATAAAATATGGTATTTTTGAGGTGGTTTAATCTCAGTATGATTCTGTCTAGTCTTACATATATTGTTACCATTCCTTAATAGAACTGAGTATGACTTTTAAGTAAAAGAGACTGCTATACCAAAGCATCATCTTAATCATTTTACGCACATGTATAGCATCAAGTTACATGGGGCCCCTGAAAAGCACATTAAAGAGCTTCTTCACTTCATGGAAACTTTCTCCAATCATATAAAAAATACAATTTGGATTCAAGAAAGGTAAAATCCTTATTGTACACCAAGGAAGAATGGAACATGCCTAAAAGTCCATTTAAACCAGTGAACAAATGGGAAACTTACAAATATCTTAGTTTTCTCCAGGCAAGATATGCCAGCCCTAAGGCTATCAGGGAAACAGATGATGCTAAGCAGATTGAGATTTAGTAGCCACCTGAAATCATACTTTTAGATCATTAAACACTTGCTCAATGCTGGTTTAATGTATACGTTTGGCATCCTGAGGTGGACAACATCACCCATACAATGTTAATGAAACCTTCAAGGCAGCTATAAAAATACTAATACTTCTTCATTGAAAATGAAGAAGAGGATTGATCAGATATACTCAGAGTGCAAAATAACTAGGTATATTTATAGAAATATTTGGGAACAAGCAGCTCTCACTTCACAAAGCAATTGAAATGTCTATAGAAAGCGGCAGTGCAGTGGATAAAGTATTAGATCTAGAGTGAGAAAGATCTGAACTCAAATTCAGCCTCAGACATGTAGCTATAACTCTGTCCAAATCACGTCACTTCTCTCTACCTCAGTAGCTCAACTACAAAATGGAAATTATAATAACATCTACCTCCCAGGGTTGATATGATGATTAAATGATAGCATGTTTGAAAAGCACTTGGCATAATGCCTGGCACACAGTAGGCACTTAATAAATGCGTGTTTCCTTCCCCCTCTCCTGTATGCTACTAAATTTGTTGAATATAACAAAGTTTTGCTTTTGTTTTTCTTCATGGATAGAGCATAAAGTCTATCTATGGGCCAAGAATCATGACACATGAACTCAATCAAAAATAAGTCAAAAAGAAGCATCAGACAAATGGCCAAATTGTGGACACTTGTATATGGAATGCGGTGGGTTCATGATAGAGATTCCAAAATGAATCATTGCCGTGAGAAATCACCAGAACCTAGACATTTTGATTATGCAGGGTAGAAATTGTGCACCATAAATAGAAGGTTATAAAAAAAATTTTTCTGGAGAGCTAGAAAGATATGATCAGATAATTAATATCATACACCAGAAGTTCATTTTCCTTTAAAAGCTAACAGGCACAAGTCCACATACTATTAATATATATTCAAAAATATCACTGAGAATTTAATGAATAAATTATTCTGGAATTGGAATATCATTACAGATAGAACTTTTGACCACAGATGCCCAGATATAATGGTGACATATGCAAATATAAGAACATTGTTTTAAATTGATATCACTAAACCAAATACTCAAAATCAACAAAGTTCATGAAATGAAAAGCATTAAAAACAAAGTCCTAGTGGGAGACATCAAAACCAAGTGGAAATGGAATGAAGTACATATGATCATATTTCTTCATATTGGAGTTGTCCCAAGATGCTTTTAGTGAGCCTACAGACAGTGACATCCCTACAGACAGTGTACTCCTCCTCGTACAAAAAGTTCTGAATTTTTGTATCTAGCAATAGCCTGGAGGTAAAAAAAAGAAAATCAAGAAAGTAAGGGCTTGGGTTGAGAAAGGAGACTGAGCAGGAGGTCATGAGCAGTAGAAGAATAGTTTCAGTGAGAATGAATTACAAAAGGAAAAAAAAGAGATAAAAAGCAAGTTACGGGAACATGTAGAAAAATGATAACAAAATTTATTTAGATAAACAAAACTCAAGAATTTTAAGGGATCATAGTTCTAGAGATTGAAGAGACCTCAGAAGTCCCATCTAGTCCAGCTCCCTTGTTTTACATATGAAGAAACTGAAGTCCAGGAAGATCAAATAATTTGTCTAAGATCAAACAAATAGCAAGCCTCAGAGGCAAAATTTGAACCCAGATCCATTCACTAAAGAGGCAGTATTAATTATGTTGATCTCAGTGTGACCAGCCCTCAGATTATTTTACAAAGTAGTTTTCTTTGTTGTAGGGTTACCTAGGTGGCATAATATGATAGAATGGCAGACCTGGAGTCAGCAAGAGCTGAGTTCATTATCTGGTTACTAGCTGTGTGACCCTGAGCAAATCACTTCATCTCTGTCTACCTCAGTTTCCTCAACTTTAATAGCACCAATAATAGCACCTGCAGTGGCTGTGACATTCAAATGAGATAATCATTATAAAGTGCTTTAGCACTGTGCCTGGCACAGAGTAAATGCTATATAAATGTTAGCTAGTATTATTTATTATTATCTGGTTAAAAAAGATATATTTGATACTGACCCAACATTAGAACTGACTATGCAAGTGAGCACAGTAGTCCAGTGTTTAATAAAGTTAAGAATGCAAGTAACTGAGGAAATTACTTTGTATTCAAAATGAACCACTTGGAAAAAAACAGAAAGAAACTTGGTGGAAAATGTGTTTAGATTCGCATTTATATGATATACTACAATAAGCTTCAAATGAATGCTTAGATTAAACAAATGGATACACCGTTTGTTCTTTGAAAAAGACAAATAGAAGAAAGTATCTTTCAAGTCTGACTAGGGGGAGAATTTCTTATACAATGAAGGATGAGAGAGGTAAAATGCACATTTTTGAACATAAAAAATTAAAGCGTTTTTTTCAACAATAAAACAAATGTTGTCAAGAATAAGGAACTCATGTGTAGTAGAGGAAAATATGCTCGATAAAGTACCGATTTCCAAAGTATATGGAATATCGACACAAGTACATAAAAGAGGAAGTACTATTCTCCAATAAATAAATAACTAAATGATATGGAAACAACAGCAACAGCAGCAAAAACACAAGTTATAATTAACCATATGCAAAATACCCAAATTTCTAATGGCAAAATGACTACAAATCAACACAACCCTGTGGTTTCAACTTATGCCCATCAAATTGGTTCAGAAGATAAAAGATGGATATCTTTGAATATCCATGGATACATAGATTTTATAAATATATGGATATCCATAGATGTATATCTCCTATCTATTAAGCTGTATCTCAGTGTTTGAGAGGTTATGGGAAGACAGACAGAGACACCAATAAAAACTTTTGTTGAAGCTAGGATAGACTCTGGGAGAAAATGTGGAATTCTGAAAGAAAAAATTACTAAACTTTTCAAAGGAAGTATAGGTCAAAAGAGAGGTCCTGTATCTACCAAAATATTCATGTACTGTAAATCTCCAAAGATGAAGAAGGTTATCAGTAACAGTGCATAATGAATGCTCTTCCAGATTTTCATGGCACCTTTAACTTTGAAGATAAAAGTGTTAATTCTGGAAATGTGGTATTCAGTATAGATTGCAAGGATTTCATTAATCCACAATGTACTTATATTTTATGTAAAATTCATGTTGCAGGCTGCGTGTGGAAGAAAATGTGGCATGTCTTGGCAAAATTTTTGTATTTGCATGTCAACAGAAAAATGACTAAAGGAAAAGGAAATGAGATTTTCCATTTAATGATGAGGCTTTGCCTCTTGGCGAAGATGACCTGGACATTTCACTCTCAGCATTATCAAAATTAATAGAAGCACTCTGTCTGTTGATCTGCAGAAGCAATACTAGCTTACTATTCCTAGTGGCTTATTTTTTTAATGTCTATAATAATATGACCAATCCACATTTTCAATTGTAGCCTTGGTTTTCTTATAACTATTCTTTTTGCTAGCTGTTTTCCTTTTTCTGTTTTCCATTTTGTCTTTTTTTTTTTAGATGTGGGGGGGTGGTCACAAATTGCTGGGTAACTTGCTATGCAACCAACTAGGAGATGGCCCTTTCTCAATTCACAGATCACACATTTGAAAGTCTCATTAATTTTCCAGAAGATTAAATTGCTATGATTTTCATATTCCTAATCAGAAGATGATTTCAGCTTAATGGGGCTCTTCTGCTGTCCCATGGCTTGACATCCTATGCTGCTCATTCTGTGTTTGTCGATTAGAATCCTACTAATTTCACATTCTAATTTTCCTCATTGTGGTTTTCATATATTGTGGATCGGCACAGGTATTAAATGGGCATTTGGGGGAGGGGTTGTAGAAACTAGACAACTTGCAAAGGCCAACAGATGATATGCACAAAAAAGGTTAGAAATTCAGTAAATATAATGTATATGTATAATATATATATTATAATTATATATATATATAATATGTATAATGTTGTATGGTATCAACACATTTTATCTTTTAATGACATAATAATTCATACCTCTCTCATTCGAAGGGAAGGCCAAAAAATGTTATGTGGATTTCCACATTGTGATCTGTATATGTGTGTGCGTGTGTGTTTGTATATATGTATATGTATATACACATATAAAAAAACCCACATATGTATATGGTAAATAGTGTGAATCATTAACAAACACAACAAAGAAAGTAGAACTAGGAATAAGTATAATGGCCCATCTTCTTCCCAGAGAACAGGTGATAAGACACCCCACCCTTCTTTCAGTTGAGAAGTAGTAAACTATATGTGCAGAATGTTGCAAGGACTACCAGACTTGTTTCCATAGTGAATGGCTTTCACTTGTTTTATTTTGTTACAAGTGAGGGCTGAAAGCCTGAAAGGGAAGGAGAGAATGAGATACTTATCCAGAAAATGATACATATGTGCAGACATAAGATATTGGTAAATCTTATTTTTGTAATGGGTAAACAGAAAAGGAAACAGTTGGCCAAGAAGCAACACATGGGCATTGCATCATCCTTCCTGATCTTGGATTCTTAGATTCTGCTCTTCAATTTATCCCAGTCTTGCCCCATTCTCCTCAGAGACCCATGGTTTATGCTTCAATACCTTTGACTCCTGATGTAGAGTCCTTCAGAGATCACTGAGGGCTCAATTCTCTATCCTTCAACTTCCCTTTGGCTCATAACTTTGTGCTATTTATTCCCAGACATAAATTGGGTCTATTCCTATCCTTCCCTGCCCATCTCTACTCCCACCCATGGTTGTAGTTCCCATTTTTGCATAGTACAATGAAAAGAGTCGAAGCTGTGGCACACTTGAAGAAGTACTGGATTGGGAGTCAAAGGACCAAGATTCAAGTTGCTTTGTGACCTTGGGCAAGTCTTAGTCCCTTCCTCTTCCTCAGACTCAGTTTCCTTATCCACAAAACGACAGGGCTGGGCTACTTAGGCTCTGAAGTCCCTTCCCATCCAAACTTGGGAACGTGAACATTTGAAGTTGGAGCACCTGGGTCTGAATCTGGTTCTGCTACTTACGACCTATATGAAAATATCTATGACATGGGTCTCATCAGCAGTGGGGTGATTCAGGCCAATTCCAATGGTCTTGTAATAAGGAGAGACATCTGTATCCAGAGAGAGAATTGTGGCAACTGAATGTGAACCACAACATAGTATTTTCACTCTTTTTGTTGTTGTTTGTTTGCATTTTGTTTTCTTTCTCATTTTTTTCCTTTTTGATTTTTTTTTCTTGTGCAGCGTGATAATTATGGAAATATGTATAGAAGAATCACACATGGTTAACATATATTGGATCACCTGCCATCTGGGAGAAGGGGTGAGGAGAAGGGAGAGAGAAAAATTGGAACACAGGGTTTTGTTGGGGTGAATGTTGAAAATCATGCATGTATAGATTATGAAAATAAAAGATTTTAATTAAAAAATAAAAATTAAGTTTTTTTTTTTTAAATGACAACATCCATAGATCTCAGTTTTCTTTGTAGAGTGAGAAAATTGGCCTAGCTGGTCTCTGAGGTTCCTTTCAGCTTAAAATCTGGGTCTTATGTGTGATGTTAGAGAAGTCATTTCCCTCCCCAAGCCTCAGTTTCCTGATATGTTAAATGAAGGAGTGTGACTCAATGACCTCTGAGGTTTCTTCTAACTCTAGATTTGGATCCTATGAACAAGTCACTTAACCTCTGTGGGACTCAGATTTGAGCTCATTCATCTATCTGAGCTGCTAAGGCAGAGGAATATTGGAACACAGAAAGTGGGGAAAGGACTTGAGAAAGCATCACTTCATTCAAACCTGGGGACTAGTTCTAGTCATTTCCCCAAGGTCACATTACCAGTCAGTTGCAGAGACATATTTGTTACTTGATGGGAAATGCCATTAAAAATAATTATGTCTGTCTGTGGTCTCTTAGCTTTGTCTTACTTCAAAACAGGCTGTATACAAACAGAATAGAAAGGGAAAAACCTTTTTTTAATAAGAAAACATTATTTAAATAACACAAGGTAATCAGCTCATTAAATCACAGCTAGGGGCTGTTGCAAACTGACCTTTCCTGGTGGATGCCCTCCTCTTCCTGAAGCTGCCAGATGCTATAAAAGCAAATGACCATCCACAAGTAGCATTCTCCAAGGATCAGAAAACTGGTCCTTCCTGTAGGTGCTAATAAATCATCAGATTTAGGTGCCAAATGGGAAGCAGAAACAGACAGGGGGAGGGGATGGAGGAAAGCTAGCTCCCCAGAAAAAGACTGGCTTGAAATAAAGGGGAGATATGGAGAGAATTCTGGGACCTCACAATAAACCTGACTCCCATTCCTCTCATGCTTTAAAGTTACAGATATATTCTCAGCTTATCTGTGAATAAGAAAGGGAAGTATGATCTATTATCCTCATTTTATAGAAGATGAGCTGAAGCTCAAAGAGGAACAGAAACTTACCAATAATCACAGAGCTAAGAAAAGTCAAATCTAAGGATTTTTTTTTAAGTATAAAGAATTTTTATTGAAATCATTGCCTCTTATTGAGACTGAGAATTATGTCTACTTAAGCACAAGTTGTAACATTTTGCAATGTCTAAAAGCAATATCAAAAATCACAATGATCATGAATACCATGGTTGACAATTACATTTAGAAGCATTTTAATTTTCATGTAAATGGTATTTTATTTTTTCCATTGCTTATAAAATAGTTTTCTTTCTTTTCTCATAATAGCTTTTCATTTTTCAAAATACATGAAAAGATCAATATTCACCTTTGAAAATTTTTGTAAAGATAATTTTCAACATTCATTTTTATAATAATGTGAGATCCAAATTTTTCTCCCTCACTTCTTCCCCTTCTTCCTCCCCAAAATGGCAAGCAACCTTACAGAGGTTATATATGTATGTTCGAATTAAACATATTTCCACATTAGTCATGTTGTGAAAGAAGAAATGGGATAAAAGGGAAAAACCATAGGGAAAAAAATCAAAGAAAGTACAAACATTATGCCTTAATCTGCATTCAGACTCTGTCAGTTCTTTCTCTGGATGCGGATTGTATTTTGCATCATGAGTTCTTTGGAATTGTCTCGGATCACTGTATTGCTGAGAAGAGCTAAGTCAATCATAGTTGATCATTGTACAATATTGATGTTACTGTGTACAATGTTTTTCTGGCTCTGCTCAGTTCACCCAACATCAGTTCATGTAATGCTTCTGAGAAGTATTTTTAATGATTTCTAAAGAAATGCTCATAACATTTTCCATATATATATACACACACACACATACATACACACACACACACACACATATATATATATATATATATATATATATATATATATATATACATATCCACATATGTATCTATATCTGCATCTATATATATCTATATAGAACTACTTTCAATAAACTGCAAAACATTGATTGGCTTTTCCAGTATGAGCTACAGTGTGAACACAGAAGTGAGGCATAAATATATAATTTATGAAATCAGGATGGAATATTTCTGGTACAGAAAAATTAAAAAGCTTTCAAATGAAGGCCATGATTGAACCAATGTGAAACACAATTTGAACTTCTAGTCCAGCTTTTAGAATGAAAATTCAATTCAAAGCACTTAATTTAGTAGTGTGAATATTTCTTGAACTAAAGGTTTGGCAATAATGTGGTACAACTGGCCCTTTGCTTCACGCTGTGAGAAATTGTTCATACCATAATAGTGAGTGACAATTTTTGCCAACAATTCTGGTTTGATATCTGTACATGTTCAATTATAATTATCTGTTGTAAGGACAAATTCATTGTAAAGTGGCCATTCTGGCTTGTGGTCCAGAACATTTGAAGGTTGCAATTGCACCATTTGATTGTCCTTTATAGTTAAGTAATGTCCTTTTCATTCCAAAAACACCACTTAAAAAAAATACCCAGTTACCCAAGCTTTTCTTAAATTAAAATAGTAGTCTCTGCTTGGGAAGTCTGTACTTTTCTATGAGGCAAATTAAATCTGTCCATGATTCATGACAGCTGGTAGTGTACATTGTCTGCAGACGTAGGGGACCTGTAGTTAATGAAGTTGTCATAACATCACTGAACCAACTCGTAATTTTGTTTAAAAGTGTGGTGAATGTTCAGGAGTGTAGGATGATCTCCATCTATGTGGACAAACTTCATCTTGGTTTCATCTGTTGTTTTCTTATCTTCTATGGGGTGAACAAAACAGTGGAACATAACAGTAATAAATAGAACCTTACTGGAATAGCTGGAATCACTACCCACGACGTCCATTTTATCGATCTGTGGATCTAATGGAAATTTTGCCATCATACATCCCAATTTAGTCATGTCTCCACCATCATTTAAAGCAGTTAGATAATTCCAAAGCCCTAGGTCTCTCATCAGAAGCTGGTGCATCCATAACATCAAAGTTCTCTATATCAAGTTTTTTTCAAATGTAACACCAGTGATCCCAAATTATATCTCAAAATTTCAAGGTAAATATTACCCGGCATTTTAGTTTTCTAGGCTTTCTCTGGACAAAGCTTGAAGCATTTTCCAGATCTGGTATAACCAGCTCAACCAGTTCAACCAGCTTTTTCAGAAGTTTTGTTGATTGCTGTCATCAAAAGGGACTCTCCTCTGATTCAATGATTATATACCTTTTGTTTTGAAAATCAAGGGCCATTGACAAACTCACCATCTATTGTTAAAGATGTCTGGGCAATACAGGTAGACAGAACTATCAGTCCTCTGATTGCCCCATTTTGGCTTTCTGGAAGGAGAGGTACGAAAATTCTATTTTTGTTGAGGTACAAGTATGGAATACAGAGAAGTGATTTAAATATCACCAGTTTCTGGACCTAAATCAACAAGTTTACATTCTATTTTCTTATGGGCATTATCAATTTCCTCTTGTCCATGGAGAAAAAGACCTAGTTTCTTCTCTTTTACATATATGTGTGTGTGTATGTATATATGTATTGTATACACACATATATGTATATGTATATATGCACATGTATATATGTACATATATGTATATGTGAGAATTTATAACAGTTTCAATAGCTGCTTTGAGATAATCTTTCTCTGCTTCTAGAGTATAAAAAAAACTCAATATAGTGTATATGGGTCAACATGGGACCAGGGATAAATCTGTGATTTCTCTGCATTTAAAGTAGCATTCATAACAGCAACCTTTAAATTTGATCTGTGCTTCACAACTTCCTTCAGAACTCATTCGATTATCTCTGGCCACAAGTCTCATCAAGAATATTACCATTGCAGCACTCTAGAAGGGAATCATTCCCAGCTTCCTGAAGCGGCATTAAATTTGTCAGAAATTTAAGAATAGTTTTTTGCATTACTGTAGTCTTCCCATCTAATCACATCTAATGGCCTCTCCAGCTTCCTGGTCTAATATCACATTCGCATCTGAGCCACACTCAATGCAGCAACTTCCCTGGGCTGCATGAGGGCCACCCTTCGCTCCTGGCAAGGAGTAAGCATACTCGACAATCCACTTTGTTTTACCAGAACCAGTCTCAGCAACTAGAATAAAGGACTGCTGTAGCTATAAATCTATCCTCATATCTCCAAATAGAGGATGGAAGTAACTTCTTTAGAATGCCATAGTGATGAGGGATTTAGAGTAGATCAGCGAATGGATTAATCCACTGTTGAAGTGATCTGTGTCTTGCATGTTCTGTATGTGTTAAATGAACAAAATGTGTTGAGAGTTTTGAGTCTGCTGTGAATGGGATGCTTTTAATTATGGTCATCTAGTACTAATAAGCATAATTAGTGGAGGCATGAAATTACTTTTTCTTGAGGGGTAGTGAAGGATATTCTGCTGGACCCAGACCTGCCTGGATTTGAACCTATGATTTTGGTGAATCCTAGGGCTCTGTAGAAGAGAAAAGAGGACCTGGACAACTCCAAAGTAACCCTGGCTCAAAAGATAGGGAGTCCAGGTATTGTCTTCTGCATCCTACCTCTCTGAACATCCTGTGAGATTTCACACTATGTAATGGGTAAAGTCCTGGACTTGGAATCACTAAGTCTTGCATTCTAATCCTGTCTCTGAAACTCACTAGCTGTGTGACTGTGAGTAAATCACATAATCTCTACCAGCCTCAGTTTCCTCATTCACTAAATAAGAACATATCCAATAACACCTTTCTTATATGGTTGTTGAGATGATCAAGTTGTATTCAAAATGCTTTGCAAGATTTAAAGGCTTGTGTAAGTGCAAGCTATTATTATTTCCTTGATGCCTTGAAAATGATATCACTAAATCCAATCATAAAAATAAACATCGTTACAAAATCTGTTCCTAGAGTTTAGCACCTTTCTTGGTGTATAGTAAGTGCTCAATCCGGGCTTTTTGATAGGTAGATAGATTGATTGAAATAACATCTTAAGATTTGCCATGACTTTTCTTTTTGCTTTCATTTTTTAGCAATCCATGGATTTCATGTGACTTTGTTCAAGTTATATTTCTGGATTTCAATTGGTCATAGAGAGTTCATAATCTTTATCAGTAGGAATCATATACATCTTTTTTATACAAATTTTATAAGTTATACATATTTTAATATGTGTTTTTTATAAATTTTGAGTTCCAAATTCTCCACCTCCCATTCTCCATCTTGAGAAAGCAAAAAAATTGCTATGTATTATAAATTTGACATAGAGTATAACTATTTCACACATGAGGAAACTGAGGTCAAGAGAGTGGCAGTGATTTGCCTAAGGTCACACAAGCAGCAAAGAAAAGAGCCTGGAGCTAAACTCAGATCCCTATATTTCAGGTCAAGCACATTGGATCAGGTTGCCTCTCTCCAACTTGGTGGTGAGCTGCTGCCCTATCATTTGGTGCCCCTATGCCCATTGGTAGTGGAGAGAACATTTTTAGTAAATATCAAGTTACCTTACCAATGTTTCCCTCCCTCATTCTTCCACAATAAGGGAGCACCAATGGCATCCTTGGAGAGACTTTTTGGGTTTTACAAATAAGGAATGAGAGTTCACAGGGAAGAAATGGGAAGTCCAAGGTCACACAGTGGTATACTCTGCTGCTATAACAGACAAAGCTGATCTCGATTTTAGCAAAGGATTTGAACAAAGTTCTCATGTTAGTTGTCTGAAAGAATATGTCTGTGTGCAAAAAGTACATGTGTACATAAGCTTGCGTGTGTATGTGTGTTTAGGAATGAGAAATGTAAACTAATGTGATTATACAGATTCAGAATTGGAAAAATGGTTAGACTCAAAAAACGAACATTAATGATTCAATGTTTACTTAGAAGGAGGTCTCTAATGTAGTGCCCCAAGGATCTGTGCTTAATTTTATACTACTTAATTTATTTTTAATCAGTGACTTAGATAAAAGTATATATGACATTCTTATCAGATTTTCAGCCAGGAGGGATACATAACACATTGGACTCTGGATTCAAAAAGATCTCAACAGTTTAGATTTGGGGCCAAAGAAAAGAAAAGATAATGATGATAAATGGAAATTCTTCCATGTGGGTACAAAAAAAAATCTTACTTTACAAATATAGGAAAAGAGAAAATGTTGAGAATAATTTGAGTAAAAAAATATATGGGGAGATTAGGGGACTGCAAGCTCAACAGAAGTTGACAGTGTGATATGATAGACAAGAAGTCTAATACAATCTTGGTTTTCATTGAGAGGCAAAATCTTCAGAAATAAGTAGCCGATGGTCCCTCTGTGCTTCGCTGTGTTTGGAGCGCACCTGGGATATTATGCTCCATTTTGGGCATTACGATTTAGGAAGGACATTGACAAGCTAAACAATGTCTAAAAGTCGATCGGACTGATGAAAAGATTTGTTCTCGCCCCGTCAGGACTGTTTGAGGGAACAGGGGATGTTTCATTTGGAGAAGAGAAGACTTAAGTGGAGCTTGCTTCCTGCCTTCACAAATCTGAAGGACTGTCACGAAGAGGAAGAATTAGATTTGTTCTACTTGGCTTCAGAAAGTGGAACCAGGAGCAAAAAGATTGATGTTATAGAGAGGCAATTTTGGGCTTGTCGTGAAGAAAGCATTTGGGCAATTCACACTATCTAAAGAAAACTGGACTGCCCTGGGAGGTGATCCTTTTTCCCTCACTAACAGACTTCAGACAACAGCCAGATGACCATCAGTCTGGGTTGGATAATATTATATATCCTCTGGGGGTTTTTCAAAATCTGAAATTCCCACTTCATTCTAGAGGCTGTTATTATTGTTCAGCCATTTCAATCACGTTCAACTCTTCGTGAACTCATGTGGGGGTTTCTTGGTAGAGACACTGGAAGAGTTTGCCATTTCCTTCTCCAGCTCATTTTTACAGAGGAGAAAACTGAGGTAAACAGGATGAAGTGACTTGCCCAGAGTCATACTGAGGTCACTTTTGAATTTAGGAAGATGAGTCTATCCGAGTGCCACCTCGCTGTCATTCAGAGGCTGTAGAAAGTATTAAATATGAAGCACTGGAAATAGAATTAGGAAGATTCAAAAATTTACTAGCTATGTGACCGTGGGCAAGTCCTTTAACCTCTCTGGCCTCAGTTTTGTCATCTATAAAATGATGAGCTTCGATACACTAGCCGTGAACATTCCCTTCAGCAACACTAAATCAATGATCCTATCTATGACCTCCCAGATCTCTTACAAAGGAAAGGACACATATTCATATTTCAAAGGAGAGATATGAAAGCTGAGCTTATTCTGAAAGAAGAAGGGGAGAGGGAGAAAGAACAAGAGGTCAGTAGGGACAGGGATGAGGAGGTCCCGGGGCTGGGAATTAGTGGTATTGCCAAAAATAACCCTTGCAGTGGATTCTGATTTTGTTCCCCGGCAGGCCCTTGGCTGCTGATTTTGCTTAAAGAAAGGTAGAAAATCTGGAGATCAGAACTTAGGTTGTTTGTGCTCAGAACACAGTACAAGGAGAGAAATACCTAGATTTTCCTGAAATTCTATAAATCATTGTCATTTTCTTGAGGTGAGCTTACTAAATGATGCAGAGGTGTCCAAGTATGAGTGAGGTTCCACTTAGAAGTGCTCAATGATCCCTGCTCCCTCTAACTTCCTTCTCATATTGTGAATTTTAAGGTCTTTCTTCCTTGGGACATTTTTGGGCTTGTAAAAGCACTTCTACCTCTGACATCCCCTGTTCTAAGGCTTGCTCAGCTCTGCCATTCTCTGTTTTAAGGCTCCCCCCAGCTCTGAGATTCACTATCCTAAGGCCCCTCCCAGCTCTGACATTCGGTATCCTAAGGGTCCTCTCAGCACAGATATTCCATGTTCTAAGACCCTCCTAGCTTTGACATTCTGGTTCTAAGGCTCCTCCCAACCCTGACAATCCCTGTTCCGAGATCCTTTCTATCTCTGACATTATTATGCTGTGTTTATAGCATAAAAGGGTCATAGATTTAGAGCATATGATCTCTGAGATCATCTAATCCAGCCCTTTTATTTTACAGATGAGAAAACTGAGGCTGAGAGAAGTTCAGTCACGTAGCTCAGAGTGAGTCCTTTGGGCTTTTGACATCCTCTGTTCCAAGGGCCATTCTACCCCTAATACTGTATTGGAGCTGTGTGCCTCATCAGACTTCTCTTAGTAGGGAATGATGAATGAATCAAGAACTAGGAAAAACGAACTTTGAAAACCCTTTAGAAAAGTCACTCGTGTTGTTCCCAAACTCTAAAGAGACTCAAAGAGGTTCCCATATCGGGCCAAGGTTCTTATGTGGACATTGACATGCGTCTATTTTCTTCAGATGCACTCGTCTCCTTGAGGAAAATGTCCACTGGATTGGATGGTAACCAGGAAGGAAAACACAAAATAATTATGTAATAAACCCCAACCAACTTGCTAACACAGACCTTCCTCAAATAATGTAACTGGAGACCACGCTGTTGTTGGGGGCTTTGAGAATAAGAAGAATCATGTCTATCCTCTTTCCCTTTTCCTTTGCTGCCATTGTCTCTTGAATCAAATTCAAATGCCTTCTCATCTTTTAAAGAGAAGCCCAAGTACCAGTTTCTCAGTCAAGCTTCCCTGCACATCTACCAGGAAGAAGTGAGCCACCTTCAACCTCACATTTGCTCCTCTCAGATAGACTTATCATGTATTATTCTGTATCTCAGTTACTGTAATATATTGCTCCGTCTCATGCACTGTATGTCCCAGCCAAAGTGGTTTACATACTGTTCCCTATGCAGGATGGTTCACTTTCCTCCTCTGTGTTCCTAATCTCAAGCCATCATGACCTCTACAGCTATTCTAAAACTTAGTTCCAGGACATCTTCTGGCAAGAGGCCTTTTCTGATCCCCCACAACCCATTCCAAATGTTAGTGCTCTACCCCCACCCCTGCAATTACTTTGTTGGGTTTTTTTTTTAATTTGATATTTACTCAAACCCTACCTAAAGAGACTTTTTCCAGTGTTCACAACAAATTCCTTTCTGAAACTACCTTTCATCTCCTCTCTTCCTATATGATACACACTGAGTTATTTATTAGATGTCTCCTTGACTAGAATGTAAGTTTCCCTTTACAAAAATTTTTCTGTTTATTTTTGAAAATTAAAAAAAAGGAAGACAGAGAAGGGAAAATAAAACAAAACAAAGCACGGTCATGGGCCCAGAAGAACATCAGGAAGGATTCAAAATATATAAGGATAAATTACCAGTCCAAGAAAAGATGGTAGAAGAAGTTATAGTCATAAGTGTCCATCTTTTCTTGGCTTCCTTGTGGGTTGTTCTTTTGTTCTCTGATGGGCACTTTTTTATTTTATTTTTTTCCCTTTCATCCTCCCCGCTTCTCCCAAGTAGGCAGTAGTTAAGGCAATAATGACAGATATATGTATATAGACATATATACGCATATACATACATATACATGTATACACATACCCTGCATCCCACCCACATACAAACACATATATGTATACATATGATATACATATACATTCGTACACACATACATATATCTATATGTACAGATACATAGAGCAACATGCATACATATCTACATATACTCATTCACATATATAGATGCACACATTTATCCATATGTAAACATGCATCCAAAACAATATTAGTATGGCTGACATATAACGTAGACTTCCCTCTTGATTGAATCTTTAAGTTTCACTTTGTCTAAGATCAATAATTATTAACCATACTTTTTTTTCCAGTAAATTCTACTCCTGATCCTTGTAGTATCTGTGTATACCTCTTCTTCCCTATTTCTGCTAACTTTTTGGATTTAATTCTGCTCCTTAACTTGCCTTGCTATTACTTAACCTCTCCCCAACTATGGATCCCTCCCTTGTCTTCTTTTCCCACTCTTTGCTTCTCCCTCTACCAATCTCTCCCCATATTTCTTTATAAATTTTGAATGATGCTGTACATTTCATGATGTGCATGTATACATATGTGTGGGTGTGGCTGTGGGTGTGTAGATATATACATACATATATATATGTATAGTGTTGCCTATTTAATTCCCAATGTGAGCAGGGAACCAGCCTTCCTTTCCCCCTCTAATGCCTGTGTGTCTGTTCTTCCTCTGCACCTCATTTGTATGACATAATTACTATTTTTACCTTTTGCTAGGTGATTTTGCTTTTTAGAGTCAGATCATACTCAACTCTGCCCCAATTTTCTTTTGATCTACCCAATTACTGTCAGTCTTAAACATATGGTATGCATTTCCACATAAAAAACAATTCGTTCACGTTAAGTTCCTTGAAATTCATCTTTGATATTGCCTTTGTGATGATCGCATTAGCACCCTGGATACCTTAGAATCAGCTGGAGTCAGGATAAGCAAAAGTCCTTAGTCTTTATTCTTGGTCTTTAGAGGTAGGATTGAATTGGATGGAAGCAGAATCTCCACAACTTCCTTCTTTGTCTCCCACCCAGAAGTGACCCTGGCTAGTCTTACTCCACCCCCTAGTCTATAAATTCTATTACTGGTTCTATAAATTCTCTCTGGACAGGGAGCCATTTAACATGATTCTTCAGGGTAGAAGAAGCTTTTTTTTTTTTTTAACTTCAGTTTCCTCCTCTGAAGATGAACCTTCAGTCTTCCCTATTCCTATAAGTAAGTTTCTAAAGTTGGGTTCTTTCTTCTTTGTCTTTTCATTTTTTTTCTTTTTTTTTTACTGAGAAGTATTAATGTAAGCACCCCTAATTGTGGGGTGGAGGGATGGTGCCTCTAGCTTCACTTCAGCTCTCCCCTCTTACCTGGAATCCCAAACCAAAATCTCACCCCTCCTGCAAGTGCCCACAGCCAGCAGCCTCCCTTACCCCTATGCTTCTGCACTCCAGCTGTGCTGGTTCCTTCTCACCCAGAGCTGTGTCTCTGCAACACAGCTGGGCCTCGTGCTCCTAATCAACCAAGGTTCACACAGTCTTCTGGGACTCAGACCCTGGCTCCACACTTGTCCAGGAAGTGAAAGTCTTTGTGGTTCCTGCTGAGGCTCTAACCAAACACAGCTCACCCCAGGGCTCCCCACTTGGTATTGCTGCTAGCTTGGAGGTATTTGCACTTCATGCTGATTAATTCCAGCTGGGGGCCTTCTTTGAATCCCCTTGTGTTGTATCCCAAAAATCCCTGTTCTGCCCCGTCTTTTTTTATTTTTCACTAGTCTATTTTTGTCCTGAAGCACAAATATATTCTGTTTGTGAGGGATATCTGGAGAGTTTGAAATATACTGACCTATTCTACCATCTTCCCAGAATCCTCCCCAGAATGTGAGCTTCTAGGGACTGTTGAGGCAGCTAAATGATGCAGGGCTGGGCCTGGAAAATCTGAGCTCAGTTCTACCCTCTGCTACCTACTAGCTGTATGATAAGTCACAACCTTTCTGTCTGTCTCAGTTTCTTCAACTATAAAATGGAGATAATAACATCACCTGCTTGGCAGGGCATTGTGAAGATCAAATAAGCCTATGCTTAGCATAGACCCTAGTATATGGAAGGTGTGACATAAATGTTTATTCCCCCCCCCTTTGTATCTCCAGGATGTAAGTACTTAACAAATTCTTGTTGTTTGATTGTTTATTTATGTGTGTCAAAAAGTCAACAAGAGCCGTTTAGATGTTGTTTCCTCAGCAGATTGTAAGCATCAGGGTATCTTGATTTTTTCATTGAGAAGCAATGTGGTTTTATGGAAAGGACAGTGGACCTGGAGTTGAGAAAATCTAGGTTCAAATCCTTGAGCTTAACTTGATGGTTGCATGACCCCGAGTCAGTTCCTAACCTCTCTGTGCTTCAGTTTCCTTCTCTGTGAAGAGAAGGGATTAAATCTCTAAATGTAAGATGTATCTAAATGTAAAATTTATCTCTAAAGGCTCTAAATGTAAGATCTCATGATCTCCAGTGCCCAGAACAATGTTTGACATACTACAGGCAAAAAAGAATATCTTGTTGAATAGGACTGAATAAAGCCTAGAAACTGAATCTATATTGGTGGGCTCCTTTTCTCCAATGAATCTATAGAGATATGGTCTGGAGCCAATGCATCAAAGCAGGCTAAATTTTAGGGGATGTAGCTTTTTTTATGGGAGGGTGAAGAGCCTAAATGCTTGCTAAAGTCCCTTCCAACTTACAAATTCTGTACTTCTGTGAATAGTCACAAGGCCACATCCCAGTGAAATCTCAGAGGCTGTTATCCCACCCATAAAATAGGGACTTTCAGCCTTGTCCTTTCTAATTCATGGGGTTATTAGGAATCTCAAGCAGTTGAGTGTTAAGTATCACACCTACTCACCTACAGCACTAACAAAATTAAACTTGTCACTTTACATCTCTGAACCTAAGTGTCCTTTTCAGTAAAACGAGAAAGCCTGGAAGGCTTCTTAAGTCCCTTCCTGCATTAGAACTAGGATCCCTTTTATGACCTTAAGTGAGTCGATGTGCTTTTTCTGGACCTCAGTTTCCTCAACAAGTCATCAAGCAAAGAAATAAGCATTTATACCAACTAAATTTATGCCTACTAAATCCTGGGAATACAGAGAAAAAAAACAGGCTCTTTCCTCAAGAAGCTCATAGTCTAATGGTAGAAATAAGAGATAAAACAACATTGTATGAAGAGATCAATACAGGGCAGCCTGGAGATAATCATAAAGAGATGGCGCTAAATGAAAGAGAACTAGGAAAGATTTCATAAAGAGAAGACTGTAGCTGGGAATCAAAAGAAGCCAGGGAAGCCAGGAGACAGAGGTAAGAAGGGAGAGAATTCCAGGCACAGGGGACAGGACAGTGACAATTCTCAGACAGGGAGATGGAGTATCTTATAGGAGGATGAGAAGAGAGGTCAACGTCATTGGAGCACAATGCATGTGCTGGTTGGAGTGGAGGAGAGAGTTGTATAATGAATGGAAAGGTTGGAAGGTCACAGGTAACGGAGGACTTTAAAGGATAAACGAGATGGGACATTTGATCCCATATGTATTATTAGTAAGCCACTGGAGTTGATGTGGAGGGGAGTGATATTTGTGACACGATCAGATCTGTTTTATTAGGAAGAACAATTTCACAAGTTGAGTTGAGGATGGATTAGAATGGGGAGACACTTGAGGCAGGGAGACCCACCAGCAGGTTATTGGAACAGGGCAATGGTGAGGAGGGGATCAGGGCCAGTATCAGTGCTAGGTGAGAGAGGAAGGAATATGTGTGAGATATCGTAAAGCAAAAAACGACAGAGCTTGGTAACAGATTTGAGATAGGGGTTGAGAATTAGTGAGGGACTGAGGATTCACCTACATTTCACCTGGGGAACATGGAAAATAGGTATATTCTCTCTAGTAAAAAGGAAGTTAGGAAAGGTGATAAGTTTGAGAACAAAGACAATGAGCTTGGTTTTGGACATACTGGATTTAAGATGAGACTTCAAGTTCGAGATGTCCAATGGGCAGATATTAGACTCGAAATCAAGAGAGAGGGTTAGGGTTGGGCAAACAGATCTAACAATGAACTGCACAGAAATTAACCTATGAGAGATGATGAGATCACAAATGGAATAATGTAGAAGGAAACAAGAAGCAAACCCAAGAGGCCCAGGACAGAACCCTGGGCGATGCCCACAATGAGCAGCATAACCCGGATGAAATCCAGCAAAGGAGCCTGAGAAGGCACAATCATACAGGTTAGAAGAGAACCGGGAGAGAACAATGTCACAAAAATCTAGAGAGAAGAGAGTATCAAAGAGAAAATGGACAGGGTCAAAAACTGTGGAGAGGACAAAAAGGGAAAGGATTGAGAAAAGACTATTAAATTTGAAAATTAAAAGATCATTGAGAACTACAGAGGAAACAGCTCTGGGTGAAGAATGAAATGAAAAAAGTCTGCAGAAAGTTAAGATGAGACTGGGAGGAAAGGAAATGGAAGCATCAGTTATAGATGCCTCAAGGAGATAGATAGCAAATGAAGGTGCTTAGTAGAGGTTTATTGAATTGATTGGGATCACTTGTGCATGGAGAGAGATTTGCTTGGGGAGGAGAGGAGCTATCTTTTCTCATGAAACAGGCTAAAAAGAGAAGTCCTTCTTGTGGTGTGGTGTACATAGTGCAGTAGAAATATATTTGTTGAGAGTGGGAAATGCAGATGGACAGTTAAGAGGGGAACAAGACTGGAGATTTCCTTGAATACCAGACTACGCAGTTTGCACTTGTTATAATTTGGAACAAGGAATCATGATAATCAAAGTTTAACATGGAATTAGCAGAAAGTGACCTTGAGTAACATGAGGTGAAGAACAGGGCAGAAGAGGAAACTCTCAGAGCCTTGATTTTTTTCAGTGGAATATGATAGACAAGGTTCTCAGTTGAGAGATGTGGGAACGGGTAGCCATGAGCAGCCTCTGAAGTCCCTTCCACTTTTTAATAAAGCCTTTTATTTTCAAAATATATGAATGGATAATTTTTCAACATTGACCCTTGCAAAACCTTGTGTTCCAATTTTCTCCCCTTCCCCCCATCCTCTCTCCTGGATGGCAAGTCATAATGTTAAATAAATATGTAATACATATTTATACGGTTATCTTAGTCTCTTCCACTTCTAGAGCCATGTCTAGAAGCAGGACTAGGAATAATGAGGAGAAACAATAGAGAATCAGATTTAGATTCAATATAAGAAAACATTTTCCTAATTGAGTCATCCTGAAGTGGAAAGGACTGCTTCCAGAGTTACTGTGTTCCTTCTTGAAAATCTTCAAACTTCAATTGCTAGGGATCTATGTTTGGAGGGGAAGTGGTGAACAGGATTTCTGCTTAGATACAGTTGAACTATTTGCCTTCTGAAGTCCTCCCCTGCTCTGAGATTCTGGAATTCTAAGAACAATCAATTATTTATTAAGTGTTTACTAGGTGTCAGGAAATGATTGAATGCTGGAGATACACAGACAGAAGGGAACAATCTCTGACCCTCAGGAAATTTTTGTCTAAAGAGGCTGACTACAAATGTGTATGTGGTAACACAACAATGATCCTTTTACTTTTATACATTCTACACATACACATACACACACACACACACACATATATATATATATATATATATTTATACACACACATATATGTGTGTGTGTGCGCGTGTGTGTGTATGTGTACTTACATTTATTATTGTTGTTATTTTCCCCAAGAAGAAACGGGGAAATGTAGCACAGTGTCTAGCCAATCCTTCTTATCCAGGTCTCATTGTGTTCCCATGTACACCCCATTCTGCCAAAATGAAATGGACATGGCAACAGGAATCCAAAGTGCTTTTAGAGGCCATCTTTCTATTAATCTCCTAATTAATCTATCAATTTACTGATATGTTTACTTTTAAACAGAGCTGGAAAGGGCCTTCATAATGGTAGTTCCATATCCATATGTTACAGAAACATATATCGAGGCCCAAGTGATCAGGTACCACAATCACTGATTGGGCATTGTTTCAAGTCAAACCGAGACCTAAGAAGTAAGATTAAAAAGGGCAAGGTTTTTCACTGCATTTAGGACCATCTCCAATTGCCCAGTCATCTTGCTACTGAATCCAGATGGCTCTGGAGGAAAAACTGAGGTAGGTGACTTTGGCCAGCCCTCTCTCTGTCAAATCCAACTCACTTGTATGTCATGGAAGCACCTTCTTGATGTCATGATCTTCTCTTCAAGAACGAAGTACAAATAACAGTGATCGGGCAGCATCCTTGACGATGGCATCAACATTGGTCCTTGACTCTAGGTCCAAAGTCCCTCTCCTTGTGGTATAGTATTCATTATAAATGCAGTAAAAATATATTGGGGAATGGTGAGAGATGCATGTTGATAGTGGGACCAGATTATAGAAGCCCTTAAATTTCAGACTAGGAAGTTTGAACTTGATATAATATGCAACAGGGAATCATAATAACCAAAGCCTGACATCAAATTAGCAGAAAAGAGACTTTGAGTCCAAAGGCCCGGGTTCAGTTTTTGACTCTGTGGCAACTGTGCTTTGTGACAATGGACAAATCATTTCATTATTTTGAACCTTTATGCCCTCATCTCATCATTGGGGGTAATTATAACTTCATTATCTACTTCATATGTTTGTGGTGATGAAAGTGCTTTGCACGCATGAAAGAAATGGATAATATAACGGTAATAATAAAAATTAAAGGAGTTTTAAGAAAGGAAATTTGCTTGGTAGATTCTGCAAAGCACAAAAGATAGAATAGTTTGGAAGGAGAGAAAATTCGGAGAGAAGTATAAGAAGCCTGCTGGAACAATCCAAGTGAGGAAGGCTTGAAGGGGTGGGTGGCAATGGGGAAGATAAAACGAGTGGGAGAGACATTTTGAATAGTAAATTAGCAGTCTGTAGTAGCTTAATGGATATGGGTACTGCCTACCTCATGGTATTCTTGGAAAGGGGTGGAGGGAGGAAATATTTTGTGAACTTAATAGAAAATATGAGTGGTTGCTAATAGCTCTATGGGTCCTACAAGTGGAATATGAATTTGAACCTCAGCTCTAACACTTAACTAGTTGTGACCTTCATCAAATCCTTCCCTTCTCTGTGCCTCAGTTTGCTCATCTGTAAAATGAGTTGATTAGACTAGATGATCTCTAAGATCTCTTCCAGCTCTAAATGCTATGATACTATGATTCTAGGGTTTTCAACCCTTCCTTGGTTTGACTTTATGAGGTTTACACACTCTCTTGTCAGTGGGCTGGAGCCGCTTTGTCTGATAGATCCCAACTGTCTGCCCAGCATTTCTGTGGAGCATGCTAGGAAGATCAGCTTACTGGGCTTCTTCATTAGTGAATTGGCTACAAGGTAGTTTTTATTCCTTGGTGCTTCCGGGCCTGGCAGAACAAAAGGCCTTCTCCTTGCCTGGAGAAAATTTGTAGGATGATTGCTGCCCAGAATGACAGGATGTAGTGAGAGTTTTCTGTTTTAGAAATAGAGGAGATCTATGTTTGTAGACAGCAAGAAATCAATCCACAGATTAGGAAGGGGTGAAGGTTAGAGGGAGAATAGGGACAATAATAGGGAGATTCTGCTAGAGAAGATGGGGGGGGGATAAAATCAAGATACGTGTGGAAGATTTGGTTTTGATGAGGAGAAGGGCTACATCATTATCAGGGACTAGAGTGAAGAAGCAAAGGTTGAGAGATGGTATCAGGGCTCTTGGTGAATAGCCTTCCTTTTTTTCAGTGAAGTATGAAGGGAGTTTGTCGTTAAGAAAGTAGAAGGGGGCCATGTGAATCTTCAGGATAGAAGAAAAGGTTTGGAAAAGGCTTTGTGGTAAATGAATAGGGACTATTGAGAGTGAATCATGGGATTGCTACACTCCAGTGAGAATACAGTTGACATTAGGCAGGTTAACTTTGTAGTGGACCTAATCAATCAATCAGTCAATTAATAAACACTGAATATTATTAAACACCTAATAGGTGCCAGGAACTCTGCTAAGGATTAAGTCTGAAGATTTTTTTTGATTTTCTTTAGTTCTGTAAATAGGAATGGAGGAGGCAAATGGTGAGAATAATCCCAGCTTGGGGCTTGGGAAGATGCAATCATCAAGAGAACAAGGGAATAAGGGAATGAAGTACAGATGATAGGGGAAAGTTGATCTGATCCACCAAGGGATCAGGATTAGGAAGGGAAGAGAGTATTAACAGAGCAGGGTTGATGGTCTGGGAAAGGATGGAAGGGTGGAGAGATTATAGTTGACAGTGAAGACAAAAGATAGGCTTAGGAGGAATGAGGAGAGATGGAAGGAAAATAGATGATGGTCACATAAAAAATTTTCAGGAGTTCATAGACATGGAAGTGGAACACTGTGGGTGATGGCAAGATCCAGAGTATGCTGAACTCTGAGACGTATATGTACATATAAGTGTGTCTATATGTATAAGTCCTCTCGAACTTAATGTGGGCTATAAAAATTCATCATAGTCAGTATCAAGCTATACCATGAGGGTTTTAGATCATTTCAGTCTACAAACATTTATGTCCTAGGGGCCTACTCTATTCAGATCCCTGTGGTTGATGTTAGGGATAGGAATATGTAACCAGTCCCCACCCTGCTGTCAGAAAGCTTCATTCTAATGGGAAAAGAGGAACAAGTACACACATAATTAGGATATGAGGGAGGGTCAAATAAATGGAAAGGGGAAAAACAGACCAAGTTCCTTGAGACATTTGAGGAGACTTCATTTTTAGCTAGCTAGGGTGGGCATGCTCAGGGAAAGCTTTCTGTAGCATTTGACCTAGGCCTTGAAAGATGAGGGGTCCTTCAGATGGAGATGGGGTAGGGACTCCATTCTGGGCATGGGGAAGATATAAGTGAAGTCCTAGAGTAGGGGGGAGAAAGAAGAAATTGCTTCCCACCCCTTGCTGGAAGTCCAAGTGGTTCACCAAGAAGTCCATGGTAATCATTCCTCTCCAGGGTCCAATCTTGATTCTCCAGACATTTCTCCACCATGCTACAGCAGTGTTCTCACCCTAGAAGAAGACACTACTCCTATGGTCCCTTTCTCATTTTTTTCCTTTTTGATCTGATTATTCTTATGCAGCATGAAAATTGTGGAAACGTATAGAAGAACTGCACATGTTTAATATATATTGGATTACTTGCTGTCTAAGGGGGAAGGGAGGGAGAAAAATTTGGAATACAAGATTTTGCAAGGATAAATGTTGAAAATTATCTTTGCATATATTTTGAAAATTTAAAAAAAACTATTTTTTAAAAAAAGAAAGATGAGCACAAAACTTAAACCCCAGAAATTCATGTGGTTCCTGGTGTCTCCTCCAATCTGAGGGCAGAATGGGGCAGATCTGTCCTCCATTTTCAAGAGGTTGGAGACATCCCGATCACCTCTGCTACAATAATTACTATTGCTAGCACTTTAATTTCTTTCTTTTATTTGTATACTATCAGCTATAACTAAGAACTTCTCTGTCTGCTGGAAGAGTTGCCCCTAGATGGTTAGAGGTGGAAGGGGGGGCTTGTCCTTCACCTAGATCTGGGACATTTATGCAATTCACTCTAGCATACCATCCTAATCCATGAACTTACCTATAGTCAACTGGGGATGTTAACTACAACTCCTGTATCCTTTCTCCTGTCCCTTATGGTAGTGATTGTTGCAATGGGAGCCCCCAAAATGCTCCAGTGGACTTCTAGATGTTCCATGGATGAATGAATATCTTAAGGATCTGAAAACTGAGAATATGACCCTATATCTATCTATGCTTTGGATACTGGCCTGAATTTAAATTTTTCTAAATGCTGAGAAGAAAAAGCCAGACATCACCTCATTGGTGTCTCATCAGAAGTGGTGCCAGTTACTCTTTATTTTCAGGGAGGGGTGAATGATGGCAACAAGACTAGGTGGGAGATGTGATTAGTAGAATCTCCTTCCCCATGTTCTCAGCTCTTTCTGGATTGGTCTACAGATGTGAAATAAGGGCCAGTGTCCTGGAATTGTCTTTATTTGACATGGTTTTTCTGTAACTACTTTGAAGTAGTAGAGAGAGCCATTGGGCTTGGTGTAAAATAACCTGGGTTTATGTCCCAGATCTGCCTCCTTGATAGTTGTGTGACATTGGATAATTTATACAATCATGTAGTTTCTGAGTTGGAAATAATTTCAATGGACATTTTGTTTAACAGATATCTGAAAGAAGGAATATGCTCCCCATTCACTGTGATCAATGGACAGCCTCTGCTAGACAGGGAACTCACTGAGTACCAAGGTAATTTGGGGCAGTTGCTGTCCAGCTCTGTAATGTCCTGCTCTTTGGTCTTAGTGTATTCTGAAGGCAAGGAAAACCAAGTTGCCCTTTGATTATATGAAGAAAATTAACGTAGCCCCCTTGAGTCACCACAGTTCTCTAGATCTCAGATTCTTTAAAATGGAGATAATAAACTCCATCCTGCCTTGTTAATCACACAATCACAGTATCAGACATATAAGGAGCCTTGGCCATCTAGTTTAATACTCAGCCAAAATGTTCATTCTAATGTAACAGACTAAAGATCATCCAGCCTTTGCTTGAAGATCTCAAAGGAGAAGGATACTATACCTTCCTGAGTCAATCCATTCTTTAGGAAGGTTTTCCTGACATAAAACCTAAATTTGCATTTTTTTTTTCAGCTTTTACTCCATACCCACTGGACTAAACTAAACTAAAGCTTTTTCCCATGGGGCCACCCTTCCAATATTTAAACCCACATATCTATCTATTCCTACCCTTAGTCTTCTCTTCTCCAGGTTAAGCATTCCCAGTACCTTCATACTTTCCCAATGAACTCCAGATGCTTTCTCATCCAATATGACCTCCTCTGTATATATTCTAGTTTATCAAAGTCTTATTTTAATCTGTGGTGCTCAGAATCAAATCCAGATATGATGTGATCAGGGAGAAATACAGTGAGACTATCATTATTCTATTTCTGAAAGCTTTCTTCTTTTAAAGAAATCCACAATGGCATTTGCTTTTTTGGATATAATATCATATTTTTGATTCATATTGAGCTTGCTATCCACTGAAACCCCCAGATCTCTTTCAGTCATATTTATGCCTAACCATGAAATCATGTCCCCATAACCTCTTTTGAGAAGATAATTTTAAACCCAAGTGGAAGACTTTACATTTATCCCTATAGAATTACATGTTCGTAGATTAGGTCTATTTTTTTAGCCTGTTAAGACTATTTGGGATCCTGTCCTGTCATCCAGGATTTTAACTACCTCTCCCACCTTTGTGTTACTTGCAAAATTGATGAGCATACCATCTAAGCCTTTATCTTAGTTATTGATTTAAATATGAAATAGCACCAAGCCAAGCACAGATCCCTGGAGCACTCTACTGAAAACCTCCTCCCAAGCTGACAATGCACCAATACTAATTAACTTTGACTCCACCCATTCAAGAAGTTCTAGATCTATCTAATTGTACTGTCTAATTGTCCCTCCATCCTTTCCATGAGAATAGTATGAAACACTTTATCAAATGCTTAGCTCAAATCTAAGGAAGCTATAACTGGAGCATTCACCTGACTTGCCAGTTTAGTAACCCTTCCCAAAAAAAGTAAGTCAAGGATGGCATGATTTCTTTTTGCTGAAGTTTTGCTGAGGATGGCATGATTTCTTTTTGCCGCTCTTCAAAAATCAATATTTCTATGGATAGATATCTACTAACCCTCACTTTAATGATATTTTCGAAAAATTTCTAGGAATCAAAGTCAAGTTAGTAGCCCATAGTTTGCAGACTTGATTTTCTTCCCTTTTTTGAGAAGTGGAAAGAAAATGTGTCCTTCTCCACTTTTGTAATGTTACTCCTATTTTCTATGCTCATTCAGAAATCACAGATTACCTTAGAAATTATGCATATCCATTCTTTAGTACCTGGACGTATAGTTTCCCTGGGCTAGGCGATTTGATTTCTAGTGCCAAGGTCATTCTTCTATGTAGAAAAAATAAAAAATAACAATTGAGCATCTCTGTCTTCCTTCTATATTGGCAGTTATCATCTCGTGAATCTCAAGTGTCAGTCTTATCTACTCTTTGATCTTCCTCTTCCTCCCTAAGTAGCTTTGAAAGAAACTGCCCTATTTGCAATTCTTAGCTCTAATCAAGAGCAGCTCATTTTGAGGGTTAGACACATTGATACTCTGCAGAACCATGGCACACCCTTATATTCCTTCTCCGTTAATTTCTCTGCTTTCTTTGTTACCATCTTATGTACATGTCTTTTTTTTTATTCTAGGTAAGTTCATAAGTTCCCTTTCTTTTCAGACATGGCAGACTTTCTCCATTAAAACTGTTTCCCTTTTTGTTTTCAGAATTTCTGCACTTAGGATTTTCCATCAATCCTGAGCTGACTTCCCCTGTAGAATTTTGGTTCTTTAGATATTTCCAATGTATTTTCTGAACTCTGAAGTCTGCCTTCCAAAAAACTAGGGTCAAAAACAGACTTTACCTTGTTTTTTCTCTCCTTTTCTATCATCAATTTAAGAATCCAGTTCCCACCAAAGTTCCCATCCACACTAACCATCAACCAATCCTTTTCTGTTAATGAGAACAGGATCCAATATAACATTTTCCTTTCTTGGTTCTTCCATCTTTTGAAAGCTAAAATGATCATTAAAAAAATCTAGAAATTATTAGCTGCTCTACTTTTGGGGGCAGAGAAAGAGAGAGACAGGGACAGAGATAGAGATAGACAGAAAGCGAGAGCAAAGAGCCCTCTAGTGTCTATCTGGATGATTCAAATCTCCCATAACTGCTAGATCATATCTCTGGGCCAGGTTTATGAGTTGTTTCTCAAATTCCTCATTTATTTACTCCTTTTCTCCAGGTATTCTGTAGTATCCAAATAAATTTACTTCTGTTTCTCTCTGCACTGATCTTTAACCAAACGATTTCCACCCATGTTTCCCCTTTCTCATTCCTGGATTTCTTCCAATAAATATAAATTGGCAAGATACAATGAATGTAATCACCAGCACTAACAAACCTTCATCTATCCCATTTCTTTCAAATTAGAAGTACCCATCCAGAGTCACATTTCAATTCATGTATTTGACCTTGCCATGTCTCTGCGATACATAGAAGGTCAAATTTGCTTTCTTTGGTTAGGACTTCTAATTACTCTTTCTTGTTATCTAAATAAACTTCTGTCACATGGGAATGGACATTTAAATCCATGCATTTTGCCACTTTCTCTCCTATCAGATGCTGTCTATTCTGAACATTTTGGTATCTCACCTGCTGGTCCTCTTTATTGCAACTGCTTTCTAAGACTGGGTGGAGGTACACAAGCAACTTTCTGTCCAATTTTTTTTAGTTTAAGGATCAATTGAAGACAGTGGGTCCAAAAGTGCTTTGGAGATTGCTACTTCCACAGTTCAGAAGGGCCATGATCATATCAATATTGGATTTTCTCCATCTGTGCAAAATGTAAACAATCGATACCTTCTTAGCCAGGGCAATTTTTATCTATTTCCTCTCACATATCCACCACAGAGGATTTAGCTACAGTGCTGGAGACCTTTCTCTAGCTCAGAGGTTGTCAAATTGCTACCCAAGGGACAAATCCACTTCACCTATTTTTGTAAGGCAGCACCTAAGAATGATTTTATGTCCGTTAATCAATATTTACTAAGCACTTAATATGTGCTAGGTATTGCACTCAATGTTGGGGATACAAAACAAGAGACACAAGACAATCCCTGCTCTCAACGACCTTAAAATCTAATGGGAGAGACAACATGAAAATAAATAAAAAAACCAAGCAAATAAAGTGAGCTATATACAGGATAAATGTGAAATAGTAACAAGAAAGAAGGCAATCAAAATTAAGCTGAGGTAGGGAAAGCTTTCTGTAGGTTTTTAAAAATCTTTTTAGTTTTTTTTAAGTTAAAAATTTTTAATTAAGATTCAAAGGGAGCCAGGGAAGTGGAAAAATGAATAATGGATGGTCAGAGAAAATGTCCAGAGTTGAGAAATAGAGGGTCCTGTTCATGGAACAGCAAGGACACCAGTGTTACTGGATCAAAGAGTACTTGTAGGGGAGTAAAGCGTAAGAAAACTAGAAAAGTAGCAGGGGCTAGGGGATGAAGAGATCTGAATGCCAAACGGAGCATATTGTATTTGGCCCTGGAGGCAATAGGAAATCACTGGAGTTTATTGGGGATGGGGCATGATGTGGCCAGAGCTGTACTTTAGGAAAATCACTTTGGTCACTAAGTGGAGGCTGAATTGTAGAGAACAGAAACATGAAGAACTGGCAGACCCACCCATAGATGATTGCAATAATCCAGGCCTGAATGAGCAAAGGCTTTATAGCCTTGGTAAGGAGTAAGGTCACTTCATTTTGTGAGAAAAAAAATTTTTTAAGTGTTGTTTTATTTCAAAATATAAAAACCAAAGGTGCAGTGGCCATATTTGGCCCTGCATTGTTATCTGCCAGTTCCTGGTATGACTAACAGTACTTGTTTCCTTTTAAAATCAGATTTTACTGGATGATATACCTTCTATCACTTTTCTAAATATGCTATCCTTAGAAATATAATATAGGCTATTTATAGACATTGTGTATCACTTTCTTACTTTTTGAGTTCTCTGCAACCTCAATTTTTTCAAGTAGGTAAGTTTTCAAGTTCAAAAAATAATATGGCAGTAGGGGAGAACGCTGGAGTTAAATGGATGCATATTATTAATCATAATGAACTGAGAGATAGCCTTGAAGTTAGATCCTAAGTTCAAGCTCTGACTCTAAATTATACCAGTTGTGCGATCACTCAACTTCTCTGTGCTTTAGGCGACTATTCAAACCTAAATTGCAGGAAAAGTAGGGACCTGCAAAGTAAAGGGAGTTTTGTCATCTGGGAGTTCCTTATACCAATGAAATAATTGGCCCAGTGCAAGTCCCAGCCCATTGTTCCATAGTTCTTGTCATAGAACCTCATTGAAAAGTACCTTCTCAAAACTCCAAACCCTCCTTGAAAAGTCAGCCTAAGGTTTCCCCACGAAATGCAAAAAAAAAAAAAATCCCAAGATGTTGTTCATGACTTTTTAAGAGAATTGCAGTTACAAGTCCTTGACAGATCCTAGCTAAAGACTGTAAATTTAAAACTTCTGGAGATCCCAGAATGCTCCACTAGTACCTTACCATACATGCTAAGAAAGCCTGTCTTACAGACACTGTAATACCCAACTGGTAATCCACATCATTCTATCATCCCTTACATCCTAGCCAATGCCTGGAATACCTTCTCAAGAATCAGCATGACAGAATTACAGAAATTCATAATTAGAAGGCAGCTTAGAGACCATCTAGTCCAAACCAGACTGAAAAATGATCCTCTAAGCAATGTATCTGATAAAATCATCTATAGGCCTCTGCTTAAAGTCTTGCTGTAAAAGGAAATACTATTACTTCCTGAGGTAGCCAATTCTACCTTTGAAAATATAATAACTGACCATCTTTCCATCAGCTATCTTGTCATCTTCATCAGACTATACCCTGGAAAACTTAAGCTATTCAGATCCAGACTTTCTACCCTTCCTTGATTAATGTGTTCTGAGTATTTCATGAAGGCCGCTGTGCATAGGTAAAGTGCAGCCATGCTTCCTCTTATCTCCTGGCCATCTTCCTACAAGCTATCATGCTGCTACATACATATGTTCTTTCTACCTGCCTTTGCAGTCTTGGAACTATAATCAACCAAATCAATATTTCCATTGTTTCTTGAAGGAGTAGTCTTCTATGGCTTTACTCATGATTCCTTTAATCTTCCAAAACCAAATATTCCTCCATAGTGATCAGTATTTGCTAAACTTTATGTTAAATGCTCAGGGTACAAAAACAAAATCTAAGAGTCTCTACTCTGAATGCTCTAATTTGCTAATAGAGGGAAGACAACAGAACCAAAAGAGTGGAGCTGGGAAATATGAAGAAAAAGCCTTCCAAAGTGTCCTTATAATAAAACCCATAGAGGATCATGGATGTTGCTCAACCCTGGTAATCTGGCAAGAATAAGTTGACAGAAAAAAAAATCACTATATTTCAGGAAATCATAAGACAACACTGTCCAGAAATTCTGGAAACAGATGACAAAGAACAGATCAAAGAGTCCACAGAACACCAACAGAAAGGATTTCTAAAATTAATTACCCAAGAAACAATGTGGTAAAACTTTCTATAATACCAAACAAATCATCCAGACTTTGGGGTGGATGGGGTTGGTCTTTCATTAAAAAAAAAAAAAAGGAAAATCACTTTAAAAAATTAGCTCAGGATTAAGGATTCTGGGAAGATGGTAGAGTAGGTCAGTAAATTTCAAGCTCTCCAGATTTCCCCCACATCAGAACCAGATTTGGGAGAAACAGACTGGTGAAACACAAAGAAGACTTAAGGAAGAACTGGGATCCTCCTGAAGAAAGACCCTGGACTAGGGATTAACCCATATGAAGTGCAAACACTTCTGGGCTATCTCAGCTGAAATGCCAAGTGGGACCCCCTGGGGTAAGTTGGGTTTGGCTGGAACCTCAGCAGGTAGCACAGAGACGTTCACCTTATGGACAGCTTGTGGAGTCAGGGTCTGAGTCCCAGAAGATTGAGTGAACCTTGGCTGATTAGGAGCACTAGGCCCAGCTGTGCTGCAGGGCCACAGTCTTGGGTGAGAAGGAACCAGCACATCAGGAGTGCAGAGGCAATGAAGCTAGGGTGCTGCTGGCTGTAGGCACTTGCAGGAGGGGAACTTTTGGTTTGGGGTTCCAAGTCACAGGGAAGAGCTGAAGGGAAACTAGAGGCACCATCTCCCCACCCCATGATTAGAGGTGCTTACACTAATACTTCTCATAAAAAAAGAACCGGGTAACAAGAACCCAACCATGAAAACTTACTATAGGAACCTTCAGAGGAAGACACTGAAATTTTAAAAAAGCTTCTTCTGCCCCAAAGAGTAACATGAAATGGTTCCCTGCTCAGAGAGAATTTATAGAAGGACTCAAAAAAGACTTTAAAAATCAAATGAGAGACATTGAGGAAAAAACTAAAACAAAAAAGAACCATCCAAGAAAAACAAAAAGATTAAGAAAAAAAATTAACCTACTAGAAAAGGAGAAACAAAGTCTTAAAGAAGAAAACATATTTTTGAAAATTAGAATTGCACAAGGGAAAGCTGGGGAAGTTATAAGAGATCAAAAATAGCAAAAGAAAATAAAAAGAATTAAAAAACAGAACAGAATATGAAATATAAGAAAAACAACAGATCTGGAAAACAGATCAAGAAGAGAAAACGTAAGAATAATTAGACTACTTGAAAAGAAAAACCTTGGCACAATACTGCAAGAAATAATCTATGGAAATTGTCTTGGAGTGATAGAACATGAAGGGAAAGTAGAAAAAGAAAAAAATCCACTGACCACATCCTCAAAGAAATCCTTTGTGAAAAATACATAGGAATATTATTGCCAAATTTCAAAAACCCCAGATCAAAGAGAAAATTTTGCAAGAAACAAGAAAAAAAAAGCAATTCAAATATGCTGGAACTATAATAAAAATTGTGCAGGACTTAGCAGCAGCCACAAAGGAAGGTCACAGATTCTGAAATCATATATGCCAGCAATCAAAAGAACTAGGGCTTTGGCCAGAAATATCATATTCATCAAAATTATTCAAAATATTAGATGGGAACAAAGGGCATTCAATGAACTTGAATTTTCAGGACTTTCTTTCAATCACAACTGAACTCAATAGAAAATTTAACATATAAGAACCACATATAAAAGATCAACTTCAAGGAACTTAACATAGACAAATTATTTATATTTTTTACATGGAAATGTATACCATATGTTTAAGAATGATATCAGCAACTGGATAGCTCAACAGAAAGATTGGGGCAGAGCTGAGTATGATCTGACTCTAAAAAGCAAAACCACCTAGGAAAAGGTAAAATAGTAATTATGTCATACAATTGAGGTGCAGAGGAAGAATAGACAGAGAGGCATTAGAGGGGGGAGGAGTGCCCATAATTCTTAAAACCTACTCAAATGAGGAATGGGTTATATATATATATATATATATATAGAGAGAGAGAGAGAGAGAGAGAGAGAGAATGTGTTAGGAACAAGTTAGGAGCAGAATTAAAGCAGTACAGTTAGGAGATACAGGAAAAAAGAGGTATACACAAATACTACAAAGATCAGGAGTAGAATTTACTAGAAAAAAAAAAGTATGGCTAGTAATGATTGATCTTAGACAAAGTGAAACTTAAAGATTCAATCAAGAGAGAAATGTGCATTACAAGTCAAGCATACTAATATTGTTTTGGATACTTGTTTACATATAGGTAAATGCCTCTGTGTGTGTGTGTGTGTGTGTGTGTGTGTGTGTGTGGTGTGTGTGTGTGTGTGCTTAAATATATAGCCTGCTTGAGAGAGTTGGTGGAGGGGAATGAAAGGGGAAAAAAAGAATAAAGTTTAAAAAAGCATGCAGCAGAGAACAAAAGAACAACTTTCAAGGAAGCAATGAAAAGATGGCTACTCATGGATATAATTTCTTCTACTGTTATGTATCCTTTCTTGAACTGTTAATATATAGTTATATGTGTTGAATCTTCCCTGATGTTCTGCTGGGCATATGCCAATATCCTGTTCTGTTTTGTTTCTTTCATTTTCCTTCTTGCTTGTTTTAAATAAAGAGAAAATTTTTAAAAATAAAAGTAAAATGAAAAATAGCTCAGGAAAATTTTTTATTCATGAGAAATCACAGAAATGTTTAAATTAACATGCGGATCCAGGGTATTTACAGTGAAATAGGCGTTTATTTTTATTTTAGAAGATTTATTGATGATTATTAAAAATAAAATAATAAAATCTTATTTCAAAATAAATAAAAGCTAAGTTGATTAATGACTTCCCCCATGCGTCCCTATTATTCACTTGAGACAATTCTCTCTTTTTCTTCTCATTAAATTAATTCTCATTATGACTTCTTGAGACCCTCCTATTCCTTCTGGCCTGATTTCCATTTTTCTAACCTTTCATATTAGGAGAGGAAATCATACCCCTCTCTTTTTTTTGGCAGGGGGAACTCTCTGAAACCAGATTCTTCTAAATCTAAGGTAGATATCAGGTTATGTCCAGTTTTTCTCTCCTTATTTATCTATCATCAACTCCAAAATGGAGTAGCTAATTTTTCCCAAATTCTTCCAGTTTTTCCCCAACATTTCTGCTCCAGCAACTAATTCTTTCCTTTTTGTGACATTTAAATCCAAAATACAATTTTATCTCGTTCATCTCTCCATCTTTTAAAGAAGAAAATTTTCATTACGGTAACTTGAGAAATTATTAACTTTTTTTTTTTTTTTAGCAAAAGATTGTGCTAGGAAATCTCTGGATACTTAACATCTAATTATTACTTATATCAGCTTCCCTCTCATATTTGTGATGTTTCATGAATTTTTCATTCCTTTTCTCTTTCTGTTCAGGTGATCTGCATTGCATTTTGTTGACAATGTTTATTTCTGTCTACTTGGATATTCACAAAATGTCTTCTACGTTTCATACCCATGATTCCTACATAATACAATAAGTGGATAGAGTTTGGAGTTTGGAGTCAAGAAAGTAAGTTCAAATCCTATCGCAGACACTTTCCCAGTTATGTGACCCAGCAAGTTACTTAATCTCGCTCAGTTTCTTCATCTGTAAAGTAGGCATAATTATTGTGCCTACCTCCCTGGATTATTGTGAGATCAAAACTATAATGTTCTAGCTATTACTAATTCATAACATAAATATATCTTTTTAAACTACAACATAACCTACCTAATATTTTTGAGCTATTCATTTCTGATGTCAGTCTTAAACATATGATATGCATTTCCATAGAAAAATCCCTGTATTCATAGGAATGAGATATACCTATCCAAAGTCACACGCCAGTCTTGGATTTCATTCTGCCAAGTTTCAACAATATTTATGAGGTTAATTTTTTTCTCCTTGCATTAGGATCTTCAGCTCATCTTGCTTGTTCCTCATTCTTTGGGTATATATGCGTAGACAGCAGAGGCCAAAAATTTTAATTCCTGCTCTTTCCTAGGATTTTGTCTTCTGTCAATAATTAGGAACATACATGTTTAACCTATATTGAATTCTTTGTTGTCTTGGAGACCGAGGGTTGGAAAGAAGTGGAACACAAAGTCTTGCAAAGGTAAATATTGAAAATCATCTTTGAATATATTTGGAAAAAATAAAATAATTAGGTGGATGTACTGCTATTTTTCTACCTACATTGTAGCTCTTCCCTATAGCATATGTATAAACAGTTTCTCCCATCCCTCTTCCTTTTAAGTGTCTAGCCATTTTGTTTAGATTTGCATGACTCTAAAGAAATACATTCTTACTAGCCTTTATTAGGTACACTGCATGCCTGGCAAAATTCAGCATTCCTATAGCCGTGACTCCCAAATCCAAACACTCTTGCCAGCCTCCATCTTTGAAACCAGCCATTCACTACCCAATTTGTCTACCGGCAGCCCTGATAACAACACCTGTGTTCTTAAAATCTTCAGTTTGTTTCCCAAGAAACCATAATTATTGGCAATGCTTCCTAGCATCTTTTTAGCCGTGTGATTTGTCCCCATATGCTTCACCAGAGTTGGCTAGTCATCCAGTTTGACAGTCTTGGGAGATTTTCTGTTACTTCTTGGATATATATCCCAGGAAGTTAGTAAATCTCTCCATTGTTATCACATTGACATTATTCTCAAGCTCCCAGGAAAGAGTTACCAACTACTTGCCATTTTCTCTTATCTCTGACTGGATGATCTCTCACTTGCTAGGACCCATGGATCCATATCATTATTTCTTGAAAGTTAAGCTCCTTCTTTATCTCTTTGTTCTCTTTGAGAAGAGGCTCCTGTTTTTTATTTTATTTATTTATTTTTGCTTGTTCCCTTTTTTATTTATTTAATATCTTAGCTTCCCCTAATTACATGTAAAAACAATTTTCAACATTCATTTAAAAAATTTTGAGTTCAATAAAGGCCTCACCTCTAAATTATTTAGAGAATTGACTCAAATTTATAAAAATCCAAGCCATTCTTCAATTGATAAATAGTCAAAGGATATGAACAGACTATTTTCAGATGAAGAAATTAAAACTATTTCTAAACACATGAGAAGGTGCTCTTAATCACTATTGATCAGAGAAATGCAAATTAAGACAACTCTGAGATACCAGAACACACCTCTCAGATTGGCTAAGATGACAGGAAAAGATAAGAATGAATGTTGGAGAGGATGTGGGAAAACTGGGACACTAATGCATTGTTAGTGGAGTTGTGAACAGATCCAACCATTCTGGAGAGCAGTGTGGAATTATGCTCAAAAAGTTATCAAACTACCTTTGACTCAGCAGTGTTTCTACTGGGCTTATATCCCAAAAAAATCTTAAAGGAAGGAAAGGGACCCACATGTGCAAAAATTTTTGTGGCAGCCCTTTCTGTAGTGGTAAGAAAGTAGAAACTGAGTGGATGCCCATCAGTTGGAGAATGGCTGAATAAATTATGGTATATGAATGTTATCGAATATTATTGTTCTGTAAGAAATGATCAGCAGGATGATTTCAGAGGTCTGGAAAGACTTACATGAACTGATGTTAAGTGAAATGAGCAGAACCAAAAGATCACTGTACATGACAACATCAATATTATATGACAATCAATTGTGATGAACTTGACTCTTTCCAACAATGAGCTGAGTGATGCTAGTTCCAATGATCTTGTGATGAAGACAGACAACTACACCCAGAGAGAGGACTGTGGGAACTGAATGTAGATCACAACATAACATTCTCCTTTTTTTGGTTGTTGTTCGCTTGTATTTTGTTTTCCTACTACTCATTTACTTTCTTTTTTTCTTCTGATTTTTCTTGTGCAGCAAGAGAATTGTATAAATATATTTATGCAATGATTGTGATGGAACATTATTGTTCTATAAGAAATAATAATAAGCGAGATGGTTTTAGAAAAAGCTGGAAAGACATATGAACTGATGTAAAGTGAAATGAACAGTACCAGGAGAATATTATACACAATTATAACAACAATGTTAAGGATAATTAACTGTGAAAGACTTGATTACTCTGATCACAGATTTAAGACAATTCAAAAAGACCCATGATGAAAGATGCTGTCTCCAGAGAGAGAGAAAGGGCTGGTGAACTCTGAATACAGATTGAAGTGTACTTTTTCAACTTTATTTATATTTCTCCTTTTTGATCTGGTTTTTTGCATTAGCTAATTTTTTTAGCATAGCTAATAAACATATTTTGCATGGCTTCATAAATAATTCATATCAAATCACTTGTCTTCTCAAGGAAAGGAAAGAGGTAAGAGAGAGGGAATTTGGAACTCAAAATTTTAAAATAAATGCTAAATTTTTACATGTAATTGAAAAATATTTAATAAAATATATCGAGGGGGAAATATGTTTATATATATTAGATTTAACATATTTTAGCATATTTAACATATGTTAAATTATTTGCCATCTAGGGGAGGGGGTAGGGGGAAGGAGGAGAAAATCTGAAACACAAGACTATACAAGGGTCAATATTGTCAAATTATCTGTGCATGTATTTTGAAAATAAAAAGCTTAAAATTTTTTTTTTGAGTTCCAAATTTTCTTCCTTTCCAGCCACCCTCATTGAGAAGACAAGTGATTTGAGATAGGTTATGCATATGTAGCCATGCAAAATACATTTCCATATTAGGTTGTAAAAGAAACTATAGAACAAAATAAAAGCCCAAGAAAAATAAAGTAAAAAAAATTCTGCTTCAATCTGCATTCAGATTCCAACAGTCTTTTCTCTTGGGGATGTATATAGCATTTTTCATCATAAGTTCTTCAGAGTCGTCTTGATTATTGGACTGCTGAAAAGGGTTCACAGTTGATCATCTCAAAATATTGTTGTTACTGTGTACAATGTTCCGTTTGTTTTACTTTGCACCAGTTCATGTAAGTCTCTCTAAATTCATATCTTTTTTTAGCCCCAAATGTTCACTGTTCCTTCTTCTCTTATTCTTCTGTGTTACAATCTTCCCTCCCATCCCTCACCTTTCTGATATAAACCGGGATTCCAGAATTACAGAACATGAGACCTGGAAGGGACATTAGAAGTCATTTTGTTCAACTAATACATAAAAAAATACATAATATACTGCTTAAGACCTCTAGTGAAGGGGAACCCACCATCTCTCAAAGTTGAACATTTGGAATAGTTCTTTTTCCTCTTTGGAAATTCTACCCATTGTTCCTACTACAACCTCTCATTTACGTGGAATCTCTGAACACTTAAACAAAGATATCCTATCTCCTCCCAATTCTCCTGTTCTCCTTACTCCCCATTAGTCTGCCCAAGAGTGTAAGTAACCCGAAGAAATCTTTAAATGACACGGCCTGAGAGACCTTCATCATCCTCTTTGCCCTCCTCTAACACTCTGTAATTTATTAATGTCCTAAAACTGTAGTGCCCAGAAATTAGCCCAGTACTCTAGGTGGGGCCTGACCAAGGCAGAGGACAGAGGGAGGATTATCTCCTTAGTCCTGAAAACTCCACCTTTCTTAATTCAGCCCAAGATCACTGTGGCTTTTTTGTTTTGTCATTCATACTGAGCCTACAGATCACTAAAACCCCCAGGTATTTTTTTAGGCAAGTTACTACTTCACCATGAAGTTGATATTTTGGACTAAAGTATAAGACTTGCTATTGATCCCTACTGAATTTCATCTTATTAAATTCATCCCAGTGTCTTAGCCTGTCAAGCTAGATCTTGACTAGTTTATGGTGTGTGAGAAGACATCCCACTTTACTGTCTTTTGTAAATCTGATGAGTATGGCAACTATGCCTTTTTCCAAGTGACTGATAACAGTAATAACCAATCCAGAGCCAAAAACAGATACTTAGCTTACTGGACTTCTTCCTCTTTACAGTATTTTTCTTCATTATTTTGTGTTGCCTTGAAATAGACATACAGGAATGAGACTGTCCGATCAAAGGTTATGAACAGTTTAGTGACTTTTCTTGTCTAATTCCTGATTGTTTCCAGAACTGTTTGGTTAATTCACATTTTTCTCAGTCTGTGTGCCTGTCTTCTTACACCCCCTTCAGTATTTATTATTTCTGTTTATCATCTTTGCCAACTTAATGGGAATGAGGTAAAACCCTTGTGATTTTTTTTTTTAATCTGGATTTTGTTTTCTGATTGTTTTATCTCCTGGAAACTTTTCCCACCCATAGTAGCCTAGGGGACACAGAGCAACTTGAACTCTTCATAAGTAATCATTTACCATAGCTTTATTTGTCTTTCAATAAATAATGAACTGAGCTAGAAGGCTGGTATGTTCCCAAAGCTCTACTCAACTTTATGGTTTCCTTCAGAAACGTCCTCTATTTTTGGATGCTTTTCACCTACACACAGAGAAATCCTTATCTCCCCATTAGTCTGCCCAAGAGTGTAAGTAACCCGACCCCCTCAAAGGTATATGACCTTTTCTCATTTCATTAACATTGTCCCATGGAACATTTTTTCAGACCCATTTCCCGTAGTGTGATCTTGATGTCCAATTCATCAGCAAAGTTGTTTTCCATTATCACCAGTCCCTTCTCCAGTTACTGCTTCCCAAGAACTGCTCCTTCATTGTCCTCTCCTCCACTGTCATGTTGTTTCTTTGCTCTTCTCCTGCTGCTCTCTTTTCACAATAAGTTTCATTTTAGGTCCCTTTAGTCATAGTTGCCCCTCCTCTGCTCCTGATCCTGATTGACCTCCTCGTTATTGTTGATGTCCCAAGCTCTTTTTGGATCTTTAAATGCTTCATCCATTGCTTCTCCTCCTGAGGAGATAACATTTGCTTAAGACCCAGGGATGCTTTACCTGCAGTCTATGAACTATTTTAAAACTATTTTGATAGTTATGTTACAATATAATTAGTTTCCATTATAATCCTCTATATTTTATTTCATGTATTCAAAACATGATTCTGAGAAGATGTTCCTCAGCTTCACCAAACTGACAACCTGAGGGTCAAGGACACATAAAAAAGTTAAGAAATTTTATTTCAAGAGATGGTACTAGACCACTGGCCAACCTGGTAATAACCATTTCACACCCAGAGCCAAAAGACTCATGGCTTTTTGAAATTTTCCATCTCTTTTACCCTTAAGGTTAGAATGTCTCTGGTCTCTGAATAATTTTAAGCTTTCTGCTAGTTCTAGCCAAGTCCTCCCCATCCTAGAGAACCCCCACCACCACCACCACCAAAAGCACTTTCTTAGGAGGATCCCAGAGCCACATCCTATTTAGTCTTGGAGACTGCACTTTGTCCCTCGGCCAAATTAGAGGGCATGCAGCTCTTCTTCCCCTTCAGTGCAGAATGTCTTAAAGTGGTTAAGAATCTGTCATTGATTCTTTCTCTGGTTATAAAGACACTATAAGAGAGTTTTCATTTGTTTCTCTGCCTTTGACCTCTCTCCGAGGGTTCTGGATCAGAGTTCATTCATGTAGCATGGAAGCTCCTTGAGGGCAGAGGATATTTTGTATCCCCAGAAACCTAGTACAGTGCTTAGCACATAGTAGGCATTTAATAATAAAAGTTGACTTACAGGAACTGATGCTAATAAAATGAGCAGAACCAAGAAAACATTCTAAACAGTAACAAGATTATGCCATGATCAACTGTCATGAGTTTGGCTCTTTTCAACAATGAAGTAATTCAAGGCAATTCCAATAGACTTGTGATGGAAAGTGCCATCTCCAGAGAAAGATGTATGGAGACTGAAAGTGGATCAAAACAGTATTCTCACTTTGTTGTTGTTGTTGTTTGTTTGCTTGTTTTTTTCCTTTCTCATTTTTAAAAATTTCTTGATCTGATTTTTCTTGTTCAGCATAATGAATGCAGAAATATATTTAGAAGAACTGCACATATTTAACCTACATTGGTTTGCTTATTGTCTTGGGGTAGGGGAAGAAGGGGAGAGAGGGAGAAAAAATTGGAACACAAGCTTTTCAAAGGTGAATGTTGAAAACTATCTTTGCATCTATTTAGAAAAATAAAATACTATTAAAATAAATACTTGTTGAGCAGAAAGTTATGCAACTTATTCTAGAAGCTTCTCACAGATATCCAGAAATTAAAGCAAAGGATCCTTGACTCTGGGCTATCCCAGATTCAAGATCCTTTGCATGTCTACATTGTACTCAAAAACCATAGTTGATGATAATTTTAAGAATACAAAGGGGTCCTGAGACTAAAGAACTTTGAGAACTCCTGATACATTCTAATGAAAGAGACAGCACACGTAGAGCAATGGTGGCCAAGGATGAATGTTTCGGTTCCAATAGTTACCAGAATAGTGAATGGAAGAATAGAGGTGTAGATTGACAGACCATGTCCAGTTGCAATGATTTGATTATGGTTCTGAAAACAGACAAGGGGGGAAAGATCATTGTGGGTCCCCAATGTGGCTGATGATAAGATGCCCAGGGAGCAAAGTAAAGTGCGAGTAGAGCTGGACGTGTATGCAATATGTGACTGAGTCAATCACCAATCTAGCCAGTGGGATTCCATTAGAGTTTCTGGTACCAAAAGAGGTAAATCCTCTGGAGCATTATTTCTGATCTAGGTAGGGTGCAAGTAGATTGCAAGGAAGTATATGGCCATACACAATCAGCAACAGTCCATGTATAATATACATTATTGAACAGTGAGATGGTGTACTGGGCCTGGAGTCAGGAATACTCATTTTCCTGAGTTCAAATCTGACCTCAGACCCTTCTTCGCTATGTGACCTTAAGCAGGTCATCTTACTCTGTCTCAGTTTCTTCATCTGTAAAATAATCTGGAGAAGGCAATGGCAAATTGTCTATACCATGAAATCCTCACATGAGGTCACAAAGAGTTGAATGTGACTGAAATGGCAACAAGAACAACAAGATGCATATGTCAGTGTGATATAATACATCCACAATGGCACATGGCATAGTAGAACGCATTTTATCAGTTCGTTTATAATAATCTATACATATGTATAATTTCATGCAAAGCATATATGATTTCAGAAAGCAAACCCATAAAACTAGATGATGAGCATTGATATAGCCTATATCAATGATATAGCTTATATCATTGCTCATCATCTAGTTTTATGGGTTTGCTTTTTCTCCATTCCTAAGTAAGTTGGACCCTGCCTGACCCTTCTGTTGGAATTCCCTGAGCTTGGGCTATATATCAATCTATGATCCCATGTTCCCAAACCTGAGCTTGTGGATGATTCAGAATGACTATCTAGGGCTGGCGATAGCCAGGATTATATATTACGAGAAAGGAAGCAAATTGAATTGAGCAGCCAGAATATCAAGGAGGATGTACTGAGTTCTGTGATGTGGATAGAATTTCACAGTGGAAGTCCTCATCATATGGAGTAGAAAGAATTATGAGTCACTGAAAGTTAGGGAATATGGAAGGGCAGAAGCTCTCCTCTCTCATATGCAGATACCAGGTACACAAAGGTCTCTTTGTTTTGTACATCCTTGAAGACTTTGCACTAGAGATGTGATATATGGTGCTCTCCCCCTCCCAAAAATATATAAAAGCACTCCGCTCAGGGGGGAGAGTGCTTTGTCCACTGACTATTTTGCCACACCACAAAGACTGATATTAGCAACAACTCAAAAAAGGATGAGGTAAGGTCTTGGTACTCAATGTAACCAGAGCTGAGACTCAGCAGTATTAAGTGATTTGTCTTAGGTCACACAGCTAGTAAGTATCAGAAATAAGATTCTGACTTTGAGATTACAAGTCCAACATTTTATCCATTATGCGAGTTGTTCTTAAAGTGTGGTCCAGAGAATTCTGGGTGTCTCTGAAACGCTTTCAGAGGGTCTACAAATTTCAAATTAGTTTTTATTTTTAATATTGTATTTTAAATATGGTTAATATTTCAAATATCTCTAAATATAACCTACATAAACAAAAACTCTTTAGACAGATCTTCAATAATTTTTCACAGTAAATCAGAAACTTCATGAGCAAAATTACAGACCACTTTTCACACAAATTAAGTCTGATCTAACCAATTGGAAAAATATTAAATGCTCTTGGATAGGGCGAGCAAATATAATAAAGATGACAATATTACCTAAACTAATCTATTTATTTAACGCTATACCGATCAGACTCCCAAAAAACTATTTTAGTGACCTAGAAAAAATAACAACAAAATTCATATGGAAAAACAAAAGGTCAAGAATTTCAAGGGAATTAATGAAAAAAAATCAAATGAAGGTGGCTTAGCTGTACCAGATCTAAAATTATATTATAGAGCAGCAGTTACCAAAACCATTTGGTATTGGCTAAGGAATAGATTAGTTAATCAGTGGAATAGGTTAGGTTCAAGGGACAAAACAGTCAACAACTATAGCAACCTAGTCTTTGACAAACCCAAAGACCCCAGCTTTTGGGATAAAAACTTACTTACTATTTGACAAAAATTGCTGGGAAAATTGGAAACTAATATGGCAGAAACTAGGCATTGATCCACACTTAACACCGTACACCAAGATAAGGTCAAAATGGGTTCATGACCTAGGCATAAAGAATGAAATTATTAATAAATTAGAGGAACACAGGATAGTTTACCTCTCAGACCTGTGGAAGGGGAAGGAATTTATGACAAAAGAAGAACTAGAGATCATTACTGATCACAAAATAAAAAATTTCGACTATACCACACTGAAAAGTTTTTCTACAAACAAAACTAATGCAGGCAAGATTAGAAGGGAAGCAATAAACTGGGAAAATATTTTTACAGTCAAAGGTTCTGATAAAGGCCTCATTTCCAAAATATATAGAGAATTAACTCTAATTTATAAAAAATCAAGCCATTCTCCAATTGAAAAATGGTCAAAGGATACAAACAGACAATTCTCAGATGAAGAAATTGAAACTATTTCTAGTCATATGAAAAGATGCTCCAAGTCATTATTAATCAGAGAAATGCAAATTAAGACAACTCTAAGATACCACTACACACCTGTCAGATTGGCTAAGATGACAGGAAAAAATAATGATGATTGTTGGAGGGGATGCGGGGAAACTGGGACACTGACGCATTGTTGGTGGAGTTGTGAACAAATCCAACCATTCTGGAGAGTACTTTGGAACTATGCTCAAAAAGTTATCAAACTGTGCATACCCTTTGATCCAGCAGTGTTACTACTGGGCTTATATCCCAAAGAGATCATAAAGAAGGAAAGGGACCTGTATGTGCACGAATGTTTGTGGCAGCCCTCTTTGTAGTGGCTAGAAACTGGAAACTGAGTGGATGCCCATCAGTTGGAGAATGGCCGAATAAATTGTGGTATATGAATATTATCAAATATTGTTGTTCAGTAAGAAATGACCAACAGGATGATTTCAGAAAGGCCTGGAGAGACTTACACGAACTGATGCTGAGTGAAATGAGCAGGACCAGGAGATCATTATATACTTCAACAACAATATTATATGATGACCAGTTCTGATGGCCCTGGCCATCCTCAGCAATGAGATCAACCAAATCATTTCCAATGGAGCAGTAATGAACTGAACCAGCTCCTCCCAGAGAAAGAACTCTGGGAGATGACTAAAACCATTACATTGAATTCCCAATCCCCATATTTATGCCCACCTGCATTTTTGATTTCCTTCACAAGCTAATTGTACAATATTTCAGAGTCTGATTCTTTTTGTACAGAAAATAACAGTTTGGTCATGTATACTTATTGTGTATCTAATTTATATTTTAATATATTTAACATCTACTGGTCATCCTGCCATCTGGGGAGGGAGTGGGGGGTAAGAGGTGAAAAATTGGAACAAGAGGTTTGGCAATTGTTAATGCTGTAAAGTTACCCATACATATAACCTGTAAATAAAAGGCTATTAAATAAAATAAAAAATAATAATTTTTCACAGTATACTGAGAACAAAAGTTTGAGAACTACTGCATGATGCCGTGATGTTTCTGAAACTCACTTTGGTCTTAATCCCAACACTCATTCTGACCTAGAAGGACTCTTTTCTCAGAGACTGCTTAGCACAGTGTCCATTTCTATTTTCTTCCTGTTCACTGAGTATGATTAAGTCCCCAAAGGGCAATAAGTAGTTGTGCTGTACTTTCTTTACAGGTTCCCAAACATTCTCTAGGATTATTTTATAGGATGGAAAGTTGCCAAGTCTTCCAACTATTTGATATGGGATGAAATTCCAATGATTAGACACCATCTGTGTTCCTTGGATACCAATGTCTCTAAATAGAACTCTAATATTTTGTTGATTGACAATGAAACATTGCATTGTGTCATCTTGTGCTATCGTTCTATCAGGGCTTTTCTGAACTGAGGTCACACTTGGTGGGAAGCCTCTTCTAATATTTTCTTGGCTAAGAAAAGATCTAACTTTTCATTGAAATTTTCCTGAGTCTTTTCTTTCTCCTATCCATTCAAAGTCTTCCAAAGGATGATGATAATGTCAGCTGAGAGGTACCATTTTTCACTGGTATCTCTAGGTAGATAAGTATATTTCACATTTCATAGCCCCCTATATCTTGCTGACCCCAGTCAGTCATCCAGCCATCTCACCAAAATATTCTTAACTTACCAACTTTCTTCTCAAAGTCTTCGGAGATTCTAAATCATAAGGTTCATAATCACACTTCCTCACCCCCCACTGCAAACATTTTAAAGTATGATATAAAGCTCAGTTTCTTAAACTATAGGTTGCACTCCCACATGGAATCTCATAACTGAAAATGAGGTTGCAAAATCATGATTTATTTTCAGTTAATGTTTAATTTGTATGCCAATTTAATATACCTATATGTCCAGGATCACATAAAAATTTCTCAGGCAAAAAAGGGTTACAAGCAGAAAAAGGTTAAGAATTGCTATGATTGCAAGTATACCTCCAGTGAATAAGGGATCTGAAGATACAAACAATATCCAAAAGAAGAACGGCAAGTTAGTAACAACCGTATGAAAGACCACTCCAAATCATGAATGATAAGAGAGGATTTTATATTTGATCATGGAAATTATAATAATAGGGAACACAAGAGTAGGGTAGTGAAATGGTCAGACCTGCCCTTTAGGAAAATCTATCTTTGACAGCAAAGTAAAGGATGGACTGAAGTGGGGGAAAACTTGTGGCGGGCAGAACTACCTTCCTCCCAGCATTGCAATAGTTCAGGAATGAAATGACGAAGGCTTGTACTAGGGTGCCAACTATGTCAGAGGAGGGAAGTGGGTATATTCAAGAGATGCTGGAGAGGTAAAATTGACAAGATTTGTCAACAGATTGGATCTGGAGGATAAGTATGAGTGAGGACTCAGGATAACATGAAGATTGTGAGCCTGGATGACTAGAAAGATAGTAATGCCCTCTTCCCCATTGGAAGAGGGAGAACTGGGAGTGGAAAGATAGTGACTTTGATTTTAGACATGTTGAGTTTGAGATGCTTCCACTGAACTTTGTGCTGTCCATCATATTCAGCAATGGCTGACTGAAATACTGAGTTTGCTATTGATATTCTTGATTCCTTTTTTATTTGTTTTTAATTTATTGAACTAAATACAAAATAAGAAAAAACAGAATAGAAAAAAGACAGAAAAGGAAAATTACAAAACATTCCCATGTGCCCATAAGAACATCAGGGAGGATTCAAAATATAGAACAAGAACTTTCCATTTCAAGAAAGCCTATATAATAATAGAAGAAATTATATTGAATGTCCATCTTTTCATTTAGGTTATTCTTTTGTTCTGAGCACTTTTTACTTTATTCTTTTCCCCCCTTTTATCCCTCTCACCTCCCCGAAGCAGGCTATAGTCAAGCTCAGATATAATTACACACACACACACACACACACACATATAGACATTCACCCACTCACAGACCTATATGCATGTCTATATACATACACACATAAGATCTACATGCATATATACCCACAGATACTCAGATACATTATATATGCATTTACCCATATATAAATGTGCATTTAAAACAATAATACTATGGATGACATATAATGTAGATTTCTCTCTTCATTGAATCTTTGATTTTGTTTGACTTTCTAAGATCAATAATTACTAGCCATATTTTTTTTTGGTAAATTCTACTCCTGATCCTTGAACTGTTTGTGTATACTTCTTGTTTCCTCTACCTGGTAACTCTTCTGCTTTAATTCTGCTCCTTAACTTGCCTTGCTATTATTTAATCTCCCCCTATCCACGCATCCCTCTCTTGTCTTCTTCTCCTACCCTTTGCTTCCCCTTCCGTCCATCCCTTCCCCCTTATTTCTTTACAGATTTTGGAGGGTACTCTACCCTTCATGGTATATATGTAGTTGCCTATTTAATCCATTCCTAACATGAGTAGATTTTTAGAACTATGAGCCCTCCTCCCCCCTCTAATGCCTCTGTCTATTCTTCCTCTGTATCTCATTTGTATGACATAATTACTATTTTTACCTTTTCCTAGGTGGTTTTCCTTTTTAGAGTCAGATTATACTCAACTCTGCCCCAACCTTTCTTTTGAGTTATCCAATTGCTGATGTCAATCTTAAACATACCATATGCATTTCCAGGTAAAAAAAAAAATAAAAACAATTTCTCCACGTTGAGTTCCTTGAAGTTGATTTTTTTAATACTGGCTCTTACATGTTAAATTTTTTATTGAATTTGGTTTTGGTTGAAAGAAAGTCCTAAAAATTTGCAAGTTTGTTGAAGGTCCATTTTTTCCCATTCAATATTGTGGATAATGTTGCTGGATATGAAATTTTTGGTGACAGCCCTAGTTCTTTTGATTACTGGTATATATGATTCCTGGACCTGTGGTCTTTTGTTGTGGCTGCTGATAAATTCTCTATAATTCTAATTGTAACTCCAGCATATTTGAATTTTTTCCTTGTTTCTTGCAAAAATTTCTCTTTGATCTGAGGTTTTTGAAATTTGGTAATAATATTCCTATGTATTTCCCACAAAGGATTTCTTTGAGGTGGTGATCAGTGAATTTTTTCTATTTCTACTTTCCCCTCATGTTTTATCACTCCAAGACAATTTCTTGCATTATTGTGTCAAGATTTTTCTTTTCAATTATTCTTTTTTTTTAATAGCCTTTTATTTACAGGATATATGCATGGGTAACTTTACAGCATTAACAATTGCCAAACCTCTTGTTCCAATTTTTCACCTTTTACCTCCCCACCCCCTCCCCTAGATGGCAGGATGACCAGTAGATGTTAAATACATTAAAATATAAATTAGATACACAATAAGTATACATGACCAAAACGTTATTTTGCTGTACAAAAAGAATCAGACTCTGAAATAGTGTACAATTGGCTTGTGAAGGAAATCAAAAATGCAGGTGTGCATAAATATAGGGATTGGGAATTCAATGTAATGGTTTTTAGTCATCTCCCAGAGTTCTTTTTCTGGGCATAGCTGGTTCAGTTCATTACTGGTCCATTGGAAATGATTTGGTTGATCTCGTTGCTGAGGATGGCCTGGTCCATCAGAACTGGTCATCATATAGTATTGTTGTTGAAGTATATAATGATCTCCTGGTCCTGCTCATTTCACTCAGCATCAGTTCATATAAGTCTCTCCAGGCCTTTCCGAAATCATCCTGTTGGTCATTTCTTACAGAACAGTAATATTCCATAATATTCATATACCACAATTTATTCAGCCATTCTCCAACTGATGGACATCCATTCAGTTTCCAGTTTTTAGCCACTACAAAAAGGGCTGCCACAAACATTCGTGCACATACAGGTCCCTTTCCCTTCTTTATAATCTCTTTGGGATATAAGCCCAGTAGTAACACTGCTGGATCAAAGGGTATGCATAGTTTGATAACTTTTTGAGCATAGTTCCAAACTACTCTCCAAAATGGTTGGATTCGTTCACAACTCCACCAACAATGCATCAATGTCCCAGTTTTCCCGCATCCCCTCCAACAATCATCATTATTTTTTCCTTGTCATCTTAGCCAATCTGACAGGTGTGTAGTGGTATCTTAGAGTTGTCTTAATTTGCATTTCTCTGATTAATAATGACTTGGAGCATCTTTTCATATGACTAGAAATATTTTCAATTATTCTTATATGTTCTCTGATCTGTTCTCCAGATCTGTTGTTTTTCTTATAAGATGTTTCACATTCTGTTTTATTTTTTCATTCTTTAGATTTTCTTTTGTTATTTCTTGATCTCTTATAACTTCACTGACTTTTCCTTGTGCAATTCTAATTTTCAAAGGTTTGCTTTCTTCTTTAAGACTTTGTATCTCTTTTTCCAATTGGTTAACTTTTTTCATAATCTTGTTTTTCTTGGATGGTAATTTTCCCTCCTCAATGTCTCTCATTTAATTTTTAAATTCTTTTTTGAGTTGTTCTGTAAATTCTCTCTGGGCAGGGAGCCATTTAACATTAGTCTTTGGGGTAGAAGAAGCTTTTTTTTTTTTTTTTTACTTCAGTGTCCTCCTCTGAAGATGAACCCTGGTCTTTCCTATTTCCATAATAAGTTTCTATGGTTGGGTTCTTTCTTTTTTGCCCATTTTTTTTTAATGAGTTGTAAGCACCTCTAATCATGGACTGGGGGGGATGGTTCCTCTAGCTTCATTTCTCTCTCTCAGCAAAACCTCCACTCTAATGCAAGTGCCTGCAGTCAGCAGTGGCCCTGCTCTACTGCTTCAGCACTCACTCAGTGTGCTGCTTCCTTCTTGCCCAGGGCCATGTTTCTGCAGCACAGCTGAGGCTGGGGTTCCTGATCAGTAGAGTTTCCCTAAATCTTCCTGCACTTAGAACTCTGACTCCTCATATTGTCTGGGAGGTAAAAATTTCTGTGATTTGGGCTGAGAATCCAGTAAAACCCAGCTAACCCCAGGGATCCCCACTTGTTGTTTATGTGGTACTAACCTGGAAATGTTTGCACTTCGTTGTGGTTAATCCCTGGCCTGGGCTCTTATCACGTTGTGCCAGGAGGACCCCTGTTCTGCCCCTTCTTCTTTGTTTTTCATCAGTGTATGTTTGCCCCAAGGCATAAATTTGTTGTGTTTGTGGGGGAAATCTGGAGAGCTTGAAATTTACTGACCTTCTCCATCTTCCCAGAAACAGTGTTCTTGATTCTTGCCAATATTATGTCCTTTGGTAGTGTGTTTGATGATCCTATTGGATTGCAGATTCAATAGCTCTGATTCTTCAGTTCTGATAAAAAAAATCATATTCATGAAGCACTAAAGTAAAGATTGCTCAAAGCAATGACATTCCCATATAGAGATAATATATTCCTTAGTGCAAGGCCTGGACTTTCCAGCTTTGAGATAAAGACATGTCACCAATCACCTTCACCCCTTCCTTCTTTATCAGGAGTTTTTTTATTTGGACTCCCTTAACTTGTTTTTAAAAAAAAAAAAAACTTTCATAACTACATTTTATGTAATTTATTTCTTTTGTTATCCTTTGTGATTCTTATGTATTTGATTTTGTGTAGGTTAAAAACATGATTATGAGAAAGGGTCCACCAGCTTTATCATATAGCCAAGGGGTTTGTGACACAAGGAAAGTTAAGAACCTCTCTTTTATGAATATCACCATAATGCTATATTCCCATGGGACAGGGCTCCTTCGTGCATTCACATCCATCATCTCTGCCCTGTTAGACTCATTGAACTCATGATCAATTAGTGCTGCTACCTATCTCGGTCTAGTACCATCCAGCCTGGTATAAATCAGAATATGCCAGTGTATCATCAGTTCATACCTGAAATTGAGCTCCATAGCCTTGGAATTTTTCAATAACAGCCCACTTCAAAGCCAAAATCTCCAACTTGCATATGAAATAAGTATCCCCAATCAGTAGGTTCTTTACTGGCAAATTCATTAGGTTTCCAATGGCCATTATTCTCTAGCTACAAGGCTTTTCCCATGTTTTTCAAAGTATAGTCAAGATAAAGAGAGGGGGAAAAGGGTTTTCTGGGTATGCACAAATCTATACTGCTGCTTGGTTGAGTCAGTTGACCAATCCCTTAAAAGCTTGTTGACACTTCCAGGCAAAATGATCTGCCGAAGATCATATTGACCTCTCATGGCTAATTGTTTTTGGTTCATCCTCAGCATATATTCACAAGTAAGAACTTTGAGAGACTTAGCCAGACAGCTTAATTCCTTACAAACATGGTATAGTAATCATTAGATCCTAGAAAAGGTTTGAGTTTTCAAAAATGCTTTGAATGTGGTATTTGACCAAGTATTTCTGCCTGGCTGGCTCAGCTCTGTGTCCCTAGTGAGATCCACATACTAGACAGAGACTCCAGAGAAGCTGCCAACTGACCTGAGCAGCCCTGAACGAAGAACCTTTGCCAGATGTTACATACACATATAGGAAGATCCCACGTGAGTCATGCTTGAGTTTTGCTTTAGAGAGTTCCTTGAAGGTTCACTCACTCTAAGGTGGGGGTAGAGACAAAGAGAAAAATTAACCTTGATGGTTCAACCCCTAAAATATAACTTGGTCCCTATGAGGCGAAAGTCCTTTATGAGGTCAGTTCCAAGGCCTGAGATAACTCTAGGAAGTTATTTCTGAACTCCAGAGGATTTTTGTGGGTCCTTAAAAGGAACCTGCACCAATTTAGAAACTGGGATTGTGCTACATGTGGATCTCTGCTCCCTCACACACACAAACAACTACTCAGATCCCCATTACTGCTTCACTAAGGGCGACTGGCTCCACTCTTTAAATTAGAAGTGCCAGAAAAACAAACCCAACAATTTGGAATTTCCATTTCTCAAGTCAGCCAAGGATTAGAGAAAGTCAAGCTGGTGGCCCAAAGACATCTCTTCTCTAAAAATTGGTTAAGGAAAAAATCTCCTAGAAGATTCTCTGGAGCCAATTTGGTATGAAGAAAAAAAGATATTACTCAATTTTGGGAGACCTGGGCTTGAATACTTGTTTGCCTTTAACTGGCTCTGTAACCTCAGGAAGTCTTCCACTCTTTCTCCTTTTAGCTTCCTAGTCTGTAAAATGGGTGTAATAATATGCTCTCACACACAATTGGTATAAAGGTAGAATGAATGAATGGAGATCCCAGAAGCAAAGACTTTTGTAAGCCTAAAATCAAATTATTCTTTTTTTTTTATTGTTGTTTCCTTCCCTCTCCCTTTCACTGGAAGGTAGGGTAGGTAAAAGTCAGCATCAGAGGAAAGACCTATGTTATTCATTTATATGAATGTGCTTGTCTTGGGCCCTTGTTTTATCTTGAGTCAAAAGCTCAGAAAATAGATTTGCCCTCAGTACCCTGCCCCTCCAGAGCCTCTTCTGGAAAGCAGTTGGATGTTGGAAGCAAACATTTTCCCCCAGCCCAGCTGGAGGCCAGAAAATTCTTCACATCCAAGTATCCTATTTGGCAGAAACCATGACAGGACCTCAGTGCTCAAGAAACAAACAACTCAATGGAGCTGAAAAATGGCCATTTAAGGAGCCAGCCTTTCCTATGTTTATGGTGCTATGGGAAAAAAGCTGATTCTGGAGTCAGCAGATTGGGGTTCAAATGATGCTTCTGATCCATGTGTGGCCCTGAACAAATCTTTTCAGCTCCCTTGGCCATTGTTTTGACAGATAATGAGATTGCACTCGATGGCTCTGATATCCCTTCCAGCTCTAGATCCAGGATACTATATGTGACCTTGGATAAGCCTCCTCCAGGGTCTCAGTTTTTCCTCTGTAAAGAAGGTAAATGAGATGTCCCTGAGCTCCTTTCCAACTCTAGAGTCAAGGATTCTATAATTGATCAAGAATGATGATGGATTTCAGGCCTAGAAAGACAATCTTGCATGCCCTTCTCTTCCCTCCTCCCCCAGATCTTTACCTCTGTTTGCTCATTCCTTTCCCAGGAAAGGGAGACTTCATTGGCTCTCTAGAGTTCAGGTTTATATGGCTAAAACCTCCCCCTAGGGGAAAACAGGCCCCAGACTCATTGGTGTCTTTTGTCAGAGCAGGTTTGGATAGAGGTGGAAAAGAAGAATGGATCCTGCCACAGTCACTGTTTTATCCCTACCACCCCTTGGCCTGAGAAGAGCTAGAAGGTCTGAGTTGGGGTGACTGGGCCATTTCTTTCCCTTTCCCTAATCATCCAATTAAAGAGTCTGTGATTCAAAGACTCCCAAGACTGAAAGAGACCTCAGAGGCAATACCTCACTTGACAGAGCAGGGAGGGAAGGAGCAATAAAACCCAGAAGCACAGAATTAAAGCCACTCGAGCTGGGCACACTCTCAGAGGGAGCGTAGTCTGATCCCGACTGGAGCAAAAATCCTTTCTGCAACAACCCAGGCAAGAGAACGACTCTTCTTCTTGGCTTTGGATTCAAAGTGCCCTGAGACCAAGGACTCTGTCTTCTCCTTCTTCTGGTCTCTCTGGAGACCTCACTGAATGTTGGTGATTAATAACAGTCATGGTTAGATTTAGGATGCGCCCCCCCCAAAAAAATGGCTCTCACAAAGACCACCTTCTTACTTGTTAAGGGTGGGAGCCTGGAGGGGAGGTTTGGGTACTCCATTGGAACTGGGTACAGAATACAAAATTATACAAGAGGAAAGGAGCCTGGATTGGGTCAGAGCAAATAGCTTCCAGTGGCTCACTGAGTGACTTTCTACAATTCACTTTCCCCTGTCTGGGTCTTGGTTTCCTTCTCTGTAACAGGAGAGGTTTGGATTGAGTGATTCCTCCATTCTAAACATTCTGATCTTAAGACAAAGTCGATGCTCTGGAGAATTTTGCCTCTTCTTTGTGTCTCAGGGTAGCTGGCAGGCCTTTTGTCTGACCCTTCTATTTGGGTCACTTGACCCCCACCCTTACACCGTGCACCCACTTGCAGGCACACAGACGCTCATGGTCTGAGCTGTAGAATTCTAAGCAAAAACTGTCCTGATATGAACAATCTCATTGAAGTGCCGCTGTGCCAGCCAGACAGGAGACTCAGACACTGCTTATGTCCCTGTAATAAATATGAATAAAATAAAAGGACAGAAAAATCCTGCAGACAAAACTTCCGGGCATGAGCTGTCTGAAGGTATTCCCTGGAGATGTTTGTCTTCCAAGCTCAGGCTTCTCTCTTTTATATGGGCTGTCTCACAAGCAGTTTGCAAGCAACACGCCAGGGAGGTGTATGGGAGTATGGGGAGGGGGAGCAAGCTCAGGGGAGGGGGCTTTCTGACTCCCTGCCTAAAGTGAAGGAATCCAGAGCAAAGTTTGGGGCACTGAGAATGATTGAAGCATATAATAGGATGGGAGGTGGGGGAAAAGGGGAAGGGGAGAAAGAAGCTTAGGACTGACTTAGGAGGCAGAAAATCCCACTTAACTCTGAGCTGTCTTAAATTACTTTTGCTGGAGCAGCTGGTTGGATAAGCACCAGCTCGGACATCAGGAGGACCAAAGTTCAAATCCGGCCTCAGACAAGTTAACACTTCATATCTGTGTGACCCTGGGCAAGTCATTTAACCCCAATTGCCTTAGCCAAAAATAATAATAATAATAATTGGCTATTTAAAAGAAAAATAAATTGCCTTTTCTGCAAAATCTGAGGCTTGGATTAGATGATCCCCTAAAGTTCCTTCTAGTTCTGTCCTTTGATAACAACTATGAGTATTAGAGGCTCTTTTAGACTGGAGCAAATAGAAGAGTCAACCATGTTGTTTGGGGCAGGGTGGGGATTGGGGGATAGGGATTAGGGAGACATGGAATTGAATGTGAGCTGACTTTTTCCTGGCTCCATTCAGCATGAGAATGCACTAGGGATTGAGTCCACTCTCCCCCACCAACAGATGATGACCTTTACTCTCTAAATTGGAGTTTGGGCCAACGTTTTATAGCTGGTTCTGGTGTGCTAACTACCAGATGGAGGAAGAGACAGTTGGCTAGATGTCCAGAACTAAGGTATAGACCCAGAATCCAGCAGGGCTATTCTCTTGTCTCTGGCTCTTCCTGGGCTGGCTGGGGTTGGAGAAGGCAAGAGTTATGACCCTAGGAGAAAGAGAGGCCTCAGGCCTTTAACTCCTTACCAAGGAATCCATGAGCACATGTTGCTTCTATCTCTGCTGTGTCTATTCTACCCGGATTTTAGGTTAGATATAAGATGGCTATAAATTTGTGGTCTTGGAAAGGTCAAGAGAGTGACCTCCCCATCCAATTCTGGGAGCCGAGTCCATGCCCGGATCTGCCAGAAATCAGATAATGAGGAGTGAAGTTCCCAGTCCAGCTTCACGCTCGGCTCAGTCCAGCAGGAGCTGTGATGAGAATTCATCCACTCATCAACTGTGCTGTATCAGGAAGAGGGAAAAACTTAGCAGAAACTCCTTTGTCTGAGCCCAGAGACTGAGATGATCTAGGGGGGACTGTGCCCCTCTGTCTCTTTTGGGTAGCTAGGTAGTACAGTCGATAAAGCACTGGGCCTGGAGTTAGGAAAACATGAGTTCAAATCCATCCTCACATACTAACCATGAGACACTGGGCAAATCGCTAAACTTTACCTCAGTTTCCTTCACTGTAAAATGGTGATAATAACAATGTCTCTACCTCCCAGGGTTGTTGAGCAGATCAAATGAAATAAAAAATTATAAAATCTTAGCCCAGTGCCGGTGCAGAACAAACACGATATCAAATGTTAATTATTATGATCATTGCTATAACTTTGCAATGAATTTCTTGTTTTCAGTCATATCTAACTCTTCATAGCCCTGTGAACTATTCTGTCCCCAGGATTTTCTTGTCAAAGAAAGAATGGTTTCCCATTTCCTTCTCCAGTAGCTTAAAGCAAACAGAAATTAAGCGATTGGACTAGGGTCACATAGCTAGTGTCTGGGGCCAAATTTGATTCATTTTCTCTTTTCTAAGCATGTGTGTACATAGATAGATAGATAGATGATATACATACATATATATAAAATAGCTATATAGAGATTAGCTATAAACACTCATATATATATATATATACAAACTCATGTATATACATTTATATGTATACATGCACAAATTTATATAATTCAAAAATAAAAGAAAAAACATAATTGCCATCACCAAGAGATACATTTTATATATTCCGGGGCTCCCAAATGTATATCAGTTAACACCCATTGATACTTAATGTCTGTTGTAACTGAAATTTTGATGCAAAATGAAACAAAATAAAATAAAAAAAAAGAATAGTAAAGACAAAAGAAATCAATGAAAACAATGCAAATGATAGCACGCTTGCCAATCAAGTTGACCTGGTAGAGAAAGGTAAGGGAGAATCCAGGAGTAAGGAGGGCCATTTTCACTGATTCTGAATTTTGAAGGGTATGATGCATCATCACTATTTATCATTAACTTAATACAATGTGCTCAGCTGCTCCCAAGGCTCATGGAATTTCGATCGTTCCTTGTGATCCAAAGAGGTGCCTCTTATGCTAAAGCAGGGATATTAAATAAAACTCATTGTATGAGATGAACCAAATCAGTTCCATTTGTTCAATAATGAATAGAATCAGCTACAACCAGTGAAAGAACTCTGGGAAATGAGTGTGAACCACTACATAGCATTTCCAATCCCTCTGTTTTTGTCCACCTGCATTTTTGATTTCCTTCACAGGCTAATTGTACACTATTTCAGAGCCTGATGGATATGTATACATATATTGTATTTAACTTATACTTTAACATATTTAACATGTATTGGTCAACCTGCCATCGGGGGGAGGAGGTGGGGGGAAGGAGGGGAAAAATTGGAACAAAAGGTTTGGCAATTGTCAATGCTGAAAAATTACCCATGCATAGAACTTGTAAATAAAAAGCTATAATAAAAAATAAAACTCATTAATAATAATCTGAATGAATGTATCTCAGGATATTCCTGTGCTCTGAAAAGACTAGAGTTGGTCCCAATGAGGTTGACACACCAAATTGTGGAAAGTAGTTAGGATGTAGAGGAATCCCAATCCCTCATAAAATTATAGTAAAGCTGAAAGGATGCAACAGAATGAGCCATGAAAATCAGCTATAAACTTCCCCATCCAGTCCAGGATGTTTAGTCTAGGATTGCACAAAAGGACTTCCAGAATCCCAAAGAAGTTTGAATCAGAGACTAGCCAAAACAGGTAGGAGGTACAGTGTAAATAAAACAGCCTAGTTGCACAGTAGTTAGCACCCAGGGGAGGACAGCCCCAAATTCTCAAGAGGATAACAGCCCAGAGCAACATACATGTACTCTGGGAGCAATAGAATGGCTCCAAAGGTTCATGTGACTCACTCCTCTTTATTTTTTTTTAGTATAAAAACTTATAAATGCAACCCCAACTGACCCAAGCCAAGAAAATTCCTAATATTTAAGCACAAGTTCTATTTCTAGCTAACCCCTTTGTGGTTGAGACAAAATCCAATTTATTTGAATTGCTTAGGTAATGAAACAATACAATGTAGTTAGATGGGGTGGTGGGGAGGAAGCTGGGGAAAGAGCTCTTGAGATTTTCCTTATGGTGGTCCTTCTGTAGAGTCTACTCTTATCAGCAGTTCTCTTCTTTACTCTGATTCAGTCCTACCCCTTTTCTTTAAAGTCCATGTTTGCTCCAACTTCTCAATTCCAGACATTCACTATTTTCCCCCTGTTCTGTGCTTATTGTTGTTCAATAATTTTTCAACTGTGTCTGACTCTTTGTGAATCCTCTTGGGGTTTTCTTGGCAAATATCCTGCAGTAGTTTGCCATTTGCTTCTCCAGTTCATTTTACAGATGAGGAAACTGAGGCAAACTTAAGTGACTTGCCCAGGCTCACACAGGTAGTAAGTGCTTGAGGCCGGATTTGAACTCAGATCTTCCTGACTTCAGGTCTGGCACTCTATCCATTGCAGCACTTTACTGCCTCCACTTTGACATTGCTTCAGCCTTTTGTTCACAGTTGATTTTGATCGACTGAAGCAAACAAGAAGTATTTTTATCTAACAAAGATCATTTCTTTTAAGTAGATTCTTAATCAATGGAGGCCCACCTTTGCATTTGTATTATCTATTAACTTTATATTTATACTGCATATATTTTGCTCTTCACTAGGATTATTTTATTCTCTGTGCCCAGAACTAAGCACAGTGCCTGGTCTATGATAGGAGCTTAATAAATATTGGTCTGTTGGTGCATTGATTGGAGGCAGGAAACATGGGATGAAAGTGGCTAGTTAATTTCCAAATATCTCTCTCTAGGGTTACTGGAATATACCACAGGTTTTGTTCATCTGTAGACCACAGGCAGAAATTTGTATGATCCCCTGAAATGTTTAACAAGCATTTCCCACACACTCTCAAGTTGTTCAAAGTACCACAAAGCTTTTTCTGTTGTTTTTTTTTTTTTGTCCTCAATTCAAAAAGGCACTCTGAATAACTAAAATCCTTCGTGGAGATTTCATTTTAAAGCTTTGCACCAATGTTCCAAAGATTTAATATCTATTCCGATTATTTCCATTTAAATTGTAATCAGCTGATGTAAATACTTAACTCTACAAAGAGATAAGCAAGACAAGACAACTTCAGCATAAAATCAGAGGGAAAAATGGAATATGGCAGCTCTGTTCTGAAGGAAATTCACAACAGGAACAATGAAAAAACAAAACAGCATTTCTTTAAAGTAATTGAAATTCTCACCACGCAAAACATGCCTGGACTCCTCCAGCAAACTTGAACAGAAATACACATTTTGAGAACTCTTATCCCTCCCAAATTCTCACATATAGCAGGTGGGCCTAGGGATGGAGAAGTGGAAAGGGAGTACAAGAGCTGTAACCCTGTGCCTGACATCATTCAGTAGTAAGGATCTCTCAGTCAATTACTCATTACTCTGGGGGTAACTGCCAGGCTGTCTGACTCTCAGAGAGCTAGCTGCTTCTCTTCTTTTCATTCTGCTTGTTTATGAGTGTTATTGCTTTATCATTGGTCTGGGGTTATCTAGGACTCTGGGACTAGGGAAAATACTATATTTTAAAGCAGGGATTCTTAACTTGAGGTCCATGAACTTACTTTTTAAAATATCTTAATGACTATTTTGATGTAATTTATTTCTTTTATATTTTATCTTATGCATTTAAAAACATTATTCTGAGAAAGATTTGTCAGACTTCCCAAGGAGAATAGAACATTAAAATGATTGAAAAATCTTGCTTTAACAGAAAGCAAACTACAGATCCCCGATGAAAAAGAGAACAAAATGAGGCAGTTTGAGGTCCTCCTAAGGCCATGGAACAAAAAGCAAGAAACTTCAGAATGGGTCAAAAAAATCAAATGTTTAAAAAGAAATACTTGGATGAAAATTGGGTAAGAAAGCATAGCTCTTTCAGAAGATATATCAGAAAGGCAATGGAATATATATCTTAGAATATAAGGCAGAGAATGTCTCCAAAGTAGGAGATTTTCTAGAAGGGAATATGATGGATTTGTAGCCTAAAAAAACAAAAGTGAATTTTGCTTTGAAGAAAAGAACAAAGGACAAAATGTTTAAAGAATCCATGACTTCTATGTAAGGGCAAGTAACAAACCATGAAAAGAAAATGCACAGAGATCATTTTAAGATCATAAATGGCCCAGGATAATACTATAAATCAAAAAGTTCAAATATCATGATGTAAGAAGCAGTATTGCCCAGAACATTTTGAAAGCATATGGCAAAGTACTGATCAATAGCCTCCACATGTTGCCAATAAAAAATAAATCCCAAGGTTGAAACTCCAAAGTTGAATTGGGTCATTTCAATGCCAAACAATCAATTTTACAAGCAACCTACAGAAGAAGCTTCACTTAGGAAAGTCAACTCAGTTACCTAACATCTCAGAAATGAGAGAAGGTACTGCAATGGGATTTTCTAAAAAGCAAAGAAGTTTGGAATGGACCCCCAAAATAATGTATTTTAAAAAGCAGAACCTAATCATTATTGAAAATATGAGGGACCAACAAGATGGAAGATTATTCACTCTCCAGACAAAGGAAATATGCATCAGATAAGCAGTCATTTTTATTTCTCAAGATCTGAAGAAAAAACAACCTGAATAAGGTAGGAGTCTTAAAAATTAATAGCAAAAAATTTTAAGACTTTAAGACATTTTCTCAGTAATATCCCTCTTCATCAGTACTCTGACATCAAGAATCAGCTAATTGTCGAACTTGTCTGAAGTCTGTCAGTCATTAGAATAAGCATCCTTATGTGTATTGTGATTCTGCCTGACTACACTCCATCTTCCTTCTACCTTGTAAGAAGATGCAAATGCATATCTACCCAGAAACCTTAAGGAAAGAAAAGAAAAAGTGAAAGGATAAATTGAACGGGCTAAATAGGAACATGAGCAAGTAATTAATTTAGCTCTGAAGTAATTTAACCAGATATCCAGCTGGGTCCAATTTTGTATCATGGAGATGAGATTACTTAGGCAGGGAACTTCTATGCCAGCTAAGACCCATATCTCCAATCTAAGGAGGCTGAGGTACCCCCCAGCCCCTTTTCATGGGTCTATTACACCAGCAAGGAAGAAAAAACTGAGAGTGAATGGTGGAAAATATAAACAAAAAGACCAACGATGTCAAAAGTAAAAGCTGAGGGGCAGCTAGATGGCACAGTGGATAGAATACTTGCCCTGAAGTCAAGAGGTCCTGAGTTCTTAAGCCCAATTGCCTCAGAAAAAAAAAAAAAGAAAGAAAAGAAAAGTAAAAAGCTCAGTTCACAAACAGATAAGCCAACAAAGAGGACACTAACAGAAGAAAAAAAGAGAAAATAATAAAGTGAAACAAAAATATGATCAATGAATAATTCATAAAGGAAAGAGAACCAATAGTGTCTGATGAAAGACAGAATCCTGTGAACCTCCTAAAGGTCATGGAACAACATTAAGAAACTTTGAAATAGCTCGAAAAAGAAATACATCTCTTAAAAGAAGAAATTAAGAATAAATTTAAATCAGAAATTAGAGTTCTTTTTTCTTTTTAAATCTAAATTTTTCCTAATTATATATTTAAAAAATTAAGATTTTTTTCAAATTATGATTTCCCAATTATCTTGCTCCCTCCCCTTTCTTCCTGCCCCCCATTTAGAAGGCTAGTAATTTGATATAGGTTATACAGATGTAATTATGCAAAACACACGCCATTCTGTGAAAAGAAACCCAGACAAAAAAAAAATTAAGAAAAATAAAGAAAGCAAAGGAAAAGGTCGGCATTCAAGCTCTACAAGTTTTTTGTTTTTTTTTTCTCCTGTGGAAATGGACAGCACCTTTCATTGTCCTATAGAATTGTTTCAGATCATTGTATTGCTGAAAATAGTTAAGTTATTCATAGTAGATTATCATACAATATTGCTGTTACTATGTACTGTGTTCTCCTGGTTCTTTTCATTTTACTTTGCATAAGTTCATGTAAGTCTTTCCATGTTTTTCTGAGAGCTTCCTGCTCATCATTTCTTAAAGTACAATAGTCTTTCATCACAATCATACACAACCATTCCTCAGTTGATTAGCCAGCAGACCCAGATGGCACTGGAGGAGAAAGTGAGGCAGATGAGCTTGCACAGCCCTTCCTCACTTACATCATTTCCCTTGCATCTCATTTCATCACTTCCCTGATGTCATGCTCCTCTTCAAAAAGGAAAGACAAATAACAACAACAAAAACAACAGCATCCCCTCTATTTACAATTCTTTTTCATCACTACAAGAGATGGCATAAATACTTTTTGTACACATATGTCCTTTTCCTTTTTGTTTTTTATCTCTTTGGGATACAGACCTAGTAGTGATATAGCTTGGGCAAAGGGTATGCATGATTTTATAGTTACAAATTGCTCTCCAGAATGCTTGAATTAGTATGCAACTTCACCAATACTACATTAGTGTTTTAATTTTCCAGCATCTCCTCCAACATTTGTCTTTTTCCTTTTCTGTCATGTTAACCAATCTTATAGATATGAACTAGTAGCTCGGAGTTGTTTTAATTTGCATTTCTTTCATCAATAGTGATTTAGAGCATTTTTTCATATGATTACAGATAGCTTTGATTATTTTTTTCTGAAAACTGCCTACTCATATTCCTTGACCATTCATCAATTGAGGAATGGCTCTTTTTGCTCAAAATTTTCTGTATGTTTGAGAAATTAAATGAAATGAAGTCTTTATCAGAGAAACCTATTTTTTTCTACTGTAATGATTACCAATACTTCCCTCCATCCTATTTCCACCTATTTATTCTACTCTCTCTCTCTCTCCTTTTAACTTGTCTATTATCAAAAGCTTTTGACTTTTACCTCCCTCAAATTGCCTTTGCTTCTGTCAGCTGCCCCTTTTCTCTTATCCCCTTCTTTTTCTACTTTCCTGTATGGTAAATTAGATTTTTACACACAACTGAGTGTGGATATTATTCACTCTTTCTTACGGGAGTAAGGTTCATGTGCTGCCTTCCCTGCTTCCCCTCCACTGTAAAATTTCTTTCAGGACTCTTTTATATCAGATGATTTATCTATTCTTTCTCTCCCTTTCCCGTTTTCCAAGGACATCTTCTTTCTTGTCCCTTAATTTTGTTTTTAAGATAATCATTCCATCATATTTAACTCATACCTCCGTTTTCTATGTATATTCCTTCTCACAGTCTTTATAATGAGAAAATTTTTAGAAGTTAGAAATATCATTTTTCCATTTAGAAATGTAGTTTAATGTTATTGAATCCCGTATTATTTCTCTTTCCTTTTAACCTTTTTATTCTTCTTTGGCATCTTATATTGAAAAATCAAATTTTCTATTTAACCCTGGTCTTTTCATCAGGAATGCTTGAAAGTCCTTAATTTCATTAAATGTCTGTTTTTTTTCTCTGAAGAATTATGCTCAATTTTGTTGGGTGATTCTTATTTGTAATTCTAGCTTTTTGCCCCCTAGAATATCATATTCCAAGCCCTTTAATCCTTCAATGTAGAATCTGTTAAATCATGTGTTATCCTAACTTTGGCTCCATGATATTTAATTTTTTTTTCTTGTTGACTGCTTGCAGCATTTTCTTCTTGATCAGAGAGGTCTAAAATTTAGCTATGACATTCCTGGGAATTCTCATTTTGGGATCTCTTTCAGGAGATGATTGGTACATTCTTTCACTTTCTATTTTATCTTCTGGTTCTAGAATAACAGGGTAGTTTTCCTTGATAATTTCTTGAAAAATAATGTCAAGGCTCTTTTTTTGATGCTGGTTTTCAGGTAATCCAATAATTCATCAATTGTGTTTTTTTTTTACAATCTATTTTCCAGGTCAGTTGTTTTTCCAATAAGATGTTTTATATTTTTTTCCATTTTAAAAAAATTATCTTCATTTTGTTTGATTTTTCTTGATATTTCATAAAGTTTTCATTTGTCCAATTCAAACTTTTTTTTTTTTTTTTTGCTGAGGCAATTGAGGTTAAATGACTTGCCTGGGTTCATACAGTTAGGAATTGTTAAGTGTCTGAGGCCAAAATGAACTCAGGTCCTCCTAACTTCAGGGTTGGTACTCTATCCACAATACCATCTAGCCATCCCCCAATTCAAACTTTTAAGGAATTATTTTCTTCAGTGAATTTTCATACCTCCTTTCCATTTCAAGAATTTTACTTTTTAAGGGGTTCTTTCCTTCAGGGAATTTTTTATACCTTTTTCCATTTGGCCAATTCTTCTTTTCAAAGCATTCCTCTCTTTTTTGTATTTTTGGGTCTCATGCCATTTAGTCTATTCTGTTTTTAAAGGCATTATTTATTTTAGTATTGTTTGTGCCTCCTTTACCAATCTATTGACCCTTATTTAAAAATAATAGTAGCTTTTTATTTTTCAAAATACATGCAAAGATAATTTTCAACATTTACCCTTGCAAAACCTTATTTTCCAATTGTTTCTTCTTTCCTCCCTACCTCCCCCTCCTAGACAGCAAGTTATCGAATTTAGGTTAAACATGTGCAATTCTTCTAAAGATATTTCCACATTTATCATGCTACACAAGAAAAATAAGATCAAAAGAGGGGAAAATGAGAAAGAAAAAAACAAGCAAGCAAACAATGATAATAACAAAGATGAAAATACTATGTTGTGATCCACATTCATTCTCTACAGTCCTCTCTCTGGAAGCAAATGGCTCTTTTCATCATAAGTCTTTTGGAATTGTCTTGAATCACCTCATTGTTGAAAAGAGCCAGGTCCATCAGAATTGATCATGACATAATCTTTTGTACAATGCTCTCTTGATTCTACTTACTTCACTTAGCGTCAGTTCCTGTAAATATTTCCAGGCTTTTCTGAAATCATCCTGCTCACCATTTCTTATAGAACAATAATATTCCACTCCATTCATATATTATAACTTATTCAGCCATTCCCCAACTGGCAGGCATCCACTCAATTTCCAGTCTCTTGCCACTACAAATAGGGCTACTGTAAACATTTTTGCATATGTAGGTCTTTTCCCTCTTTTAGGATCTCTTTGGAATACAGACCCAATAGAGACACTTCTGGATCAAAGGGTTTGCACAATTTGATAGCCTTTGGGCATAGTTCCAAATTGCTCTCCAGAATGATTGTATCAGTTCACAATTCCACCAACAATGTATTAGTGTCCCAGTTTTCCCACATCCCCTCTAACATTTACCATAATCTTTTTCTGTCATCTTAGCCAATATGAGATGTATAAAGTGATACCTCAAAGTTGTCTTAATTTTCATTTCTCTAATCAACAGTGATTTAGGGCATTTTTTTTTCATAAGACTATAGATGGCTTTAATTTCTTCATCTGAAAATTATCTGTTCATATCCTTTGACCATTTATGAATTGAGGAATGGTTTGTACTTTTATAAATTTGAGTCGATTCTCTATATATTTTTAAAATATATAATCAGAACCAATTATATAATTATATAATAATGCAAAAATATTTTTCTCAGTTTTCTGATTCCCTTCTTATCTTGGCTGCCTTGGTTGTATGAATAAATACAATAACTTTTTATTTCAATATAATCAAAATTATGCATTTTGCATTTCATAATGTTCTCTAATTCTTCTTTGACCATAAATTCCTTCCTTCTTCACAGATCTGAGAGCTATATTATCCCTTGTTCAGGTCCTAATTTGCTTCTAAGATCACCCTTCATGTCTAAATCTTGAACCCATTTCAACCTTATTTTGATATTTTGGTATGGGATGTTAGGTGTTGGTCACTATCTGCTTTTTGACATACTATTTCCAATTTTCCCAGCAATTTTTGTGAAATAGTGAGTTTTTATCCCAGAAGCTGGAGTCTTTGAGTTTATTGAACACTAGATTAGTCATTGACTATTGTGAGTTGACTCTTTTCTCACGATTTTCTTATATCACTTGCATTTCTGTTACCAATTTTTCCTCTCTCTCTCATACTTTATTTTTAAAATACTTTTTGAGCTTTCCCATGGCCTTAGAGGAATTCATATTTTTCTTTGAGGCTTTGGATGCAGGGATTTTGATTTTGTTGCCTTAGCTTTTGAGTATGTGTTTTGATTTTTCTTTTCACCGTAGTAATTTTCTATGGTCAGGAGTAGACATTTTCTGGGGCCTGCAATAAATAGACAATGTGGCCGCAAACAATGATTTGTGCTGCAAAAGATCTCTGGAGAGAGCAGAAGAATGGAAACATAGGGGGCAAGACATGTGTTTAGGCTTCAAATAGCACTCAGTATCAAACCACATCTCATTCCTTTTTCCCAAAGGTTCAGAGACCCAAACTACAGAAATCAACAATGAAGTTCTGAACTGATGGTGCTGAGAGGTGCAGAGAAGTGAGGAGCACAGAACAGGATACAATGATAGAACTCTCTCTCTCTCTCTCTCTCTTTCTGTGTGTGTGTGAGTGTGTGTGTGTGTTGGGGCAGGAGAGTATTGTGTAGCGTTCCACTAAGTTTGAGGGAAAGAACAAAGTATCCAGCTCATCACTTGGGACAGAAACCTAGACTGGTGAATAGGGTATTTCTCATTATGGGAGGAGGCTGAAAAGTTTTGAGATCCAGCCCTGAGAAAAACACTATCAGAGGGAAAATAGAAAGTGGATGATGGGAAAATAAGGGTTAGGGGGAAAGACTTGAAATTGCTAAAGATCTCAGAAAGAAGAAAATTCAAAGATCTTAAACATAAGCATATAAATCAACATGAGAAATAACAACTACAGAAGGAAATATGGCCTCCAGATCTAGTAAATCTGTTTGGGAATCTATAAATAAATATCACAAAACAAAGGAAAATGATCTAACACTTCATGAGACAGAGGACCCTATGGAATGTCAAGAGAACATGCAACCACAATAACCTGTTTCTCAGTCATTTGAAAGAGAAATGAGAATTATGAGAACAGAATTTATGACCTGCACAATAAAAATACTGGAATCTGCAAGAACAAATCTCACCAAAGACACAAAAGAGCAAAAAACAGATTAGGAATGAAAATTCATAGAAGTGAAGGATAACCCAGAAGAATAGAAGCAAAACAATAATACCCAAACAAAATATTCTCACTTCTGAGCAAAGTGTGTTGATCTCAAAGACAAGATAGATAAAAACAATTTAAAGATCAAAGTTCTCCTAGAAGAATATCATAAGATGAAAAACTTGAACATCATGATAAAAAATAATAGAAGAGAATTGCACAGAACTTCTGACCATAGAAAATTTAATACCAATTGAAAGGATTCATGTCACCTTCAGAAAAACAACAACAAAAACCAAGACTGCAAACTCTTAAAACACATACTGATTAAATTAAATTTAGAAACAAATTCTTTGGAGCAGCTCGGTGGTGCAGTGAATAGAGCACCAGCCCTGAAGTCAGGAGGATCTGAGTTCAAATGTGACCTCAGACCTGGGCAAGTCACCTTACCCCAATTGCCTCAGCTTCTGCTGCTGAGGTGAGCCTCAGCTCACCTGCTTACAGGTGAATCAATGTTTTTGGTGAGACTACATTCCAAAATGGAAGGGCACATGAAAGTGGGGAAAGGAGTAGAAATATATAGAAGACTGTGTGATATTCCTGGTTCAAATTGAAAGCTCACAAGGAAGGGAAAGTGACCTCTATAGTATGAGTAAGATATGTGCCTGGAAGAGAATGAATGAAGAGAAGTAAAAGATTGAAAAGGGAAAAAGGAAGGAGGCCTTGTTTTTTGATAGGAGGGGGTTCCATCGATGAATGCTCTTATGTATTAAGCGAGAGATTCTGTGAAGGGAAATGAGGACCTTGTGCTGGGTTTGGTCTGGGGAATTTGCTGCTTGAAAACCCTACTCCTTTTACATGGAAAAGCGATGAGTTGTAACATATAGTAGCTATTGGTGTTTAGGAGAGTGACAGGGCATGGACCCAAGGAGGAGATTTTGAGACAATTGAAGGAAAAGGTTATTCGGGAGAAGATGCTGTAGATCAGTATGGAATGAATAATCAGGGATGTGAAATGACTTACCGTGAGGCAGTGTCCTCTTGGTCATCTGCAAGAATTGGCCCTGTTCTGGGAGTGAAAAATCATGGAAAAGGGGAATACTTGGGATGAACTTTAAAAGGAAATGGCAGAAACTATCTAGAAAAGATATCTAGCTCTGACAGCTCATCCTTCCTGATTCTGATGTTCTACAGAATTCTAAGGGACCTCCCAATTCTAACATTCTGTATTCTAATGCCCCCTTCTGCCAGCTCTGATGTTTTCTGTTCTAAAGATCTTCTCAGCTCTGAAATTCCACATCTTAAAGCTCTTCCTGTCTCTGACTTTTCATGTCTTAAAGTCCTTCTGATCACGCTTCCATTTTATTTTCTAAAGTCCTTTCCAGCTCTATGGTTCTAAATTATTTTTTCTAATTATCAACCTTACATAAATAGGCAATAATAAAAATAACCACTGCTTATATGACAAGTAGTTTTTCCCTCTCTCATATCTGGACCCATGCTTGGAGATCTATTTCAATCCTGGAGGAGCCCAGCTTCCCAAACAAAGGCATCAGGCTCTTTTATTTGCCTTGCCTTGGTTTCATCTCCTCCCAAGAAAGGAACTCAAAGGAAACATCATTTGGGCCCCTCGACCCAGTCTCAGGCTTATCTAAGTCAACCCATGTGCTTCAACTGTCATGCACGTCCAGCCTCCATATTTATAGTGTAGGGAGAACAGTTCCATCCCAATCTCTCTTGGGACAAGACCCAAAAGTCCAGACTCACGGAGGGATGGAAAAAAAGAAAAGGGCAGAGTGTTCTCCCTTTAAGGTCAGCAACTCTTCATACTCATTGGCCAGAAAAAAATGCTTCATCATCTCAAAGAGCAAAGCCTTCAGCATGAAATCACTCAAGTCTTTTCATGCTTTATGGTATTGTCCCTATTGATGAAAGGCAATGCATATATCATGGATTTATATCTTAATCCACCTCTTTCTAATTTCTAAGAATTGCTACCGTCTTTCGTCTAGAGACAGAAAGCATTTCAAATCTGTCTTACACAAATGAAAGAAGTTTGGAAATAGAAAGGTCCTAAGGCTTGGGTATTGCCTAGAGGAAGTGTAACTTTGATGAAAAACAATGTGCCCAAACATTCAAGAGGGAAAAAGTATGAGCCAAGGAAGGATTGAGTCAGTAAAGACCAGGAGCAGGAAGAAAGAAGTTTGGATGGAAGTTTGAATAACTTCAGAAACTGAGCAGAACAAGTTGAGACAACACGTCCGGGTGTGGAGATAAAAGAAGAAGTAACTACGAGGGGTGTCTGGGTGTCTAGGAGTGGCCTGACAATCTGACCCACCAGAACCAATAATTATCACTAGAGAACCAACCAGAAAGGATAATGCTTCCTCAGCATTAAGGAAATGGAGCAAGAAAGAACCTTAAAGACTTGCTGGAGCTGGAAATGCAGAGATCATCGAGATCAACTCCTTCATTCGATATGGTAGAAAGTCAAGACTCAGAGAAGTTGAAAAAGTGGCCCCTAATAACCCAGTGGTAGAGCCTGAGTCTCCTGTTTATGAGTTAGCTACTTCTTTTTGTACTGTTCCCCAAAGCTTCCAATCCAGACCACTTACCACTATGCCAGGGATTTTAGCTCCATGTAAAGGATGACTAGAGATCATAGCATCGGAGTGTCTAGAACTGAAAGTGATTTGGAAATCATGTAATTTACTGACTTTGTCACCTACCACACACACACACACACACACACACACACACACACACACACACCCTTCCTTATACTCATGAAGACACCGAGAGCCATAAAGATGAGATGACTTTTCTAAGGTCATTGGAGTCAGTGTGGTTCACTAGAAAGATGATCTGGGTTCAAATTCTGCCTCTGATACTTGTTATCTATTTGGCCTTGGACCTCAGTTTACTCATCTGAGGTCCCTTCTAACTCTAGATCTCTGAGTCTTGGATTCCAAGTCCTTTCACCTCCCTAGGCCTTTGTTTCTCTCCTTCCCCTTTATGCTCCCTAAAATGAGGGAGTTAGATTAGATGGATTCTGACATCCTTTCCTGCTCCAGAGCTATAAGGACCAGATCCTAACTTGTTGAGCCTCAACTTTCTCCTCTATAAAATGAACAGGGTAGGACTAGATGACTACACGAGGTGGTGCTGCAGTAGATAGAGTGCCAAGCCTGGAATCAGGAAGATCTGTCTGAGACACTAACTAGCAGTGTGACCTTAGACAAATCATTTAATCCTGTTTGTCTCAGTTTCCTTGACTGTAAAATGGGGATAATACCAGCACCTACTTCCTAGGATTGCTGGAAGGATCAAATGAAATAATAGGTGTAAAGTGCTTTGCAAACTTTACAATACTTTAAAATGCTAGATAGTAGTAGTATTACTATTTGAGCCCTTATAATAAATATATGTATATATATATATATATATATATTGTTATGTGTAATAGTAATAATTATAATAATGTGTATAGATGCATATATAGAATTATTAATTGTGTGTTTATGTATGTGTGTGTGTGTATATATGTATACACACACACACACATGTTGGAATACACAAGAGAGCTGTTGGACACAGGGCCCACCTGACAGTAGCTGTTGGAGATCCAACCCAGAATGGATCTCCTCCTGTGAGAGGATGGTACAAGGAGACTGAGAGGCAGTTGCTGTTCTCTGACTGCTCTGACTGAAAGGCCTTTGCATTGTCTGACCTCTCTCCCCGCTGCCTCCAATTTATTTTGTTTCCAGTGCACAAAGAACACCTGTGTCAGCAAAGGCTGCCCTGCAACTCTTTCAGGTGCTCTGATCCACAGCTGTGGAGGCTCTCGGAGACCTGACCTGTCCCTTAACACACACACATACACACACACACACACACACACACACACACACAGCAAGCAGGGAACCAGAAAAAAAAAAGAGTGACCTCTTGGTCAACAAGGCAGAGAAAGAGTTAAACTATGTAACTAGGCTGTATATGTATCTGGCTGCTGTGATGTACTTTATATTAAAGGCTTAACAAATGCTTCTTCATTTCTTGATTTATGATGGGCATTGAAATAAAATGGTGGTGGCTCCGGTCTCTAATTGGAGCCAGCCCCTCCTCCCTTTGGGGATGAGGGAGCCAATATGAATAAGAAAACAGAAGAGGAGACTTCATTTTCAGGGTACTCCTAGCACTTCTCAAAAGGAGCATTGTTGAGCACTGGGTCAATGTCAAGGGAGTTGATCATGTAGAAGGCAAGCCTGAAGGAGAAGTCTTTTCTACATTCCTAGAATATTATAGAAGCATTTGTCCTGGCAAGAACCTTAGGGATCATCTCTACTAACACTCTAAGCATTTTACAGTAGAGGAACTGAAGCCCAGAGAGGAGATGTGATTTGTTCAAATCACCCATCCGTTTGGTGGCATAGTTGGGACTAGAACTCAAATCTCCTGTGTCCCCATCCCTCGTTTCCACCACATCAGACTGTCTTTTTTTTTTTTCTTTTTTTACCAAAAAGGACATTGCTACATGCAAGCAGCAAACTTTGAGGGTATTACCCATTTGTATGGTAAGGGCTACCTGCATGCAAATCAAATGGGAAACTCTGTCACTCTAGCTATATGTACTAGAGGAAGGAGGATCAGAGTTCAATGTGGTTTGTGATGAAAACTCCTTTATATAGAAGAAACATCCTATCTGGAGCACATCATATGGACATATAGAGATTCATCCAACAACTGTTGTGCAACTACTAGTCTGTGTGACTGAAAAAGATGATATTGATAATAATGATCAAAGTAGCTGGTATTTCTCTAATGCTTGGAGCTGGCAAAGTTCTTTACAACTATTAGCTCGTTTGATCCTCGCAATAACTCTTGGTAGGGGCTATTATTATCTCTCCTTTACAGAAGACAAAACTGAGACAAACAGGTTAAGTGACCTGTGCAAGGACTGTGCAACTCGATTGTCTCAGGTTGTATCTGAGCTCCACTCTTCCCAACTCCAGGTCCTCCACTTTACCTGTTGGATGGTGAGAGCTACCTGCGTGCAAATCAAATGTGAAACTGTGTCACTCTAGCTATATGTTTTCTCATCTATAAAATGAATGGCTAGGACTAAATGACCCCTACAACTCCCTGCTTTGCCATTCCATGTTCAAAGGTACTTTTGCATTTGAATAGTCTCTGTTTTAAGGGCCTTCTCTGTAGAAAGGGCCTCTGACATCCTCTTTTCTAATGGCTCTCCCAGCTCTAATATTATGGATTCTAAGGACTCTTTTAATCCTAACCTCCCTTCCAGCTCTGACATCCTGGTTCTGAGATCCTTTCCAGCTTCAACATTCTAGCTATCTAAATTCCCCCTCTGACACATGTTTCCTGTGTGGTCTTTGCTAAGTCACAGCCACTCTACTCTGTGTGTAGATCTGGAAAATGAGGAAGTTTGACAAGTTGACTTTTGAAGTCACTTCCAGTTGTATGTCAAAGATCCTGTGAACAGGCCTCTTAGCTTTGCTTCTGACTTCTTTCTTGGCCTTTCATCTTTTGGTATTGCTCTCGTACCCATTCTGTTGGCATGAGCCATCAGAGATGTATCAGCAAAGGATTAGATTCTTGAACTCTACTTGCTCCCCAGTGAGCCAAGGAAACACCCCATTGTGGATGGTTGGCAAGAGGGTGATCCCCATGCTTATAGCATGCCCATCCTTAATTAACAATCAGGGCCCAGCCCTTGGAATCTCCTCCCAAGATAAATTGCTGAGTGAGACCAAGAAAGAGTATGGGGGGGGAGGGAGGTAAAGGAGGGCTGTGGCTGAATGCTGAGGATAAGAGAATGTAAATGTTCTTGCACAAAACACTTAAGAAGTGCCCACCTATATGTATGCAGAGCCTTGGACTGCTTAGTTGCTGGAGGAATAAGATGTGGTCCCTCCCTTCAAGGAATTTCCAATCTAGATTAGATTAGATATGCATACAGATAATTTTCCTTTTAGATAAGACCTGGGGTTTTATTGGTATAGGGAATTCCAAGTGAGGAAATTCCCATTACCAAAGCAGATGAGCACCCTGGGGCACTGAGTGATTAAATGATTTAGTCACAGAGTCATTTTGTATAAGAGGGAGCCTTGATCTCAGGTTTGTTAGACTCCAAAGTCCGGTTTCTGTCGATTATACAGCTTTTGTAATTATAGAGATGGCAGTTGACACGATTCTTAGCATCCTTAGATCATGTTACACACCTTATCAAACATTCAATTGACCATCGGCCATCAACTAATTCTGCTACCAATTCTCTACCTTTCATCCCCACCCTTTCCCACCTTTTGCTTAACTTAGTAATAAAATCAGTACTGACACTACTCTATTACAATTTTTCCTGGAAAGGGTGTGTTAAATTGACTGCCCTATGGATCAACTCACCACCCCTGTGACTCCTCAAACATTCCCTTCCCTGGATACCACTCCCATATAAGTAGTCTACCCTTCTTAGCATGGAAGTTCCTGAGGTCCCTTCTGTGTTTAGCACAGTGTGGAGAACAAGTAAGGACTTAATAAATACGTTTTTATTCTCTCATTCTTCTATAAACATTAATCTAACTGATGATACTCCAGAGGTGGAGAAATTATTTTTAGGGACCAAGAAATGGACATACCAAAAAAGGAGCTAAAGATCTTCAAATCCTTACCATAAATAAAATAAAATGACAAAAATAAGTGCCACTAATGTTAGGGTAGGGCAACTAGGTGGCCCAGTGGATAGAGCACAGACTCTACAATCAAGAGGACCTGATTTCAAATCCAGCCTCAGACACATACTAGTTGTGTGATCCTGGGCAAGGAACATAATCCTGTTTGCCTCAGTTTACTCATCTGTAAAATGAACTGGAGAAGGAAATGGCAAACAACTTCTTTATCTGGAAGAGACTAGAAAGAAAATCCCAAAGGAGGTCATGGAGAGTTGGTCACAGCTGAAATTTCTCAATAACAATAATGCAAACGTGGATCTTAGGTTTTCCCGGGATAGGTAAAGAAAGGAACATGTAGAAATACTGTGCTCCCAAAAGAGCAATGTAGACATTCTACAAAAATCTTGATTAGAGGCCTCAAAAACTAAATTCTTTTTTTTTTTTTAATTAATTAATTTATTTATTTAATAGCCTTTTATTTACAGGTTATATGCATGGGTAACTTTACAGCATTAACAATTGCCAAACCTCTTGTTCCAATTTTTTACCTCTTACCCCCCCACCCCCTCCCCCAGATGGCAGGATGACCAGTAGATGTTAAATATATTAAAATATAAATTAGATACACAATAAGTATACATGACCAAACCGTCAAACTAAATTCTTACAGATTTGGAAATTCCAATACAACAATGGGCAAGGTGAATGTGGCAAAGACACATTGGAAAATATGTTAGAGGAGGAAATAATATCAGAAATACTCTCTTCATGAAAAAAAGAAAACATCCAAAGGCACTGGATGTGGTGAGTAACACCATCATAAAAAATTAAATTGGTTGTTGATTTTATGTGAACTGATGGGAAGAGACCCAGATTTAAAACAGCTGTCTGCACACTTAGATAAATGACTTGTTAGAGCAAAGATCAAAATTAACACAAAACTAGAAGAAAGAATGAAAATGAGGAAATGATATGATTTACAATGAAAATAACTCCAGCCTGATTTATTGTAAATAAGTTATTGATGTTGAAAAATGAGAAATTGATGCATGAACCAATAACACTAATATTATAACAGTTTGCCAAAAAAGTTTAACTGATGTAATTCAGATGTCATAAAGAAGGGAGTCCAAAAAGTGTCTCATCCAGAAAACACCTGATCTCCTTCCCAATTAAAAAAAATATGGCAGCCAAAGACAACAGCAGTTTAGAATATAAATCTTTGCAAATCTTATAGAGAATTATGGTCAAAGTCTAAATGCTGTCTCATCTCGTCTCAGAGAGAAGAAATGGGAAATGTCTAGTTTCAGGTCCATAGAAATGAGCCCAAGTTATGAGTATTCTGTGGATCCACATCTAGGATATACAATTGGTTCCAAACACACAGCATAATAGCATAATAAGATAGAACATTCCCCCAATCCTCTATAAAATTAGGATACTCTACTACAAAAAAACTCACTCCATCTATGGTAATAGCGAAAAAATACATAGATCACTCATGAGGGAACCACATATAGGAGGCAAAAGTGGATTGACAAGAGACACCTTCATCACCATCAGGTGCTTTTGTTTTCTTAAAATATTACCCACACTGCTCTTCTCTGTGGAGTGGATGTGTTGCTCTCTTGGGCTCACCAGTCCTGTCCTCTGCAGGCACATCACTCTTCTGGGTTCATTGGACCAACACTTTGCTGGGACCACTGATCAACAAGTCAGTTGTATTTTCTATCCTCTTGAGATTCTGGCTGAGTTGAAATCTTTACTAAGATCTTTTAGAAAGAATCATGTTCTGGAATCATGGACTAATACGGTCGGAAATCATAAAAGACAGAAAAGGACCCACATGTGCAGGAGTGTTTGTAGCAGCTCTTTTTGTGGTAACAAAGAATTGGAAAATGAGTCAGTGCCCATCAGTTGGGGAATATGTAGACATATGTAAACATTCTACTGTGGTATATGAAGTTCTATAATTGTTCTATAAAAAATGATGAACAAGTTGATTTTAGAAAGGCCTGGAAAGATTTTCAGGAACTGATGCTGAGCGAAACAAGCAGAACCAGGAACACCTTCTATACAATAACAGCAAGAATGTGCAATGATCAACTATGCTAGACTTGGCTCTTCTCAGCGGTTCGGTGATCCAAAGCAATCCCAATAAACTTTGGACAGAAAATGTCTTCTGCATCCAGAGAGAGAACTATGGAGACTGAATGTAAATCAACACATTCTATGTTCACGTCTTTTTTCTATTTTTTTTTCTCTCTTCCATGGTTTTTCCCTTTTGTTCTGATATTTCTTTCCCAATATGATTCATAAAGCAATGTGTATTAAAAATAAATTTAAAAACAAGAAATAAAGACTTGTATATTCTCAAAAAGCTGATTGCTCATGTTGAGCTGTTTCATCAGGGTTGGCTCCCTATTTTAAAATTCAAAAGCCTCTCCTTAAATCAGAGGCCACAAATGAGTAAGCAGAGAAGAGGCACTGAGGCCATCCATACCAAGAAGCAAGTCCACCAACTCTGCCAATTTCCAGCTGTTTTTTTTTTACCTTAATAAACAGCAAACAGACAACCTAATTTGCATTTATGAGGACAAGTAGATCACTCTAAGATAGTCCATATATGCTCTAATTAAGTCATCCAGGATCTACCAATCTGATCAAGAGATCAGACTTCACTGCCAAAGACAGAAAGTCCTCTGGAAGTCCCAATTTATGAATGCAAATTGGGGGGAGGGTTTTCCCCAGGGAACTACTTTTCCCTCCACCATGTCTCTGTTCTATAAGATGATACAACTCAGAATTTATTTTCTTAAATAATAATAGCGTTTTATTTTTCAAAATATATGCAGTTAGTTTTCAAAAATCTTGGTTTGCAAATTTTTCTCCCTCCCTCACTACCCACTCCTCTCTCCCCTAAACAGCAAGTAATCCAATATAGGTTGAACATGTACAATTCTTCCAAACATATTTCCACCTTTATCATGCTGCACGAGAAAAATCAGATCAAAAGGGAACAATGAGAAAGAAAAAATAATACAAGGAAACAACAACAAAAAAAGGTGAAAATGCTACCCTGTGATCCACATTCAGTCCGCATCGTCCTCACTCTGGATGCGGAAGGCTCTCTCCGTCACAAGTCTATTGGAACTGTCCCGAATCACCCCATTGTACAATTCAGAATTTAAAGAAAGTTTGGCCAGAGATCCAACGAGGCAAAATTTTTCAAAGGCATTTAAGGATGAAACTAGGAGAACTGCATATGAAATGGAAAAGATCTATAAATATTTTTATAACAAACTTGTTCATCATCAAGGATAAGGGAGCCACCACATGTAGTGGCTTTTAATATCATTGTTCCACATGTGCTTCTGGCAGTAACTGGGAAAGACAGAGATGGGAAAAGTGACTGCCCTAGACAAAATAGATGCAGAGAAGGTCTGTGCTAGGGGCAGAACATTTTTGAAGACATTTATGGATTGATTCCCAAAGGGCAGAATGCCGACAACGTGGGAGGAAATCTCAGACTTTATTACCCAAAGAGCACAACTTGGGGAACGACAATACACAGCTACCCACATGGTGACTTTACTATATGTACAAAAGGATTTTGAGCATAATCTATGTGTAACTCTGTTTTATAAAGCCAAGAACATAAAATAATGAGGCAATGGCTCCTATTTAACAGTAACTTCAGGGGAAGACAGCAAGCATTTGCTAAAAGATAAGGTTAAAATGATGTTTTTCTCTTTTCTCCAGTATTCTCACTTTAATTGGAAAAAACCTTCAACAACAAAAACAGCAACAAGCACAAATTCAGATATAGAAATGACATTTAACAGAGTAGGTAGATTCCTTAGTTTCTAAGGTCCCTTCTAGTTCTAGTCTTTGATACAATATGTGACCCTGGATAAATCCCTCCCTTTTCCTTAATCCCACTTTCCCATCTTCACAGTGGTTTCCATCTTCACAGTGGTCCCATCTTCACAGCTTACCATGTCCAAGACGTTGTCCTAGGGATGATGTGAAAATAAATAAATAAAAAGAAATGGCAAAGAAATCTCTCAAAAAAGTTCTGGACTCATAACTTACCACTATTCTCTACTGCAATAATAGTATCATATCTTGATGTTCATACTGTAAAGTTCCTACTTTTCCCCATCTATGAGTAGAACTTTCCCCTGTGATTACTAGATTATTTGTTTTTTTTATCTTGTTTTTTAATATTTTATTTTCCCAACTACATTAAAACAGAATTTTTACACATATCATTGATAGGCTCCAAGTGGAAAAAAAATTACCTAAACTTAGATTATCACCCAAGAGGGAGAAAAAAGAGAACATGGATAAGATAGGAAGAAGTAATGTGAAATGGTGTGGAGCGACAGCTAGGTGGTGCAATGGCTAGAGCACCAGCCCTGAAGTCAGGAGGACCTAAGTTCAAATTTGACCTCAGAAACGTAACACTTCCTAGATGTGTGACCCTGGGCAAGTCACTTAACCCCAATTGCTTCAGCAGAGAGAGTGTGTGTGTAATGGTGTGGAAACTCCATTTACCTATTATTGGGGGAGAATTAATAAGGGAAAGAGTTTATCACAAAAGACAAACTAAACTATTTTGATTATAAAAACTTGAAAAGCTTCTGCTTAAACAAATCAATATGGATACATTGTCCAGTGAGAAAAAATTCTGGACATAAAATATATCTTATAGAAAATTATCAAAGATATTTATGTATATGTATTATGTATACATACTCTCATCATTCTCACAACAACCCTGGGAGTTTGGTGCTATTATTATCCCATTTTACAGATGAGTAAACTGAGGTAAACAGTGGTGATATAATTTGCCTAGCATTACACAGCTAGTAAGTTTCTAAGGCATAATTTGAATTCAGGGTTTTCTAATCTAGAGCTGAATCATTTGACAATTAAAGCTCTAAATTAGTGAGGGGCAAAGCCAGGGCAGTAGATTCTATTCTAGAACTTTTCTGACAGATTACTTTGCCATCTCTTTTAATCCCACATCATCCCTAAGACAATGCCTTACACATGGGAAATTCTCTCACTTTGAAAATGAGGAATTAAGGAAAAGGGAGGGACTTATCCAGGGTTATATATTGTATCAAAGATCTAGAGCTGGAAGGGACCTTAGAAGCTAAGTAATCTAACTCCCATATTTTATAGGGACCCAGGCACATGACCTGCCCAAGGTCATGCAGAGGAGCTAGGAAGAACTTCAGAGGTCAGCTAATCCAACCTCCTTATATTACACTTGAAGAAACTGAGGAACAAGAATTTGGGATGACTCCCCAAAAGTCATACATATAGTAATGGGCAAGAATTAAACCCATGTCCTATGACTCCAGCCTTTTTCCAGAATCAGAAATTAAATGGGCCATCATCTCTAGCTATTAAGAATTATAGACAGATAAAGAACTACAGAGACCTACTGTGACACCTTATCCTTGAACACCTACAGTCACTGAGAATTCATTTCTCTCCAAAACTACCCAGGCATCCTTGGGGCTCCAGTCACTTCTGCTCCTCTCAGCTCTTGGATCCTTGCTCTTTTCCATGATCAAGTGTAAGTATGTGTATGTGATATATATGTATGTGGTATCTATGTGTGTGTGGGGGGGTATTTGTCAGAGGGAGAGAAGACACTAAGAAATAATGAATGTGAATGAAGATCTGGGATGATCTGGGATGTCTCTTCCAACCTGACTTTGCTGTGGTGGGGCGGAGGAGAGTCCTCAGTTGGTACTGACTAAGGCCTGAGAATCCCACAAGAGTAGGCAACTTTTCCATAGCTTATCACACAAAATCTTTTCCTAATAATAGGCTTACTGCCTTCATTTTTTTTCAGATAAGGAAATATCTCCAAGAAGGAAGTTGGTAGATAGATAACCCCAAAATAAGTGAACTAGACAAGAGAAATGATTTGCCCAGTTTCATACAGCCAAGTGGTGATCAGAGGAAATAAGGTGTGGTAAACACCTTTGTAACTAGATGGAAAAAGCATAACCCCAAAGGAGAGCTAGGAGAAAACAAAGTCCTTTACATAACAGGGACTATAGGTGAGGAACACTGCATACGACATCAGACTTTTCTCCATATTGATTGAGTTGGCTAAATTTCTCTCCTCTTACTTAAATCTACAGTCCTTTGACACAGAAGAGAAAATCAAGATCAGCAAAGGGGAGGAAACTGCTCGAGCTCCCATTTAGCAGAAGCAAGAGCTGGGATTCTTATTTAAGATTCCACTCTCAATCCCTATCGCCATTCCCATATTTCAGTCTCTGCCAACTTTCCTGTCTTGGTTTAGTTGGACTTGGATGGACAGGTCTTTCTTCTAACCATTCCTGACAGGCATTACCACTCCCCCAAACCCAGATGAGTCACTCTAACAGTTGGAGTGTTTACTCCTTTCAGCTCCCCTTCCCCAGCTCCTGTAAAAGTATTCTTTTTATTTTTTTCTTCTTAGCAAAGCAAAGTGCTTTCTAATCTGGTTCAGGAAGAACTCACAATACAACTGAATAATGCTGGCTACTTAACTAGCTTCACCGTTTATGCACATTATCTCATTATCTTCCTGAGGATTGCAGCTATTAGCTCCATTATAACTAAGGAAACTGAGGCAAAGAAGAGATAACTCAGAAGGGAAAGGAATGAAATAATGCAACATAGTTATCTCTCTCTCCTCTGATCTCAAAGCATTATTTCATTCCCATTTCTATTGTAAATGGTCTTCTCCTCCACCTTAAATCCTACTATACCTTAAGATCTTTCCTTCTACCTTGGATTATGCTTAGTATATATTTGTTGAGTGAGCAAAGAGTCTTTCCAATGAAAAATGAGTTGGTTTGCTAAGAAGTTGATACAGCATCTCTGGGTCTCCCAAAGTCCTTCAGTCTATCAGCTAGTTATTAAACATTTAATTAGCACTTCTTACTAGGCACTTTGCTAGGTGCTAAAAAAAAGGAAATAAAAACCATGCTACTCACCCTCAAGGTAATCATATTCTTATGGTGGAAAATATGCAAATAACTACATTCATTCTAGTTATAAAGAGAGTTAGAAGGATTTAAATATCCAAGGGAAAACTAAGCACAGGCAAGTGGCAGGAAAGAGAAAGGAAGAGACAGAGACAGATAGACAGAGACAGAGAGACAGATAAAGAGATAGAAAGACAGACAGAAACAAAGATTGGAATATAGAGACAGCAATGGAGATAAATGGAAATACAGACAAACAGAACGGGGGGGGGGGGGGGAGAAAGGCAGAAGAAAGAGAGACATAGAAGAGTGAAACAGGAAAAAGATGGGAGAAACGGAGTGAGATGAGAGAGGGAAAGGGAATAGAGATAGAGAGAGAGAAAGAGATAAAGACATCAGAGAGAGACAAGGAGAACAAGAGACAAATAGAGGTGGAGAAGAAACATGGAGGGCAGAAAGACAGAGAAAGAGACAGAGACAGGGGAGAGAGACAGAGACAGAGATAGATACACAGAAGAGACAGAGCAATAGATAGAGAGAGAGAGAGAAGGACACAGAGACAGGAGAGATAGAGAGAATGGGAGGGAGAGAAAGGAAGGGAAGGCGGGGAAAGGAGGAAAAGAAAAAAGATATGGTAGAAGGTAGGATTTGAACTGAGTCTTGAAGTAAGCCAGAAAGCAGAGGTGAAGAGCGAAAGAATCCTAGACATGAGGGAAAGTCAGAGCAAGGGAGCAAATTTGGGGAAAAGTATGTCCTGGCTGATGAATAGTATAATAGGCTGCTGTAACTATAGCACATGAAGAAGGGGGGTAAAATTTAGGAAGAGAGCTGGAAAGGTTGTGAACTGCTTTAAATGCCAAAGAGAGAAGTTTCTATTTAATCCTATTTCAATCATATGTGTTATTATATATAATATATTTTATAGATTATTATTTATTTACATATGTTATGTAGTATATATTATATAATATATTAGGATATAATATTATTTTTATACTATTATAATTAATTATTAGCTGCTATTATATTTTCATATAATCGTGTATTTCAATATTATAATCAAACAGTTTACATGTATAGATGATCATTAGGTTTATAAGATGCTTTCCTCACCACAACCTTGTTTGTAGGTAATGTGAGTATTCTTCCCTTTTATAGATTAGGAAACTTAACCTCAGAGAAGTTTGTGACTTGTTCATTGGTACACAAATAATGTTAGAGCCAGGATTCAAACCCAGGTCTCAATTACAAGGCTTCCTATAGAAGGTGGAATTTTAGTTGCAACTTAAAGGAAGTTAGAGAGGCCAGTGGTCAGTGGAAGAAGGAGAGCATTCCAGGTATAGGGGACAACCAGAGAGAATACCTGAAATTGAGGTGGAGGATCTTATTCCTGGAACAGCCAGCGAATATTATTATTGTTGTTACATCCTAGAGGTAATAGGTAGTCACTGGATTTTATTGAGTAGAGGGGATGCCATGTTCAGACCTGTTTTTAAGGATGATCACTTTGGCAGTCAAGTGGAAAAGGGAATGAAATATTGTTTTGAGATCAGATGAAGGATAGATAACTCTATTTCCTTATTTTTTTTTTCTTTAGCTTCTGAGTCACCTCTTCTTTGCTTTGAGAAGCTTACCAGAGAAGAATAGAAGAGATATAAGGGCAACCAGGTGGTACAACAGTAGATAGAATGCTGGGCCTGGAGTCAGGAAGATGCATCTTTGTAAATTCAACTCGGGTCTCAGACACTTAATAAGCTGTATGACCCTGGACAAGTTACTTCACCTTATTTGCCTCCATTTCCTTATCTGTAAAATGAGCTAGAGAAGGAAATGGTACACACTCCAGTATTTCTGCCAAGAAAACCCCAAATGGGGTCATGGAGAGTTGAACTTGACTGAAAAGTGACTGAACAAAGTAGAAACATGTAACAAAAGCTAACAGGTATGGTTGTGATGAAGTAGCAGATACTGGGAGAGCAGTTCAGAATGTGGAAAACTCTTTTTTTTTTTAAATTTAATAGCCTTTTATTTACAGGTTATATGCATGGGTAACTTTACAGCATTAACAATTGCCAAACCTCTTGTTCCAATTTTTCACCTCTTACCCCCCACCCCCTCCCCCAGATGGCAGGATGACCAGTAGATGTTAAATATATTAAAATATAAATTAGATACACAATAAGTATACATGACCAAACCGTTATTTTGCTGTACAAAAGAATCAGACTCTGAAATATTGTACAATTAGCTTGTGAAGGAAATCAAAAATGCAGGTGGGCATAAATATAGGGATTGGGAGTTCAATGTAATGGTTTTTAGTCATCACCCAGAGTTCTTTCTCTGGGCGTAGCTGGTTCAGTTCATTCCTGCTCCATTGGAAATGATTTGGTTGATCTCGTTGCTGAGGATGGCCAGGTCCATCAGAACTGGTCATCATATAGTATTGTTGTTGAAGTATATAATGATCTCTTGACCCTGCTCATTTCACTCAGCATCAGTTCGTGTAAGTCTCTCCAGGCCTTTCTGAAATCATCCTGTTGGTCATTTCTTACAGAACAATAATATTCCATAATATTCATATAATGTGGAAACTCTTAAAGGCATTCTCATAGCCTAAAGGTTCCCTTTATTGATGTGAAAAGGCTCATGGACTAAGAAAAAATTATTTTTTCATCAGGCTGTGAGTGAAGAGGCCTTTTTAAAGGATAGAGGAGAAATAGTGAGAAAAAGTAAAGATGGGATACAGAAAATTAGGGAGGAGTTTGGGAGGGTCCTAGTCTAAAGCAAACTTGCATATGCATTATGTCTACATCAGCAATTGCATGATGGGGCAAGAAGACATAAGGTATGGTAATGCAGGATGATGAAATTGTTTTTGTCATAAAGATTGTTATAGAGTAAGAATGTGCCTATTGCAATTGTGGAGAGATGAGGGTCTCTTATCTGATGTTATGAGTTAAATATTCCTTAGGCCTGCTGACAAAATAGTCCCAGGAATTGGACCTTCCTTTGGGTGGGAAAAAGTAGATAATGGGAGCAGGGTAGACTGGGCTAAAGTTTACTTCAGTAGGAGCAAGGGGTATTTTTTAAGGAAAAGGGAGACGTGGGTTTGTTTGTACATATTAGAGGAGGAATGTGTCTTCTTCTAGCACACTATTGTGAAAAACCAGCTGAATTTTCAATCAGAGGTCCTGGGTTCAAATTCCAACTCTGCTCTTTACTATCTGTGACCTTAAAAGACAGTGTATGGTGCCCTGGAAAGGGCATCAGCTCTTAACTAAGAGGATCTGACTCTGCCACTTACTATCTGTATGACCTTGTGCAGATCACTTTTCCTCCCTTTAATTCTTCTCCTTATTTATTAAAATGTGTGGGATGGACTGGATGGACTTGAGGCCCCTTAGATGACTAGACTATGATACCACATGAGTCACTGGGCAGTTTTCTTTTCTGTGCTTCAGTTTCTTCTTCTGAAAAATGACAAAGTTAGAAAGTGACCCTCTGAAGTTTCTGCCAGGACTAAATCAAGGATTCCCATCTCTGTCACTCTGCCATCAGTTTGACAGTTGAAATACTATGCCAACCTACGTATGATTCTGGGGCATTTATCAGTAAATCCTCCTTCCCTTAATTCAAAAGAAATATCATTTGGGGTTAATTAAGTTTTACTGAGAAAGCAAGATTCAAAGGAATTAAAAGGAAATGACCCAAACAATGGAGCTGCCAAGTCCCAAAGCAAGAGTAAGATTCTTAACTTAACCCTGCCTGGGCTTGTTTTGAATTGAATTCAATTGGATAGGATGAAAGTGAATTGAATTAAATATTTTTGAGTTGAATTGATTGAATGGAATGAAGTCAGTTCAATCGGACTCTTGGGAGTTTTGATTTGGAAAGACAGTAGGACATGGTAAACAGCAAGCCTTGGGTTTCAAAGGTTTGGGTGAGAGTCCTGATCCCACCACTTACTCATTGGACAACTCACTTTCCCCCACCTCTCACCTTCAGCCTGTTTCTTCCTCCCTAAAATGGTGGAGTTGGTCTAGATCATCTCTGAATTCCCTTCCAAGTCTTAATGTTCTACACCTTTAAAATGCTGATCCTGCCCAAAATAAAACTCAGCATTTTTTGGTCATATCTTTGAAACTTTTCAGCCTTACTGAAACCCAATCTAGGAGGTCTCAGGTCACCAATATTTTAAAAGCCTAGAACCTTTTCAAGTCTCACAATCAGCCTTTTAGGATTAAGAACCACAGGCCACTGATTACTGCTTGACATCCAAGCTCCACCTCCCTTGTACCACATGACCCCAAATTCAAGGGCTTTTACCTACTTTCTTTCTTAGCTAATCAGTAGTTTTGGAGAACACTGAACTAAAAAAACAGTTTTCACTTGCCCCTGTGTTCATGTTTCCTTCTCTACAGTCTCACATGAAATGGCCATTTGCACAGTGAACCAATTAAGTGATCCATTCAAAGTGGATTCCAATGTTACCAACCAAGAATACTTGACAGAGAAAGTAGCACTAAAAGGAAAATGTCTCTAACCCGTAGAGAGAAGATTGTCATGTGTTGGGTGAAAATAACAGAAACAATATGGCAAAGTAAACAAAGTACTAGATTTGGAGGTAGAAGACCTAGATTTGAATCCTGGTTGTGTCAATAACTGTGTGACCTTGGGCAAGTCACTTCTATTCTCTGGGTTTCTTTTTCCTTTTCTATAAAGCAAAAGAGTTTGATCCTTCAGCTCACTTCCAGATCTGAACCCTATGACCTAAAAAAAGAGGCATAAATTACAGAAAAATTTCTAGCAGCTTTTTTGTTTCATTGGTTGTTTGTTTTGTGGCAAAGAATCAGAAGCTGAGGGAATGCCCATCAACCAGGAAATGGCTGAGCAATCTATGGTATGTGAATGTAATGGAATATTATTGTACCACAAAAATGATGAAAGAGGTGGTTTCAGAGGCCACTGGGAAAACAATACTATAAACAGATTCAAAGCTAAGTGAGCAGAACTAGGAGAACAATTTTTATGATGATAACAACACTGTAGAGAAAAAAATATGAAAGGACTATAAAACTCTAAATAATGCAATGAGATTCTAAAAATGAAGACTTAAGTCCAAGTCCTGATTCTGCCACTTTTAACTGTGGATTATCTTTCTCTCACTAAGCCTCAGTTTCCTCATTTGTAAAATGAACTGGAGAAGGAAATGGCAAATCACTTTAGTATATTGCCCAAGAAAACCGCAAATGGGGTCATGAAGAGTCTGGAATGACTGAATAACAAAAATGAAGGCCTACTTATTTCATAAAAGTGTTGGGAAGAAAGAATTCTACAACTTTCAAGAGTTATAGAAATAGACACTTAAAATTCCCATTTTATCGATAAGTTAATACACTTAGTGAGGGTAACTGACTCAGTGAGAGTGATTGGTCTGGATATTGAACTTGAAGACAAGAAACCTAGTTCAGTGGCACTTTACCCATTTATAATTTGTTGACATCAAAGGTAAGGTGAATAATATCCCAGCCTTTAGTAGTCCCTTTGATTCTATTTCTCTTTTTTTGTTTGTTTTTTGACATAATCCAGGACATGGAAGGTGCAACCAAGACAAGAATGGGTACTGCCCTTGGGCAGCGGGGAAACATGCAAGATGATACTAATTTTCTTTTTAAGATTTACTTCTTTACTCCATACTCAGTAACAAAGAGAGAGGACTGATACTCTTTGCCAAAATGGCATCAATATAGGATAAACAAGCTCAGCTACTTTTAAATCCTTCATTGAGTAACCCAGATAAGGTTTTTTGACAATTTCCATGATACTCAAGGACTCCATGGAAAGATTCACCAGTTGTTCTGTCAATTTCTGCCTGTGTCCCTCCTACTTTCTCTAAGCAAGGGGACAGGTTTGGGCAAAATACCTCAAACATAGAGCAAATAAGCGCCATTGCCTCCTAATTGCAGGGTTCTTGCCATTAATCCTCAAATCATGCCATTTGTATGTACCTCAGATTATAAAAGGATTAGGCACCCATCAATTGATTCCTCCCACATCTGATATTGTATAGTCCAAAGTCTCACTCAGACTTGACTTTCTGGGTTCTTTCTATGTTTTAAGGTGCCTCTCAGCTATGACATTTTATGTTCTAGATACTAAAGCTCCTCCTAGCTCTGACATTCTATGTTCTTTATTCTAGGGTTCTCCCCAGGTATAATGCTTTTGTATTTGTTTTTTTTTATTTTTAAAATATATGCGTAGTTAATTTTCAACATTCACCCTTACAAACCTTCTGTTCCATTTTTTTTTCATTCCCTTACCCTACCCCATCTTCTAGATGGCAAGTAATCCAATACAGATAAAACATGAAATTCTTCTATGCATATTTCCATAATTATCATGCTCCACAAGAAAAAACAGATCAAAGAAGTAAAAATTGAGGAAGGAAACAAAATACAAGCAAACAGCAACAACAAAGTGAAAATATTATGTTGTGGTCCACTCTCAGTTCCCACAGTCCTCACTCTGGGTGCAGATGGTTCTCTTCATCACAAGACCATTGGAATTGGCCTAAATTATCTCATTGTTGAAAAGAGTCTTGTCCCTCAGAATTGATCATAATATGATCTTGTTGTTGTTGTGAACAATCTTCTCCTGGTTCTACTCACTTCATTCAGCATCAGTTGTTCGTGTAAATCTCTCCAGGGCTCTCTGAAATCGTCCTGCTGATATTTTCTTATAAAATATAACACTCACACACCGTAACTTATTCAGCTACTCTCCAACTAACGGGCATCCTGTCATTCCTTGCCATTACAAAAAGGGTTGCTACAAACATTTTTTGCACATGTGGGTTCTTTTCCCTTTTAAATGATATCTTTGGGATACAGGCCCAGCGGAATCACTGCTGTATGCAATTTTATATCCCTTGGGCATACTTCCATATTGCTCTCCAGAATGGTTAGTTCAGTTCACAACTCCACAAACAAGGTATTAGTGTCCCAGTTTTTTCATATTTATCATTATCTTATCCTTTCATCTTAACCAATCTGAGAGGTGTGTAACAGTACCTCAGAGTTGTCTTAATTTGCATTTCTCTATCAATAATGATTTGGAACATTTTTTCATATGACTACAAATGGTTTAATTTCTTCATCTGAAAATTGTTCATATCCTTTAACCATTTATCAATTCAAGAATAGTTTGAATTCTTATAAATCTGAGTCAATTCTCTATATATTTTAGAAATGAGGCCTCCTTGGATGTAAATTTTTTCCCAGTTTATTGCTTCCCTTCTAATCTTGTCTGCATTGGTTTTGTTTGTACAAAAACTTTTAAACTTAATATAATCAAAATTATCCATTTTGCATTCCACGATATACTCTAGTTCTTCTTTTGCCACAAATTCCTTCCTTCTCTAGAGATCTGAGAGGTAGACTATCCTTTGTTCTAATTTATTCATAATAGCACTCTTTATGTCTAAATCAAGAACCCATTTCAACTTTATCTTGATAAAGTGTGTTATGTGTGGGTCATTGCCTAGTTTCTACCATACTAATTTCCAATTTTCCCAGCAATTTTTGTCAAATAGTGAGTTCTTATCCCAGAAGCTGAGGTCTTTGGGTTTATTAAACACTAGATTACTATAGTCATTGACTATTGTATCTTGTGATCCTAGTCTATTTCATTGATCGACTACTCTATTTCTTAGCCAGAACCAAATGGTTTTGATGACCCAGGTGTAACTTTTTGTGTTCTAAGGCCTCCTCTCAATTCTGATATTCTATATTCTGAGAAAACATTCCCAGTTCTTATATTCTGTGTTCTATATTATAAGTCTTTTCTCCTAGCTTTAATAATCTATGTTCTGAGGTACCACACAACTCTGACGTTTTGTTCTCAGGCCCCATCCAATTCTGACAGTCTAATTTAAGGTACTTTCCAACTCTGAAATTGTCTGTCCTAAGAATTTACACAGATTTAAAATATTACATCCAATGTTTTAATGTCCCTTCAATTTCTGAAGCAGTAATGTGGTGCCTGACATTGGGAAGACTTGAATTGAAAGCATACATTAGAAATTTATTAGCTCTGTGACCCTGAGCAAATCATTTCATCTCTGTTTTCCTCAATGTCCTCAATTGTAAAATGGGAATCTGAACAACATCGATCTCCCTTGTTTGGAGGACCAAATGATACAAAATTTGTAAGTCACTCCACATACAGCCTAGAACATAGAAGGTGCTTAATAAGTGTTCTCCTTCTTCACATTCTTTGTTGGATACTCTCAGGCCTCTTCTAACAATCACATTCTATGTTGTACACTTAAAGGCCATTCCAATTCTGAAATTTCTAGGGAAGATGTTCTAAGTCCCCATCTAGTGGTTTCTATTTTAAGGGTCCTTCTTATGAAGAGTCTGTGGTAACTATTCTCAGGGTCCTTTCAGCTCTGACATTCAAAGGTCTCTATTTTAAGGTTCTTTTGAATTCAAAATAGTCTTTGTTCTTCATATTAAGATTCATTCCAGTTTTAAACATTCTTTAGCCAATAGTTTAGGGGACCTTCCAGCTTTGACATTCTGTATTCTATATTTTAAGTTTGCTACCACGTCTGAAATTCTATTCTCTGAACTTTTACATTCCTTCCAGTTCTAAACATTTTATGTTCAATAATCTAAGGAACTCATAGCACTGACATTCTATGATGGTCTCTATTATAAAGTTCCTTCTATTTCTAAACATGATATTGTCACTATTCTAAGGGTCCTTCCATCTATGACATTTTATGGTTTTCATTTAAAGGTTAGTTTTAGTTCTAAACATTCTATGTTATTCACTAGAAGATTCCTTCCAGGGCTAAACATTCTATGACCAATAACCTAAGGGTCCTTTGAATTCCAATGTTCTATATTCTCTATTTTAAGGTTTCTTTCAGTTCTAAAGATTTGATGGCCTGTAGTTCAAGGTTTATATCAGTCTAAACATTCTATGTTTTCTTCTCTATTTTAAGATTCCTTCAAATTCTAAATATTCTGTGTTCTCTTTTTCAAAGTTCCTTTCCATTCTACACAAGCTATGATTAAAGTTTTCTTTCAGCTCTGATGTCCTAGATTCTCAATGTTTATGTTCCTTCCAGTTCTAAACTTTTAATGGTCAATAATCTGAGGCTCCTCCTAACACTGACATTTTATGATCTCTATATTGAAAGTCCCTCCAATTCTAAATATGGAGTAATCACAACTCTAAAGATTCTCTTACATTCTACAGGTTTTACTCTAAGCTTTCTTTCAGTTCTAAACATTCCCTGTTTTTTTTATTTTTTTTTATTTTAAGGTTTCTTCCAGTTCTAAATATTCTATGGTTCCTTCCAGTTCTGACATTCTATCATTTTTATTTTAAAGTTCCTTTCAGTTCTAGATATTCTAGTTTCTTCATTTAATGTTCATTCCAGTTCTAAACATTCTATGTGCTTCATTTTAAGGTTCCTTCAATAGTTCTAAATATTCTGTGGCCAGTAGTCTAAGGGATCTTTCTGTTATGACTTTCTATGATCTGTATTTTAAGGTGGCTTCCAATTCTAAACATCCTATGTTCCTATTTTAAATTTCCTTCCAGTTTTCAGCATTCTGTGTTCCAACTATTCTGAAGGATTTACGATGAAAAAATTCATCCATACCCATAGAAGGAACTGATAGTGTCTTAATACAAATTGAAACATGCTCTGTGTGTGTGTGTAAGTTTATTTTTCTTGAGGCTTTTTTCCCACTGGTGGGAGATCTATGTTTTCTTTCACAACATGCCTTTTTATAGAAATGTTTTGTATAAGTTCTCATGTGGTTTCTTAATGCGAGTTGGGGTGGGGAGAAGGGAGAGAACCTAGAATGCAAAAGTTTTAAAAATAAATGTAAAAAAATATTTTTAATGTAACTGGGAGAAATATTAAATAAATAAATTTTTTAAAATTCTGTTTTCTATGTTTTAATGGTCCTTCCCATTCTAAACTTTCTATGGCAATTAGGCTAAAGGTCATTCCAGTTTTGGTATTCTATGTTGTCTTTTAAGGTTCCTTCTACTTCTAAACATTCTATGGCCAATAGTCTAACAATCCTTCCAGCTCTTTTATTCTATATGCTCTTATTTTAATTCTGCTACCAACTCTGACATTGTTCACAATTTTTCTGTTCCTTTCCGTTCTAAACTTTCTATTGTCAATAACTAAGTTGCCGTCTTACACTGACATTCTATGGTCTTTATATTGAAGGTGATGTCACTTCTAAACATGTTACGATAACTACTCTAAGGATACTTCAACCTCTTTCATTCTATAGTTTTAATTATAAAGTTAATTTCATTTCTAAACATTCCATATTCATTATTTTAAGATTTCTATCAGTTATAAATTTTCTTTGTTCTTTATTTGGGGTTCCTTCCAGTTCTAAACATTAAGTATTCTCTATTTCAAAGTTCATTTGATTCCTATGCATCCTTTCTTCCATATTTTGAGGGTCTTCCAGTTCTAAATTTTCTTTGCTAATAATCCTTTTAGCTCTTACCTTCTATGGTCTATATTTGAAGGTTTCTTTCAGTTTTAAAAATTTATGTTCTTTATTTTAAGGCTTCTTCTAGTTGTAAACATTCTATATTCTTTATTATAAGGGTTCTTCAAATGTAAACTTTCTATGGCCAATAGGGTCCTTCTAGCTTTGACATTATAGAGTCTCTATTTTAAAGGTTTTTTGCAATTTGAAAATTTTTCACTTTTTATTTTAAGGCTCTTTCCAGTTCTAAATATTCTATGGCCAGTAGTCTAAAGGTCTACATATTTCTCCCTCTCTCCCTTTCCTCCCTCTTTCAAAAATTGTGGGCAATTTAATAGAATTTATACATGTGCTATCAGGTAAAACATATTTTTCTATTGGTCACAGCTATAAAAGATGAAATAAGTCAAAAGTAAAGAAATATGAATATGAGAAAGATTAAAGTAAATGAAAAAAATATGTTTTGATCTGTATTCAAAGTTCATCGGTTCTTTATCTGGATATGGATAGCATTTACCCTCATAAATCCTTTGTACTTCTCTTGGATCATTATGTTGTGGAGAAGAGCTCATCACCCAATGTCGCTCATGCTGTGTACAGTGTTTCAGATTTTTCTTAAATCTGCCTGTTCACCATTTTTATTGCACAATAGCATTCCATTTCATTTGATTTGTATGACATCCTCAATTGACAAGCATCCCCTCAACTTCCAATATTTTACCAGTTACCAATATTTACCACAAAAAGGGGCTGATATAGATATTTTTGCACCTGTAGATCCTTTTCCATTTTTATGCTCTCTGGCATACTGAACTAGTAGTGGTACTGCTGTATCAAAGGGTATGCACCATTTGGTTGCCCTTTTGGCATAGTTGCAATTTACTCTCCAGAATGGCTGGAGTTCACAAATCCACCAACAATGCATGAGTGTCCTAATTTTCCCACATCCTCTCCAACATTTATCACTTGTGAGATAGAGAGCAGAATGAATTGTAAATGGATAATTTTTATTATATTAAATTAAAAAGCTTTTGTACAAACAAAACTAATGCAACTAAGATTAGAAGGAAAGCAGAAAGCTGGGAAACAATCTTTACAGAAGTGTTTCTTATAAAAACCTTATTTCTCAAATATATAGACAACAGAGTCAAATTTATAAGAATACAAGCAATTGTATTAGTCAATTGTAGAGGGCCTGGACTCTGAAAAGGTATACTTAAGACTCAGTATGATTGATGAGATAATGATTCTCTAGCTAAGCACATACTTAGTGTGGTACTTAATGTGATGTAATGATGTAATGTTCTTCAGCTAAGAGTCAACTACTCAGCAAAATTAAACATTATCTTTCAGGGGGGAAAATGGACATTTAATAAAATGAGGGATATTCAGTTATTTTTGATGAAAAGACCAGAGTTGAACAGAAAATTTGATAGTCAAATGCAAAACTCAAGAGAAGTATAAAAAATAAAAAAGTAAGGAAAAAATGTTTTTAAAGGTTAAAATGTTTATATCCCTGGGAAGATGATGTGTTTAACTCTTGAGAATTGTATCTTTATTAGGGTATATGTAAAGGGTGTAAATATAATTTGACTTAATTGTGATGATATAAAAAAGAAACTAGGGATAGAAGAGGAATTGTAATAAAAGAAGAGGAAAAGGGAGGTAAAATTTATCAACCTATTGCTCCATCTTCCCAGAACCTCCTTTCCCAACAATTTTGTCAAATAATAGGTTCTTATTCCAGAAGCTGGAATCTTTGGATTTATCAAAATAAATTGTCATGTGTACCTAACCTATCCACTGATCCACTATATATATTTTAGCCAGTACCAAATTATTTTAATGAGTTCTGCTTACTGAGGAAATGATCTAAGAATGAAATAACTAATCTTTAGTTTCAAGTTTACATCCTAGCAGTTTGATTGGTATGATCCTGAATAGATTAATTTAGTTAGAATTGTCATTTTTTATATTAGCTCAGCCTACCCATGAGCAATTGATATTTTCTAATTGTTTAGATCTAACTTTATAGGTGTGAAAAGTGTTTTGTAACTGTGCTCTTGTAGTTCTGAGTTTGTCTTAGCAGGCAGACTCTCAAATATTTTATATTGTCTGCTTTTATTTTAAATGGGATTTCTCTATCTCTTATTGCTTGGATTTGTTAGTAATATATGAAAATGCTGATGATTTGTGTTGGTTTATTTTATATCCCGCAACTTTGCTAAAGTTGTTAATTATTTCAAGTGGTTTTTAGATGGTTGTCTAGAATTCTCTAAGTATTCCCCCATGATTTCTGCAATGAGTGATGGTGTTATATCTTCACTGACTGTTCTAATTCCTTCAATTTCTTTTTCTTCTTTTATTGCTAAATCTAACATTTCTAGTGTTATATTGAATAATAGTGGTAATAATGGGTTTCCTTGCTTCACCCCTGATCTTATTGGGATGGCTTCTAAATTATCTCTATTATATATAATGCTTGCTGATGGTTTTAGATAGTTCATACTTATCATGTTAAGGAAAACTCCATTTATTTCCATGCTCTGTAGTATTTTTCACTGAAATGGGTGCTATGGCTTATTAGACTTTTCTGCAACAATTGAAATAATCTGTGTATCTAATTTATATTTTAATGTATTTAACATCTACTAGTCATCCTGCCATCTAGGGGAGGGGGTGGGGGGGTAAGAGGTGAAAAATTGGAACAAGAGGTTTAGCAATTGTTAATGCTGTAAAGTTACCCATGCATATAACCTGTAAATAAAAGGCTATTAAAAACAATTGAAATAATCATATGATTTCAGTTAGTTTTGTTATTGATATGGTCAATTATGTTGATAGTTTTTCTAAAATTGAACCAAAACTGAATTTCTGATATAAATCCCATTTGGTCACAGTGTATTATCCTGGCACACAGTACTTTAATCTCTTTGATGATATCAAATTTTTGCATCAATATTCGTTAAGGAGACATCTGTTATTTTCTTTCAGTATTTTGACTTTTCCCCATAAAAAGAATTTGGATTCATTGTTTGTCTATTTTTCCAAATAATGTATATGGTATTGGAATTAATTTTTTTAAAATGTTTGGTAGAATTCTCTTTTGAATCCATCTGACCCTGGAGATCTTTTTTTTTTTTTTTTTAGATAGCTAATTAATAGTTTTTTCAATTTCCTTTTTTCCAAAATGAGATTATTTAAGTATTTCATTTTCTCTTAATCTGGAAAATTTATATTTATAATCATCCATTTCACTGAAATTTCCAGATTTATTGGCATACAATTGCACAAAATAGCTCCCGATTATTGTTTTAATTTCCTCTTTATTGGTAGCAAATTCACCCTTTTCATTTTTGATACTGGTAATTTGTTTTTGTTTTTTTAATCAAATTGAGCAAAGGTTTATCTATCTTACATGGGTTTTCCCCCATAAAATCAAGTCTTAGTTTTGTTTATTAGTTTAATAGCTTTCTTACTTTCAACTCTTATTTGATTTTCAGAATTTCTAATTTGGTATTTAATTCAAGATTTTTATTTGTTCCTTTCCCAGCTTTTTTAGTTGCATATCCAATTAACTGATCTCCTCTTTCTCTATTTTATTTATGTAAGCATTTAGAGATATTTTCCCTAAGAACTTCTTTGGCTGAATCCCCTAAGTTGTTGCTATACTATCTCATCATTGTCATTCTCTTGGATAAAATTATTGATCATTTCTATGATTTGCTGTTTGAAGACTTATTCTTTAGGATTAGATTGTTTAATTTCTAATTAACTTTTAGTTTATCTTTTCATGTAATTGCATGTAATTTTTATTGCACCATTATCTGAAAAGGATGCAATTAATATTTTACCTTTATGCATTTTATTGTGATATTTTTATCTTTTGTAGGACTTCTTCACCTTTCTTCCCCAAATAGTTTAAATAGTATTAGAATTAGTTGTATTTTAAATGTTTGATAGGATTCAATCATGAATTTATCTGGACCAGGGTATTTTTTTTTCCTAGAACGTACATTAATGACTTGTTCATTTTTTTTTCTAAGATGGGATATTTTAGGGTTTCTAATTCCTGATCTTTAATCTAGGCAATTTATATTTTAATAAATATTCATCAATTTTATACATATTATCAGATTTATTACCATATAATTGGAAAAATATTTCCTAATCATTGCTTTAATTTATTCTTTATTGGTGGTGATTTCACCCTTTGTATTTTTGATATTGGATATTTGTTTTTCCCCTTTCTTTTTTTAATCAAATTAACCAATTATGTATCATAATAGTTTTTTCAAAAAACCAATTCCTAAATTTATTTATTAGCTCAATTTTTACTTTCAATCTTCTCAATTTCACCTTCAGTTTTCAGGGTTTCCAATCTGATGTTCAATTGGAAATTTTTAATTTGTTCTTTTTTTAGTTTCTTTGAATGACAGGTTTTTTTTCCCCCTAATATATTATGGATAAGTGATTCTTGGTTCTCATTAGTCTAAGCATCTTTCCAGCTTTAACATTCTTTGTTCTCAATTTTAAAGGTCCATCCAGTTCTAAACTTTCTATTTCCAATAGTCTAAGGGTTCTTCCAGCTCTGATATTCTAAATTCTATATTTTACATTTTCTTCTAGTTTTAACCACTCTTTGTTCTTTAATTTTAAAATTCCTTCCTTTTCTAAATATTCTACATTCAATAATCTAAAAGTCTTCTTTGCTCTTATATTCTATTGTCTCTGCTTTAAGGGTCTTTCCAGCTTTAAAATTCTATTTTCTCTATTTTAAAGTTTCCAGTTTTCAATATTCTATGATTAATAACAATAAAAAGGTTTTTTCATCTCTTTCATTCTATGGTCTCAATTTTAAGAGTCCTTTTGTTTTAAACATTATATATGTAATATTCTTCAAGATTCTTCCAACTCTGACATTCTATGGACCCTATTTTAAGGATCCCCATTTGATCTAAAAATTATATATCCAATATTCTAAGATTCATTCTAGCTCTGACATTCTACATTCTCTTTTATGAGTTCTTCAAGTTCTAAATATTTTATGACCAATAGTCTAAGGATTCTTCTAGCTATTATATTGTATGTTTTTTATTTTAATTTTCCTTTCAGATATATGTGTTCTATGGTCAATACTATAATGATCTTTTGAGTCCTGATAGTCTATTGTTCTATGTTTTAATAGTCCTTTCATTTATTAACATTTTTGTCATTAATATAAAGATACTTGTAGTTCTGATAGTATATGTCCTTTTTTAAAAAAGATTTCTTCAGTTCTAAACATTCCATATTCTTTATTTGAAGGTTTCTTCCTGTTCTATACATTCTATGGCTAATAGCCTTAATGTCCTTCTAGCTTTGATTATCTGTGTTCTCTATTTGAAGGTGCCTTTATGTTCTAGATATTCTACATTTAGGGTCACACAGCTAGTGTCTGGGGGCGGATTTGAACTCAAATCCTCCTGACTCCAGAGCTGCTACTCTATCCACCACACCATCTAGCTTCCCCTTAACATTCTATTGTTGAAGGCAACATTTTATGTTATATTTTAAAGCCCCTTTCCTTTTCTGACCTTCAAGATTGCATATTTTATAGGGCCTTTCATGGCAAATAGTCTAAGAGTCCTTTTAGGTCTGAAATTTCATTGTTTACATTTAAAGATCACCTTCAATTCTTACCTATCAGTGATCAATAGTATAAAGTCCCTTACATTTCAAATAGTTTGTTTATCTTTTATCTTTTAAGACCTTTCCAAATGTGATATTTTGTGTTCCTTGTTTTAAGGTCTCCTCCAGATGGAAGATTCTAATCAATAGCTTCTTCTAGCTCTGATATTCCTCATTCTATATTTTAAAGTCTTTCCCAGTTCTGAAAATTCTGTGGTCAATAGTCTAAAGACCCCTTCCTGCTATGGTATTTTCTATTCTATTTTTTGGCCACCTGCCAACTGTGACACTATTTTTCTGTTGATAGCCTAAAGTTGTTTCTAGCTCTAATATTCTATAGTCTGTGTTTTAAGGTCTTGTCTAGCTCTAATCTTTTGTGTTCCATCTCTTTTTTTGTCACTTTTCAAGTCTGATATTCTATGTTCTCTATTTCAAGTTACTTTCCAGTTTTTAAACATTCTATCTTTAATTATTCAAGGTCCTTTCAACTTTAACATTCTAGGTTCTAAATTTTATGGTCCCTTCTAGTTCATAATTTGCAAATGTCCATACTCTAAGGCCTGTCCCAGCTCACATATTCTTTAATTCATTTTTTTCTATCCATCTTCCAATTCTAACATTTGCTGTTCAAGGTTTTAATACTCCTTATATTTCTTATATTTTATTTTCTATATTTAAAGATTCCTTCTAGTTCTAACATTCTAGGGTCAATTGTTTTACCCCCTTGAAGACCCTTTTCATCTTTTAAATTTTATGTTCCATGTTTTAAAATCTCTTCCAGTTCTAAATATTTTATGGTTGATTGTCTAAGGACTCTCATGGGTTTGACATTCTATGTTATAAGTTTTAGGACACCATTCAGCTCTGATACTTAAATGATCTATATTTTCAAGCTCCTAACAACTTTGAACTCCATACCCATTAGTCTCAGACTTAGAGTTCTGAGATTCTATAGGTTATGTTTTAAAGCCCCTTCCAACTATAAATTCCATCTTCTATAGTTTAAATTCTCTTCCAGTTCTAAATATTTTAAAGAATTCCCAGTTCTCAAATTCTATATTCTTCGTTTTAAGGCTCTTTCCATCTCCAACCTTCTGTATTCTGTGTTTTAAAGGCCTTTCTAACTTGAAGGTCCTGCGATCTTTTAAGCCTTCTCCTATCTCTAACATTCTGTAGTCTGTTTTTAAAAATCTCTTCCTGTTCTGAACACATCTATAGTTAATACTCTAGATAGTTACCACTTCTGTTATTCTATGTTCCATAGTTTAAGTTCTCTTCCATTTTTTAGTGTTCTATGGCCATTGAGTTTAAGGCTTCTTTCAGCTCTAACAATCTATGGTCTAAGTTTTCTTGCCCTCTCTAGTTTTAAGTTACTATGTTCTGTATTTCAAGGTCTCTTTCAGTTCTTAATATGTGAATGTCAGTAATCTCTTCCAATTCATATTTTCTATGTTTTATTTTTTAAGTGTCCTTTGAGCTCTAACATTCCATGTTCTATGTTTTAAGGTCTCTTCCAGTTCTTAACATTCAGTGGTCAATATTTTAAGGATCCTTCCAGCTTGGATATTCTATGTTTTATGTCCTAAGTTCCTTTCATCTTTATTAGTCTATATTTTAAGGTCCTTTCCAGATTCCACCTTATTCATATGATATTTTATGGTCACTTCTATCTCTGATCTTCTATGTTCTATGTATTATGACCCCATTGAGCTCTGGCATTGTACAGTCAAAGTTTTAAGGCCCATTCTAGTTATAAACACTCTATAGTTAATAATTATAATAATAATAAAATCTAGCATTTATATAGCACCGACTATGTGCCAGGCTACGTAGGAGGTATTAAAAAAGGAATAGCATCTCATTTAAATGGGACCACAAGAATGACCTTATTACACTTTGAAAGAACAAATGATACCTGTCCTCAGGACTGATCTCTGAGGAAAGTAGAAAAATAGGTAAAGATTGTTATTTGGACTCAAGCTGAGTCCTCTGATAGTCACCTTTCTCTCTTCAATAGTCCTCTCCAAGGTTCCTTGGTTCCAATCCTGCCCTTTTCCTATCTCCTAACCTAAGTCTAGCTTCCCTCAGCAATGTTCCAAGCTATAGACTTCTCCCTCCTGTGTCCTACTTGCACAAAAGCTGCTAGCTGGATGCCCTCCTCTTCCAACTCTTGCCCAAATTAACAAAAAATATTTCTGAGACAACATCTGCTTGTTCATGAATGTCAAGAACCACTATAGGGAGATACCCTTGGACAGCACTCAGAGAACTTTTTAAAGATGAAAGGGAACTCAAAAACTATCCAGTCCCTGTGTTAGATTGATATCATTCCCGATAAGTGGTCAGCCAGCCTTGGCTTAATGACCTCCCGTAAAGAGGACCTACCATTACCCAAAGGAACCCATTGCACTCTGAGACAGCTCCTATCATTAGGAGGGATTTTTCCTGACAACAAGTCTAAATGCACCCATTGCTTCTGCTTCTATCTGATGCCAAAGAACAAGGCTAGTCTCATTTCTATGTTTTCAAAGAGTTGCCAATGGTAATCCAGTTCCCCCTCCTCCCTTTAGCCTTCTCTTCTCCAAGACATTTACAATTTCTGAAACCGTCCTTAGAAAGTGTGATCCCAAAGCCTCTCACCAACCTGGTTACTCTGAACTTTTTTTTTCACTTCAACACTTAAACTGTATTTTCTATGTTCTTTCTAAAACATGACATTCACAATTCACCTTCAGGTATGGTCTGGCAAGAACCAGTAGTCAGCAAGTCTGTCACCTGTCTGGTTCTAGAAAATGCCTCTCAAGTTGCAATTGGTGGCCACACCATACAGGTATTTGCTTTCTCAGCCTGTCTATTAGATCACCATTGTTTGTAATGGGGAAGGATATAGCCTCATAGCATGGGAGATCTGGAAGGGACTTTAGAAGGCAGGAGAATGGTAGACAAGTAGTCAAAGGTTAAGAACAAATGCTTTTCAAAGAAGCAATCATGCACACAAAAATTAATGACCTCCCAATCCCTATTAAGACAAATACTAATCAAGACAATGCCAGAGTTTTACTGGGCACCCAAAAATGTGAAGGAGATGATATAGATAGTAATACTCAGTGATAGAGGAATGGAGCACTGTTATTGGAGCTGTGACTTGGTTCAACCATTCTGGACAAACATTTAGAACCATACCAAGAAAGCAACATGTCACTTTGAAGTGACAAGAAAGTAAGAAGAAATGAAGTAAGGAAAAAAGTTACCAAAATAATCCTTTGACTCAGAGGTCCCACTGCTATAGATAGAGAGACAGACAGACAGAACTGACCAAATGGAAAAAAGTCCACTGAAGAAAACAGCCTTATTTCATTTGCTGTGCATCAATTCACACATGCACACACACACACACACACACTCTCTCTCTCTCTCTCTATATATATATATATATATATATATATATACACACACACACATACATATTTGATTACTCCAAATTACTTTGCAAGGGGAAAAAAGGTCTAAATAGCTTAGGAGTGAGTATGGCTGCATTGGATCATATTTTCTTCTATTTTTCCCTTTTGCATTTGAAATGTAGACCTGTTCTCCTGGCAATCCAGGACCATGAGAATGTTTGGCTGTTTCTAGGAGGAAGCAACTGATTTTGTGAACCTGGGCTGTTGGTTCCCACCTAGGTTGCTGTTGTTGACATGAACCAAGAGAGACATCCCAGTAGCTTAGTAGCCCTGGGTCATATCTCCAAACTGCCAGCCTACTAAATAACTCATGATCCTGAGAGCAAAAATCCCAGAAAGAACAGTGGCAGAGGTCCTACATTCAACTGAAATCCAGCAACCGGTATCATATCTTACAAAAGTTTATTTGTTTTTGTTCTGGACCTGTGGTTTCCAGCATAAAATTACAGCAGGCAGAGAGGAGGCTACAGAGTCAAGTCAGGACCAACCAGGTGGAGAATTAATGCAATTTGTGAATATCTCAGCAGCAACTTTCTTTTTTTCTTTTTTATTTTTTTATTTACAAGACATATGCATGGGTAATTTTTCAACAGTGACCCTTGCAAAATCTTCAGTTCCAACTTTTTCCCTCCTTCCCTCCATCCCCTCCCAGGGGCAGGTAGTCTCATACACGTTAAGCATGTTAAAGTATATGTTAAATCCAATATATGGATACATATTTATACAGTTGTCTTGCTACACAAAAAAAATCGGATTTAGAAAGAAGGTAAAAATAATCTGAGAAGGGAAACAAAAATGCAAGCAAACAACAACAGAAGGAGTGGAAATTCAGCAGCAACTTTCACACTCTGGCAATCCTCCCTATTACATTGCTTTCACTCCTTCATCCAGAATGAAGGGTGGACCCTGAAACATCACCATCCCCACTTATTCATATGTCCATTGGGGCAGGGAGGCAAACCAGAAGGAATTGGAAGATAATTGGGTATATATAGAAGGAAGTTATTGACAGTGTCTTTGCGATGTTATGTTTAATCATATGGTTATATGGCTAGAGAAAATGTGATTTCCTTTGTTATATCAATATATAGGGTCAAGAGTGAGCTAGGAAATTTTCTTTTTTTTTTTTAAATAGCCTTTTATTTACAGGTTATATGTATGGGTAACTTTACAGCATTGACAATTGCCAAACCTCTTGTTCCAATTTTTCCCCTCCATCTCCCCACCCCCTCCCCCAGATGGCAGGAAGACCAGTAGATGTTAAATATATTAAAATATAAATTAGATACACAATAAGTCTACACGACCAAACCGTTATTTTGCTGTACAAAAAGAATCGGACTCTGAAAGATTGTACAATTAGCCTGTGAAGGAAATCCAAAATGCAGGTGGGCAAAAATATAAGGATTGGGAATTCAATGTAATGGTTTTTAGTCATCTCCCAGAGTTCTTTCTCTGGGCATAGCTGGTTCAGTTCATTACTGCTCCATTGGAACTGATTTGGTTGATCTCATTGCTGAGGACGGCCAGGGCCCTCAGCACTGGTCATCATATAGTATTGTTGTTGGAGTATATAATGATCTCCTGGCCCTGCTCGTTTCACTCAGCATCAGTTCGTGTAGAACTAGGAAATTTTCAAGACAGCTGAGATGGGGCTTCTAGATGATGACGATCATAACAAATAGGAAAATAACAAGAGAGCCTTGATGCAGTTTGGGGCTACTGCCCTGATTACTATGTTCAGGCAGTCTTTGGAGGGAAAGCAGTTGTCTGGTTTGAACTTAAAAATACAGAGCTTTCAGTTTTGCAAAATCCTTCATGTATGTTATCTGACGTGATCCTTACCATCAACTTTGGGAAATGGGTTCCTTTTTAATTCCCATTTTACAGATAAATTGTCCTATTTGTATAATGCAGAATTAAATATGTAAAACCTAGATTCATTTGAAATCTAGGTAGGCCTTTTTCCTGCCTTTGAAAACCAGTGGTCTAGAGGAGTTGAACTGCCTGCCCTCATAGACAGAAATTTTTGCATCCATGTCAGCAGCTTTTACCACCAGGTTGGAATTGAGTGCCACCTTGTGGGCAAAATGGTGAAGTTCACTCCCTTTGTTGATAAATGGAAAAATGACAGCCTGTTTTTAAGTCTCTGGGAGGTAGGTGGGTTGTATAGGTTGCTATTACCACTTCAGCTCATCAATAGTCACTTGGAGTATTCACTAAGCACACACCGTCACAAGCACAAAGGATATGAGAAGCTAATTTTCAAAAGAGGCGATACAAGCGATCAGAACCCAGGGGGGAAAATGCCCCAACTTGCTAAGATGAGAAATGCACACTAAAACCACTCTGAGATTTCAATTCATATCCATGAAGCTGGAAAAGATGATAAAATAACTGCTGGAGATAATTGCTGACAATAACTGATGCTGAAAGGCTGTGAAAAGCTATTTAAACGATTATATTGAATTGAGAATTGTCTAACCATTTTAAAAAATAATTTGGGATTGGAGGGGGGGATTGCTAAACCATTCCTACCTTTTGAATCATCATTATAAATTGATTTTTTTGGTAAAAGGAACCACATTGGGTTTGGTCAAGCTATGTTCTCCTTGGAAAACTCTTGGGATAGAAGTATCATGAGTGTTCTGGAAGATATAAAGAATGATCCCTACTCCTAATTGACCTCCTGGTCTCTGTATCATCATCATCATCATCATCATCATTATCATCATCATCATCATCATCAGGAGACTCCATCCCAGCTCTCTTAAAAATTTCCTAGCTCAGTCTTGGCCTGGTATATTATATAACAAAGGAAACCGCATTTTCTGTGTATAGATATCAAAATACTTTTCCTGAGGTAAGATCTGACCATGGAATTCTGCTGCTCAAAATTCTTCAGTGGCTCCCTATTGACTAGAGGATAAAATGGAAACTTCTCAGCCCAGCATTTAAGGCCTTCCATCATGTAGCTCTCATTTCATTATTCACTTTCCTGTGCTCAGCATTCTTGTCCAACTGAACTACTCATTACGCTCAGTCTCTTCCTTCCCTCCTTCACATTGGCCATTCTCCTAGGCCAGAACCGTGTAGATTCTCTTAGAGAGCCTTGTCAAAACGTTTCCTTTTTCTTCTTCAAATCCTATCCCATAGTATACTTTTCTGTGTACATGATGGATGTTTATGGTTCCCTAGAGATTGAAAATTTTTGAGGACAGAGACTCTATGTAATTTTTTTTTAATTTTTGAATTCTAGGTGTTGAGTATAGAATCCTAAATGCAGAAGGACGTTTGATGAATTGAATTGAATTACTATAAAAATGCTCACAGTTGAGGTGTGTGTAAAGATTGTCATTCACTAATTGCTTCAGCCAACGGGTCCGAGAAATCAGTTTGTAACGGACTGACCCTAGCTCCTTTGCAAAAATGGAAGAAAATGTATCCTACAAAACATAGCATGTTACAAACCGAAAGGGTCTTTAGAGAGTACGTAATCTAGCCCAGTCCTTGAAAAATGAAGATCCAGATGGGGAAGATGACTAGGACTATGTCATTCAATTTATAAGTGTCTGAGACAGGGTTTGAACGCAGCTCTCATCAGGGTTCTCATCATAATACCCGTATGACAGTGCTACTTTTTCCCCACCCTTGTAATTTTAGGGTTATTCTTCCTGACCTATTGGTCAGACCATGCCAATGGGAAGGAAGTATAATGCTTTTTCCTTAGTGTGGGCAGTTCCATAATAACCCTTAACATCACCTCAGGATGAAGTCCATCCTCACTGGACTCTTCATATCCCTGCTCAAGAGATCAGTTAAGGGAGATCTCTAAGCACCTGTAGCCATTGACCAGCTGCAGAATTCCCAAGGATTAAAAATATGGGATTTCAGAGCCAATAAGTTGTTTGGAACATCCACCAAAGATTGGCAAAGCTGAAAGGGGAGTGAGACAGAGGCAAGGTTGGCGAGAGTGGACAGCTTTTTCGATTGCCAGGTCACATAACCAGAAATGGTCACCATGGGGAAGTACAGGTCGTCCCGGTGGGAGAAAAGGCACCAAAACCAAACCCAGGCACTATGCTGCTGAGCAGTCTGACATTAATAGCCTGAGGTGACTTTTCAGCTCAGCCAGTACCGGAGTTCTTCATCTGGGGCAAATTGGGTTGACAAGCCATTGTGAGCAGATGACTGCAATATGATAGGGGGTGGAGGACTTGAGGAATATTGAAATGAGTTGCTGAAAGAAGATGATGTCTTTGGGGCTCCAAAAGTAGGAGCCTTTACAAGGCAAGAAGTGCTAATCTCCTAGCCATGTTCACAGAGGCAGATGAAGATATTCTCAAGACATTTAAGGATCAACCTGGACTTGGTGGCTTTGATGGTGTCATGAAGAACCTTTGCAGAGAAATTAGGAATGGGACAACTTGGTCACTTTAGCCAGGATGAGTTTGAAAATGTTTCATTGACTTCTACTTCTGAAGGTTGTAGACTGGAATTCTTGGGGATCAGGGAATAAAGGAAAAAAAGAAAGAGCCCTTGAAATGTTACATCATCAAAAGGATCCTGGACCAATATGCTTTAAAAGATCTTAGAATATGGAACACAGAATATCAGAGAGAAGCAATCTCATAATACAAAATATCAGAAGTAAATTGGACCTTAAAATAGAGGGTGTCAGAGTTAGCAGAAACCTTAGACAGGGGTCCTCAAACTTTTTAAATAGGGGGCCAGTTCACTGTCCCTCAGACTGTTGGAGGACCGGACTATAGTAAAAACAAAAACATTGTTTTGTGGGCCTTTAAATAAAGAAACTTCATAGCCTGGGGTGAGGGGGATAAACGTCCTCAGCTGCTGCATCTGGCCTACAGGCTGTAGTTTGAGGACCCCTGTGCTTAGAATATTGAATGACAGAATTTAGAACAGACTATGGGAGCTGGTAGGGTCCTTAGAATACCAAATATTACAACTGGGAAAAACTTTAAAGCACAGAAAATAAAATGTTAGACCTAATTTAATTTAAACTTAGCACAATTTATATGTAATTGGCTTTTTTTTTTAGATTGATTGGGAGCAGCTAAATGGCACCATAGTGACTTAGAGCATTGGCCCTGGAGCCAAGAGTACCTGAGACACTTGTCGGTTGTGTGACTCTGGGCAAGTCACTTCACCCTGTTTGCCTAAGTTCCTCATCTATAGGCTAAGCTGGAGAAAAAATGGCAAAACCCTTCCAGTATCTTCACCAAGAAAAATCCCAAATGGTGTCAGAGAGTCAAAAATGACTGAAATGAAACAACCAAATGGATTGACTGATAACCAAAGCATTTATTAATTCTTATTATGTGCTAGGCATTGTCCTAAGTATTTGGGGCTGCAAATAAAGGCAAGCAAGAAAGTCGTTGCCATTGAGAATCTTATATTCTAATGAGGAAAGACAATTCCCAGAGGGGTGCTAGACAAGACTAGGTCAGTCTGAGCAGAGTGATTTGCCTAATGACTGGGTTCCAAGTAAAATAAAATGAAATTTAATCTCTAGAAAGACCAAGGGGCTGAGTACAAGATTTCTGTAGTAAAGAACCAAAGATGATGTACAGAATACAGGCAGCACAATGTAAAAGATACTGAAAATGTACTTAGTCTTGCTGAGGGAGATCAGTTGGTTCAGAGTTGGAGTGAGATCACTCACACAGGATTCTCTTGAAGTCATAGCTTTATTTCATCAAAACAAGTGGACCAAATAGCATGGGTGACTAATTGGCAATTAGGATGGGGGAAAAAAAGCTTTTATACCATAACTTTGGCTCTAAGCTATGTTAAGAATACTAAGGCTCCTAGAAACAGAAACTTTTTCAGACAGTAGGTTAGCCACAGGATCTGTTAAAAACAGTCTCTCAAAACAACAATTTGGTTGCCTGGGTTCAAGGAATAGTCTACAGGACAAGTGTTCCTTCTGTGGCCCAACAAGTCTAAACATACTTGTTAGTGATTTTAAAAAATGTTTGTTAGTAATTTTCATAAGTTAGTCTAAGGTTCATGATTAAATACAAAAGAGATATAAACTAGGTCTCCTGACTTCAAACTCTTTCTTCTTTTTATTGCCCTATGTTACTCCTCTACAGGATCCCTAAAGGTTCTTTCTCAGTGTTTTCCTTCCATTCCTGCCCTTGAACTATTACTGGTTGAATATGTTATTACCATTGTAGACTCTACTCTTAATAAGAATTATATTTGTAAAGTCTTTGGCACAGTGTCTGGTACATAGTAGGTATTTAATAAACATTTCCTGTCTTTCTTACTAAGTACCCCTTGTGGTTGTGCTGAGTGGAGCCCATGTGAAGGGAGAACACAAGTAAAATAAGCCTCCTTCCCCCAACACCTCTGACCCTGAAGGTTTATTCTACTGGACAAGGAAGACCTCAACAGCAACAACTGCGAATGTGAGATTTAGGAACTGGACAAAACCTTAGAGGTTAATGCATCCAACTTAGAACTGACACTAAGAAATCAGGTAATTTGTCTAAGGTCACATAGATAGTAAATGGCATGTATTGCATTTACATTGGAGAATTTTTACTCCAAGTACAATGGTCTTACCATTATATCACAGAAATGATCTGGAAATGCTCTGGCATACTGTGTCCCAGCCCTGATATTCCCTGCTCTAATGTTCATCCCAGCTTCAACATTATCTGTTCTTATTTTTTTTTAATTTTTGGTTCCACATTCTCTCCTTGCCTCGATTCCCTCCCCAACCCATTGAGAAAGCAAGAAATATGATACCCATGATACAACTGGAGTCATGAAAAACACATTTCTGCATTAGTCATATTACAGAAAAAAAAAAAAAGAGAGAAGCAAAAATAGGCTTCAATTTTCATTCTGAGTCCATCATTTCTCTACCTGGAGATGGAAAACCCATTTCATCATGAGTTCTTTGGAATCATTTGTATTGATCAGAGATGTGAAATCTTTCAAAGTTGATCATTTTTACAATCTGGATGTTACTGTATAGATTGTTTTTCTGGTTCTTCTCGCTTCACTTTGTTCATATAAGTCTTTCCATATTTTTTTTAAAATCATCCCCTTCATCATTTTTTACAGCACCATAATATTACAATCACATTAATATACCAAAACTTATTTAGCTTCAATTGATGGCCATCCCTTTTCCAATTCATTGCCACCCATTCCGTGTTCGAAGGCCCCTCCCAGTTCTGACATTTTATCTTCTAAGGTCCCTTCCAGTTCTGACATTGCATGTGCTCAGATCTGAACACATCACATCTGAGGTCATTTTCGGTTCTAGCTTTCTCTGGTCTAAGGTCTCTTCCCAGCTTAGGCTTTCTATGATTGTATAATTCCAGGCCTCCTTTCCTGTTGCTTCTGATGCAGCAGCCATCCTGCTTGTTCTCCTTCCATTGCATAGGTAACCGGGACAAGTGGGGGACTCCCTGCCAAGTTTTTGGGCTCCTTTCTGGCTAGAGAACCACCAGACCCTGAAATAACTCCTTTTCAGCCATCCTTGGTTGGCTGCCTTCTCCCTTTGTTGGACTTTGCTCTCTGGGTGGTACTAATGCTTCCAACAGCTCCTTGAAGGAGCCGCCTACAATCTAAGTAGTGTTTATGCATGCAGGAATGCACGCATGCATGTGTGTATGGATGTGTGAATGCATGTGTGTGTAAAGGACATAGGAGGAAGAAGACTGCAAGACAAGGGGGAAGGCCCCAAATCCAAGAACATCAGACAGGAAAGGCAACCTAACCACTTCTGGCTCACCAAAGAGCAGTTTTTGGGGCTGCCAAACTCTCTCCCTCATTACTTGTCTGGAACAATTACAATTTAGAACCAGACACCATGCAATACTCCTGGGTAATGAATAATTTACAAAGCTCCTAGTATCTAGAATAGTTAAGAAATACGTTTTTCTTATTAAAGGAATATTCTACAGAATATTGACTTTCCCCATCCAAATTAAGCCATAGGACACCTAATTTGCCTTTTCTTTGATGTCTCCAAATAATAACATCAAAAACTCCTGTCACTGGAACTCCAGGGTTTACAAAGCACTCTCTCCACAACAAATCAGGATTGTTTCTCCTGCTTTGAAGATGAGGAAACTGAGAACCAAAATGGTCTTTTAAAAATACACGTATCTACCACCATAAGGATTACCAAAGCTTTTGCCCTATAGTAAATCACATGTTGAGGGAAATAGTGTAAATACCAGTTTTATAAAGGAGGAAACTGAGAAGCAGAGTGACTTGGCAAAGGTTAAGCAGTCAATCAGTTGATGTTGTTGCTGAATTGCTTTAGTTGGGTCTGACTCTTTGTGACCCCATTTGGGGTTGTCTTGGATGAGATACGAAAGTACTTTGCCATTTCCTTCTCCAGCTCATCCTGTTAAGGAAACTGAGGCAAAGAGGGTGAAGTGACTTGCCCCAGGTCACACAACTTGTAAGTATCTGAGGCCAGATTTGACCTCTATCCATTGTGCTACCTAGTTGCCTGTCAATTAGTCAATCAACATATAGCAGTGCCTACTACCTTCTAGGCACTGTGCAAAGTGATAGGGATATAAAGATGGTAAAAGATAGCCCCGGCCCTCAAAAAGTTCACAGTCTAATGAGAAGATAATGTGAAAAACAATCATGTCCAAAATAAGGCAGGATACATTGCAGATAAAAGTAAGAAGGCTCAAGAAATAAGGGGGAACTCATGGAAAAAGGCCTCCTGTAGAAGGTAGAATTGTAACTGGGATTGGAAAGAAGCCTAGGGAACCAGCAGGTAATGATGAGGAAAGAGAGTTCAAATAAAGGTTTCCTTTACTATGAATAGTCAATATTTTCATAACATTGTCATGAAGGTTTTCCAATTCACAAGGCACTTGGGATCACTATAACAAATATTTCACTAGTTCTCAATGTGTGAATTAGATGATTAGAGATGGAGATGGAAAATGAATAAAGGCTTGTGTTAAGTGATTACAAGTCCCCAGGAATTATTTTTTAAATTAAATCCTTGGTTTACTGGTTCTTTGTCTTTTTCCCATAAAAGCAGAACATAGAATAATAATTATTATTGCTGCTGTCATTTATTGATTGATTCGTTGGCAAACCTTACAACTTGGGGCTTGATTTGATGATTTTCAAGACTTAAGAAAGTGATGGTAGGGCAGCTAGAAGGCTCTGGTCTACTTAGAGTAATAGGCCTCAAGTCAGGAAGACCTGAGTTTAAATCCAACCTCAGACCACTTCCTAGCTGTTTGGCGTCGGGCAAGTCACTTCACCCTCTTTGCCTCAGTTTCCTCCTCCGTAAAATCAGCTGGAGGAGGAAATGGCAAAGCACTTCACTGTCTTTGCCACGAAAACCCCACATGAGGCCATAAAGAGTCAGACATGACTGAAATAACGACACAACAATAACAACAACAATAACAAAGCGATACGTAAAATATTGATAATGGCAGATTAAACTTAAAAGTGTGTCCTACATACATTTTCCCCCAACAGAGCTAGTTGTGAAAAACCTACCAGCATACTTTTGACTTGAAGCCTTTTAAAAGCCAAATGATTTGGTATTTTTCTCTCTGAAATTAACAGAATGATCATAGGTTGAACATAGGTCTCAGATTGAAAAGGAATCTTAGAACATAAGGTGTTATACTTGAAGGAACCTTAGTTATAATTTAGTTCAACCCCTTTCATTTTACAGATGGGAAATTAATATTCAAAGAAAGGAACTGAATGTTCCAAGGTCTTATTGGGAATAAATTATCAGAAGTGAGAGGTCTATTTTTCTGAGGTCCAATTATTTTCTGAAAGATAAGGCACTTCATGTTCCCACTCATAGCCAATTGCATTGGTGAAGTGGATAGAATGCTGAACTTGACCTGAGTTTGAGTTTCAACTTTGCCTTGAGTTACCTATGTTAACTTGAGCAAGTCACTCCCCTTCTCTACGCCTCAGCCTTTTAGTTCCCCCTCTTTAAAATGAGGGGGTTTCATTGACTGTTATCTAAGGTTCCTTACAGCTCTAAATAACCATGGCCCATGTTTTAATAGTTTATTGCATTTGTAGCATTCACTGAGTCCTACCTAGTACTTCTTAGCTTTTTCTTCTACCTCAGCCTAACTAGTGGGATGGGGATGGGGGTAAAGAGAAAACATGGGTTGTTCCATGGAGCTTCCCAGGCTGAGATCTGGAACTTGGGTCATGCTTTTAGAGCTGCTAGGTGGTGCTGTAATGGATAGAGAATGCCAGCCCTAAAGTCACAAAAACCTGAGTTCAAATCTGGCCTCAGAGGCTTACTCGCTGTGAGATTCTGAGCAAGTCACTGAACCTCTGTCTGCCTCAATTTCCTCATCTGTAAAATGAGCAAGAGAAGGCAATAACAAACTTCTCCAGGATCTCTGCCAAGAAAACCCCACGTGGAGTCACAAAGACTTGGACGTAACTCAACAACAACACTGCCGTTTGGGGATACGGAGGATAATAGCCAGAAGACTAATTACTCTCAAGGGAGTAGAATCTGATTTATTCAGACTGAGAAGAGGATTCAGTACAAAGGAATTGACTATATTATGGACTAGAATTTATCAAAGGGCTAAAATAAAATCAGTCAGTTACTCAATAAACATTTATTAAGTGCTTACTGTGTTCCAGGGACTATACTGAGTGCTGGGAATAGAAATTAAGATAAAAGACAATTTTTGCCATCAATTAGAGAAGTCCAGAGAAAGACAGACAGACATGAAACTGACTGAGGAATAGTAAGAGTAACTGAAATTTTTAGTGTTTTACAGTTACTTTATGCAGTTGATGTAATTCAATCCTCAATGCCACATGTTCTTATCCCCATTTTACAGCTGGACAAACTGAGGTGTGGAAAGGCAAATGACTTGGTCAAAGTCACAAAGTAAGTAGCAAGGCCAGACCTAGAATCCAGGTTTCCTAATTCCTAGTCCAAGCCTCTTTGCTCCACTCCACTGATTCTCAAAACACAAAGATGAATAAAACATCTGTTAATGTTTTCTTTAATCTTGTTTGGATAGAAAAATCTCTGTACAGTTTTCTTTTTATGTGTTTGCATATTGGGTTTACCAAATTCCCGTTGTGTTCAAACCCTCCCCCCCCGCCCGCCATGCCTTGTCTCCTTTTCCAGTCAATTTCATTCAATTCAGTATTTCTTCTGAGCAAGGCAATTTTGGTGAAGACTAGGATGGTTCCCCAGGGATGACTGCATATAAGATGCAGAAGAGCAGAAGGCTGTCTCCACAACAGGACCACATCCTACAAATATCACTTCCTCCCATTTTTAGTTGATTATGGAGGAATCAGTCCCTGGAGACCAGGCACTGAAGCCCCATGTCAGTACAGAACATACAAAAGTTTCTCACCCTTTACACAATTTGGAATAGATTGGACTCTTTCTGGATTCTCCCTACCCTTCAAAATAGTGGCTTCCCAAATCATCAGAAATTGGCATTATCCTTAGAAAAGAAAAGGTTGGGACTGGGAGAAACGTTAGAACAAGGTATGTTAGCCCTGGGAAAGGACTTGGAACAGAGAATGTCAGAGATGGGAGGAGCCCTTAGAACTAATCTCAAATTAGCCTCTAATCTCATATTGAGTGTTAGAACTGAAAAAGGAACTTTTTTAAAACAGTATTTTATTTTTCCAAATACATGTAAAGATAGTTTTCAATATTCATTTTTTATTTTCTCCCTTCTCCCCTTACATCCTCCCTCCCCAAGACAGCAAATAATCTGATATAGATTAAATATGTGCAATTCTTTTAAATGTATTTCCATATTTATCGAGTTATACAAGAAAAATCAGATCAAAAGAGAAGAAAACACAAGAAAGAAAAAAAGGCAAAAATATTATGCTTTGATATACATTCATTCTCCACATTTCTCTCTCTGGGTGGAGATGGTCCTCTCCATTCTACATCTATTGGAATTAGCTTGAATCACCTCATGGTGAAAAGAGCCACATCCATCACAGTTGATCATCACATAATCTTGTTGTTGTGTACAATGTTCTCCTGGTTCTGCTCACTTCACTCAGCATCAGTTCTTGTAAATCCAGGATTTTCTCAAATCAGTCTGCTCATCATTTTTTATAATGATATAATATTCCATTACATTCATATACCATAACTTATTCAGCCATCCCCCAATTGATAGGCATCCACTCAGTTTCCAGTTCCTTGCCACAACAAAAAAAGGGGCTACAAACATTTTTGTACATATGGGTCCTTTTACCTTTTTTGTCTCTTTGGAATACAGACCCAGTAGTGAGACTGTTGGATCAAAGGGTGTGCACAGTTTTATAGCCCTTTGAGCATAGTTCCAAATTGCTCTCCAGAATGGTTGGGTAATTTCACAACTCCACCAAGAATGTAATGGTGTTCCAATTTTCCCACATCCCCTCCTGCATTTGTCATTATCTTTTCCTTTCATTTTATCTGATCTGAAAGATATGAAGTTGTACCTCAGACTTGTCTTAATTTGCATTTCTCTAATCAATAGTGACTTAGAGCATTTTTTCATATGACCAGAAATGGCTTTAAATTTAGGAATGAGACCTTTAAAAGAAAAACTGGATGTAATTCCCCTCCCTCCCACCCCCGGCAGTTTTCTGCTTTCCTTCTAATCTTGGTTGCATTGGCTTTGTTTGTGCAAAACTTTTTTTTTAATTTAATGTAATCAAAATTATCCATTTTGTATTTCATAATGTTCTCTAGTTCTTCTTTGGCCATAAACACCTCCTTTCTTCACAGATCTAATGATAGACTATCCCTTGTTCTACTAATTTGCCTATAGTATCACCCTCTGTGTCTAAATCATGAACCCATTTTGACCTTATCTTGGTATCGGGTGTTAGATGTTAGTCAATATCTAGTTTATGCCATACTGGTTTCCAATTTTCTCATCAATTTTTGTCAAATAATGAGTACTTATCCCAAAGCTGGAGTCTTTGGTTTTATCAAACCCTAGATTACTATAGTCATTGACTATTGTGTTTTGTGTACCTAACCTATTCCAGTGATCCACTACTCTATTTCTTAGCCAGTTCCAAATAGTTTTGATGACTACCATCATCACGATGGTATGAGGAAATATCTAAGAGTGAAGCAACCTCTACTTTCAATCAGATTAGATTTTACATCTTAGCAGGGAAGAAGTTTTAGGAATAAGGAATAGAAAAAGATGGAAGTAAAGAAACTGAGAATAAGTAAATTCATTTCCAAGTGCTTGATCTTGAAAGTGAAACATTTGTGGGTGATGAAAAGAAGTGACCCTTTCTGTGTGTAGCTGAGGTGAAGTGAAGGGCTCCTGAGGGTTGAGGATATTGAATAATGTCAGCTAATTTGAGGGAACATCAACATGAATTTTCAAGTCCTTTAGTATAAGGGCAGGATATGAGGTGGAGAGTGAGACTGTGAGCAAAATAATTAAGGTCTATTTGGCTCCCAAAGATAAGACAAGGAGACTCACATTGTTCCGATGCATTTCTGCAACATTCCCCTGAAGTGAGTTTGGGGGCACAGAATTTAAATTTTCTAACCTTAATTTTTTTATTATAGCTTTTTATTTACAAGATATATGCTTGGGTAATTTTTCAGCATTGACAATTACAAAACCTTTTGTTCCAACTTTTCCCCTCCTTCCCTCCATCCCCTCCCCCAGATGGCAGGTTGACCAATACATGTTAAATATGTTAAAGTATAAATTAAATACAATATATGTATACATGTCCAAACAGTTATTTTGCTGTACAAAATCTAACCTTAAAGTGTAAACTCTCTCACAGAGTTAGTTGCAGTCCCCAGTGACCACGAAAGAGGTTTAAGAAAATAGTATTTCTAAAGTCATACCTCAGAGACAACTGAAACAGCTGGTGGTACAGTGGATAGAATGCTGGACCTAGAGTCAGGAAGACCTAAATTTGAATCCTTGCTTGGACACTTATTAGCTATGTTACCCTGGGCAAATCACTTCATTGCTATTTGCCCCAGTTTTCTATTTGTAAAATGAGGGTGATATTTCTTAGGATTGTTGCAAGAGTCAAATGAGATAATATTTGCAAAGTCCTTTGCACAGTGCCTTCTCGATAAGTGCTTATTGTTTTTCCTTCCTTATGATTGACCAGTTCAATATTATACTGTCCTCTGCTCTTAAATATCTTGCACCTTTGCCCTTGAATTATTCCCACTGTCAACCTCTTTCCATACTACTCATGTCCTGCTAAATAGAGTCAAAAGAAATTATACAATTCCATGACCAGGGTCCACTGCAAATTTCTGTTATCTAATCTCAAATGGGCTCTCACTGCAGTAAGGCAATCTGTTTCTCCATCCTAATTGAATAACAACAGTATATCAAGAAGATGATGGAATGTAGAGTCAAAAGACCTGGTTTTGAATCCTGGTTTTGCCACTTGCTAGTTGCATGAACTTGGAAAAGGTCACTTGTCCTCATTGGGCCCCAGTTTCCTTACCTGGAAAATGCAGGAGTTTGACTTGATAATCTCTCTTTAAGACCCTTCCTACCTTTAAATACTGTGAAGTGCGAGTGGTACAAACTTTGGTGCCTTCCTGGGCCTCAGGTTCTTCATCTATAAAAGGAGAGGGTTGAGACTAGCTGACCTTGAAAGTCATTTCAAAGTCCATGGTTCAAATGCTCTGAACAGGTCTTGGAAGGCTTCTCCCAGAAGGTAGGACTTGAGTTGGTCCTGGGAAGGAGGATCTGGACCAGCAGAGAGGCTTCTGATGAAAACAGCAACAGTAAAAACAGAATAGATTTGCCAAAGGCTACATAACTAAGGTAAAATCCCAAGCTCCCATACTAGGTATTGTTGGGTCTGTTTGCAAAACCTGACCTAGACCCTTGCATTTCAGTAGATGTCTCTGGTGCTATACTTATATAAATTATTATTATTCATAACAAAGTCAGTACTGTCACCTTTCAACTGGAAATCATGAATATAATGGCCTGCATCTTCGTCATCAGGAAACTGCTTTGAGGATCTGAGATAAAAAGGGCTTCACCTGTAAGGAGCCCAAAGCAAACACTGATCTACTGACAACACTTAGACCAATATTGTAATAACAATCTGCTTGTTTACATCACACCCGCCTTTTGAAGAACTCAAAGCATTTTTGGTGATTGTGGATTAACCCATAGGCTTCCCATAGGCTTTGCAGGTTAGCCAATGGCCAATACTCATATCCCTAAAATACGAATAAAGAAACAGAGACTCAGGTAAGGGGTGTATTACACCCAAGGTCGCATGGCCTGCTTATAGTGACCATGAGACTATAATTCAGCTTTTCTGGCTTGGCCAAGCCTGAAACCTTCATCCTACATGGAATCCATGGCAGAAGGCGAGAGTTGAAAGGCATCTCAGAGGTCAGTGGGCACATGCCAGCATTTTTTCAAGGAAAGAAACTGAGGCTGAGAGAGAAAAGGGGGAAAAATTGTCCAAAGTTCCAAAGCTGATAAATATCAGATCCAGGATTCACAAGTATTATTTTCATAATCATCTGAGGTAGAACTTGAATGGTGGTCTTCCTGACTCCAGGTCCAATATATAGTCCACAAATTCCACAGTGACTGTGTATACATGAACAGTCACATGATGTCATGTAAAAAAAAGCATTGAAGTAGGAATTAATGACATTGGGGGACTTCCCAAATACTTGCTCAACCATGGGCAACCACCACAAGAATCCATTGTGGGTAGCAGGAAACCCAGAGGGAATGTCTGGTCTCTCTTGGTTGATTTTGTATCTCTATAATACCTTTTAACTGTATAGTTAATTATTCTTTGTGAGAATCCATTATTTTTATCTCTCTTTAGGTCACTCAAGGCATTCCGGGCAAATGAGCTAATTACATGAGTAACTTCATTGTTTAATCTGCTTGGTTGCATCTTGTTTTTGTACTGAGTGAACTTGAGATCTTGGAAGTGATCCAGAGGAAACCACTATCAGGCCCTTAGGATTTGGTGAAATGGGAGGTGGTCTGGTCCAGTGAAAAGAGTCCTGGCCTGTGAGTCCATTTGAACAGTTGGATGGTGCAATGGATAGAGTGCTGAGCCTGGAGTCAGTAATATCTGAGTTCAAATCTGCCCTCAGACCTTACTAGCTGTGCGACTTTTAGCAAGTCATTTAACCATGTTTGCCTCGACTTCCTCATATGTAAAATGTGCTGGAGAAGGAAATGGCAAACCCGTCCAGTATCTTAGCCAAGAAAACCCCAAACAAGGTCACAGTCAGACATGATTAAAAAATTACTGAACAGCAACAAACATGGGAGTCCAGAGCTTGGGATTCAATTCCCAGCCCTATGCCTTACTATGAAAATATAGAGAAAATCATTGAATCCATCTGGGCCCAATTGTGTTCCTCTACAAAATATAGAGCCTGAGCATAATGCAATACAATCATGGAACCAAATGGATAGTCAGCAGACCTGAGTCTTAATCTGATTTTTCCATTAACCATATCTCTTGAGCTCATTGGATTTTATCTTGAAGAAGGTGCATGAGAAGATATCTTTGAGAAGATATGCAAGGCAGTTAGACCAAATGATCTGTAAGGTACATTCCAGCTTGAAGTCTGAATAGTGTCTAAAATCCTGCACTAGAAATGATTGTCCTATAATAGTAAAGTCATAGATTTATAACTTTATTTTACAAATAAAAAAACATAAGTATTTGCCTAGAGTCACACAGTCTCTGTGTTGGTATCTAAGGCAATCAGTATCTAGGGTAAGATCTTGCCCCAAGTCTTACTCATTGCCCTCAGTACCTTAGCCATTAAGCAATATTGTTCTCAATAATCCTCTAAGTAGAATTATAGATATAGATATTAGTAGGTACAAAATTAGTAGATATTACATTAATGTAGCGTATGCTATTTTTCTGTCTTTTGGGATCCCTCTCATCACTCATCTCAGACATTTTGTATTCTTTACTTTTAGTTCCTTCTAAGTTCTAGATCAAGCTCTACAACTTCCTGATCTTGAAACAAGGTGGTGGGTTCCCCTCATGTTTGAGGCCTTCAAAAAATGGATGGATGACGATTTCCTGGGTATACATGGTATAGTTGAATATTGAATATTGGTTGGACTAGATGAAGTCTTAAATGGTCCCTTCCACTTGCAAAAGTGTATGATTCCCTGAATCTAAGTGATTGTATATTATGTCAGGAGGACCCTATGAAGTACTTGAGATGAGGAATGAGATCCAAGTAATCTAGGGAAGAGAAGGGGATAAGATGCTGAAAATTAAAGTTATGATTACTGGGGTGAATTCAGAGGAAGCTACTCAGAAAAACATCAGGATTTTCCAAAGTATGCTCACTAGGCTAACAGGGAAAACTAAGACACAAACTCAGAAGTTTTCAATGACATGAAAACAGGTTCAAAAAAAGTCTCAAAAGAGTAAAAAAGTGACAGAAGCCCAACAAAAATGCCTGAAAGAGCTAAAAAATATTTTAAAAATAAAATTATAATGGTAGAAGAAAAATGGAGAAAGAAATGAGAGTAATGCAAGAAAATTCATGAAAAGACAATTAACAGCTTAACAAAAGAGGCACAAAATATTGAAGAAAATAAGACCTTAAAAATAGAATTGGCCAAATGGAAAAAGATGCCCAAAAGTGCACTGAAGAAAATCATTCTTTAAAAACTGGAATTGGCCAAGTAGAAGTTAACAATTCTATAGGGACATCAAGAAATAATAAAGCAAAGTTTAAAATGAAAAAAAAAGAATATTTGAAATATCTCATAAAAAACAATTGGCCTGGAAAAATAAGTTAAGAAAAAATAATTTAAGAATTAATAGACTACTCTTTTGTTTTGTTTTGTTTTGTTTTGTATATCTTTTCTGTTTTTCTATTTCTCTTATTGTTTCTTAGTGTTTTCTTATTGTATTCTTGTTGATTTTTGCTAAAATATTTTTAAAAAATAAATAAGAATTAATAGACTATATGAAAACCATGATCACAGAAAGACATAATATTTCAAAAAAATTATAAAGGAAAACTATCCTGATAGTCTAGAAATAGAGAGTAAAATAGAAATTGAAAGAATACAAATTCAAAGAGATACCAAAATGTAAAATCCCCAAAATATTATAGCCAAATTTCAGAATTTCCAGGTCAAAAGAAAAATACTTCAAACAACCAGAAAAACAAACATTCAAATACCACGGAGCCCCAGTCTGGAACACAATAACACTTGGAACAGAGAGACACACATATATAATTAAATAAGGTGGTGGAACAGAATTTATTATACTTCAGGGGAAGTAAAAAAGACAGGAATAGCAATCACTATACCAGACAGAGCAAAAACAAAAAGATTAAAAAAGAAAGGCCAGGAAGCAACATTTTGCTAAAAGGCACTATAATGAAGCAATTTCAATACTAACCATATATAAACTAAATAATATAGCATCTATGGATGAAGAAGATTCCATGACCTAACAAGAGATAAAGAGGATCACAGCCAGTAAAATATATACTTTTGATTACATTAAATTAAAAAAAAATGTACACAAACAAAACAAATGAAACCAAATTTAAAGGAAAAGTAGGATGCCGGGGAAAATATTTTACAGTAAGTTTCTCTGATAAAAGCCTCATTTCTTAAATACATAGGGAACTGAGCCAAATTAAAAAAAAAAAAAAAAAAAAAAAAGCAAGTGCCATTCCTCAGACAATAAGTAGTCAAAGGATTTGGGTAGATACTTTCCAGACAAGGTAATGAAAGCTATCTATAGTAATATGATAAAATGCTCTAAATCATTACTATTGATTAGAGAAATGCAAATTACTCCTTAACAAATTGACTAATGTGACAGTAGATTAATGATAAATGATGGAGAGAATGTGAAAAAATGAGAACACTAATGCATTGTTGATGATGTGAACTGGTCCAACTATTCTGGAAAACAATTTGGAACTATACCCAAAGAACTTTATGGCTGTGCCTCTGCTTTGACCCAACAAACCATTACTAGATCTCTATCTATCCCAAAGTGATCAAAGAAAAGGGAAAATGGCCTATATCTACAAAGACATTTATAACAGCTCTTTTGGTGGTGGCAAAGAATTGGAAATTTAGGGGATGCTTCAAATGAATGATGAAAAATACTATAGATCAATGTCACTTCTCGCTATCTGTGCAATTATTATTATTTTTCTTTTTTCGCAAAATTCTAACAAAGACTATAGCAACACATAAAAACTTATTGACACTGTTAGATTCACACTGATGTTAGATATAAGAATGATTCAGAATCAGAAAAGCAATTAGCATTCTTACCCACATTAAAAATAAAAATATCAAAAAACATATAATTACATATTTAGGTATGGAAAAGACCTGTTACATATTTATGCTAACAACAATCTTACAAAGTACAAGCATAAAAGGCCCATTTGTTTTTTCCCAATGATCCAACATTTATTATTTTCCCTCATGTTTCCTCCCCACTGAAAAGTAAAGACAAAGTTTTTTTTTTTGTTTTTTTTCCCAGCAAACCAAACATTAATATATGGGCCACGTTCAAAAATGTATCTCATTCTACAGTGTTATCCATATGTCAGGATTTAAGTATCATTCTTTATCACTAGTTCTTTGGAATTGTAGTTGACTATTTCATTAATCACAGTCTTTAAGTCTTTCAAATTTTTCATTCTTGTATCACTTCATAGTCTTCCCAAATTTTTCTGAAACTATCTCTTTCATCACTTCATGCAGCACAAAAAGGTATAAAGGTATTCCCATTACCTTTATACACCATAACTTATTCAGTTATTCTTCAACCAAAGGGAACCGCAGAGTAATTCTTTTCATCATTAAAGTGTACAACTAAAACCAAAAGCTGGCATTTTTGCCAGTGGAAAACCTTTAGAAGTATTTAGGATAAATAAAGGGGTAAATCATGGATGCTATCTGCTCCACTATTATTTGGCATGATTATACAAATGTTAGTAAAGATAATGACTAGAGAAAGAAATTAGAGTCATTATGCCCAAAGGGCTATAAAACTATGCCTACCTTTTGATCCAGCAGTGTTTCTACTGCGTCTGTATCCCAAAGAGATCACAAAAAAGGGAAAAGGATACATGTGCAAAAATATTTGCAATAGCCCTTTTTGGTGGCAAGGAACTAAAAATTGAGTAGATGGATACCCATCAGTCGTGGAATGGCTGAATATCAAGTATTAGAATATCATGGAATTTCATTGTTATATAAAAAATGATGATCAAGCTGATCTCAGAAAAGCCTGAAAAGACGTATATGAACTGATGCTGAGTAAATGAGCAGAAGCAGGAGAACATCATGCACAGTAGCAACAAAATTGTGTGATGATCAACTATGATAGATTTGACTCTTCTCAGCAATGCACTGATCCAAGACAATTCTGATAGATTTGGGATGGAAAATGCCATCCACACACAGAGAAAGAATTATGAAGACTTAATGTAGATGGAAGCATGATATTTTCACTTCTTTTTGTTTTGTTTTGTTTTCTTATGGCTTTTCCTTTTTTTCTGATTTTTTTTCCCAACATGACTCTTATGGAAATATGTTAAAAATGATTGTACATGTAAAAAAGAAAAAAAAGAATCATAAACATTAGCAGAAAGAAAACAAGAGTATCAATATTTGCAGACAATGTGATGCTTTACTTAGAAAACCCTAGAGCTTCTGTAAAGAATCAAGAAAAAGCAGCATTGTATAGTGGTTAGAGAGCCATCATTAAAGTGTACAACTAAAACATGTAAAAAATAAAAAGAAAAGAAATTAGAGTCATAAACATTAGCAGAAAGAAAACAAGAGTATCAATATTTGCAGAATATTAAGTTAAGAAGTTAAGAAGATGTGGGTTTAAGTTTTGTCTCTGACACATACTAACCCTGTGGCACTGGGTAAATCACTTAACTTCTCAGTGCCTCAGGTAACTCAATGGTTATAAGTTCCAGAGTAGATACTGACTTGTATTTCTGGAAGGAATCTCCTTACTGAGAGTTCATCTATCAATGAATCACAGGTCTTATCCTCCTGGCCAAAAATAAACCAACTATTAACCCAATATGCTTTGTTATATCTTCCATCAAGTAACCCTTTCCTAGATGTGTGGGCTTGAATCCTGACTCCAATCTGTACTAACTGGGTGATTCTGGACAAGTCTGTTTCCTCATCTCTGAAATGGGGGTAGCAATGTTGGTACTATCTACCTCACAGAAGTATGAAGAAAATATGCTGTATATCTTAAAATGCTACAGAAATGTTAGTTATTTTTATCATTATTTTATGTGTGAGCCTTTTAACCCTCAGCATTTGGCATGGAATAAAGGAAATAATAATAACAAATTTAGAATAACAATAATTTGGAGTTTTAAGGGATTCTAGGGATCAGCTTGTTCAACTCACTACCTACTGGATGTTTTCCCTCTAAACATTCTTAACCAAACTATCAGATCTAGATGTTTATTTTACCCATGTGATTTGCACTAGGAAATGACCCTCCCACTCAAACTTGTGTATACATCTCTCCATGGTTGTTAGATACCCCATTCCTATATGGGAATTTCACCTTTATGCCAGCCCACCTGTCTATTCAAATGTGACCAGTTAGATATTCTTGTTGGCTACTCACCATCTATTGTTATCTACTTCTCTCTTTCTAAGCTCCTAATGGGGATTTGAGGGGAGGAAGATCAACAGTGGGCCCCCTGCTTCAGCTCCTGACTTCAGGGCTGACTGAGTTGCCACCACTTTCACCACCTCTGTGCTTAACCCCCAAAGTCCCTGGGTGCCTCTGAATAAAGTAAGACACAGCTGTGCCCTCAGATCTATGAGACTGTGCCAGTTGGTCAGAGCTTTGCCCAGATGCTGAAAGCCAAGACTGGTTCTAAATGAGTGAACAGCTACAAAAGACACATTTAATTAAGAAGGAGAGGAGTAAATCAAAGGAAGTTTGTTCTCACAGAAGTTTAAAAGGTCAGCACTGTTTTCTTTTTTGGTTGTATAATTATGTTTTTGCCTTAGAAAGATTAGTCAAGGGCATGAGTGATGGTAACTCAAGGAATTAGCCATCAACCCACACATGTGATTCTGCAGAAAGAAAATGGATGACTGGTTCCTCAAGGCTGGTTAGAATAAAGCCGTCCTGCCTCTTCTCACTCATCTGAGCTAAGGTACATGCATTCTAATGCTGAGAAGCAGACGGTGCTCAGCAAAAGTGAATTTCAAGTACTGGGGGAGGTGAAATCAGTCTGAGGATATAGGCTACAGGAACATGACAAGAGCAGTCAAAATGTACAAGAAAAGTAGCTCATGCTCTTCCACCTCAAGTAATATAACTAACAAGACATATTGGTACAAGCCATTGTACCAATGAGATAACAGCACCTTTTTTTTAAATAGCCTTTTATTTACAGGTTATATGCATGGGTAACTTAACAGCATTAACAATTGCCAAACCTCTTGTTCCAATTTTTCACCTCTTACCCCCCACCCCCTCCCCCAGATGGCAGGATAACCAGTAGATGTTAAATATATTAAAATATAAATTAGATACACAATAAGTATACCCGACCAAACCGTTATTTTGCTGTACAAAAAGAATCAGAATCTGAAATATTGTACAATTAGCCTGTGAAGGAAATCAAAAATGCAGGTGTGCATAAATATAGGGATTGGGAATTCAATGTAATGGTTTTTAGTCATCTCCCAGAGTTCTTTCTCTGGGCGTAGAACAGCACCTTTTTGAGTTACCAAATCAACCAATCAGTCACAAGTATAGGTGGTGGTGTTTTATTGAAGAGGACCAATGACATCACTCCTACATGAATTGGATTTAAGTGAGGTGGAATTACACCACACTCTTCCAGAGTCATCAAGTCCAGTGGCAAAACAAAAGTCAAGATTACTGGCAATGTCGTGGAACAAATTCTTCTCTCCTGGAGAACTGATCCCTCTGGGATGAGGGCTGCTGAGCCTTTTTCAGGGCTATTCATCCATCTTTGGTGTCTACCTGTCACCAAACCTGTGACTTTAAGAAGCTGTAGCATACATAGCAGGTGTACTCCAGTAAAACTATTTTAACAGATGATCTAAACCAGTTTGAGGGTAACCAATGGACCTCAAACCCATCAATGATTTAAGGAGGTGTCTACCCCAAGAATGTGAATAGTCCCTGCGGAATGGCTGGATGAGAAATATAGGTGTGAAAGTTTATTGAACCAATTAATCAAAGGCATAAACTTAGATGTGAGCAAGTGATAAATCAATTGGGGAGGAGTGAACCATGGAATGTATCGGGATTGGTCGTAAAATTTAGACCTACTTCTAGACCTGTCCATCTCAGAGGAAGGAATGTAGCAATTCAAGAAAGTTAAAGTTTTAAGGGCACATTGAAGGAACTGGCCGCCTAAGCTTGTCACAAGAGGGCAGCAATGAGATAAATGGGCAGCAGAGAAAGAACTCTGGGTGATAACTAAAAACCATTACATTGAATTCCCAATCCCTATATTTCTGCCCACCTGCATTTTGGATTTCCTTCACAAGCTAATTGTACAATATTTCAGATTCTGATTCTTTTTGTACAGCAAAATAGCGGTTTGGTCGTGTATACTTATTGTATATCTAATTTATATTTTAATATATTTAACATCTACTGGTCATCCTGCCATCTGGGGGAGGGGGTGGGGGGTAAGAGGTGAAAAATTGGAACAAGAGGTTTGGCAATTGTTAATGCTGTTAAGTTACCCATGCATATAACCTGTAAATAAAAGGCTATTAAATAAAATAATAATAATAATAAAGAGATAAATGGGCAGAACTGAGTCTCTTTCCTGATGCCCCATCCTCCTTGAACTGAAGACAATTTTATGAACTACGAAAAGACTTGAAGATTTGGGTTTTCCATCTGAGAGTTGGCAGCACAAAACAAATTAGAAGTACCAATGGAAAGACAGTTTCAGGGTATGTGACCTTCAGGGTAGAGAAAAGTACAGCTATGGGCTCTAAAAACGTACTGATCCTTGAAACACGGGATGGTTAAGTGACTTGCCCTGGCTCCCACAGCTAGTGTCTGAGACTGGATTTGAATTAGGTCCAAGGCTTAGCATCTTAACATTTTCATTATCAGAAGCCAAGAGTTTCACTTTGAATACATGTGGTCTCTAAGCTTGAACCTACTTTCACTTAAATGCTATTTGTACTTGTGAGATACTATTTCCCAGACTGGGGGGGGAGGTTTATTTTTTATCAGTTGTTCTTATTGTATTACCTTAATAAATGCTATCTTTCTAAAAACTAACTAAAGCTATCTAGCTGGTAATCAATGGGGAACATAAGAGATGAGGACTCATGAGTAACTAAAGACATCATTCCCCAACCTCTCAGGATTACCTCTAGAATCCTGAGGGGAAAAGCCATCCTCCACAGACTCAACCTGTCAGGCCTAGTGGGAGTTAACAGAGTGGGCCCAGGGGGAATGTTATGAAAGCATGGAACCAAAGAATTCCAGAACTATCATAAAGCCGTGGTTTATAAAGCAATTTCAAGGTTTATAAAGCACTCTCTTCATTAGTCTTAATATCCAGGGATGATACAGCTAATCTGTTTCACAGCCTGAATTTTTATTTAATCTGAAACTTTTCACTTGCAGTTTGTTTTCCCCTGCCCTTCACTCCCACCCCTTCCCAAAAAGCAAGCTCTAGATATAAAGAATAAAAAAGAAATAGAAGGAGGAAACAAAAGAAACAAAGCAGCTCATCAATGTTGGTCAACACATGACTTGCATTAAATAGTACATGCAATATTACACACCTGTCATTGGGCTTTATGATGTGCCTTTTTCTCTTCATCAATTCCATCATGTTCAATTTAATGGGTATTTTTGGTTTTTACATTTATGTAAATGTCATATATATATGACATGATGTCATATATATACAAACAGACATTACTTCTATTTACTTCACCTTGAATCATTTCATATAAATCAGGACTAAGATTTTAACCCAACTTCCCTGAGAAGAGATAGAAGGAACCTTAAAACATAGAATGTCAAAACTGGACTTCGAAAACAGAATGTCAGTCAACAAGCTTTTATTAAGCATTTACTATATGTCAGACACTGTGCTAAGTGGTAGGGAGACAAAAAGAGACAAAAGAACATTTTCTGATCTCAAGGAACTTACAGTCTAATGGAGGAGAGAACATGCAAATAAATATTATAACCAGTAATAGGATGTCTGTACATGTACTATAGTCTCTCCAAGGTCCTTCTTTTGCACATCATTATTATACTCCCAGAGGCAAGAATCGTAGATTCTCCATATAAAGAATTCTCTCCCAAGCGTTCTGCACATACATCAGGCCATGATTACAGAAATAAAGTTAGTATTTTTACATTTTCACTGATATCTTTTTTCACATCACCTTCTTTTCCAAATATGTTCCCTTTCCTCTAATGTACCCAGTCAGCTAGCCATGCCTTGTAAAAAGGAATAAATTCAAGACAGGGAAAATAAAGTTTAGCTCATCTAGTGAGCCTGCTAATATATGCAATGCTCCACACCCACTATCCTCCACCTCTGAAGAGAAAGGAGGGGACATAGTCTACTCTCTTCTCCATGGGTTGATACATTCATTACACTGACCTAGAATTTAGCTGGAGGGCTTTTTGTTGGTGCATTCTTTTCATTTTCATTCCACTAGACACTATCTTTCAGTTTTTGTTGCTGTAGTTTTTCCCAGTTCATGTTCAGCCTTCTCATATTTTTTTTAAGAGGAACATTCATTTTTAAAAGATTTTTGTTTTCAAAACATATACATAGATAATTTTCAACATTCACCCTTGCAAAACCTTGTGTTCCAAATTTTTCTCTCCCTTTCCCCCACTGTCTCCCCAAGTAATCCAATATATGTTAAACATGTGAAATTCTTCTATACATATTTCTGTAGTGGACTTCTGGAAGTCCCTGTTCAGGCGCCAATATGCAGTGTGCTTTCCAGAGCCCCCAAATTGGGGTGCCAAACTATACCATCCGGACTAGCTCTCTGGAGGACCTTGGGACCAGCCTGAGTCTTAGGTCTTAGTGGAGGAGTGCAGAAGGCAGGAGACTCAACGAGGATGGTCAAAGATGGAGTGTCTCTATTTCCAGTCCCCTCAGCCCTTAAATACCTCAGTATGATTACATCATTACAGCACATTAAGCATGTGCCAACTAGAGAACCATTCTATCATCACATCACACTGAGCAAGTGCTAACTATAGTAGCATTATATCACCACAGCACACTGTGCAAGTGCTAACTATAAGCACCTTGCTATTGAAACGTAAATACCTCTCTTTACTATAAGTATCCCTTGCTTCAAATAGAACACAGGTGGTCATGCTCTCCTTGACTTCTCAGAAAGGGTGAGAGCACCAAAGGGAAAGTGGGGAGCCAAACCAGACATTGTCAGCAGGTTCCCTCTGGACTGAAGGGTCTTATACCTTACCCAGAGTCCCCCCACTAACTGCAGCCCTCTAAATAATTCCCCAATTATCATGATACACAAGAAAAATCAGATCAAAAGAGGAAAAAAAGAGAAAGAAAATTAAATGCAAGCAAACAACAACAAAAAAGTGAAAATGCTATGTGGTGATTCACATTCAGGCTCCACAGTCCTCTCTCAGGAAGCAGATGACTCTCAGCATCACAAGACAATGCTTTCCCATATTTTTAATTCTATATTTCAATTAGTGAAATCATCCAAATAAATTTATGCCAGCGATGATGCCTGAGATAACTCTTAAGCCACTAGGGATGAAGAGAGGGGTTGTATTAGGGCTAAAAGACAAACTAAAATATTTGAAAACTCTTTGAAAAGAAGGGGAAATAAAAACCAGGTAGAGTCAAAAAAAAGAAAGAAAATTATAGACCAATTTCCCTAATGAATATTCTTTCCAAAATCTTAAATAAAATATTAGCACACATATTACAGTAAGTTACTAGTATTTGAAAGACCCCATTTTCTGAGATAAGAACTCACTATGTGACAAAAAATGTTGGGAAAATTGGAAATTAGTATGGCAGAAACTAGACACTGACTCTCAACTAACATCCTATACCAAGATAAGGTCAAAAGGGATTCATGATTTAGACATAAAGAGTGATACTATAAGCAAATTAGATAGTCTACCCCTCAAATCTATGAGAAGGAAGGAATTTGTGGTCAAAGAACTAGAGTACATAATGGAATGCAAAATGGATAATTTTGATTATATTAAGTTAAAAAGTTTTGTTCAAACAAAACCAATGCAGACAAAATTAGAAGGGAAGCAATAAACTGGGAAAAAATTTACATTCAAGGGTTCTTATAAAGAACCCTTCTTATAAAGAACCTCATTTCTAAAATATATAGAGAATTGACTCAAATTTATAAAAATTCCAGCCATTCTCCAACTGATATGAACAGACAGAAATTAAAACCATTTCTAGCCATATGAAAACTGCTTTAAATCGTTATTGATCAGAGAAATTCAAATTAAGACAACTGAGGTACAACTACACAATTTTCAGATTAGCTAAGATGACAGAATAAAATAATGATGACTGTTGGCAGGGATGTGGGAAAACTGCATATTGTTGGTGGAGTTGTCAACTGATTCAATCATTCTGCAGCCCAAATGAGCTATCAAACTATCAAACCCTTTGATCCAGAAGTGTTTCTACTGGGCCTGTTTCTCAAAGACATCATAAAAAAGGAAAAGGGATCTATATATAGTGCAAAAATGCTTGTAGCAGGCCTCTTTGTAGTGGCAAGAAACTGGAAACTGAGTGGATACCCATCAGTTGGAGAATGGCTGAATAAATTGTGGTATGTGATTGGTATGGAATATTATTGTTCTATAAGAACTATCAGCAGGAGGATTTGAGAGAGGCCTAGAGAGACTTATATGAACTGATGCTAAGTAAAGTGAGTAGAATGGGAACATTGTGCATGGCAACAACGAGATTATGTGATGATTGACTGTGATAGACATGTTTTTTTTTCAACAATGAAGTGGGTCAGGGCAGTTTCAATGTGTTTTATGATGAAAAGAGACAGCTTCACCCAAAGAGAGGATTGTGGGGACTGAGTGTAGATCACAACATAGTATTTTCACATTTCTATTGTTATTTGTTTTCTTTTTTTCTTTCTCTTTTTTACTTTTTGATTTGATTTTTCTTGTGCAGCATGACAATTATGGAAATATGTATAGAAGAATTGTACATATTTAACACAATGGATTACTTGCCTGCAAAGGGAAGAGTGGGGAAAAGAAAGGAAAGAAACTTGCAACACAAAGTTTTGCAAAGGTGAATATTGAAAATTATCTATGCATATGTTTTTTAAAAAATGCTTTAATCAAAAAGAAAAAGAAAAGAAGGGGGGAAAAGAAATTCTAAGTAAAGCTGGTGGCTCATAGTTTTCTTTCAGATCTTATGCTTCCAAATATTAAATGCCATTTCACTTACATTTTAATTCAGGTGTTATTAACTTGAAGTCTACAAACCCCCAACAGTCTGATAGATTAAAGAGAGCATGTAAACCTGGGGTGAAACTTCATCTTTCTTTTCACCAACCTTTTGCTTCCTTTGTACTTTATTTTATGCATCTAAAGATATGATTTGGACAAAGGGTCCACAGACTTCATCAGATTGCCAGAGAGGTTCATAACACAAAAAAGGCTCAGAATTTCTATTGTATGGTGCATGCCAATCCCATCACAGCCTTACAACAATCTCATGAGGTAAGCAGCCCACAAAATATTATTTCTATTTCACAAATAAGTTAACTGAGGCTTAGAGAGGAAAATTAACCTAGGTCAGCTGTGTGTCTCTATGTCAGTAGCTCTTTTATTTTCAGGCTGACCTTTCCCAAAGTAGTGATGAAAAGGTCAGACAACAACTTAGGGGTGGATAGTGCTTTTGCAAAACAAGCATCATAATATATTAGATAAAACCACAAATTGTTTCCTTTTTTGATTAAAAAAAATATTCTCCAAGGCTCTGATATTTGCTGGGAGCATTTGGCAAGGACCACTAATCCAAGTCTTACATGGAGACCACAGGGAAGCCTCTAAGTTGTGCCCTTGCTTTGTGATATTTCTTGGCACAGAAGCACCAACAGTGTATAGACTAAAGGCATTTAGAAGCTGGAGTATGTAGAATCATAGATAAAGAGCTGCAAGGGAACTTCAGAAGCCGTTGAATTCAATATCTCTCTCCCCATACACATACAATTTTACAGCAAAGGAAACTTAGGTCCATTGATGTGAAATGATTTACTGAAAGTCACATATAGGATCTGGAGAAGGAAATGGCAAAAATCATTCTAGTATCTGTGCCAGAAAAACAAATAAACAAAAACAAGAGTCATAAAGAGTTGGACATGACTGAAATGAATGAACGATAATTTTTTTTATTTTTTTATTAAAACTTTTTATTTTCAAAACATATGCAAAGATAGTTTTCAACATTTACCCTTGCAAAACCTTGTGTTCCAAATTTTTCCCTCCCTTCCCCCACCCCCTCCCCAAGTAATCCAATATATGTTCAATGTGTGCAATTCTTCTATGCCTATTTCCACAATTATCATGCTGCACAAGAAAAATCAGAACAAAAAGGAAGATAAAATGAGAAAAAAAACAAAATGAAAGCAAAGAACAACAAAAAGAGTGAAAATATTATATTGTGATCCAGTTCCCATAGTACTCTCTCTTGGTGCAAGTGGCTCTCTTCATCACAAAACCATTAGAACTGGCCTGAATCATCTCACTGTTGATGAGAGCCACATCCATCAGAATTGATCATCACATAATCTTGCTGGTGTTGTGTATAATGATCTCCTGGTTCTGCTCCCTTAACTTAGCATCGGTTCCTGTAAATCTCTCCAGGCCTCTCTGAAATCCTCCTGCTGATTGTTTCTTACAGAACAACAATATTCCATAATATTCACATACCTTAACTTGTTCAGCCATTCTCCAACTGATGGGTATCCACTCAGTTTCCAGTTTCTTGACACTACAAAAAGAGCTGACACAAACATTTTTCACATGTGAGTCCCTTTCCCTCTTTTATGATCTTTTTGGGATAAAAACGCAGTAGAGACACTGCTGGGTCAAAAGGCAACAGCCCTTCGGGCATATGTACGACACAATTTCAAGGAAGTTAGGTCATGATGCAATGGAGAGAGCCCCCCAGATTCTCCTAGTTGTTAATGCTCCCTTCACCACATATATTGTTTTAAAATTTCATTTTGTATATGTTTTTATTTATTGATTAGTATACACACTAGCTTTCTGCAATATAATGTATAATATAATAATATAACATATATTATATATATATGTGTATATATAATACCTTGAGATCATGTACCATCTCTTTTGTGTCTGCATTGTCATTGTCTGACATCTTTAATAAATGTTTGTTGATTTATCATCAAGAAGCTATTTCATCAAGCTGCGCTTCCATCATCTCATCTGTAAAATGAAATGATTGGATTTCATTATTGATCTCTAAGATTCCTTCCAGCATGAAATTTTATATTCTAGAGTAGTGATGTCAAACTCACATATAAACAGGGACTCATTAAATTGCCCAGAGACACTGGCTACCTGGTTGTTTCATGAACAAATCACACTATCTCTGGCTGCTGGTCCTCCATGTCTGGTAAATCTCAATTGAGATCCCACCTCCTATTCAAAGTACTGCGCAGTGTCTCCTAATTCCAATGCCTTCCTTCTTTTCATTATTTCCTATTTATCCTGTATAGAGGTTGTTCTGTAAACATTTATTTTCATGTTGTGTCCTCATTAGATTGTGCGCTTCTTCAGGGCAAGGACTTCTTTATCTTTTTTTTATATGCACAGTAAATGACTCAAAGTAGGTGCTAAGTGGCACAGTGGATTGGGCACTGAGCTTGAAATCAAGAAGGTTCCTCTCCATTCAATTTTCAAATTTGGCCTCAGAAGCATACCAACTGAATGTCCTGGACAGGTCTTTTGCCTGTTTTTCTTAGTTTATTCATTTGTACAATGAACTGGAGAAGAAAATGGCAAATCTCTCTAGTATCTGTTCCTAGAAAACTCCAAATAGGATCACAGTCAGACATGATTGAAATGACACAACAAAAACAAAATAAATGTTTAATTGACATGAGGATCCCTGTAGGTAAATATAGTCTTCAAAACTATACATTAATATCATCTATGTTTTATTGTGTTTTAATTTATTTTGTCAAATAATTCCCAATTACATTTTAATTTGATTCAAACAACACTCAAGAGTGTTGTAACTTTGTGTGGCCCTTGTGCTTAATGCCTATGTTCTGAAGACCCTTCTAATTTTGATATTCTCTAATTCTATTATTATTGGAAAGTTTCAGTAAATCCTAATCTATAAGGAGGAAAATTTGAGGAAAGTTCTGATTCAGTCCCCTGTGGGATTTGATTCTTTTCTCAACTGTGAGGAGAGAAAGACCTGATTTAATAGGAAGGAAATTCAAATGAAAACCTCCCCTTATGCCTCCCAACTGTTTCCACAAAGACCTTTGAAGAATATTGGTTTTCTCTTAGGGAAATTTATTTTGATCCTATTTATAATGATCCTATTATTTGGGGGTTGGATGAAACCATCTCCCTCTAGTCTGTGAGGTAGCTATGATGCTCTGCAGTAGACAGAGCACAGGGCCTAGACTCAGCAAGACCTGAGTTTAAATTCAGCTTCAGACACTTTTTCACTCTGTGACCTTGGACAAGTCACTTAATCTGTTTGCCTCAATTTTCTCAACTGTAAAATGAAGATAATAACACTCCCTACCTCCCAGGGCTGTTTTGAGGATCAAATGAGATGATATTTATAGTGTCTAACCTATAACAAGCACCATATAAATGCTTTTCCCCTTACCCCTTCCCTGAGAATTTTAGGATTCATGTGCAGAAATGTATGAATTATTTGGGACAAAGTAAAATAATTTTTTGAATTATACAATAACTTTACAACTTTTTACCTCTCTAACCAATTTTTAACAGAATATCCTTCTTTTGTTTCAGTTATTTGCTTAGATTAATTTAGATATCATATTCACAAGATTCTGACACATGGGGTAATGTGTGAATTATTAGAACAAGAAACAATTTTGAAATGGCCTCACTTTTTCACAGCAATGGTTCTGCATGAGTGCTTTTACTGTCACTAGACTAAGTGAACATGTACCCTTGAACAGATGAAAATGGATTGATCGAATTTCCCTACCTTTACTTCTGCCAGGTGTTGGAGTTCATGTCACATACACATTTCACTGATTTCTTTTTGTTGTGTTTTAAATTCTGTGTTTTTAATAATGGGTATTACTACAAGGAAACATGAAAAAGTTTGCTTTCATTTTTGATTTTTGTTTTTTTTAATTAAGATTACACTTCAATGACTGTTAAAGATAGTGCAGTGACTATTAGTATGGAGAAGTCAAATATTTAAAGAATCATTCAAGTCCACAATGAAACAGGACTGGTTGCACTAGAATGAAAAAGAAATAAATGGTTGAAAAGGATAAAAGCTGAGAGCTGACAAACTAATATTTCAAAGCAACCTAATTAATTCTCAGAAGATAAACAATGATCATTAGAAATGCCAGGTTTTTTAAAGCTGCTAATCATTGCTGTAAAAAATACAAAGACAATACAAAGACTGGGAGTGGTAGAGATTTGAAAAATGTATTTTTTACTGGCAAAAATTACTTTTTCTTCAGAGCTATATCAAAAACATTCAAAAACAATAAAGGAAACATATCAAAACCTAAACAAAAATATTCAAGAGGCTTTAGGAAATGGAAGGGAACAAATATCAGGATTTTTCCCCCCAGCAACACAGAATTCCATTATCATTAATTCTTTTTGGCAATTCCAGGAGATGTAAGAAAGTTGTGTTACTTTGCATCTCTAATTTTTAGTGTTATTGAACATTTTCAAATGATTTTGAATATTTGTGCTTCTTCTCTTGAGAATTACTTGCTTTTAGGGGGCAAAGTCAAGATGGCGGAGAGCAGACACAACTTTCTGTGACCTCCTCTGACCTTCTCTCAAAACCAACAGTAAATTAAGCTTCTGAACTGGTTTTGGAATCAAAGAGCCCACAAATATTTGGAGTACAACACATTTCCAGAAGATACCTTGGAAGAACTTCAGAACAGGTCTGTTTCAAACAGGCAGAGGGACAGTCTGCCAAGCCCAGACCAACCACAGGGAGACCAGGGCAAGAAGCTGGGTCAGAGAGTCAGTGTTGTAGCTTCCATGCACTGAAAATCTTCTGTGAGCTTCTTAGGCTACTCTGTCCTGGTTGTAAGCAGGTAGTTTGGCAAATTTGCTACAAAAGGCAAATTGTAAACCACTGTGCCCTGGAAGAACATAGGACTGAGCTGCAATTACCCAGCACCAGAAATCAATCAGCAGAACTGCCACAGGGCAAATTAAAATAGCTGTCACTCCTTTGCATTGAGCAGACCTCAACCTTAAAATATGAGTAAAAAACCCAAAAGAACTCTCACCAAAGACAGCTTTTATGGAGATAGAGAAGAACAGACCTCAAATCCTGAGGTCCCTAAAGACAAAGCAAGTCCAGAAGAAGTCCCAAAGGGAGATATGAGCTAGTTCCCATTTCATAAAGCTTTCTTGGAAGATTGCAAAAAGGATCTTAAAAGAGAGAGGGAAGAAAAATGGGGAAGGAAATTATATCATTGCAAAAATTAATAGAAAGAGCAGATAATGCCCTACAAAATAGATATGAAAAAGACACCAATTCACTGAAAAACAAAATTTGTGAAATGGAAAAAAAAGTGCAATGAACAAAACAATTCAATTGGCCAATTGAAAGGAACTAAAAAACTGAAGAAAATAATACACTAAAAATTATAAATGAACAAATGGAAGTGAATGACTCAATAAGACTTCAAGAATTAGTCAAACAAAAACAGAAAAATGAAAAAAAATAGAAGAAAATATGAAATACCTCCTAGGAAAAACAAAAGACCTGAAAAATAGATCTAAGAAAGACAATTGAAAGAATTCACAGATCGCCTTCTGAAAAGACCCCAAAATTAAATCCCCAAGGAATATTGTGGCTAAATTTCAGAACTATCACACCAAGGAAGCAGCCTGAAAGGAACGATTTAAATACCAAGGAGTTAGGTATAGTAGATCTTTGGAGAAAATTGAATGGAAACAGAAAGGAGTTTACTTTTTTCCCATTAGTTCATGGAACTTATACAAAAATTGACCATGTATTAGGGCATAAAAACCTCAAAATCATATACAGAAGGGCAGAAATAGTAAATGCTTTTTTTCAGATCATGATGTAATAAAAATCACATGCAATATAAGGCCAGGAGAAAATAGAACAAAAGTTAGTTGAAAATTAAATAATTTGATCCTAAAGAACGAATGGGTGAAAGAGCAAATCATAGACACAATCAGTAATTTCACTTAAGAGAATGACAATAATGAGACAACATAGCAAAATTTGTGGGATGCAGCCAAAGCAGTAATAAAGGGAAATTTTTATCTCTCTAGATGCTTACTTGCATAAAATAGAAAAAGAGAAGATCAATGAATTAGGCTTACAACTAAAAAAGCTAGAAAAAGAACAAATTAAAAACCCTCAATTAAATACCAAATTTCAAATTCTGAAAATAAAAGGGGAGATTAATAAAATTGAAAATAAGAAAAGTATTGAATTAATATATAAAATTAAGAGTTGGTTTTATGAAAAAACCAACAAAATAGATGAACCTTTAGTTAATTTGATTAGAAAAAGGAAAGAAGAAAGTTAAATTGTTAGTATCAAAAATGAAAAGGATGAACTTTTCACCAATGAAGAGGAAATTAGAGGAACAATTAGGAGTTATTTTGCCCAACTATATGCCAATAAATTTGATAATCTGAATGAAATGGAGGAATACTTACAAAAATATAGATTGCGCCAGGTTAACAGAAGAAGAAATAAATTATTTAAATAGTCCCATTTTAGAAAAAGAAATAGAACAAGCTATTAATCAACTCCCTAAGAAAAAATCTCCAGAGCCAAATAGATTTACATGCGAATTCTACCAAATATTCAAAGAACAATTGATTCCAATACTATGTAAACTATTTGAAAAAATAGAGAAAGATGGTAATGATAGCTAAACCAGGTAGGGTGAAAACAAAGAAAGAAAAGTATAGACCAATTTCCCTAATGAATATTGATGCAAAAATCTTAAATAAAATATTAGCAACAAAATCACAGAAAGTCATCTTCAGGATAATACACTATGACCAAGTAGGATTTATACCAAGAATGCAGGGCTGGTTCAATATTAGGAAAACTATTAGCATAATCAACTATATCAATAACCAACTATATCAACAAAAATCATATTATTATCTCAATAGATGCAGAAAAAGCATTCGATTAAAATCCAACATGCATTGCTAATAAAAACACTAGATAATATAGGAATACATGGACTTTTTCTTAAAATGATCAGTAGCATCTATTTAAAACCATCAGCAAGCATCATATGTAATGGGGACAAACTAGAACCATTCCCAATATGATCAGGAGTGAAACAAGGCTGCTCACCATCACCATTACTATGCAATATTGCATTAGAAATGCTAGCTTTGGTAATAAGAGAAGAAAAAGAGATTAAAGGAATTAGAGAAGGTCATGAGAAAACCGAATTATCACTCTTTGCAGATGATATGATGGTATCCTTAGAGAACCCTAGAGTATCAACTAAGAAAGTACTAGAAACAATTCACAAATTTAGCAAAGTTGCAGGATACAAAATAAATCCACATAAATCACCAGCATTTTTATGTATTACCAACAAAGTCTAGCAGTAAGAGTTACAAAAAGAAACTTCATTCAAAATAACTGTTGATAGTATAAAATATTTGGGAATCTATCTGCCAAGGGAAAGTCAAGAATTATATGAACACAACTACAAAACACTTTCCACACAAATAAAATCAGATCTAATCATTTGGAATAATATGAAGTGCTCATAGGGTAGGCTGAGTGAATATAATAAAAATAACAATACTACCTAAATTAATCTATTTATTTGGTGCCATACCAATTAAACTCCCATAAATCATTTTATAGATCTAGAAACAATAGTAATAAAGTTAATCTGGAAGAACAAAAGGTCAAGAATTTCAAGGGAATTAATGAAAAATTGCTATTAAGAGTGGCCTATCTGTATCAGACCTAAAACTATGTTATAAAACAGCAGTCATCAAAACCATTTGGTACTGGCTAAGAAAGAGAGTAGCTGATCAGTGAAATAGGATGGGATCACAGGACAAAATAGTCAATAACTATAGCAATCTAGTGTTTGACAAACCCAAAGACCCCAGCTTTTGGGATAAGAACCCACTATTTGACAAAAACTGATGGGAAAATTGGAAACTAGTATGGAAGAACTTGGGCTTGACCCACATCTAACACCACATACCAAGATAAGATCTAAATAGATTCATGATTTAGACATAAAACGTGATATTATAAGCAAATTAGAAGAACATAGGATAGTTTGCCTTTTAGATCTATGGAGAAGGAAGGAATTTGTGTCCAAAGAAGAACATAATTGAACACCAAATAAATAATGATTATATTAAGTTTAAAAGTTTTGTACAAACAAAAGTAATGCAGACAAGATCACAAGGGAAGCAATAAATTGGGAAGTCATTTTTACGTTTAAGGGTTCTGCTAAAGGACTCATTTCTAAAATATATAGAAAATTGTCTCAAATTTATAAGAATCCAAGCCATTCTCCAATTGATAAATGGTCAAAGGCTATGAACAGACAATTTTCAGATGAAGAAATTAAAACTATTTCTAATTATATGAGAAGGTGCTCTAAATCACATCTCTGATATACCACTACACACCCTTCAGATTGGCTAAGATGCCAGGAAAAGACAAAAATGAATGGAATGTGGGAAAACTGGAACACTAATACATTGTTGATGGAACTGTGAACAGACCCAACCATTCTGGAGAGCAATTTGGAACTATGTTCAAAAAGTTATCAAACTGTGAATACCCTTTGACTTCTATTTGGCCTATATGCCAAAGAGCTCTTAAAGGAAGGAAATGTGCAAAATGTTTTGTGGCAGCTCTTTTTGTAGTGACAAGAAACTGTAAATTGAGTGGATGCCCATCAGTTGGAGAATGACTGAATAAATTATGGTATATGAGTATTATGGAATATTATTGTTCTATAAGAAATGACCAGCAGGATGATTTTAGATTTTAGAGATGTCTGGAGAGATTTACATGAACTGATGCTAAGTGAAGTGAGCAGAACCAAGAGATCATTGTAAATAGCAACATCAATATTATACAATGATTAATTCTGATGAACATGACTCTTTCCAACAATAAGATGATTCAGGCCAGTTCCAATGATCTTGTGATGAAGAGAGCCATCTACCCAAAGAAAGGACTGTGGGAACTAAATGTGGATCACAACATAACATTCTCACTCTTTGTTGTTGATCGCTTGCATTTTGTTTTTTTACTCATTTACTTTCTTTTTTTTAATCTGATTTTTCTTGTGCAGCAAGAGAATTGTATAAATATGTGTACATATCTTGGATTTAATATATTTTAATGTGTTTAACATATATTGGACTGCTTGCCATCTAGGGGAGGGGATGGGGGGAGGAAGAGAAAATCCGAAACATAAGGCTATGCAAGGGTCAATATTATCAAATTATCCATGCATATATTATGAAAATAAAAAGCTTTATAAAAAAAGAGAATTACTTACTTGTATCTATTGATCATTTCTCCACTGTGCACTAGCAATTATTGCTGTAGTTTCTTACTACAACAATGCAAAACTACAACAGTTTTTCATACATTTTAAATGTCAAAATTTTATCTTTTATATTTGTCCTGAATAGCTGAAATCTGTATTCCCTTAAAATATTTTTTCTGCGAAGTATTATTGTAGATACATGTGGTCAAAAACATTTATCTTTTCCCTAATCATTCTTTCCATTCAGTGAATTCGGAAAAATTGCATCTACCCTCCACAATTAAGTTAAATACTTTGGCCAGTTTTCTTCCATATTCTTCTAGAGTTCATTCCTCCTCTACCCTCATTTTTGGAATTAATTTTTTTTTAAATTCCAGCTGGAATTTACTGGTGTAAAATGAAACTCCAGAGCTTTCCCACCAAACTTTAAAAAATTATTAAATAATGAATTCCATTTTCAGATTTTATTTTCTGATTGTTTATCAAATACCATTTTTTGTGAACACTTGTTTGGATATGGTTTGCTATGGCTATTCCACTAATATTTTCTCTCCATTTTTTACCTAGTACCAGACAGTTTTGATGATAGCTGTCTTATAATATATTTTAACATCTGGCCATACTCAACTTTCGTAAGTTTTTGTCTTTGATGAATCTCTTAGTATCTCAACCTCTTGTTTTTCCACCCAAAAAGCCATTATTATTTTGCCTAATTCCATAAAGAAACTTCTTGGTATCTCAATTGATATTTGAGTGAAGAGCCAATATGTTACAGTGGCTAGCAAGTCCACCTCAAAATTAGACAGACTTGGATGAAATTCTTGCTTATATCACATTTTGGTTGCAAGTCACTTAACTTCTCAGTGTAAACTAGGTGTGAAGGAACTTACCAACCCACAGTAGTAGAGAGAGTTTTCTATATCACTAAAATCAACTATCCAATCCCTGTCTATTACATTGGAAAGGGGGCCGGAGTTTTGGAGTCAGAGGATGTAACTTTAGATCCCAGTCCAACCACTTATTCTGTAACCTTGGACAAGTCACCCTCTCTGTGTCTCAGATTCCTTATCCATTAAATGAGGACGTTGGACTAGATGGCCTCTGAGGCTTTTCACCTATGACTCTATAATTCGGAGAATATTGGTATTTTCATTGTTTAATCCAATGTGTCTATAAATGTTAAATATTTCTGTCATTTAATGGGATCATTTTTACACCTGAGGATTGAAGACATTTTATTTTTCTTAATGTAACTTCCATATATAAATATTTTTTCCTCTTCATTTCTAATTTTAATCCTGTTTTGTTTGCTTATTGCAATGGCTAAAATTCCAATACTAGATCAAATGAAAGCAAAGAGAATGGCATTCTGGGTTTATACCTGCTGTTTGTTGAAATGCTTCTAAAAAGAGAGGAAGAATCTTTCTGCTACCAGCTGAGTGGTGGACTGGATGCTGCTTCTGGCCTCTTTCAGCTTCCTCTTTGTGCTGACTTTTATCTTTGTTAAACAGGATCAAATGAAAAGATATTTGTAAAGCACTTAGGACAGTGCTGGGCCAGAGCCCAGTGCTTAAGAAATGTTCTTTTCCTTCTAACTTCCCTTCTTCGGTGAAAGAGCATACTTTGCATCCAAGTCTTCGAGAGGATGGGGCAGACCTAGCTCTCTTGGCTTTTTATTGCTCTCCCATTGAGCAACCAGCAAGTATTATTTAGCACATGCTCTTTTGTGCCAGGTATTGTGCTAACCACTAACTATACATCTAACAAAAAAATACAACCCAAGACAACAAATCCATAACCCTTGCCCCCAAGGAGCTTATAGGCTATCATCTAAAAGGAATTTGCCGCTTGTGGAATGGCCATCTCAGAGGAGTGAGCCTTCACCTTAATTTGACCAGATCATCTCCATATTGTCCTGTTGTACTGCCCCTCTTCCATCTCCATTTACACACACTCTTCCAGTTCCATTTAATGTCTTATCTTCAAGGGCTTTGAGGATGGGGATTATTTTACTTGAATTCATATCCTTAGTGGTTAGTGCAGTGTGACACATAGTAAATGCTTAAATGCTTAGCAAACGTCTTCCTTCCTTCCTTCCTTCCTTCCTTCCTTCCTCCCTCCCTCCCTCCCTCCCTCCCTCTCTTTCTTTCTTTCTTTCTTTGTCAATTTCTCAATTTCTCTCTCTCTCTCTCTCTCTCTCTCTCTCTCTCTCTCTCTCTCTCTCTCTCTCATCACTCTAGCACCACCTAGTTGTGAATATTCACAACTAGGTGGTGCTAGAGTGGATAGAGTGCCAGATCTGGAGTCAGGAAGATCTGAGTTTCAATCTGTCCTCAGACACTTAATAGCTATGTGATCCTGGGCAAGTCTCTTAACTATTTTCTTCTTATTACTTAGAAAATGGCAAACTGCTCCATTATCTTTGCCAAGGAAACACCAAATTGAATGAGAAAAAGTTGGACATGTCTGAAACCACTGAATAACATCTATCTGTCTGTCTGTCTGTCTGTCTATCTATTGTTCTTCACTATTCTTCACTCACTGTCTCCATATCACTGTCTTACAAAGACTTACTTTTATCTATAGATAAAAATTCCTAAAGTTTAGCATTGTACCTTTTATATAGTAAACACTTAATAAATGCTTTTTTCATTCACCCATCCATCCATTTATTCATTCATTTTCTCTTTTTTAAATCAAGCATTTCTCCTCCTCTAATCTCATATTCTTTTTTTTATTCTTCATGATCTTTCAAAGATCATTGACAGGGGCTCTCTCCACAATGTCATGGTCCTTTAGTACAGGAGGCTATATAGTTCATCTGGCCTAGGTGACCTGATCTCATCACTAGCTCAGCTCTTACTACCTTGAGATTCAATTCCCTAATAGCCATTTTGTTCTGTTTTTCACAATTCAAATGATTTAAGTGTTGCTTTAGGGTCTGCAGAAAAATAATTGAAATGGGAACTGTTCAAGTTTTTCTATAACTGTTTCTTCTTATATTTACTATCTAATTGAGTGAATTTGTGATAAAAGCAGCACCACAACCAGGAAAGAAAGAAAGAAACCATACAGAGAGATTTCCTATGTATCCTAATGCAGTTTACTGAAGGATGTTTTATGCAGACAGAAGGGAATGTAGGAGACCTGAGGATGAGATGGGATGCTCCTCAGATCTATGTCTCCAGGTGGATCGCTACCAAATCAGCAACTACAGAGGTTTGGGGAGGGTTGCAGCACTAAAGATGCTATAACAGGCTATCTATTTTATACAGAAAAAGTCACACTCCTGACGAATGTGAAGATTGTTTCAAATTCATGATTCCCAGGGATTTTAGGGGAGGGATGAGCTAAATCAAATGTCCAAGAAAGGATCATATAGTTCATCTTTCTTATCGAGGGGTCCTCAAACTTTTTAAATAGGGGCCCAGTTCATTGTCCCTCAGACTGTTGGAGGGCCGGACTATAGTAAAAACAAAAACTTTGTTTTGTGGGCCTTTAAATAAAGATACTTCATAGCCCTGGGTGAGGGAGATAAACGTCCTCAGCTGCTGAATCTGACCCGTGGGCCATAGGTTGAGGACCCCTGTTCTTATCTCTGTCTAAAATGCAGAAAGCTATCATCTCTGGTCCCAGGGACTCTAGTACTGCAAAAAAAAAAATAACCTTTATTAACTTGGGCTGAGTTCAGCATTATTATACTTTTGGAAACAGGGAGAAATGTTCCCAACAATTCAGAGATGTATGAAAAAGTTGTGAAATTGCAATAAATTGAATGGATGGGGGTAGGGGTAGTGGGATCAGTAAACAACAGACCTCCCTAATAGAATTATTTCATCTCTAAATAGAGTGATCATTGCCAAGGGAGAGAATGGCCTTGAGACTCATTCTTTGGAGCAAGGATAATTTGTAAGGGGTTACAGCTTTTCTTTGATACATTTTTAGTAACCAGTGTCTACTTGTTCACCAAAAAGAAATAATGGTCCTTTGAAGTGGCCAGATCGCTAAAGGGAAAACATCTAGACATACCTTATTAAAGGGATACATAGCAGACATTATGGAAATGGGCTGTCACGGTCACAGTTTTGTTGTCACCAATAACAGAGAGATATATAGTAGGATGACAAAACCATAGTTTGTTTCACCCATATGTCTTAGCCTTCAAAATGACAGTGAGCAGGATCCCCAGTTACACAGCTAAAGGAAAGTAAGCTGGGTTATCTTGGCAATAGGATGCAGTCCTTATCATAACTTTAAAGATCAATGGATTCAGAGTCACAGGACATGAGTGCAAATTCTGACTGCCATTTTTCTGCCTGTAGTACCACAGATAAGTCACTTATTTCTTTAGGTCTCAGTTTCCTCACCTGTAAAATTATGAAGAATTTAATTAGATGACTTTTAAGGTCCTTTCCATCTCTATGATCAATTACCCCAATTATCTCTCTTTTTTTAATGGCTGTCTTTTAAATAACAATATTCTTCAGTTGATTTAGTATGATTGTGAATCATGAAATTCTTGTGTCCAAAGAATTGAAATTAAAAATCACTTAAAGGGCAACAGAGAGGTTCATGGTGGCTATAAGTAGGCTGCAATGCCAGACCATAGAGGAATTATGGAAAAGTGGCAGTAAAAAGGGTATCAGAAAAATACATCAGGAGCAGGAGGAGGAGGATGAAGAGGAAGAGGAGCAGGAGAAGGAAGAGCAGGAGGAGGAGGAAGAAGAGGAGGAGCTGAAGGAGGAGGACTAATCGTGTAATGAGAGGCTGAAATAATTGATGAACAACCCATATGTTCTACCACTATCTGCACAAATAATGTAACAGAGACCATCATTTGGAGTAGATCCCCTATGGAAAATGTTTCTAATGTCCAAAGATTTTCAGATATGGATAGGCTGAGATCTGTACCATTAGAAGGAGTATCCACATTAATGAGGATACATCTTATATGATACAAATTACATGAGAACATCCAAGAGCCACGATGGTTAAAAAAAAGGCAGTAAATCACCAAATCTCCCACATTCCCCTCCAAAACAACCATGAAATAGTACCCCCAAAACAAATCCTGGAATAGGAAAACCAGCAAAAAGATAAGGTGAAATTAGCCCAAGAAACTTGAAAGATTACCAAGAAAAGTCTTTCTCACTCTGGCAAAAGGGGAAAGTAATGCAAGTGATAAATGTTGAAGAGGATGTGGGAAAATTGGGTTAATAATGCACTTTTGGTGAAGTTGTGAACTAATATAGCTATTTTGAAGAACAATTTGGAACAATGCCAAAGGACAATGTGCATAATTTTTTATCCAATAATACCACTACTAGATTTGTATCCTAAAGAAATAAAAAAGGGGGGAAGGACCTACATGTGCAAAAAATATTTATATTAAATAGTAACCCTTTTCATAGTGGGAAAATATTGGAAATTGGAAATTGAGGGGATATCCATCAATTAAAAAATGACTGAACAAGCTCAATTAAAGAATGGCTGAGCAAGCTGTGGTATATGAATGTAATGGAATACTGTTTTTCAATAAGAAATGATGAATAAGCAGGTTTCAGAAAAACCTAGAAAGACTTGTATGAACTGATGCAAAGTAAAATGAGCAGAACCAATAAAAAAATTATACACGGGATCAGCACCATCGTGCGATGATCAACTATGAATGACTTAGCTCTTCTCAGCAACACAATGATCCAAGACATGTACAAAGGACTAATGAGGGCAAATCCACTTCCATTTAAAGAACTATTGGACTCTGAAGGTAAATTTATAAAGCATACTTTTTCACATACTTTATTCTTTTTCATTTTTTTCCTCAATTTGTTTCTTTTTTTTGCACCTGTGACTGATATGTAAATATGTTCTACATGGTAGCACACATATAACCTCTATCAAATTGTTTACCATTTTAGGAAGAAGGGAGGGAAGTGAGAAACATTTGGACCTCAAAATCTTGTAAAAATGAATGTGAAAATGAATCTTGAGTGTAATTGGGGAAAAAATAAAATACTATTTACAAAAAAAGAAAAAATATATCTCAGTGATAATTAATGCCAATTTAACACCTTGCATTGGAGTCTCTAGTTCAACTTGCTTAATGCTTATTTGTTTTGCATTTCCATATATCTATATCTATATCTACCCATTTTTCTGTCTACCTATCTATATCATAATGTGGCCCACCTGAGCTCTGATGATTCTTATCCCCAATTAATCAGCATTTATTAAGCACCTACTATGTGTTGCTCTTGTTACTGTTGTTTCTCTTTCATTCTGGAAAAGGACCATGACATCAGTGAGGTGATGCCATGACATGAAGGTGAATTGGATTTAAGTGAGGGAGGGCTGGACAACACCTGCTTCACTTTCTCCTCCAGAGTCATCTGGGTCGAGCGGCCAAATACAGATCAGGATGACTGGAGATGGCCCTGGATGAGGTAGGTCTTTAACAGGCCTCAGTTTGACAGAATCTAACACCCTCATTTTACAGAGAAAAAAACTGAGGCAGACAGATGAAATGAAGTGCCTTGCCCAGAATTACACAGAAAGTTAAGTGTCTGAAATAGGGGCTTTGAAAGTTAGTCATGAAAAACAAATTTCTGCATTAGCCATGTTCTAAAAACAAACACAAAAAAAAAGTGAAGAAAGAGAAAAAAAATGCTTCCAATTCTTTGCCATCACAAAAAGGATTGCTATAAATATTTTTGCGCATATGGATCCTTTTCCTTTTTCTTTGATCTCATCGGGGGTATGGACCTAGTAGAAGTATCCTTGGGTTGAAAATTTTGTGCAGTTAAATAGCTTTTTGGGCAAAGTTCCAAATTACATACCAGAATGGTTAGAGTAGTTCAGAACTCTACCAGTTGTGCATGTGTACCTATTTTCCCAATCCCCTGCAGGAGTTGTGATTTTTCTTCTCTGTCATATTAGTCAATCTGAAGGGCATAAGGTCATACTGCAGAATTGTTTTAATCAGTATTTCTCCGTAATTAGTGATTTAAAGTCTTTTTCATATGGTCATTGATAACTTTGGTTTCTTTCTCTGAAAACTGCCTATTCAAATCCTTTGACTGTATATCCACTGGGAAATGGTTTTTTGGACTTGAACATTTGACCCAGATCCCTATATACTTCTAAAATGAGACTTTTAACAGAGAAACTTGCTACAGAGATTCCTTCCACCACCACCACCAGTTTCACACTTTCCTTCAAATTTTACTAGCATTGGTTTTATTTATGAATTTTTTTCAATTTTGTATAATAAATATTATCCATTTTACCTCTGTGAAACTTTCTAATTTGTCCATGGTCTGACAAGTTATTTCTTTCATGTTCTACTAATTTGCTTATGATATTATCCTTGTATATTTGGGTTCATGAAATACTACACACACACACACACACACACACACACACACACATATATATATATATATATATATATACATATGTGTGTACATATATATATATATGTATAATATGAGGTTACTGTGCTCATCTTCATTTATTAGAGTCTAATCTGTTCCACTGATCATCCTCTATTTCTTACCCAGTACCAAAGTATTTTTGATGATTATAGATTTATAGGAGAGTTTGAGATCTGGTACTGCTAGGCCTTTTTGTTTCCTTTTTTTCCAATTAATTTTTTTGATATTCTTCACCTTTTGTTTCTCCAGATGAATTTTGTGGGGGGGTAGTTATATAAAGTAATTCTTTGGAAGTATGATTGACATGACACTGAATAAGTAAATCAGTCAATACATATTTATTAAGCACTTCTATATGTCAGGCACTGTGCTAAATGCTAGGGATACAAAAAAGAAGGCAAAAAGACAGTCCTTGATTTCAAGAAACTTCTTCTAATAGAGGAGGCAACTTGCAGACAAATATGTAAAAACAAGTTATAGACAGGATAAACAGAAAATAATTATCAAAAGAAAAGCATTAGAATCAAGAGGATTTGGGAAAGATTTCCTTTAGAAGGTGTGATTTTAGTTGGGATTTAAAGGAAGCTAGGGACCTAAACAGAGTAAAGGAGGGATAATGTTCTAGAATGGGGAACAGTCAAAGAAAAGGCTGAGAACTGAATAACGCAGCATCTTCTCAAACATCTTCTGGCTTCCCCAGTGCCCCACTTTGGAAGCACTGAAAAGTTTCTGATCCTGAGACTGAACTGTGAAAGCAATAGATATAAAAGAGAGAAACTCCAGACAGCCATCCTCTCCCCCAGGAGACCATAGCCTAATTTTAGCAAAACGTCCACAGACAAAAAGTAGGCTGGAAAAATGAGCAAATAAAAAAAATCTGATCATAAAAAGCTATTATGGAGACAGGGAAGCTCAAGGAGCAAAACTCCAACTCAGAACCCCCTTTTCCTCTTGGCAGTGTAGATAAGAGAACATTTCTCTTGGTCCAAGTCTCTGTCTTAATGGAGCTACTACTTGGTTTGCAGTTGGAGAACCCCTCCCACAGGATCCTGGGCCATATTTAATTGTGCTGTTCTCTCGGGTTCTCTACTCCCTCCCCCAAAAAGTTGATACTGATGTATCAACTCACAGTTATTCTCACAAGAGGAGCCAACTAATTCATCTAGAGACGGGAGAGAATATACAAGTCACTGAAAATTCAATGAAATGGAACCAATATTTATTAATCTCCTACTGAATGAAACACTATTGGTAATGCTTCTGCATTCATACAATAGCTTAAATGGATACAGTCCCTGCCCCTCAGGGAGCTTAGATTCTACTGGGGAAGTAACATGTACATGGTTAAGTAAATATTATATTTATATACACAAAATAAATATAAAGTAATTAACCCATAATTTAGAAGAGCGTAGTCTTAATAAGTGAAATCATCAAGACTTGTAGGACACAGCACTTGAGCTGTCTGGAATGGAATTAGAGTTTGGAAGAGACAAAGGTGAGAGGAAGAGCATTCAAGGTTTGGGGGCAGTCTGTGCAAAGGTGTGGAGGTGATCTATGACATGCCATGTAGAAATACCAAAAAGTAATCCAGGTTGGCTAAAATGAAGAAGGTATGAAGGAGAATAATGGAAAATAAGTCTAGAAGGATAAATTGGAGACAGATTAAGAAAGGCTTCAAATGCAAGATTTCACATCATTCAGGATAAAGATGTCTCTGAAGTTGTAGGTTTCTAAAGGAGCACTGTGAAAGCCAGAAGGTGATTGAGAAAGAAGGGAATGGTTGTAGCAGCACTGGGCTCTGTTCCTCTATAGATTGGAATGGAAATGCTACATTTTCTGTTGAAGAACCTGGGTTCAAATCCATTGCCACTTACCATTGGTGTGACCTTGGAGAAGTGACTGTACCAGCTCAGAACTCAGTTTCCTCCTCTACAAAACGGTGTTGGGTTAAGACAAAAGTCTGTGAGATTCCTTCCATTTCTAGATCTAGGATCCTATGTGTGACCTTGGGCAAGGCTCTTCCCTTCCCTGGGCCTCAGTGTCTTTTCAGTAAAAGGAGGGCGCTAGTCTCTGAAGTCCAGTCCAGGACTAGATCCACAATCCTATGTTCTTCCTTCCTCCTAAGGTGATGGGCATTAAGGCCTCCTGCCCCAGACCATTTTTGGGGCATTGATGAAGCAGAGTTTTTCCCTGACTACCAATACTAGAATCTGGGATTGAGGTGGTCCCACACTGGTAGCCATTTGAAATTTCATCCCTCCTTGCCAGGAGCAGCAGAATTCTTATGGCACCCCAGTTGCAGAGCCTTAACATTTTGCATGATCATCTATTGAGCATCATGTTAGCCTACCACTTTCTGCTCATCCATAATATACCCTGGAGCATTTGCCTTGGCATGGGACCAAAGCCCCTTGGATTTTAATCTTGCCCTGCTTGGTTTCTTTTGGCTTCAGTTGCTGTTGAATATAGTATCTTTTAAAGTAAATTGGTTTTCCCATCACTACAATGGGATGTCATGTGATTGGAACTGACACAGTGGTACTTAATAAATGCTCATTGCCTTGGCTTGATTTCACTTGACTACCTCACAGCTTCCCTTATAGCATATGCCAGCCAATGGGAGGTGATCTGCAAATTACACAGTTAGGAAGTGGCAAAGGCAGGACCTGAACACAGGTTTTCCTGGGTCTGGACTCCAGTCTGTTTCTTTCTGTCTTCCTCCCAGGTCCCCAGAGTGGTATTGCCAAGTCTCAGCTCTTTGGCTTTTCTCCCCTTATTGGGCAAATGTTCCCCTGAGATCTCTCAGGTTGTTAAAGCCCTACAGCCAGCATTCACATAATCGTACCCATTTACTGACACCCTCCTCCTCAATAGAAGGAAAGTGCCATTTCTTTATCCTGTCTGGCTGCACTCTTTTTCCAGGCTCTGTTCTTAATTGATGACCTAGAAATCCATTCCCAGCCAACCCGAGCAGGCGCCTGGCAAGGGTCGCTCCAGCCCTTTGCCCCCCCATTGTCTTAATTGAGAAATGGAGGTACTGCTAGATTCCCTAAGTAGGCCCCAAGTCTCATTGGCCCAACCGGAGTCCAGCATGGGTTGGCTCCCCTCCCACTGCCTGTTGTTGGCGTGGAAGCCTCAGGCTCACTCCTCTGGGATTTATTTTTTCTGCTTCCAGAGGAAAACAGTTGGGCCTTTGAGCTACAGGCTTTCGAGCCCTTAAACCAAATACAATCCCATTGAGACTGGGTATCCATTTACTGAGCAAAACCATAAAATCTCCTTTCAAAGAAAGTAGGAGTATGTTGTTTTTTTAAAGACCTACCCACTCACCCCCAAAAAACACCTAATCCACAAAATCTCAGGAAGATTTATAGTATAGTATCTTAAGACTTCTTGGAGCTAAGTTTGCTCTTACAACAGAGCCCTTGGACGACTCCAGTATAAGTGAATCAGACAGGGCCTGATCAGATTTCTCTTGAAATACACCAAGTTTAGAGAAGGAAGAGGACAAGGCCAGGCCAAATGCACTCTGGGTTTTGGGCAAGGCCCTTGGGATAGCTAGAATCACATAGTCTCAGCCAAAGTTTCCCACAGAGATAAGGACTGGAGTGGGTTCTGGTATAGGACAGACCCCCACTACCTCCCTTCTTTACAACTGCCCAAATCCCCTCACCTCATACACACATGTATGTGCACGCGCACACACATGCACGCGCGCACACACACACACACACACACACTTCCACAGCCAAATCTCCATTACAAGCTGTAGCTCAATTCACTTTTCTGAGACAGGCCAGGCCTGAAATTCATGCTTGCTGTGGCACCCTCCCAAACCAGTCCTTCTGCATGCAAAACCACCCCTAGACTCCCAGTTAAGGGCCCCTTGGAAACAACACTGCAGAGGAACAGGGGATAATCAGATGTCAGATTTCACAAGTGCCATACACCCATCCTCAACTTGGAGACTCCCAAAGTCCCATTTGAGAAATAAGGAAACTGTGGCACACAGACAGGAAATGGTTTGCCCAAGATTCCAGAGTCGGTTACTAGCAAAGTCAAGGTTGCAATCCAGGTGTTCTGATTCGAAGGGCAGCTCTTCTTCAAGTCCACAGTACTCCCTTCTTGCCACAATTTCTGAGATGCCCATAGTGGCCAAAGTTTGAATCTTGGAGCCAGAATACCCCAGACCTTAACATTTGAGCTCTGATACTTCCCACCTTACTGTATGGGTCTGAGCAAGCATCTCCTAGCTGTGTCATTTAGAATCATGGCATTTGGGTCTGGAGCCTCCTCCACATCTCTTTGTCACGTGTTGTTGATACATTTCAAGTGACCTTTTCCTATTTCATGACTAGTAAACTCGCTCCTTTCTTCTTGTTGTTGGGATCCAGAGTCAAAGACCTTGGCCAGTCCCACTGGAATCTCCATCCTACTTTTCTCTCCCTTCCATGGTTCCTTCAGATTTCCTTCCCTTCTTCCCCTGTTCTCTTTTTTCTCTCTCTTCTCCTCTTTCCTCTCTCTCTCTCTCTCTCTCTCTCTCTCTCTCCAATACATCTGTGTATATGTACACACATACATATATAACATACAAGCATACACACACATTTATATATATATATATATATATATATATATATGTGACATTTATATTCTTAGCAGTGATTCTTTGAGTCAATGGGCATGAACATGTTAGCCATTATTTTAATATAGTTCTAAATCGTGTTCCAGAATGATTCAATCAATTCACCACTCTACCAACAACATATCAATGTGCCCACCTTTCCATAACCCCTCAAATATTGATTATTTTCATCTTTTATCATTTTTATCCACTTTCTAGATGTGAGCTAAAACCTCAAGGTTTGTTCTGATTTGCATTTTTTTCATTATCGGTAATTTGAAACAATATTTCATATGCTAAGGTTTTGCAATTCTTTTGAGAATTTTTAGTTTATATTTTTAAAACATTCACTTGCTCTTATATATGGATGTTAATTCCTAATGCATCTTGGAATATTCTTTTTATTATTATTATTATTATTATAACTTTTTATTGACAGAACATATGCCTGGGTAATTTTTACAACATTATCCCTAGCACTCACTTCTGTTCTGACTTTTCCCTTCCCTCCCTCCACCCCCTCCCCTAGATGGCAGGCAGTCTTATACTTATTAAATATGTCACAGTATATCCTAGATACAATCTATGTGTGCAGAACTGAACAGTTCTCTTGTTGCACAGGAAGAATTGGATTCAGAAAGTAAAAATAACCCAGGAAGAAAAACAAAAATGCAAACAGTTCACATTCATTTCCCAGTCTTCCTTCTCTGGGTGTAGCTGCTTCTGTCCATCATTGATCAATTGGAACTAAGTTAGATCTTCTCTTTGTCAAAGAAATCCACCTCCATAAGAATACATCCTCATACAGTATCATTGTTGAAGTATATAATGATCTCCTGGTTCTGCTCATTTCACTCAGCATCAGTTCATGTAAGTCTCTCCAGCCTCTCTGTATTCATCCTGCTGGTCATTTCTTACAGAACAATAATATTCCATAAATTCATATATCACAGTTTACCCAACCATTCTCCAATGGATGGGCATCCACTCATTTTCTAGTTTCTAGCCACTACAAACAGGGCTGCCACAAACATTTTGGCACATACAGGTCCCTTTCCCTTCTTTAGTATCTCTTTGGGATATAAGCCCAGTAGCAACACTGCTGGATCAAAGGGTATGCACAATTTGATAACTTTTTGGGCATAATTCCAGATTGCTCTCCTGAATGGTTGGATCCGTTCACAACTCCACCAATAATGCATCAATGTCCCAGTTTTCCCGCATCCCCTCCAACATTTGTCATTATCTTTTCCTGTCATCTTAGCCAATCTGACAGGTGTGTAGTGGTATCTCAGAGTTGTCTTAATTTGCATTTCTCTAATCAATAGTGATTTGGAGCACCCTTTCATTTGTAGTAGAAATAGTTTCAATTTCACCATCTGAAAATTGTCTGTTCATATCCTTTGACCATTTATCAATTGGAGAATGGCTTGATTTTGTACAAATTAAAGTCAATTCTCTATATATTTTGGAAATGAGGCCTTTATCAGAACCTTTAACTGTAAAAATGTTTTCCCAGTTTATTGCTTCCCTTCTAATCTTGTCTGCATTAGTTTTGTTTGTACAAAAGCTTTTAAATTTGATATTATCAAAATTTTCTATTTTGTGATCAATAATGATCTCTAATTCTTCTTTAATCACAAATTCCTTCCTCCTCCACAAGTCTGAGAGGTAAACTATTTTATGTTCCTCTAATTTATTTATAATCTCGTTCTTTACGCCTAAATCATGGACCCATTTTTTGACCTTATCTTGATGTATGGTGTTAAGTGTGGGTCCATGCCTAATTTCTGCCATACTAATTTCCAGTTTTCCCAGCAGTTTTTGTCAAATAGTGAATTCCCAAAAGTTGGGATCTTTGAGTTTGTCAAACACTAAATTGATGGGATATTCTTTCTAGGTAAATTTGATGCAAATATTTCCCCCCTAATAAAAAGTCTTCATTCCTGTTCTATCTGGAATTAGGGAGTGTATGTTTGTGTGTGTGTGTGTGTGTGTGTGTGTGTGCGTGTGCACAAGATCTTCCAGTTTCATGTAATTGAAATGCTCTATTTTATCTTTTGTATCCACAGCCATCACTTCTTTGGTTGGAATTCCCCCCTAGTCTTAGCAATGATTGATGCTTCCATCTATTTATCTTTAATTATTTTTGTTATGTAATCTTTAAAATTTAAGTCAAGTATGCATTTGTAACTTATTGTAACAGTACACAATGTAGGTTTCTGGCCTTAACCTAATTTCTGTCACACTCCTTTCCAGTTTTCCCTGCATTTCTTCTCAAATAGAATGTGTTTCCCCAAGTAATTTATGTTCTCAGGATTACCAAAAACTGAGTTATTGAATTCATTGTTTGGGATTCTTTATTATCTAGTCTGTATCACTGATGCACTGTCCTTTTCTTCAACTAGTACTGAATACTTTAAATATGTATCTATAATATAATTTGACATGGAATTGCTATTGTTTTTTCATTCTTACTTTTTTCTCATTATTTACTTTGAAATTCTAGACCTTTTTTCCTCCAAAATGAATTGTTATGGAGTTAGATAGATCATAAAGTACTCTTTTATATTTTGGTTGATATAGTACTAAATCTATAAAACAATGAAACTTCCTTTCGTATATTATTCCTAGATTTTGTTATCACTTTATAGAAAAGCTATTTATTTTGTGGATTTATCTTTTTCGTATCCTGCTACCTTACTGAAACTATAAAGTCCGTGTGGTGTAGTAAATGTAAAACTCACCTCTGATCTAGGAGGACCTAAGTTCTGGTCCTGACTGACACATACTGATAATATAACCCTGGGCAAGTAGCCTTCCCTCTCAATAGTTGAGGCACATCTCTAAGCCTTCAAGCTATAGAACAGCTGCTAAAGTGTATGGGTAGAAGGGCTTTCCTAAGCCAGTGTTTCCTTTTATCAATGAAATCCTATGTTCAATCCTCATCCCTATTAACTGGCTAATTTTCTTTACTGATACTCTGAAATTTTTAAGTAAACTACCACGTCACCAGCAATTGAGGATCCTGTCGTCTCCTCTTTTCCAGTGTGTACGACTTCAGTTTGTTTCTCTTGGCATATTGCTATGTCTAGAATTTTTAGAATCACATCAAATAATAGCAGGGCAAAAGGGCATCCTTGCTTCCTTACATTTATGGGGAAAGCTTCTAGAGGTTATCCATTTCAAATAATGTTAGCTTTGGGTTTTAGATATAGGCTTTTTATCATTGTAAGACAAGTCAAATATAAGTATTTATTCAATTATTATTATTATGTGCCAGGCACTGTGCTAAGTACTAGAGATACAAAGAAAGGCAAAAATAGCCCCTGCCTTCAAGAAATTCACAATTTAATGAGGGAGATAACATGCAAACAACCATATGTATACATAATATATGCTCTATAAGATTTTAAGCATAACATGTTTAATCTATGTTTGATTACTTGGGTGGGGGAAAAGAGAGGGAAAACAATTTGAAGCACAAGGTTTTGCAAGGATCAATGTTGAAAACTATCTCTGCATGTATTTTGGAAATAAAAAGCTATTATAAAAAAGATTTTAAGCATAAATGAGCTTTATATTTTATTAAAGGTTTATTTCTGCATCTATATATTATTTATCACATTAATTATATATTGTATAGATATATAATGATATGTATGTGTGTGATATATAATTATACAGACAAAATATTTGTGCATCCAATTAAGTAATTTGGACCATTTTTGCTTTTAAGAGTTAATATGTGGCAAGTAGGTGGCTCAGTGGATAGAGAGCTCAACCTGAAGTCAGAAAAAACCTGAGTTAAAATTTGGTCTCAGACACTTACTAGCTATGTGACTTTAAGCAAATTTTGTATTTGCCTCAGTTTCCTCATATGTTAGATGAGTTGGAGAAGGAAATGACAAACCACTCCAGGCTCTTTGCTAAGAAAAACACAAGAGGGATCATGAAGAGATGGACATGACTGAAAAACAATAGCATGGTTACTTAATGTTTCCCTTAATGTTACACTGTCTTTACATTACTGGTATGTATCGAATTTGGTGAGATAAATAATTTTGTGACTATATTGCTGGCGTCCATTTGCCAGCATTTTATTTTAAATTTTTGCAATAATATTCATTAGTGATGTTGCTATGGTTTTCCCTTGATGGTTTAAGGTACTACTTAAATCAACAAGCATTTATTAAACACCTACTGTATACCAGGGACTGTGCTTAGTGCTAGGCTTACAAGAAGGGCAAAAGATCAATCCTGCTTTCACACAGTTTCCAGTCCAATGGAAGAAACAACGGGCAAATAACTATGTATAAACAAGCTATAAACAGGATAAATTAGAGATAATCAAGGAAAAGAAAGCACTAGCATTAAGGAGAGCTGGGAGAGACTACTTTTTTACTTTATGATATTTTATTTTTCTCCAATTACATGTAAAAATTTAACTTTTTAAAGTTTTGAGTTCCAAATTCTATAGCTCCCTTTCCTCCCCTCTTCCTGAGACACTAAGCCATCCAATATAGTTTGCACATGTGCAATCATATAGAACTTTTCTGGGAGAGACTTCTTGCAGAAGATGAGAAGTTTGACTAAGGCTTTAGGCAAGTTGGGAAAGCCAGGAGAGGGAGTGAGAAAGAAGAGAATTCCAGGCATGGAGGATGGCCAGGGAAAATGTCCAGAGTTTGGGGATGGACCACGTATCATGACCACAAAGAGGCAAGAATCATTGAATCAGCCTGGAAAGGTGAAAACAGGTTATAGAAGGCTTTGAACATTAAACAGAGGAGCTTATATTTGATTCTGAAGGTAATATGGAGCCACAGGTGTTTATTGAGTGAGGGAGGGAGGCAAGACAGATCTGTACTTTAGGAAGATCCATTTGATAATTGAGTGGAAGATGGACTGGAGTAAAGAGAGCTTTGTGGCAAGCAGCAGCCCCCCCCCCACCCCCAACACCTATCATAAAAGTGGGGAGAGCCTTGTATCAGGGAGAGCCCCCAAAAGCTATTGCAATAGTCCAGGAATAAGGTGATTAAAGCCTTAACGAGGGTGGTAACAATGTTAGAGGAGAGAAGAGGGCATGTTTCAGAGGTCTTTAGAAGATATGATGGCAGGAATAGGCAACTGATTGGATATGAGAATGAAAAAGAGTAAAAAAAAAATCAAGTATGGCAGCCTAGGTGACTAGAGAATGGTGCTGTCCCTGATGGTAACAGGAAAGTTAGGAAGAGGGAAAGTTTGGGAGGAGGGAAGTAATGAATTCTGTTTTGAACATGTTGAATTTAAGATGTTGTTGGGACGACATTGGATGTTTATACACACATAATAGGCAAGATGAACTAAAGAGCTTAAAATAATGCGGCAAACTGGACCCCATAGGTATCACTAAGACTGTGGGATGGGACCCATGACAGTAATATGGCTCCAGCTGAGTGTATTTCTTATAAAAGAAATAGCCAAAGTTGGGGTGGGAGGAGGTGGGGAATCATAGAATAACATCGTATATGTTATTTCACATGATTTCATCGTTTCACATGAGAAAAAATACTCCTGTGAACAAATCCAACAACCAGAGAGAGAAAACTTCAGAGAGGGCATTTGGGGGAAAATTAAGACCGGCAGAATTAGAAACGATATTGTCATCTGAGTTTACTATAGAACACCTGGAAAGAAAGAGGAAACAGATGAAGAGCTCAATAAACATATCACTATCCTGGCACAGAGGCATGATATGTTAGTGTTGGGGGACTTCAATTAGCCAAACATCTGTTGGAGCTAAAAACAGAACCACTAATCATTTTTTGACTTGTTGTATTGATCGTTTCATCCTTCAAAGGTAGAAGAATAAACAAGGAGAAATGCTATTCTGGATCCGATTCTCACTAGAAGAGAAGAACTGGTTAACGAGGTGGAAATGATGGGGAAGTGCGCAATTCATCTTATAATTTGTGAAAGAGAATGAGAGGAATGCTGGGAAGCCTGGCATATGGGGAGAACTGATTGCAGAGTTCAGAGAGAGGTTAGGTCCAATGGATTCATATTCTGTAGGAAAAATCAGGTCGAGATGGATGGGAACTTCTCAGGAATGAAGTTCCATGGAGCCCCTGCTCATTTAGGCAGACTGTGCATTCTATGGACTGGAAACAGAGAGTTTCTAGGAAGTACTGGGAGCTCAAAAGGGAGGAGACTGTTGCAGAATTGTCACCCAGAGCAATCTCAAACCACATGGGATTAGACTGGTGACATTAGGTATCACCAAGAGGGAGGTCTACCAAAATCACAGTTCAACAAAGAAATCCACCCCGCCCAAGAAACACACACACACACACACACACACACACACACACACACACCCCACCCGGCTCCTTGGACCTTTCCCATTTTCCCGCACATCCTTATTGTGGAGGTTGCAGCCTCCAAAATTCTTGCAAAGGTGAAAGTTGATTCACAAGGAAAAGGTACCCAGGATATAGCGCCCTTTCTTGTGTGATAATCTTTAGGACCCTGAGCCACAGGAGCTGGGTTAGATAGTGTTGAAATGATTGCCTCCCCTGTCTCCTTGAGCATTTCCCAATAAGCATTCAGGGAAGGTGGGGAACAGGGAAGAGAAGCAGTTTGGATGCATCATTATTCAGTATTCCCTCGGAGAAAATGTAATCATGAACTTATCCATTATCAGAGACTGTGGCTGTGGACGGGAACGGAGATGTCTGACCCTTCAGTTGAGGGGCAAATAGCTGACGAGAGTTGGAATACCCTATTGCAATCATTTCCTTATTTCAAGCCAGGGGCCAGCTAATATCTCCTAAAGGTGCATATGATTTTCTTCTCTTTATCTTTAGGGAGTATATTTTAGATGAAGTTATATATTCAGTCAAATTGCTCAGAGCTCCCAGTTAGTTTGAGATCTCTGCTTTAATATGCATTTATATCTATTTCTATTTAATCCCTGACCTCTTTGTTATGGATGCAAAAATTGGTTACTGAAACAGCAGATTTTCTTATAGTGTCTGTTGATAGACAGACCTTGGGAAGGAAATCTAGGGAAAGAGTCGGCCTTTTCTGGGAACTTCTTTCAGCCTTTTGGTAGGTGGGTACACTGGTGGTGTACACCTGAATCTATGTGCTTCTGAAATGGTTTCTCTCTTTTATACAGATTCCTTCCCATATAATCAAGTTGCTCACAAATGGCTCTGGTAATATACAGGCTCTGTTCACTGACTCGGCTTAATTGACTCAAGCAACAAGTGTTCTCATCTAATAACTAGCCATTACTTTACTTGGCAACTTTAGGAATCTAGGTGGGACAGTTAAAAGAACATTATTCCTGCCCTAAGTTCAAATCCAACTTCAGACACTTCCTAGCCTTGTGACCCTAAACAAGTCCCCTAACCCCTGTTTACCTCAACTTTATGATCTACAAAATATGGACAGTCATAGCATTTACCTCCCAAAGTTGTTGTGAGAATCAAATAAGATAGTGATGATGATGATGATGATATGAGGGGGATAATAAACAGAAGCTCACCCTCACACTTATTTTTTATTCTCATTTCTTTCTGTAAATGTTCCTAGGCTCATTAATTCAAAACTATAAGAGTCCTTAAAGGTCTTCACATTCAAGTCCCTCATATTAAAGATGAGCTAGGTGAGATATAGAAGGGACCTTAAATGACTTATCTAGGTTCTCACAACGGAGAACCTTCTGAGGTAGAATTGAAACTTAGGTTTTCCCGATTCCATGAACAGAGCTCTTCACAGTGACTTACAATACACTTACAATTCAATACACTCTGTCCCATACTGATTCTATTATAATCGGGGCACATTGCGGTTAAGCATGATCACTATAGATCTGATTGTAGAGATTTCCTAAAAGTTTTGGGTGGAGGAAAGTGAATGAATCAATCAATCCAGGCACAATCTGTTCCCATGTACCTGGAACATGTTCACTATTCTACTCCAAATACTAATCTCCCTGACTTCCAACTAAAATCCCACCTCTTACGGGAAGCCTTTCCCAACCTCTCTTAAGTCCAGTATTTTCTCTCTGGTAATTTATTTCCTACTTACCCTTTCTAGAACTTCCTTTTATAAATCAATCAAAGTGAATTCATTAATTAAAGGAATCAATTTCAATGAAATCAATTTCATGAAATTCATGAACTGTTTTTGCATTTTAAATCCTAGATGGGACTGAGAGGAACTTGGGCCAGGATGGCGAATGGGTGGTGAAACAATTATGAAAAATTCACATGAGTTCTTATACACACAGAGCACATCCTCAATCTACCAAACTTCCATGTGTGAACAGGGCCATCCCTTGGGACACTCCTCCTGCTCCTTACATGGGGTATATTATGCTTTGTGTAACATCAGAATGTGCAAGAAGAAACAAGTTCAACAAAAAAAGAGAAAAAGTTCTGAAGAAATTAACGTGAATATACAGGGAACTCACCAATAATCATGATTCTAAAAGGGCCCATGGAAGAAAGGGCAGGACAAATCTGTCCAAAACATGGCATAATCCTATAACAATAATATCCGGAGTGCAAGTGTTCAGAATGAGCTGAGGAAATGAAATCACAATAGAAAGCCTTTGTATAATTATTACCCACGATGGGGGAACTCTAATCTTGGGTGAATGGAATGATAATGACTAAGGCAGAGCTTCTCAATTTGCATTTTGCTTTTGTTTTCTCTGCCAAGGAGAATGATCTCTAGATTGGAAAAGAAAAAAAAAAACATGACAAAAGTGGCTATTAGGAAGTTAATACCCAAGGAGATAAGTGAATGTCTAGGGGCCCTTGATGAGCATTGGTTACCCTGTGGTGCCTTGGACACTGAAATAATTGTTGTATTTGATGATTAAGTCATTGTGATTTTTGAAAGACTGTGAATGGGTACAACAGGTACTTTAGGACTGGAGAAAAGCAAATATGATGCTGATTTTTTTTCATGCTAAGAGAATTCTGCCTATAAACATCCCCGAGTCTTCCCCATCCTTAAAAGCAAAGCAAAACACTCTCCATAGAGATCACCATTTCTCTCAGTGATCATCCTGTATTTCTCTTCCTTGTCTTAGCCTTGAAGTTCCTTGAAGTTCTTCCCCTTTCTTCTCATTTTCTTCCAAACCCTCTACAATCTGACTTGCAGCCTCATCAGTCAGCTGAATCTCTCCAAATTGCCCTATATTATTTTCATGACCAATATAACTACGACCCCTTGGTGCTCCCTAAACAAGACACTCCATCGCTCAGCTCTAGGCATTTACTTGGGCTGTTCCCATGTGCCTGGAACATGATCACTACTCTACTCCAAATACTAATCTCCCTGACTTCCAACTAAAATCCCACTTCTTACGGGAAGCCTTTCCCAACCAGTGCTTTCTCTCTGGTAATTTATTTCCTGTTTACCCTTTGTAGAACTTCCTTTTATAAATTTGTTTGCAGGTTGCCTTCCCCTTGGATCATTAGCTCCTTGAGGGCAGTGGCTATTTTGCCTCTTTTTGTATCTTCAGTGCTTAGCACAATGCCTGGCACATAGACACTTAATAAATATTTATGATTGATTGAGTGACAAACATTTTTGTTCCCTTCAGCATAGTGTCAGCAACCACCACTACTCAGCTTTTCTTCCTTTGGCTCTTTCTTCTCTTTTTTTAGGAGCTTTCTTAATGAAGTTTTATTTTTATTTATTTATTTTTTTTGCTGAGGCAATTGGGGTTAAGTGACTTGTCCAGGGTCACACAGCTAGGAAGTGTTAAGTGTCTGAGACCAGATTTGAACTAGGTCCTCCTGACTTCAGGGTTGGTGCTCTAACCACTGTGCCACCTAGGTGCCTCTTAGTGAAGTTTTTTTTTTAATTTTCTAAACATATACAAGGATAATTTTTCAACATTGACCCTTGAAAAACCTTGTGTTCCAAATTTCCACCTTCCTTCCACCCCCTTCCTTATATGGCAAGTAATTCGATATATGTTAAACATGGTAAAATATATTTTAACCCAACATGGGCATACATATTGCTGCACAAGAAAAAAAAAACAAGAAAAAATGAGAAAGAAAATAAAATTCAAACAAACCACAAAAAGAGTAAAATGTTAGGTTGGGATCCATACTCAGTCCCCACAGTCCTCTCTCTGATTATAGATGACTCTCTCCATCACAAGATCATTGGCCTCTATCACTTCATTGTTAAAAAATAAAAATAAAAAAGAGCCACAGCCATCAGCATTGATCATTGTGTAATCTTGCTCTTGCCATGTACAATGATCTCCTGGTTCTGCTCATTTCACTCAGCACCAGTTCATGTAAGTCTCCAGGTCTCTCTGAAATCATCCTGCTGGTCATTTCTTATAGAACAATAATATCCCATAATATTCATATGCCATAATTTATTCATCCATTTCCCAACTGATGGGCATCCACTCAGTTTCCAGGTCCTTGCCACTACAAAAAGGGCTGCCACAAACATTTTTGCCCAGGTGGGTCCCTTTCCTCCTTTAAGATTGCTTTGGGATACAAGCTTAGTAGAAACACAGTTGGGTCAAAGGGTATGCAGTTTGATAACTTTTTGAGCATAGTTCCAAATTATTCTCCAGAATGGCTGGATGTATTCACAATTCCACCAACAATGTCTCAGTGTCCCAGTTTTCCCATATCCCCTCCAACATTGGTCATTATCTTTTCCTGTCATCTTATTGGCTCTTTCTTGTCAATGGCACCTCTAGATCTAGATAATAATTCTTAGGAGAGTAAGAAAACTCTGAGCACCCAGTTTCTTCCTCTGCATTTCTTATTTAGCTCCCAGGGCTCCATGGTCCTTCTTCCTTTTCCTTTCTATGTCACAATCTCCCATTCTCCATCTTCCTGACACAGACTATGATTCCCTTCTATCTCTTCAGAATCCTTTTTCTACTTCGTGATCTTGAAGCCATTCCCTGACTCTTTGAAAGAATCATTCCTTTTCCCTGATAATCTGGAGAATGGACAGGCCTTCCTTGAATTCTTTGACCTTCTCTTTGAGGGACGAGAACAACCTATGCTTTGAGCAAATATGACAGTTACCTGGCTATAACAGAAACACAAGGCCTTATTCTCTGTGGAAAAACTGCAAAATTCTACCTTGAACCAAGATGTTCAATAATTTCTCAGCCTGACACAGAAAGTCCTCCCCAATTTGAATCCAGCCTCCCTCTCTAGTCTTTTGGCCCATGACTACCCTTGACATACTCTGTGTTCCAGCCAGTCTGGATAACTCTCAGTTTTCAAGGTCATCCTGTAGCTCTTCCGTTCCCAGTCCCAGTGCACACACGCAGACCATCCTCCAGTTCTACCACCTGCTCTCTCCTCATCTGTTGATCTTTTCCATCCTTCAAACGTTATCTTAGGATCTTACCTCCTCCCCAGAAACCTTTCTGATAGATATCACCCCCAGCTGAGAGCATTCTTTCCTTACTCGTTATCTCAGAGCACTGTCTTCCCTGTATTCCACCCATCTGTGGACATGTTGGACACCCTGTCCCTCAATATGAGGTCTTTGGTGGCTAGGGGCATGTCATTATTTCTCTTCCCCAGTGACTAGCACAGTGTCTGATACCTGGCAGAAAAGCAAACTTCTCCTATCTTATGGCAGGAACTTCACGACCCTTCCTGGAAGAGAGCCCCTTAGTCTTTCTAGTTTAAAACATAAAGGAGGATTGCACACTAGCTGTTGTGGAATAGAAAGAACTCTGCATTTAAAGACTGAAGAACTGGGCTGGAGACCTGCCTAGCTCCACCCAACTTAGTAACTGTGGGATCTTGGGAAAGTCAGTTTACGCCATTGGAGCTCAGTTGTCTCACCTATAAAGTGAAAATCATGATATTTTACTCCTACCAGGTATCCCAAGGAATGATCGAAAGAGAAGGTGGGCTTTGGAAACCTGAAGCCTCCATAGAGAGGTGTCCTATTCAAGGGGCCTTGATCAAATTCTCTCTTAAAAGGCCCCTCATTGGCCTGAGGACAAGGACCAGGCCAGGATTACGTGGTCCTTGGCTGACTTGAATCAATTTAAGTGCCCATTAACATAGGTGCTAATTGAGTGGCTTTTTGAAGTTTGATTTTTGTTCCAGAGCCAGAAAAACCCAGATACTGGCAGCCTTCAGAAAGTTGGTTTGAAATCTTGGGGTATTTGGGGGGCTTCCTCTGGATGATAGCAGCTGGAGGCCACAGAAAGGCCTGTAACTTAAGACTTGCCATCTGTAAGGCAGATGAGTGCCATTGTTTAGGAAACGTGCAAAAGGGAAATCATGCTTGGGGATCGGGCTTCTAGTGAGGTCCACCAAGAGGAAAACAGGCCCTCCCTGGGCTGGGAGCAGAATGACACAAGCAATCTCTCTTTCCCTGAAATCACAGTTTCATAAAATCTTTGAGTATGACCAGGGCTTAGAACCTTAAATACCTTTGGAAAGGTCCTTTGAAGGAGGAGCTGGAACGGAACTTGGACCACATATCATAGAATGCCAGAACTAAAAAAAAAACATAGAGATGATGGAGTTCCACTCTTCCTTTGATGGATGAGGAAACTGAGTCTGAGATAAGTTAAGTGACTGGTCCTATGTCACCTATCCATCCCAGATTTCATGGCCCTTAATCTAGTTCCGTCTCTACAGCGTGCCACTTTTACCCTACATTAGATCTTACATTCTTTGAGGGCCCCAAGTTGCCCAAGTTTGCCCCAGTGCCTTTCTTGCCTATAGAAAGTTTGACAAAATACTTAATAAGATGAAGTTGAGAATTTTCTGAGAGCAGAGAGATGATTTATTTAAGCAAATGTACCTTTTTCTTTTCTCAAGAGCTTTGACCTTAGAGAATAGCAAATAACACTTTTATTTGCTTTTATTCCCCCCACGGGGTAAAAGCGCTAATGCCTGAGAGTTTTAAGTTAGATTTCATTTTCCCAGACATGGCCAAACCAAAACTAATAGACATTCATAAAGGTCAGATGGGAAGTAAAAATGTCGCCAAGTGTCTTATTCATTCTTCACTTTCTGAGAGCTCAGTTGGATTAACAATTATTTTCCCTCATCTATTCCCACATGTACAAAGCAATGGAGGCTGTCAGTGATTTGATTTTATGAAGTCCTCTATAACTGAACTCCTCCTCATCCCCTTTTATATACTCCAACTTTCCCATCTCCAGACACTTACCTATTCTGTTTCTCAGGACTGGGTCATCTTTCTTGTCACCCAATTGAATTCTTACCCATCCTGCCAAAATCAACTCCATGGCCTCCAAAAAGGATTCACTCTCTATCCCTCTATTAAATAACAACCTTCCCTTTAGCCTTCACATTCCCTTTCTGTATTGTATTTTTTTATTCTAGATTCATCCTATCCTATATGAAATGGATGTCCCATGAAGACAAGCATTATTTTATCCAAGTGTTTGTATGGCACAAGGACCTGGATGAATGTTTTTTTTTAGACAAATAGCTTATTTATTTCAAAGATTAAAAAGTTACAATGTAAATTCGATGAAAGCAAGACTTACTTTTTCTGCTTCTTCTGAAACAATATTAGGCATATAGTATACAGATGATTAATACATGATTGCTAATGAATGATTGAATGAATGGTTAAAAAGCTAACATAAATCCTTATTTTATAGATACAAATGATGGCCTAGAGATGGTAAATGACTTTCCCAGGTAGTAAATAGCAGAATGAAATTAAGACTATAATCCTTAAGCATCAGTGTATATTAGCTAGAATAACAGACTTGAAGTCAGGAAGATCTCATTTCAAATCTCACCTCAAACACTTCCTAGTTACATGATTTAGCCAAATCACTTGACATCTTTTGTTTGTAGGATGTGATGCTATACTTGGTCTATAGCTATGATTCTATTATCCTCTGACTCCAAAAAAAGGGTTATTATTACTGCATAATAATCCTCTTCATAAATTATCAACAGAATCTCTTCAGCATATTGAAAAGACTTATTCTGAATAGTTTTTAAGTAGTTCAAGAATTCTAGTATAGAACTAATAATTCTTTGTTTTGCTCCTTGATTGGCCCACATATATGGTTATAAACATTAATGTCAATCTTGTGCAAACATATGAGAATACATATGAAATTATATATCATATATCTAGTCTTAGAAGGAAGTTCAGACACCAAATATGGATGAATGGTTTTTAATTGAACTGAATTAGAAGCTGCTCTTGTGGATGTGCTAAGTTTGAGGAGGCCTCGTATTCTCTTGTGGGTATTCCTCTGGACTCTTACTTGCCCATTCTGGGTTTTTTCAGGTCCCCGAGAGAAGGAACAAAATAACCGAGTCTCTCTTTTATGCTTGGTTTTTAAGCACAAGGCTCTGGATGAAGGGGAATTCTGAGACGGGCATCAGGGTGTGTTCTTCACATGCCATTTCCATTGGCTAGAGGCAATTGCTAAGAGGGGACTATATCACAAAGCTGACATTGCTCAAAAAGGACTTAGGACTGACTGTAGGATTTTCTTTATTATTATTTAATATTATTTATTATTTTTTTAACTGAGAAGGATGATGGAAATATTTATTATTATTCTGCAGAAGACTTTGTATTTAAAAATAACATTTCCTATTGAGTCAAGATCCATTGAGCTATTGCATTAACTTAATGACTGACAGCACGTTTTAGTACTGAAACATTTTTCAGGTGGGAACATTGTAATAGGGTTCCACATGCAATTTAATTGTGGTACCTAATCAGCTTATGCTTAAAGCCTTATAGAAAGCAGACTGAATATAATAGAAATCATGATTTGGGCTACAAAAATTAGGCTATGTTTTACAATAGTCTTAGCTACTGGAATCAGATGCATTATCTTGACTCTGAAATATGAAAAAGCATAATTAACATTTTACAGTTACTGGTGGGGAGGTAGTCTTAGGTAAAATTTACCTGATTATATGTTTATATAAGACGTTCACTCAGTAAGGTGATTTGAATACATACTACGTACTTAGACATGGTAACGAGGGTGTGTTGTGCTGTATATGTTTAATAATAAAATGAAAATTTCCTTTAATCACTGATTACTCTTGGTATGAGCCTGAGTTGAATGATTACATATGTTGCTATTTGGACAAGGCCAGTCTGTCATGGGCCTCTAGCAAAGAGCTTCCTTCTACCACAGAGAGCGGTGCTATGAAGACTTCAATATTACCTTAAAGTAGTACCACAATATATACTTTAAAGAACTAGAGGTTCCAGTGTACTAAAATACATATACACAGATGAATACATTTAAAATAAAACAAAAAAGTCCACCTAATCCTTTTCCCCAAGATTGTACAACCTATACCAAGAAAATGGGAACGTTACTATGGGATTGGAAAAGGGCATCCTCATTTTTTTAAATTGTGAAGAAAATGATCTCTGCCATCTATGAGCAGATGCCAGTTTCTAGGAAAATCCCAGAAATTAGTGAACTTATAGAAAAAAGAATCATGGTGATGAAAGATCCATGTGAATAGGACAGGCTGGACATACTGCCTTTCATTTTTGGACACAATTGCTACAGTGTTAGAAAAGGGCAAATGAGATCTACTTTACTAAAGTATTTGTTAAAATCTCTCGTGCTAATCTCATGGGAGGAAATGGAAAAAAAAACATGTAAGTTAGCTAGTAGTATATTTAGATGGATTTGAAATGAGCTTAATGATAGGGGGAGATCAGAGAATTCTTTTTAATGGTTCGGTGTCACTTAGGAGAACTCCAATGGAGTACTGTGAGGATCTGTCCTTGGTCTTGTGCTAGTTCATGGTTTGTTTTTTGTTTTTTTTTTTTATCATTGAGAGAGGCATTGTTGGTATGTTTTATAGATATGCAGATGATTCAGAATTGTGAGAGAAAGCTGATACACTGGACGATAGGATTCAAAAAATCTTAATGGTATAAAATATGTGGGCCAAATTCAAGAGGATGAAATTAATAGGGATAAATGTAAAGTCTCACTTGGATTCAAAAAGTCATTTTCTTAAGTCCAAAGTGAGAAAGTGATTATGGTCAAAGTTTGTCTGAACACAAATCAAACCGTATATGGAAGAAAATCTTTAGTTCTGGGAAAGACAAATTAGGGCTGAAGTTGAAGAAGGGAAAATTTAGGCCTGCTGTAAAGAAAAACTTAAAAGGGGGAAATAGGATATTTTGAAACATAGCTGATTCCTCCTCCTATTTGAGCTCTTTGAACAAAAGCCAGAGGGCTAGTCATACTGTGGAGAGAATCCTTTGTCACATATGGTTTGGACTGGTGATCTCTTAAATTGTAGGATTTTATTTAGAAGCCATCTAGATTAAATCCCTCATTTTGCAGAGGAAGAAACTGAGACTCAGGGAGGAGAAAGTGACTTGCCCAAATCCACATACTGCATCCTGATCTTAAAGGTAGAAGGAACCTTAGAACCTAGCTAGAAGGAACCTAGCTAGTCCAGGAGTTATAAACCTGGGTCTTCCATCCTTCCTTTCTCCCTTTTCTCTTCCTTCCTTCCTTCCCTCCTTCCTCCTTTCCTTCCTCCCTCCTTTCCTTTCTTCCTTCCTCCCTTCCTTCCTCCCTCCCTTCCTTCCTTCCTTGCTTTCTCTCTCCCTTCCTTCCTCCCTTCTTTCCTTCCTTCCTCCCTTCCTTCCTTCCTCCCTTCCATTTTCCTCTCCTTCCTTCCTCCCTTCCTTCCTTCTTTCTCTCCTTTTTCCTTCCTTTCTTCTTTCCTTCCTCCCTTCCTTCCTTCTTCCTTCTTCCTCCCTCCCTTCCTTCCTTCCTCCCTTCTTCCTTCTCTTCCTTCCCTCCTTCCTTCTTTCCCCTTTTTTCCTTTCCTTCCTGCCTTCTCTCTTTATTCCCATATAATTGGTCTCCTTTGTGATATTATGCATTTTATTTTATTCATTTTCAAAAGTTCTGAGAAAGGGTCTTTTATTGACTACCAAAGGAATCTGTGGTCCAAAATGTGATGCTAATCTTGTTCATCTCCTCCTTTTATTTATGGAGAAACTGAGACCCAGAGAAGTAAAGCAACTTGCCCAGGTTCAGTTACATGGATAGCTAGTAACAAAGACACTATTCCAAGCCAGGTCCTCTAACTCCAAAGCTGGCATTCTTTGTACTGTACCAGGCAAATGACATGAAAGAAACTGAGCTTGTCCCTCCACATTTTTAGGATGGAGTACATCCAAAGGACTTTGAAAGTAGAGCCAAACCCATGGACACCTCGATGAAAAACAGGTCATTCTAGTATGTGGAGCCTACTCTTCCCCAGCCCTTCACACCTCATTGAGGAAGGAGTGAGTAAGTCTCAACAATGGAATGATTTTATTGCCTCCAGGACATTGGATTGGAGCCATCTGCTTGGTCAGGAGTACGATAGATCTTAGCATGATCACAGAGCTAACAGCAGACCCAGGGCCTTGGAAAGGTGTGGGCAGAAGTTGGTTCTGCTTCTTATCTCCACCGCTACCACAATCCCCACTCCACCATCGCTCCCATCTCCAATTATGGCCACAATGGATAAAAAGCAATCTTTCAGCCTCTTGGCCTGAAAAGTGTAAGCTGTGTTCCTAAACTGGAGTTCCTGAACTCCAGATTTATAAAGTAATGGTAAGATTTCCTGAACTAGGTTTTCATAGTGGCAAAAGTTCCCAAAGTCCAGTTTCTGGCAGAGTGTCAATAGTTCCTGGTTTAATTCAATAAGTAGACTCTGGAACTGGAGGAACAACAAGAAAATGAGAATAGCATAGAGGAACAAATCTTTGACTCTGTGTCTGTTTGCTATCATGAGTTATTCTGAGAGTAGAGCTCTAACTGGCAAGGAAGAGGCCTTCTTACAAACCCCAAGTGTATTCCCCTTAAGAAAAGGGAGTTCAAAACATTAGGGTATTAGCAGAAGCTTGGAGATCTGTATAAACCTATGCTATAAAACTTGGGACTCATTGAAGGTAATGCATTTTCTTTTATCGTTCTTCAGTAGTGTCCAAGTCTTTGGGACTCCGTTTAGGGCTTTCTTGATAAAGATATTGGAATGGTTTGCCATTTCCACTCATCTTACAGACAAGGAAATTGAGGCAAACGGGGTGAAGTTCCTTGCTCAACTAGTTTAAGTGTCTGAGGCCAAATATAAACTCAGGAAGACGAGTTCCTAACTCCAGGCCAGGCACTCTGCTCACTGCAGCGCCATCTAGCGGCAACATTGAAAAGAGAGCATGTCCATTGTTATGGGCTTCTGTGAGTTGTTTCATGCATTCACTCTTTTATTTCTCAAAATCAATCGTCTGTTGGGGCAGCTAGTTGGCATAATGTATAGAGCACCAGCCCTGAAATCAGGAAGACCTAAGTTCAAATCTGGCCTCAGACACTTAACACTTCCTGGATGTGTGATCCTGGGTAAGTCACTTAACCCCAATTGCGTCAACCAAAAAAAAAAAAATCATCATCCATCCCACAGTCAGACTAATCTTTCTTATGAAGAGAAGTGGCCGTGTCACTCCTTTGCTCAAAGATCTTCAGTAACTCTTGACCGCCTCCCAAGTTCAAAAGCTTCTGCCAGTTGTACAAGGCTCTCCCCAATTTCATACCACTTTACCCTTCCAGCCTTATTTAAAATTATTGCCCAATAGATACCTTCTATGTCTTTTTGTGTGTGAGCCCCTGCAGGCTGTTCCCTATGTATACCATGTCCTTTTCCAATCCCTCTCTACTCCACCTCATTATATCCCTGCCTATCCCTCAACTTTAATACTTCCTCTACTAGGAACGCTCATCCCTCCAAACATTACTGGCCTTTCCTCTCAGATCTCATGCAGCACGTTCCTTACCTCCATCTCTAATAAACTTATCATGCCTTGTTATAGCTATTTGTGTAAGCATCATATCCCTTTGTATGGTAAGGTAAGGGTAGAAGGAACCTTGGAGACCACATAGTTCAAACTCCTTATTTCAGAGGACACCGAGACCCAGACATGGAACACGACTTCTAGAAAGTTATAGACCCAGACATGGAACACGACTTCTAGAAAGTTATAGACCCAGACATGGAACACGACTTCTAGAAAGTTATAGACCCAGACATGGAACACGACTTCTAGAAAGTTATAGACCCAGACATGGAACACGACTTCTAGAAAGTTATAGACCCAGACATGGAACACGACTTCTAGAAAGTTATAGACCCAGACATGGAACACGACTTCTAGAAAGTTATAGACCCAGACATGGAACACGACTTCTAGAAAGTTATAGACCCAGACATGGAACACGACTTCTAGAAAGTTATAGACCCAGACATGGAACACGACTTCTAGAAAGTTATAGACCCAGACATGGAACACGACTTCTAGAAAGTTATAGACCCAGACATGGAACACGACTTTGAGAAAGTTATAGACCCAGACATGGAACACGACTTCTAGAAAGTTATAGACCCAGACATTTAGAATTTAGATCTGCTGATTTTAAGTTTGCAGTAAGTAACTCCTGCAAAACTGAGTCCATCGCTCCCCTCCCAGTCCTCAGATATGCACATGTGATTTCATTTCTCCCTCCAATGGTGGCAATAACAAGCCATCCATATCTGCCCAGCCTAAGCAAAGCTGTTCTGTGCCAGTTTTCAGAGAGGGCTTCCTCTGGACATCACCAGGATATATCAATGGGACTTAGGAGCTGTCCAGCAGTCGTACCTCACATTTTGTTTACATATTTATATTTTTTACCTCCCCTTCACTATTTCTTATGTGTTGCCTCCTCCTGCTCAAGCCTGCAGGAAGTATTTGCAAAACAAGCACTGAAATTATTTGAGTGACCTGAACTATCTTTTCTTAATAGGAAGTGAGGAGAGTGGGGGCAGTGGTGGGGATGTGGAGAGAACTGGTTTTTTTCCCCCAAAACATTAGTAGAGCAGCTAAAAGGGACTGAAAAGCTCTTGCAGAGAGGAAGAGTGATTTGTCCAAGATTGTTAGCTAGGAGATACTGAAGTGTATGGAAAGTATTGAGTTGGAATCAGAGGGTTTCACATTGATTTTTTCACTCACTGACATCAGAAAAATCAACACCTCTCTGGGAATCCATTTTTCTATCCATAAAAATCAGACAGATTTCATGATCTCTGATATCTTTACTAACTCTAAATTCATATGGTCCTATGACTAGTTGCCATTAAGTTATAGTCCTCTCTCCTAGAGTACCTCTTACTAAGCGACTCTAACCTTTTCCTCGCTAAATGACAGAATCACAGGATTTGGGAATTAGAACGAGCCTCGGCTAACCATCTAGTAAAACCCGTCCATGGAAAGGAATCCACAAATCTTCAGTCTTCTGGAAGACTTTCAAGGAAGAGGAACCCATAACCGTTGGAGACAGCCAACTAGGCTTGGGGACAACTCTAGGTCTTAGGAAGTTTGGGGATATCAAGCCTAAATGGGCTTATTTGCAACCTCTCCCCATTTTTTCTGGTTCCTTTAGGACCAAACTAAAGAAACTAAACTCTTAGAAAAAAGTTCTTTCTACTTATTGTCTTCACTTCTTATCCCATCACTGACAGAGCACCTTTCCAGCTGGATGTCCTCAAAATATCTCAATCCCCTCACATAACTATCTCTATATAAATCAACTCTGTAACTATCCTTGCAGTATTTCCGAGATGTCATTTTGTCATAAATCTTGACTTCTCCTTCTCCTTCCCCACACAATGGGCAATCGCTTTTTTCAAATTTTGTCATTTCTCCCGTCACAACATCTCTTTCATCCTTCTGGCCAATCATCCAGTTAGCACATTAGTTCAGAGAGTCATTACCTACAGATTACAGACAATAGCCAAGACAATCTTCCATACTTCCAAGGAAGAAATTTGTGCTAAGGGCCACACGAGTCCCCTATTCAGTTATTTCCGGCCACTTTCCATTACATCTAGGATCGAAAATAAATTCTTCGGTTTAGCTTTGAAAGCCCTTTACAACCTAATCATCGTCTTTCTAGCCTGATCGGGCAATTCTCTACCATCACCCCTGCCTGATAACTCCTGTCCACACAGTTCAATCTAACAAACTAGAAAGGAAAAAACACTTTCTCTCAACTCCTGCCACCTACCACCTACCACTTTGTCCCACATTTCGGCACCTTTCCACTGACTATCCCCTATCCTTAGAATGAGCTCCCTCTTTATCTCTCTGCCCCTCCTTTGTTCCTTTGACACAAAGCCCTCCCTGATTCCCTCAACTTCCCCAATTAACTTGTGTGTAACTATTTGGTATTATATATTTGCAGTTATCTATAATACTGGAGAAACTGAGGCAAGACAGAGATTGGTTTTTAATATTTTGATTGTGGAGAGTTTTAGACTAGCCCAGGCCAGCTGGGCTTCATGGGACTCTTGTCCAAAGCATTCAGCAGCAAGCAATTAAGTCAGGAGACTTTTGTAGGGTTCCAGCTATAGGGGAAACAAAAGTAGATAAGGGGGGTGAAGATACTGGGTGAGCGGACAAGCCATAGTTCCAAGAAAGGATCATAACTTAGTCCTGACAGGATGAGGGTCAAGACAAGAAGGTCAAAGGCAGGGGCAATACTCAAATGGAGGGGGAATTATCCCAGCAAGGATGGAGATAAGACTTGATTCTTTCAGTCCTAATGACAAGGAGAGAGGGGTGGCCATAATAATTTGATTCAGAGCATAGCATATCTAGTTTATGTTTATGCTGTATATGTTTATGCATATACATACACACATTTTTACATATGTTGGTTGATTCATTTCTCATACCTGTATCCCCAGAACCTAGTCCAGGGCCTGGCACAGAGCAGGCACATAATAAACACTTGCTCACCAAATAATTGCCTCTGCCCCTTATCCTAAAGACTTGGCCCCCAGGGCTGGGAATCCCTTGAAGGGAGATACCTCCGGAGTGAAACCTCTCAGAGGACAAAGGAAGGCAGGCTTTCTGCTGGTCTTGGGATGGAGCTTCCTTGCTTTTCTAAAGAACAGGAAGAAGGAGGAAGGGACACAAAGGGGGCTTATTGTGGATTTTAAAATGAGAAAGCAAGGTAGAATCTGCTCTCCTCTGAGGATTTCAGCTCACTCCCAACCTGGAGGTAGAAGAAACCCCAGTGGACCAGTGTCTGGTGACAGAGACAATATGCCCAGAAGACCAGTGCTTGGCGAATGGAGTCGCGAGGACGCTGGGAGTCCCCCCTTCCCAGCAGCCCTGCACCCCATGGTGGCCACATGTGGCCCCTTTGCACACCCCCCTCCACACACGAGCGACGGCCCCTCGGCTTCCCTGGCTGTGTGACCCGCCATGTGTGTTGAGTGGCTCTGGACCCCGGCCACTCGCATCCACTCCTTATGTCCCTCTCCATGTGTGTTCTCTGAATGTGGGGCTGCTCTTCCCGCTGATGTCATGAACATTTATAGATGAGTAAACTCAGGTTTATTGGGGACATGCTTTGTTGCTCCTCTTCTTTCTCTGCCTTTCCATGAAAAGCCTTGACTTGGAACTCATCCTGTCCTTTGGCTGACCAGAAAAAATAAACATGGTGGTGGGGGCTCAACAGCAACTCCTTGAGTGGATACATATTGGCACATCTGCCCATCAGGCTACATCTGGAGGGCCCATAGGGCAGAGGGGCGCCTCAAGGTGCTCCACAGGGAACCTCAGAAATTCTCCTCCTTCTTCTTGGCACCGGAGGTAGAAGCCGGAGCAGAGGCTCTTGGGCCCAAAAGGCCAACGAGAGCTCCTCACCAGGCAAATCTTCTGAGCCACTGGAACCATCCCCCAGTGGAAGGGGCTGCCCCCCACAAGCAGACACCCAGAGGTTGGGCATCCTTCTTACCCAGATTAAGTTTCCTCCTCATCTGGACACTTAGACCAAATGTTGGATGACCACTTATTAAAGCTTCTTTTCATCCAGACACTTGTTTTCCTAGTTGGCTAATGAGGGCTCCAGACAAAATCTTTGAACTTTAAAATCCATTAGCCCTGTTGTATCCATTGAAGACAACTAGATAGACAGAATGCTAGACTTGAAATCAGGCTGACCCAAGTTTATTTTTTTTAATAGCTTTTTATTTACAAGTTACATGCATGGGTAATTTTACAGCATTGACAATTGCCAAACCTTTTGTTCCAATTTTTCCCCTCCTTCCCCCCACCCCCTCCCCTAGATGGCAGGATGACTAGTAGATGTTAAATATATTAAAGTATAAATTAAATACAAAATAAATATACATGGCTGACCCAAGTTTAAAATCAGCCCCTGACATGGACTAACTGTGTGACCCCGGGCAAGTCACCTCACCTCTGCCTGCCTCAGTTTATTAATCTGTTAAAAAAAAAGGGAGTACTAATAACATCTATTTCCAAAAGTTCTTATAAGGATTAAATGAGGGAATACTTATAAAGTGTTCTGTAAAACTTAAATCACATATAAATGCTACCTAGGTATTGTTCTGGTTCTTATTATTATCAAAGATCGTGATGTATTCTCTCCCACATCTCTTAATACCCCACAGAGGTAACTCTGTGGGAAGGGATCTGGGAATACAATTACCTCCTTTTCTTATTTTTAGCCAGTAAATTGGGCTCTTATAGATAATTAGATGTTTAGAAGGTCAAACACCACTGACAAAACAAATGCTTTTCCTGGAGACACAGAAAGCAGAAGAGACTTTATAAAGATTTAACAGAACATGAACTTTCAGAAAATTTCTATCTCAATTTTGAATCAAATCTGTAAATCCATTTTTAAGAAATGGCAAATCTTAGTGATTTTCTGTCCACATGTCCTGTTCTCTCCACTCCCAGGCCTTGTCTTTCTTAGTTCAGGTCTTTCTCATCTCTTACCTAAACCATTAGCAGCACCCTCCCCCTCCTCAGTCTCTCCCCTCTCTAATCTCTCCTTTACACTTCTGCTAAATGAATGTTTCTAAAACATCTAATCAGTCACATCATTTGCTCCATAATAAGAAATAAACAAACTTTCAATAGCTTTCTCTTGCCTTTAGGATAAAATGCAAATTCCCCTCCTCAGCACTTGAAACCCTCATGGATTCTCTCTGACTTCTCCAGGCTTATTGAGTATTTCTCTCCCCATTCCTTCTCTGTTCCAGTCAATCTGACCTGTTAGTCCTCCAGCTTTGTCCAGGTGGGCTCCCATTCTGGAATCTGCTTCCTCCTCACCTCTCACTGAGATCATCTCTTGCTTCCTTAAAACAAAGCAATAAGAAGGATGCCCTGCTTGGGGGGGGCAGCCCCTTCCACTGGGGGATGGTTCCAGTGGCTCAGAAGATTTGCCTGGTGAGGAGCTCTCGTTGGCCTTTTGGGCCCAAGAGCCTCTGCTCCGACTTCTACCTCCGGTGCCAAGAAGAAGGAGGAGAATTTCTGAGGTTCCCTGTGGAGCACCTTGAGGCGCCCCTCTGCCCTATGGGCCCTCCAGATGTAGCCTGATGGGCAGATGTGCCAATATGTATCCACTCAAGGAGTTGCTGCTGAGTCCCCACCACCATGTTTATTTTTTCTGGTCAGCCAAAGGACAGGATGAGTTCCAAGTCAAGGCTTTTCATGGAAAGGCAGAGAAAGAAGAGGAGCAACAAAGCATGTCCCCAATAAACCTGAGTTTACTCATCCATAAATGTTCATGACATCAGCGGGAAGAGCAGCCCCACATTCAGAGAACACACATGGAGAGGGACATAAGGAGTGGATGCGAGTGGCCGGGGTCCAGAGCCACTCAACGCACGTGGCGGGTCACACAGCCAGGGAAGCCGAGGGGCCGTCGCTAGTGTGTGGAGGAGGGGGGTGTGCAAAGTTGGCCACATGTGGCCACCGTGGGGTGCAGGGCTGCTGGGAAGGGGGGACTCCCAGTGTCCTCGTGACTCCACTCGCCAAACACTGGTCTTCTGGGCATATTGTCTCTGTCACCAGACACTGGTCCACTGGGGTTTCTTTCACCTCCAGATTGGGAGTGAGCTGAAATCCTCAGAGGAGAGCAGATTCTGCCTTGCTTTCTCATCTTAAAATCCATAATAATCCCCCTTCCTATCCCTTCCTCCTTCTTCCTGTTCTTTAGAAAAGCAAGGAAGCTCCATCCCAAGCCTGCCTTCCCTTGTCCTCTGAGAGGTTTCGCTCCCCAGGCCTTATATCTCCCTAGCAACGGATTCCCAGCCATGGGGGGCAAGTCTCTCTCTCTCTCTCTTTTTGTTTTTGTCCTTTTTGAGAAGCAATTCGGATTCAGTGACTTGCCTGGGGTCACACTGGTAGTAAGTGTTAAGTGTCTAAATTTGGATTTGAACTCAGTTTCTCCTGATTCCAAGGTTGGTGCTCTATCCATTGTGCCAGCTAGCTGCCAATGGGGCAAGTCTTTAGGAGAAGGTGCAGAGACAATCAACCATTTGATGAGCAGAATCAAAAATGATGAGCAAGGATTTATTATGTCTGCTATGTGCCAGGCCCTGCTCTAGATTCTGGGAATATGGGTATGAGAAAGGAACCAACCTTACTCTCAAACAGTTTACATTCTAATGGAGGAGATCAGAAGTCTACATACAGATACACACACATCTACATATATGTATGTATGTTCATATACATGTTTTAGCTTAAACCTAAACTAAATAACTGCAAATATATAATACCCAATAGTCCCACACAAGGTAACTGGGGAAGTTGAGGGAATCAGGGAGGTCTTTGTGCCAAAAGAATGGAGGGGCAGAGAAAAGGAGAGAGCACATTCTAAGCATGGGGATGGCCCTTGGAAGCTCGGAAGTTAGAGTATCATGGGTAAACAACAGAGAGAAGACCAGTTTGGCTGGATTGCAGAGAAAGAGAGAGATAGACAGACAGAGAAAGATAGAGAGACAGAGACAGAGATAGAGAGACCGAGAGACAGAGACAGAGACAGAGAATGAATAATGTTCAATGATGTTGAAAATAGAGCTTGTAAATATATTGATCTGGGCATCATATGCCAATGATGCTTTTAAATCCATGAGAACTAATGAAAGTACCAAGTATTTTTACTCTTTGCAAAACAGTCTCCTGAGCACTGGGGAATTGAAAAGAAAAACCAGTTCCATTTCTGAGGTTGAACCATTTGAAAGTGTCAAGGACACTGGTAACATAGCAGCATCTGGGAGGATTCTGAAAGTCTAGGAAAAGCTTACAGTCTGGGCTTTAAGCCTTTTCTTTTTTCTCTTCTTGCATCCTGCCCTTTCCAGCTTGCTATTTATTTAAGGGACAGAGGTCCTTTCATAGTACAGAGCAACATTAAAACCAACTTTGAATTTATCTATTTTTTAAAAAAAGTTTTTAAAGACAAACTTTGTGTTTGTACATGAAATATTACTTTTTAAGGGAAAACATTGTCTGTCGAGCCAGCATCAGGCTCTTTGTGTATTTTGGTGACATCTTCTGGCTATTTGGCCATTCAATAGTCTTTCTCCCAAAACACAAGTGATACAGTGGAACTACGACGTATTCCACTAGATGGCAGAAGAGACCATACAACTTAGTGTAAACATATGCAAATCACTTTTCCTCCTCCAGAGGCAGGAAATCCCCCAGGCCATCTATTAGCTTCCCCCATCACAAACCTGAAAAATGTCACCCACTATTTGCTTGAAGACCTCCAGTGAGGGAGAATCCATTTCCACTATGCAGTTTTCACTTTTTCTATTTAAAAAATCATATTATCCCCTTTAGTTTTTATAGTCCCTTCATTTCTGAGACCCTCTCCCTCCCCAGTGGGAAATGGGATAGGAAAAACAATTCAGGAAAACAAAACAAAACATCAAACGAGTCTCACAATATGGGCAATATTTCATACTCATGGTCCCCCCATTTCTGCAAAGAAAGAGAGAAGCATCTTCTCCATTTTTCTGTAGCTTAAAGCTTGGTAGTTATAATTAGTGTAGAGTTTCTGGGTTTTGTCACTATTGTTATCGTTCTTTCTGTTAAAATGATTGGATTCACCGGGCACGTTATTTTTCTAGTTCTGCTTACTTTACTCACATCAATTCCTAGATATCTTCTCAAGCTTCCTTATATTTGCCCTATTCCTTATTTCTTATAGCACAGTAATAGTTCACCATTTGTTTAACCATTCTTCAGTCAGTGCATCCACTGTTTCCTGTGCTCCTTTGTTTCCAGTTCTTTGCACAAACACAAAACACTACTATGAATACTTTGGGGGATATAGAACCTTCCTTTCTGTCTTGGGACTTCCTTGGACTATTTGCCAAGCAAGGTCCTCTGTCCTTATTTTTTTCAGTATATGAATGTGATTTCATCCATGGGGATGCTCCTTGCAAAGCATTTATTCTCTCTGGTAACTCTTATCATCATCTTCCAGTAAATCTTGAGATATGAGGCTGCGAGGGAGAAAGTTCAAATTTTTATTAAATTTTTTATTACAAATTTTTATAAACTAATTTTATAAAAATAAAAATATATTAAAAAGCCCAAAATTTTATGAACAAATTTTTATTAAATACTATGTTCCAGGCACCTTGTCAAGCGACTAAGAGTTGAGCATACAAAAAAGGCAAAAAACGGTCCCTTCTCTTCAGGATGTCACATTGTAATAGAAGGAGACAAGGTACAAATCAGTAAGTATAAACCTGATATAGTGTAAATGGGATGTAATTTCAGAGGGAAGGCACTAGCAGTAAGGGATTCCAAAAAGCTTCTTTCAAAAGGTAGATTTGGAACTAAGTCTTGAAGGAAGTCAGGAGGCACAGAGAGAGAGAGAGAGAGAGAGAGAGGACATTCTAGATAAAGGCTCAGAACTGGAACATAAAAGTCTTGTGAGAGGAGCCTCAATAAAGTCAGAGCTGTTGGATCCTAAGTGAAGGAGAGTAAAAATGAAAAGATGAAAAACTAGGAAATGGCCAGGCTGTAATGGGCTTTCAAAGCCAGAGGATTCTATGTTTGATCCTGAAGCTAATAGGGAGCAATGGAAGTATATTGAGTAGAGGAGTGACATGATCAAACCATTTGGCAGCTGGTTAATGGATAGAATTGAGTGAAGAAACATTTGAGGCAGGCAGACCCATCAGAAGGCTATTACAATAGTCCAGGCTTTCATTTCTCAAATATAGAGAACTGAATCAAATTTATAAGACTACAAGTCATTCTCCAACTGATAAATGGTCAAAGAATATCAAATCTTTATATATATATATATATATATATATATATATATATATATAAGATTTGATATTCTTTGACCATTTTTTGGAAATTGTTTTGAAATTGACCATTGTTTTGAAAATAAAAAGCTTTATATATATATATATATATATATATATATATATATATATATATATAAAGCTTTTTATTATATAAAGCTTTTTATTTTCAAAACATATTTACAGATGTTTTTCAACATTCACCCTTGAAAAACCTTGTGTTCCAAATTTTTTTCTGCCTCTTCCCCAGATGGCAAGTAATCCAATATAGGTTAAACATGTACAATTTTTCTCTACATATTTCCACAATTATGCTGCACAAGAAAAATCAGGTCAAAAAGGAAAAAAATGAGAAAACAAAAAGCAAACAAACAAACAATAACAAAAAAGTGAAAATGCTATGTTATGGTTCCCACAATCCTCTCTCTGGGTGTAGATGGCTCTCTCCATCATTGGAACTGGCCTGAATCACCTAGCTGTTAAAAAGAGCCATGTCCAAAAGGATAGCAAATCACACAGGCACTTTTTAGATCTATATTCATATAAAAATATTCTAAATCATTATTGATTAGAGAAATGCAAATTACAACTCTGAAGTGTCATCTCATGCTTATCAGATTGGCTAATGTGACAAAAATTCAAAATTATAAATATTGGAGACAATGCGGGGAAATTTCTAGAGATAAATTTGAAACTATGGCCAAAGGACAAAGAAACTGCCCATGCCCTTTGATCCAGCAATACCACTAGGATTGTATCCAAAACGCTTAAAATGGAAGGGAATCTGTGTGTACAAAGATGTTTATAGACTCTTTTATAGAGTTGGACATTGAGGGGACGCCTATGAAATTCAGAAAAACCTGAAAAGACTCATGGACTGATGTGAAGTGAAATGAGCAAAACCAGACGAGCATTGTACACAGTAACAGCCATGTTGTATCATGATCAATTATGAATAACTTAGGCTTTTGAGCAATACAGTGAGCCGAGACAATTCCAAAGGACTCATGATGGAAAATGTCATCCATATCCAGAGAAAGAACTGATGCAGTCTGAATGCAGATCAGAGCATATATATATATAATTTTTCTTATTATTTTCATAGCTTTTTCTTTTGTTCTATTTCTTCTTTCTCAACATGACTAATATGGGAATATGTTTTACATGACCGCACATATATAACCTACATGAAAATACCTCCTTTTTCAGGGAGGGATCGATGAGGGAGAGAAAGAGAAAATTTCAAACTCAAAATTTTATTTTATTAAAATTTTTAAAAATTATTAAAATCATCTTTATATGTAATTGGAAAAAAAAGAAATACTATTTAAAGAACAAAAATTAATCCAGGTATGAGGTGAAGAGGGCCTACGGGAGTATAGGAGATTCATGAGTAAAGAGAAGAGGACATAAACATATGATGTTGAGAAGATAGATGTGACAGAGTTGGCAACAAATGGGAAGTTTGTGGTAAGTGAGAACAAGGAGTGGAAGATGACACTTAGATTTTAAGATGATGGAGAGATAGTGGTACCCTACATAGTAAAAGAACAAAAGATAAGAGTTTGGGAAACATAATTCTGATTTAGATATGTTGATGAAATATTCCTTTTGAGGTGCTCACTAAACTGTTGATGATTCAAGGTTGAGCTCAGTAGAAAGACCAAGACTGTCAATATAGATCTTCTAAAAAGACAGAAGTCTGGGTTTATGACAGAAAGCTAGCCCGAACATTACACTTTTCCTTCTTTCCATCTCCACTAATTAGTGACCCTAAGTCACAAGGCAAGACCTTCCATATAAAAGGACCCAGATGGGCAGCTCCCTCTCCTGCTGGCCTCATCTTAGTCCTGGCTATCCTGCCCCTGGGCAATGATAACCTTCCCAGACTCAGTACCCAGCAGAGAACTTAACACGACCTCCCCAGGCCTTCTCCAACTCAGTGATTCTTATCTCCCCTTGCCATTGCCTGTCCTCCACTGTTCACTCCCTGAGTCCTGTGCCTTTTAAGTCAACTCTCCCTCCTACAACATCCCACTTGAGCTCCACCCAGCCCTTCCACTGTGCACTCTGGAGCTCTTGCTCCATAGGTAACAAGCTGACTTTTCTCCAAAACCTTTTCCTTTCTCATTAACTCCATCTTCCCAAATTCCCCAAGACCTGGCTTGGAGGAAGAATACCCAGGTCAGAACCAGAGGTTTCAACCTCAGAATCACATCTTGTTCTAAAACATTGCCGGCAATACCAAGAGGCAGCTAAGTGGCACTGCAGTGGGCCTGAAGTCAAGAAGACTTGGGTTCAAATCCAGTTTCATATACTTTCTACTTGCATGATCCTGGTAAAGTCACTTAACCTCTGCCTCAAATTCCTTATCTGTAAAATGGGCATAATAATAGCACCTACCTCCACTGCTTGTTGTGAGCACCAAATGAGATATTTGTAAAGCGAAGAACGTGGGACAATGATTGGAAACAATGGTCAAGAAATAATCGTTTTCTTTCTTTCTGCCCACCACTGGTGCCCATGACACTGACTATTCTCTCGGGGCCTCCACTTTAGCTACTGCTCCATCTCTGCGAAATGAATCACTTCTTGCTCTGCTGTGTGGTACCCACTGCCTACAGCTGGTACTCAACAATGCTGCCCAATATTCTGACACCATGCTGTCTCTTTGGGACAATGCCAGTGGCTGCTCTTCCTTACTACCCCAAGTACAGGAGTGTCAATAATTGTTTTGTTTTTTTTCCTGGACTGTGTCCATAATCAGCTCGGCTCAGCCTATTTCCTCTATTCCCCATATTTGAGCCAGACTTTGGATTTTCCTAGGGTTGATCTCTCACCCCTTGTTTCTTGGCCACTGTCCAACTGAAGGCCTCTGCTGCCTTGACCTTGTCTTATGAGGTCAACATCAGTGATATAATGCTGACTATCAATATCCTTAGGTTAAGGGCCTTCACTCAGGTCACATTCACCAGATTTGGCAAATGAGAAACAAAATCCAAGTAGCCCAAGGCACAGTGGGATCCTTCCTCAGCTTACCTGACCAGCAGCAGCCACAGGAAAAGACAAAAAAGCATTAACAAGGCCAGTGACTCAATGCTATTCAGCCAGACTAGAGACTGTCTCATCACCATATTGAAGAACTGATGAAAAGATTAGTGTGGCAGTCTCCCTGAGGACTCCTGTAAGCCTTTAAGTGCCACTGGCTTCTCTCACTGTTCACAAAAAAGGATTATTATCAGGGGAGTTAGTTTCACAAAGTTCTCAGGCTTCCTTCATCTCCATCATTGGGAAGAATGGCTTTCACCTCTGCTGGTACCCACATTATTTAGTGTTTCTATGGGATGGCTTAGGCAACTCCAAGGGTTTCCATTTGGTCCTATTCATAACGGTTGGCAGAAAGGTTGCCATAAATGCTTGTATAGGTACCTTTCCTTCCTTCCTAGATTTCCTAATGGCTTTTTCTTCTATGTTCTCTCCCTCCCCCAACTCCATGGAAGCAGAGATGCTTCTGAACTGACATGATAACAATCTGGTTGTTATTTAGCTGCCCCTTATATCAAGATAAGGGATTTAGAGGATGCCTTATGCTTTGGTAGCTTTATACTTGGGTTGTGTTTATCCTTCGTTTCAAAGAGGCCCAATGACACTCATGCTAGATGTCAAGGTACATGTAGAGTTTTCCCAGCATGCCCATAAACTGGACATCAACCTCCTTATCGGTACTATGTTTCAAAAGATTTCATCTCGCTACTTCCCCCAAGTATTTTGCTTCTGTATTCTTTAGAAAAGTTCTTTATCTGATTATTTTTTTTATCATTCCAACCCTCCCCCTTCCTTCCTACCCCAAACCTGTTCTTCTTCACCATGATCCCCAGACCCTTCACCCCTCACTTATTATTACTCCGGCCATCTCCCCTGCACTGACTATACCTTCTTTCCCTTCCTAGTTCTATTTCTCAGTGAATGAGTTTAGCTTTTCCCTGCCCTTTCCTTTTTTGTTCCTTGTCCTTATCTTATTCCCAATCTTGTCAAGCCTTACCTTTGGGTCACTCCTAATGTTTGTTCCTATTAAACAAAGCTGAAGGGAATCACAAAATTGTGTAGCTTGGTCCATTATAAATGGCTGTTACAGAATCTCTACAGGGCCCTTACTGGAGGTTTCATCCTCCACACTAGTGAAAGGGGAGGCTGCCCTGCCTTTTGAGGGGGGCAGGGAGACTAGTACAAGAATGTCCAAACTTGGAGAGACTGACTACACATCTGTGTTCATTTCACTAAGCCACAAAATCAGACCCATACTGCAATGCAAATTATGGTGCCTAAGACAGGGGGTGTTTACCGAGTCTCTATGGACTGCCCAGGTAGAATAACAGCTGCTATTTATTTATTTATTGGGATATAGACACTATTACCATCCCCACTGTACAGATGAGAAAACTAAGGCTCACGTGGGTCAAGTGACAGGCTCAAAGTCACACAACAATGATAATTTTGAAAAAAAAACAAGAAAAAGAATGACAATAATAACAATAATGATGATATCTGGTAATCATTTAGTGTTTTTAAGGTTAGTAAAGTACTCCATAAATATCATTTCTTTTATCCTCACAACAATTCCATAAGGTAAGTGATGTGATTATCTCTATTCTTACATATGAAGAGACTGAGGTAAGTAAAAGTAAACTGGAATGAGATGAAGTGACTTACCTAAAGTCAGACATCTAGGAGGAGAAGCAGCAGGAATGCTAGCAACAGCAGCAGTTGTTAGATGGCCCAGCATGTTGGACGCCCACATCAAGGAAAGAGCGATGCTCTATGAACAAAGCAGAACTGAAGTCACTCAGTATGTGCAACAGGACTAGAAGTAATGATGTTAACAACATTATTATTAATTTAAAGTGTTCAGATTAATGCTAACTGTCATAGCTAGCATTCATAATAGTGTTTTAATATTTCCAAGGTACTTTTTTATAAAGTGGTGTGTCACCTTATCCTCATAACAGCCTTGGAAAATAAGTAACATTATTATCTTCACTTTGCAGATGAAGAAATTGAGGCAGACAGAGGTTAAATGACTTGCTTGGGGTCATGCAGCTAATAATAAGAAAGAGCAACCACAATAGCTATAATTCATATAGTACTTTGTGGTCTACAAAGAACTTTGCAGACTATGTCTCATTTTATCCTTATGACAACTCTGGGAGGTTGGTGCTATCACCATCTCACTTTACAGATAAGGAAATTGAGGCAGATAAAGGTGAAGCTACTTGACCAGGATCAAATGCCAAAATGCAATGATATCAATAAGAACGATAACAATGATGATAATGATAATAATTTTAAAAGTCAGCAATAATTCCAGTAATAATAAGCACTAGTGCCTTAATATGTACAAAGCACTTTAAAAATATTATCTCATTTTTGTCCGGTAACAACTCTGGAAAGCAGGGGTCATTATTGTCTCCACTTTATAGATGGGAAAACAAATGTAGATCAAGGTGAATTGACTTGTCAAGCGTCACACAGCTAATAATAATAACAATGATATTAACAACAACAATAGTGACGATCATAATAGTCAACATTTCTCTAGTGTTCTAGAGAAAACTGTATTTCAATATCAAATTGCTTTCTAAGTATGATTTCATTTCAGAATTAGAACAATTCTGAAAGTTAGGTGCTATTAGTATCCCTACTTTATAGATGAGAAAACTGAGGCACATTTAGGTCAAACAATTGCCCAAGGTCACATAGCAAATTACAATTCTACTGTAAATGATCATAATAAAAATAATAACAATAACAACCACAAAAATAATGAATGGAATAATAATGATAAACAGTGGGCAGCATTTCCATAGCACTTGAAGTTTTCCAAAAACTTTACAAATATGATTTCCTTTTATCCTCATAACAGTATTGGGAGTTTGCTGATGATATTACCCTTATTTTACAGATAAAGAAACTGAGGTAGGGGTCAAGTGACTTGTCCACAGCTATTATCTTTTCTTTTCTCTGAAGAACTTTGGAATTGTGTGGCATGGGAGACCCTGGCACAGCTCTGCCCAGCATAGCTCACCCTTATCAGAAAAGGTGCTATGCTCTATGAGCAAACACAATGGAAATAGCTCAAAAGAAATGCAAAACGAGCTAAGTTTGAGCATCTGCCCCAAATGTCCACATGGACAGTTTGTACCCAACCTGCGACAGAGCTTTCTGAGCTTACGTTAGTCTGATCAGCCCCTCAAACACCTTGAAACTTGACTCCAACACAATGATGTCATTTTTGTCCTTTTGAGAAAGAACAGCACCAAACCACCCACCAGGGCCCCATAGTTATTAAAAGAAGGAACAGGAGTGATGATGCAGAGGAAGAGGATATTAACAAGAACAACAGCAGCTTCAACAAAAACAACAATGTTAACGATCACAGTCACTGTTCCTATAGGGCTTAAAGGTTTACGAAGTTCTTTTTGACCATTATTTCAGATGATTCTCAGAATGATTCTTGGAAGTGGGGCTCTTAATTATGCCCCAATGGACATATGGCAATTCGGAAGGAGAGATCAAGTACTTACTTAGCCTAGTGTCACAGAGGTAACCATAGTTATATAAAAAAAAATAGCAATACTAATTGTAAAAGAGATGGTGATGTCAATCAAAATGGTAACAGCAATGTTGTAATAATGAATAATCTGGCATTCAGAGACTCTTTGAGTTTGCAGGTTGTTTTACCAATTTCCCAAACTCATGTTATACTCAGAACAACCCTGGGATGTAAGGGTTATTAGTATGTCTATTTTAAATGTGAGAAAACTGAAGCAGGCCTAAATCAAGAGACTTAGCCAGAGTAACACAGTAGCACATTACTAATGGTAGTGAATGATAGAAACAACAACAGCAGCAACAAAATAACAGTGATCATAATAATGGTTAACATTTATGTATTACTTATATTTACAAAACAATTTACAAATAACTAATTTTATCCTCATAAAACCCCTGGGAGGTGGTTGCTATTATTTTCACAACCTTATAAATGAAGAAAATGAGACAGAAAGTGGTCAAGTGACTTGCCCAGAGTCACACAGCAAATAATAATATCAATAATTTGATTTTTACTATTAACAACTTAATATTATAGTCATCATATCCAGCATTTATTGAGTATTATAAATATGAAAAGCACTTTATAAATATTATCTCAATGTATCCTCAGAACAAGCTTGGAATGTAGGTGACACGATTATCCCCATTTTACAGAAGACAAAAATGAGGGGCCCATAGATAAAATAACATAATAAATTAGAATAATAATGAAAAGAATTAAAATGGCAACAACAGTAAGCATAAAAACAATAATTGTATTGTTATTTAAATAACAGTATTTAGCATCACATAGCACTTTAATGATTACTGAGAGCTTCATAGATTATTATCTCATTTTGTTTCACAACAAGCCCAAAAGGCAAGAGCTTGTCTCCACTTTACAGATGTGAAAACTAATGGACACAGAGGAGAATCAACTTGTCCAGGGTCACTCAGCTAGTAATAACAACATTAATGCTAGGTTTTTTTTTTAATGTACATTTTTACAGCGTTACAAGGTTTACAAATTGCTTTACCAATAGGGTTTCATATGATACTCAGAACAAACCTGGAACAGAGTTTTCTATTAGTATTCCCACTTTACAAATGAGAAAACTGAAGCTGTGAAAGCAGTAAAGCTACTTGCCTAGGCTCACCCAGCATACCACAGCAATAGCAACAAGAAAAAAATAATTTTAAAAAATAATGAATGGAATAATGATAACAATCATGGAATTTATAAAGCACTTTAAGCATCTACAATGTTTTACAAGTATTATTTCATTCTATTGTCACAGCAGCCCTAAAAGTCTGGGGGTATTGTTATCCTCATTTTATAGATAAGGAGGATCAGGTAGGGATCAAGTGACTTATCCATGGACACACAGCAATTAGTAAGAAAAATAGTGTCAGTAATGAAGGTAATAATAATGTTGATAATTACAGTCAATACTCATGCAATGCTTTAAAGTTTTCAAAGTTCTTTACAAAAATAATTCCATATGATTCTCAAAAATGAATTTTAGAGCTAGGTGTTTTGCTTATTCCCACTTTCCTTGGGATGAATCTTAGGCCGAGTTTAAATGACTTGCCCAGGGTCCCAAACACAGTGGTAATTATAATAGTTAAGAACAATGATAAAATAGTCCAAATGATGATGTTAATACTGAATGATTCATAGTTAAGAATAATAGCAAATAATTAACAGTTAACAAAGGTAATATAACAACAATAGGAACAGTAGAAAAGAAGAGGAATCGATTACATTCGCCAAGAACTTCAAAGTTTGAGAAGGCCTTTATAAATGTTAACTCATTTACTCTTAGAACAACACGAGATGAAGATCATATTAGTCTCTCCATTTTGCAGTTGAGAAGTATAAGGCAGAAATAGATAAAGTGGTTCACTCAGAATGATCCAGCTACTTTTTGCAGTAATAGAAATGACAATCATAATAGTCAAGGTAATAGGATAATAATGATAACAACACTCATAGCCATGGTGATAGAAAGACTAATAGTCACCAAAAAACCAATGACCTAGTAATAATAGCAGTAAAACTAGTAGGAATAGTGACCGGAATCATAAGAGCAACCGGAAAAGCAATAGGAACATTAAAAAGCAACAATATTAGTAATGGCAACAGCAAATAGCAATAGTCAAAGTGACAGGAAAAATGACAACATCCGTAAGAGCAAAAGTCATAACGATAATACCAAAAGCAACAGTAAGAACAACAATCGAAGCAAAAGAAAGAACAACAGTAAAGGCAAGAACAAGAACAAAAGTAATAGCAACTGTAACAGCAACAACATGACCAAAAGTAACAGCAAGAATAAATGTAACAAAAATAACGGTAATTGCAGCAGTAACATTAACAACAGGAACAGTAAGAGCAAAAGGAACAGCAACAGTAAAAAAAAACGTAATAGTGAAAGCATCAAAATAGTAATAATAACAACAGTAATAGAAACAATAATAATAACAACAAAAGGAAGAGTAAAAGTCAGTATAACAAAAACAACAGTAATAGTAAACGCAATAATACCACCAAAAATAATGATAAAAACAACAACAACAGCAAAAGGAACAGTTATAGTAACAGCATCACAAAAGTAACAGAAGCAATAACATAACTAACAGTAACAGCAACAGGAACAATATTTGCATCAATAATAGCAACGGCAAGAGTAAGGACAACAGCAGGAGCAAAAGCAATGCAACCACTCCAGTAACAGTAATAATAATAGTTTGCATTCATAGAACATTCTAGATTTCAGAAGTTGCTGGATACAGATATTTGCTGTTCTAATAGTAAAAGCAATATTAATAGCTACAGTGATGGTCTCTATCATCTCCTTTTATTCTCAGAACAATCCTGAGTTGGAATTGCTATTAGTGTCCCCACTTAACAGATGAGAAAACTGAGGCAGATCTAGGACAAATGATTTGTCCAAGGTCATATGGAAAGATACAATAATACTTAAATGATAATAATAAAACAGCCTTAAGAATATTAGTAAAATAGTGAATGGAATGATAATGGTCAGGAATTCTATAGTACTTTTAAGTTTTCCAAGATACTTTGTAAAATTATTTTATTTTTATCCTCCCAATAACACTGGGAGTTTGGTGATGTTATTATCCCCACTTTAAAAATAAGGAAACTAAAACAATAGTCAATTCATTTGGCTAGTTCACATAGCTATTCATAATCATCATAATAATGATCATAATGGAAAATGAATCTACTAATAATAATTGTCAGTATTCGCAAAAACTGATAAAGTTTACAAAGTTTTTTAAAATGTTGTTTTATGTGATTCTCAGAACAACTCTTGGAAGTACTTCCTTTGGATATCTCCATTTCACATATAACAAACTTGAAGGAGAAATCAAGTATCTTGCCCAGGGTCACACAATTAGTTGAAAGTGTAATAGTAATAGCAGTGGTTATTAATGGTTATAGTCTAATTAGCAAAAATAATAGCAATAGAAATAAAAATAGGAATAGAACTGATAAGGAAATAAAAAAGAATAATTGCTATTTGTGGGGAAATTTGATATTTTTGAAGTGCTTTACAAATATTATCCTATTGTCCTCTTAGAAGCACCGCAGAATGCAACTGCTAATAGTATCCCCACTTTACAAATGAAAAGAAAATGTGATAATATTTATTAACCATGGAACCACCAACCATGGAAGTTTGTTGATGCAATTACTCCCATTTTACAGATAAGGAAATGAAGGCAGAGATCAAGTGACTGGTCCAGGATCACAAAACTATTGGTAGATGTAATAGTGGAAATGATGATGATGATGATGAAGATGATGACAAAATAATTATAATAAGAAGAAATAGTCATTTTTCATGAAGGATTTTAAGATTTACAGATGTCTTTCCAAATGTATCATTTCAGCCTCAGAATGATATTTGCAGGTAGGTGCTCTGATTATCTCCACTTTAGATGACAAAACTGAAATGGATGTCAAGGCATTTGTTCAGGGTCACATAGCTAGTTATGGTAGCAAAAGTGAGATGATGGTAGTAGTAAAGCTAATGTTAATATAATAGCAACTCCAATCCCAATCCCAATAAGAGGAACAGGAATAGGAACAGGAAGATGAATAACTGGTATTACTCTAAATACTCTAAAGAACTTTAAAACCTTATCTAATTTCATTCTCAGAACAAGCCCAAAATATAATTGTTATTACTATCCCTATTTTCTATATGAGAAAACAGAGGTAAAAATAAGTCCAGTGACTTGAACAGGATCACAAAGCTTGTTACAAAAGTATTAGCAATGATTATTAGCAAATTAGCAAAATGTTAATAGCATGAATAATAGCAATATTAACAACTGAAATAAGAATCCTGGACTTCCATAGGTGTTTACAAAATGTTTTATTTCATTTTATTCTTAGAACAACCTTGGGATATAGGTGCTATTAATATCCCCACTTTACAGATGAGAAAACTGAGTTAGATACAGTTGACCCTGGGCAAGTCACTTGATTTCTGCTTCAGATTTATCACATGTGAAATGAAAGTAATCCAAGAATTGTTCTGAAAATCACATGAAATAATATCTTTAAAACTTTGTAAATCTAATGAATTATAAATAAATCTTCATGAATGTTGACTATTGTTATCATCATTATCACTATGATCATTACTACTATTCTAAATAACCACGTGAACCTAGGCATGTCACTTGACACATTGCTTCAATTTCCTTATCTTTGAAGCATGGATAATAATATCACCAAATTCTCAGGGTTGTCATGACGATAAAATGAAACAATTTTTGGTAAAGTACTTTAGAATACTCAAAATGTTGTATACTAATACTGGCCATTAGTATTCCCTTCACTAGTTTATTATTATTCTTAATATTGTTTAATAGTAATTATTATATTTAATATTATTCTTAACATTGTTTTATTATGATTTCTAGAATCATTGTATTTTTCCATGTGATTTTGTCACTTATTCTATATCTCCTTCAGTTTTCTCATTTGTCAAGTGGAGACACTAAAATATCAGCAAAAACAAGATCAAAAGTAAGAGCAACAATAAAAGCCACAAAAAAGTAACAGGAACAACAACAAAAGTAACAACAATGGGAAGAGCAAAAATAACAGAAGCAGCAATAACAAAAACAACAACAAAAATAACAATAGTGAAAGAAACAGCAACAATAAAAGTAACAAAATAACAGTAACTGAAATAGTAAAAGTAACTGGAACAGCAAGAATAAAAATGACTAATAGTAATAGCACAAAAGCAAATATAACTAATAATAATAGCAACAGTAAGAACAAAAGTAACAGGAGCAGCAACAATAACAGTAACATCACACAGTAATGACAACCAAAGTAAAAGCAACAGAAAAAATAACAGTAATGTTACAGCAAACCCCAAAGGAACAGTAAATATATAACAGCAAAAACAAAAGAGCAATAGCAACAGTAAGAGCAAAAGCAAAAACAAAAAGAACAGCAACAGTAACAATAAGATAATAACAACAATGGTAACAATAAGTAATAGCAACAGTAAAAGCAACAAAAAAGTATCAGTGACAACAGCACAACAGAAACAACACCAACGGTAATAGTAAAAATAATAACAACAGCAAGAACAAAAGTAACTGTAAAGCAACAATTACAAAAACAACTACAATGATAGTAACAATAGCAACAGAAAAAGTAATAATTACAGAAACAACAAAAGTCATAGTAATAGCAAAGGCAACAGTTACAAAAATAAGAATTATAGGAACAATAACAGCAGCAACAACAATAACATAAACAACAAAAGGAACAGTAATAGTAACCACAACAGCAAGAGCAGAAGCAGAATTATAACAGCAACAGTAAAAAGCAACATCAACAACAAAACTAAAAGTAACATCAACAGTAAGAGTAAACACAACAACAAAAGTAACAGTAACAACAACAAAAATAATAGCAGCAGTAAGAGTAAAAGTAATGGCAACAGTAAGCAAAAGTAACAATAACAATAAAAGTAATAATATTAGCAAAAGCAATAGTAGCAGTAAAATCAACAGCAACAATAACTGTAACAAAAATAACAGTAACTGCAATAGTAACATTAAGAATAAGAACTGGCAAGAGCAGAAGTAACAATAACAGTTACAAAAAGAGCAACAACAATAATAACTGACAGCAATGGTAGACAGCAGCAGTAACAATAAAAGCAACAGCAAAAAAACCAAAGTAACAACTATAGCAACAACAAAAATAATAGTAATGGCAAGAGGAGAAACAATAGTAACAGTAAAAGCAACAGTTACAGAAATATTAACAGTTATAGTATTAAGAACAGCAACATAAACAACAATAGAACGGCAATAATAATAGTAACAACAATAGAAAGAGTAAAAGCAAAATTGTAAAAGCAACAGTAAAAGGAATACCAACAACAAAAGTGACAGTAACAGCAAATGTAATGCTAACATTAAAAACAATAAGAACAGGAACTGTTTTAGTAACAACAAGAACAGGAACAGTAGTAGTAAAAGTAAAAGCAATAGCAACAGTAAAAGTAACTTTGACAGGAACAGTTACAACCATGATAACAGTGAAAGTAATAGTACAGCAATATCAAGAGTAACTTCACTGGCACCTGTAAAGGTAACAATAACAGTAACTGCAACATGAACAAAAACAACAGGAACAACAACAACAGAAGTAACAGTAATAACAGTAAACACCACAGTAATAATAACAAGCAAAGGCAAGAGTTATAGTAACAACAACGACAGGGACAGGAATAACAATAGCTATAGAAAAAAAAAAACAACAGCAACAGTCACTATGACAATAGGAACAGCAATAACAAAAGCGACTGAAATAGTAACAGTAACGACAAAATTAACAGTAACAGCAATGGTAACAGTAATAGGAACAGCAACAATAAGAATAACAGCAATAACAAAAGTAATGGTATGAACAATAGCAAGAATAAAAGTAAATGCTATAACAACAACAGTAACAGTAATAGTAACAGCAACAGGAATAGTTACCACAACAGTATTAGTAACAGTAACACCAATAGCAAAAGTAACATTAATAGTAAGAGTATAGTAACAATCACATCAACATAGTAGTAGAAGCACCAACAACAAGAGAAAATATAAATGCGGCAGCAGAAACAAGAAAAATAATAGCAACAGCATCAACAACAGTGATAATAGCAATAGTAATAGCAAACATAACAGTAACAACAAAAGGAAGAGAAAAAAATCAATGTAACAGTAACAAAAACAGTAACAGCAATGATGCCACAAAAGCAATAGTAACAACAAAAGGAACAATGATAGTAACAGAATAGCAAAAGCAAAAGTAATAGCAATATTAACTACAAAAACAATAGTAACAGCAACAAGAAGAGTAATTGTATCAGTAATAGCAACAATAACAGCAGAAGCAAAATCAAATGCAACAGCAACAACAAAAGCAATACTAACAACAGCAATGACACAACGATAACAGCAACAACAGCACAACAGTAACAGCAAAGAGCAAAGGAAATGCAACAGCACCAGTAATAGTAACAGTTTACATTCATAGAATATTCTGAGATATGAGAAGTAATGAATACAGATGTTTTCATCATAATATAAATAGCAATGTCGATAGTTGTTTTTATGGTATTGATTATCTCCTTTTATTCTCAAAACAATTTTGAGATATAGTTGCTTTTAGTGTCTCCACTTGACAAATGAGAAAACCGAAGGAGATATGGAATAAGTGACCAAATCACATGGAAAAAATACAATGATTCTAGAAATCATACTAAAACAATATTAAGAAGAATAATAAACTAGTGAAGGGAATACTAATGGCCAGTATTAGTATACAGCATTTTGAGTATTGTAAAGGACTTTACAAAAATTGTTTCATTTTATCATCATGACAACCCTGGGAATTTGGTGATATTATTATCCATACTTCAAAAATAAGGAAATTGAGGCAATGTGTCAAGTGACACGCCTAGGTTCACATGGTTATTTATAAGAATAATAGTAATGATCATAGTGATAATGATGATAACAACAATAGTCAACATTCATGAAGATTTATTCATAATTCATAAGATTTACAAAGTTTTTAAAATATTATTTCATGTGATTTTCAGAACAATTCTTGGATTACTTTCATTTCACATAGGACAAATCTGAAGCAGAAATCAAGTAACTTGCCCAGGGTCACACAACTAGTTAAAAATGTAATAATAATAATAATAATGATAACAGTAATGGTTATAGAAGTAATAATTGTATTATTATTAATAATAATAGAAATAGAAACAATATGAATAGGATTGATGAAGGAAGAGGAACAGGAATAGTTGCCACTCATGGACAATTTCATATTTTAAACATGTTTTACATATATTATTTCATTGTATTCTCAGAATAAGCCCAGGATGTACTTTCTAAGAGAATTCTCACTTTACAAATGAAAAAAAATGAGATAATATTTGTAAAGGACTCTAGGAACATCAAAACAACCAACCGTGAAAATTTGTTAAAACTATTAGTAGGTATAATATTAGAGATGATGATGATGATACTGATTTTAATAAAGATGATAAAATAATGATAATAAGAAATAGTCAATATTCATGAAGGATATTAAAGTTTACAGATATCTTTACACATATCATTTCATCTTCAGAATGATATTTGCACATAGGGTCTCCACTTTACACATGACAAAACTGAAGCAGATGTCAAGGGACTTGTTCAGAGTTACGCAGCTAGTCATTGTACTAAAAGTGAGAGCAATGATAATAGTAATAGTGAAGGTAATGGTAATAGCGATAGCAATATGAGGAACAAGAATAGGAACAGGAAGATGAATGATTGGCAGGCATAGCAGGCTCTAAGATTTGTAGAAATACTTTTAAAATATTATCTAATTTAATTCCTTGAACAACCCTCAAATATAACTGCTGTTTTAGGCTTTCCACTTTCCAGATAAGAAAACTGAGGTAGATATAGGTAAGTGACTTGAGCAGTTTAGTAGTAATAGTAACAGTAAGGGTAATGTCAGTAGTATTTGTAACAATAATAGAAATACTATTAGCAATAGCAATAGTAAAGATAATAGTGATTGTTGTGTTTGTAGAATCTTCTGAAGTTCGTAAAGTACTTTACAAATACAATCTCATTTCATTCTCAGAATAATTCTGGGGTTTGGGTACTATTAGTATCTATCCTTTACAAGTTAAGCAACTTGCTCAAGATCGCTCAGCAAGTTACACTGATACCTTGAATTGGTGTTAATAATAAAAGCATCAATAATAAATATAATTAATAGAATCATGATGATAATAATGGTCAGCATTCATAGAGAGTTTTGCTTTTCAAAGTGATTTAGAAATAGTGCTTCATTTTGCCTCTGCTCTACAATCTTGGGAATTTGGTAGTGTTATTATCTGCAGTTTACATATAAGAAAACTGAGGGTAAGGTCAAGTGACTTGGCCAGGGTCACACAGCATTTAGTAAGAGTAATAGCAGATTATAGTAAGAAAAATAGCCACAACTCCAGGCTTGCAAAGATCTTTAAAAATATAATTTTATTTGATTCTCAAAATGATCCAAGGAAGTAAGTTCTCTGATTAAGCTCAATTTCCATATGATGAACCTGAGACAGAGGTCAAATGTCTTGCCCTGGATCACATAGCTAGTGTTAGTAATGGTAATGGTGATTGGTAATAATAATAGGTATAATGATAATAATAATAGTAATAGTAATTATATTAATAGTAGTAACAATAGTTATATTTGGCATACAGAGTACTTTGAGATCTGGGAAGTCCTTTACACATTTTTCTTTTCTTTTCACAACTTTTTCCAGGAGCTCCTTTTCTTTTCACAACTCTAGTAAAGATGCAATTGCAAATTGCTATTTATCAAATGTTAAATATGCAAATGCTAAAGAAGAGAAAATCAATACAGACACAAGTCAAATGACTTGCCCAGGGCCACACTGCAAGTTGACAAGGAAGTTGAAAGTGACAAAAGTAAACATTATGTAAACAAAACTACAACAAAGATAAAAAATAATAAATAGAATAATAATGCTAATAATGTTCAGAATTCATATTGTGCTTCATATTTTCCAAAATGCTTTTCAAATATTATTTCATTTTCTCCTCACAAGAACCCTGGAAATTTAGGGATTTTATTATCCCCACTTTTCAGATAATGAAACTGAGGCATCAAGCAAGTGCCTGTTCTAGGGCCACATAGCTTAGTGGAAGTAATTATAGTTATGATGATGAAGATAATAAATAGTCAACATTCATGTATTACTTTAAGATTTCAAAGCAGATTTGAAAATATTATCTCATTTGAGCCTCAGAACAACCTGGGGTCTAGGTGCCATTTTTATATCCTCTCTTTACAGATGCAAAAGCTAAGGCAAACCTAAGTCAAATGATTTTATCAGAGTCACATAGTATATTATTATTATATAATGTTAATTGTTCAGAAAATAATAATCACTGGAAGAACAAGAACCACAAAAACAACAAGCACCCCTACCACTGTAACAGCTAGGATTCGTACAGTACTTTCATATTTCAATTGCTTTCAGTCATGTCTGACTCTTCATGACTTTTCTTTGCAGAAATACTGCCATTTCCTTCACCAGTTCATTCAAAAAGAGGAAACTGAGATAAATAGGGGAAAGTGATTTGTCCAGGGTCACATGGCTAATAAGTGTCTGAGGCTGGATTTGAATTTAGGAAGATAAGTCCTTCTGACTTCAGGTGCATCACTACATCCCTGCAGCACCATCTAGCTGCTTCTGCTTTCATATACATCAGATTCTTTACAAATATCTTATTTCTTCATCATAACAACCCAGGAAAGCACATGCCATTATTAGTCCTAATTTACAGATGTCAAAACTGCATTGACTTGCACAGTCACACAGCTAGCAATAATAATAATGATATTAATAATAACAGTTATAATCACAGTGACGTTTGTCAGCTTTGATGTGATGTGATGTTTTTCAAAAGGCTTTATAAATATTATTTCATTTGATTTTCAGAATAATCCAGAGGGCTAGATGCCATTATTGGGCTAATAACTCTTTTCAAATGTGTAAATTGAGAGAGAGTGAAGTCAAATGACATGCTTAGAATCACACTGCAAGTCATAACAATAACGACAATAACAACAACAAGAACAACAACAACAACTATACCTGGAATTCATATTCTGCTTTTTGGTTTGCAAAGGGCTTTATAGACATCATCCCACAATCCTTAGAATTCATGCAGCTATTGTTCATACTTTACAAATAAGGAAATTGAGCTAAGGGTCAAATGACTTACCCAGGGTCCTATAGCAAGTAACAATTAGAATAATTCTGATCCTACCACCAATAACAATCACAACCACAATAGCAACAATAATAGCAGTCAACATTCAATTAGGGCTCTGAGATTTGCAAAGCATTTTCTAAATGTTATCTCATTTTATGCTCAGAAGAATCTCAAGAAGTAAGTGCCTTTATTATTCCCACTTTACAAATGAGAAGACTGAGGGAGACAGATCAAGCAAGTTGCCTAGAGTCACACAAGTAATAATAATGATTTCAGTAATAATGATGTTTCTAATCAGCATTTCTAGAGCATTGTTAGCTTTTCAAAGCGCTTTACAAATATTTGGTCCTCAGAACTATCCTGGGTGGTAAATGCTGTTAGTATCCCCATTTTACAGAAAACTGAGGTAGATATATGTCCAACAACTTGTACAGGGTCACACAGCAAGTTATAATGACAATAAAAAGCAGCAGCACAAATAATGATCATGATAATAATGAGAATGACGATGGTCAGCACTTATATAATGCTTTAAGGTTTCCAAAGTGCTTTGTAAAAATTATTTCGTTTTATTCCTCATAGCAACCCTGATAAATTGGGGATGTTATTGTCTCCACTTTAGAGCCGAGGAAACTGAGACAGAGGTCAAGTGATTTATCAGGATCCCACAGCTAGTATTAGTAGTAGTAATAACAGTAATAATGAGTACTAGTAATAATAGCTGACAGTTACATAAGGCTTTAATTTTTGCCACGTGCTTTACAAATATCTCATTTTATCCTCAGCATAAATTAGGGAAGTAGGTAGCTTTAGTAACTCTATTTTACAAATTAAAAAAAAAAAAAAAAGACCTGAGGCAGTCATAAGTCAAATGGCCTACCCAGAGTGACATGGTAAATGCTATTGATAATGATAAGGATGGAGCGACTAGAGGGTACCAGGCTTGAAAGTCAGGAAAAATCATCTTCCTGTGTTCAAATCTGGCCTCTGAAACTTATTAACTGTCTGACCCTGGGCAAGTCACTTAATTGTTTGCTTCAGTTTCCTCGTCTATAAAATGGCCGACAGCATCTCTGCCAAGAAAATCCCAAATGGGATTCCCATTTCAACTCACAGAATTGAACACGATTGAAATGACTGAATAACAACAACAATAACAATAATAGTCAGCATTTATCTAGTGCTTTACATTAATAAAGAATTTTATGAATATTATCTCACTTGATCCTCATGACAACCTTAAGAGGGAGCCACAGCACTTATAATCCCCATTTTAGAGATGAGGAAACTGAGAGAGAGAGAGGTCCCTGACTACAGAGCCACTGCTTGGTCCAGAGCAGTTGATCCTCATTTTAGAGATGAGGAAACTGAGACAGAGAGAGATCCCTGACTCCAGAGCCACTGCTTGATCCAGACCAGTTGATCCCCATTTTAGAGATGAGGAAATTGAGACAGAGAGAGATCCCTGACACAGAGAGAGATCCCTGACTCCAGACTCAGTGCTTGGTCCAGAGCAATTGATCCCCATTTTAGAGATGAGGAAACTGAGACAGAGAGAGATCCCTGACTCCAGAGCCACTGCTTGATCCAGAGCAGCTGATCCCCATTTTAGAGTTGAGGAAAGTGAGACAGAGAGAGGTCCCTGACTCCAGACCCAGCAGCATCACTAGCTGCACTGCAGGGAGATATCTGCCAGGGCTGACCAGCACGGACTCCAGGGGGTTGGTGGACTGGCTTTCTTATGCCCTAGAGCCCAAGAAAATTCTTCCAGGCTTCCAGACTTTTCCCTCTAGATTATTCAAGTCTAAGGAATATTTTTTAAAATATAACATTGTATTATTCTTTCCATTCCACCTTCAAACTTTCCCCCCTAAGGGCCATGTTGATGCCTTTCAGGAAAAATTAAAAACAGCTTGCCAGGTACTCTAATAGAAATTCCCAATGTACCTAATGTGCGTGATGTACTTACAGGGGAGACAGGAACAACAAACATTTATTATACATCTGCTGCACGCAGGTCGCTGTTCTGGGCATTGCAGAAGACACAGAACATGGGCTAAAACCTTGTCTACTTCTTGGTTTGAAGGCAGAAAATAAACAGAATTCAAATGGATCTTGGAGCTCATTGTGTGATTGCAAGATTCCCCCAGCTTCACCACAGGAGGTCCCCCCACCATACTAGAAGTCTTCTTTTCTCCCTCTCTCAACAATAGAGGGGGGGGTGCTGCTGGAACACTGTCCCTCATCACATGCCCTCTTCTTACCAGCTACATGACTAGCAGATGTCCCTTTTTTCTCCCTCTATATGTTCCCACTTGCTGACCTCATCAGCTCCCATGGATTCAATTAGCATCTCTATGCAGATGGCTCTCAGATCCATTTGTCCAGCCGCAAGCCCTCTCTCGGCCCTTGGTTTTACATCAACAGCTCCCTGTTAGACATCTGTAACTGGGTGTCATGTAAACCTCTTAAACAACACAGCTAAAGCCGGACTCATTATCTCCCCTCCACAGCCTCCCGTTTTTTCTCCCCTCTCACTAATCAAAGCAGCGCCACACTCTCCATTGCCATGTACCAAGTGCCCGTGTTTGCAGCCTCTCTTGGACCCCCCCCCCCGTCTGTCCTGCTACAGCCACCACCCTGGCCCTCGTCCCCTCCTGCCTGGATTCTTGCAGCATCCTGCTGGTGGGTCTGTCAGCTTCAAGCCTCTCCCCACTGCTCTATAGCCTCCTCTCAGCTGTCAAATTGATCTTCACAAAGCTCAGGCCTGACCATGTCACTTCCCTGATCGATAAACTACTGGCTCCTGATTACCTCCAAGATAAAATAAAAAATTTTCCATTTTCCTCTAACAGACCCTTCACAAATTGGCACCTTCCTCTCTAACTTCCTAGGCTCACACCTCCAGGAGCCACTGCCATTAGCTCTCATGCTGTTCCACACGCAGGACACTCCAGTTCCCACTGACTTCATGCCTTTCCAGTGGTCACTCCCCCCTCTGTGCTTGCATGTTCCCCTCTTCTTACCTCTAGCTCTTTTCTCAGCTCAAATCCTGCCGTTTGCAGGAGACCTCTCCTAGGCCTCCTCACTGCTTATGCCTTCCTTCTATAATTGCATCCAGTTTTCTTTGAATATACCTTGCATGTACACCGTCATTTCTGTGTCGTCTCCCCCACTAAAATGGGGGCTCCTCAAGAACAGGAACTGTCATCTGCCTCTCTTTACATCCCCGGCACTTAGCACAGTGGCTAGCACAGTTTAAGTGCTTATATAATGTGTGCTTGGCCATCTGACTTGGCTGGACTTTCCCCAAATTCCTACATTATTTTTAAGCTAGAATATCTTGCTCTTCTCTGTTGCCCCCGTGACGTCCCCATCTAATTCTCTCGGGGCAGCTGTGCTTCAGATCTTGCTGTTTTATTGCAACATCAGGAGTCTGTGTGGAATGAAAAGACGGGCTCTTGCTTTTGTGAAAAGGCAGGGGGCAGCATAGATGCATCACCATTTCCTAAAAGTAATCCAGTCGGGGCCGTTTTGAGGCTGGTTTTTTCCATCTTCTGTTCATATCTGGGCTCCAAATGCTGTCCATCTATATACTGTCTCTTTCAAATGTCCATACTGTCTAGCTGACAGGAGACACACACAAATAAAGATGATTATAATTTAGTCTAGAATTGAGGATTTTGAATAGAGCAGGAAGCTTGCTATGCTGGGCCTGGATTCAGAAACAATGAGGTTCAAATGTTGCCTTGGATCCCCAGCCTGAAAGGTTGCCTCCTAGATCTAGAGCCGGACAGAACCTCAGAGGCAGGAGAAAATGAGAACACAGAGACCCAGGAAGGGAAGGAACCTGCCCAGAATCACCCAGACTGTAAGTACTGGTGCTGGGATTCCAGGAGGTACCATTACTTGGAAATTAAGCTCTCCTAAAGGTCAATATTCTTCATTGTACCACAGTGTGCCATTTAGGATATGGGGGAATAGGAGGAAATCGCTTGCTGAATCTCAAGTATTCTCATCTGCAAAATAGGGATGAAATTACTCCATTACCTACCTCAACTAGCACCCTTTAAAAATCAAGTGGAAAAAAAAATAGACCATAAAATCTAACAGAAATGAATGCCCAAAACTATCTTCACATGTATTTGGAAAAATAAAACAGTATTGAAGGGGAAAAAAAGAATATAAAGTGGATCACAAGCCTTAAAATGCCATCTAAATATCAGCCATCCCTGTGATTTTAAGTGCATCTAAGAGCTCACAGCCAACAAGACAATAACAAGTAAATCAACAAACATTTATTAAACGTGCCAGGCTAAGCTCTGGGAATACAAATACAAGCAGAAAGGGAATCCCTGCTCTTATGGAACTACATTCGAATAAGGGAAGGTTACATGGAAAGGGAGGCTGAAAATTAGAAGGGAAGGGGAGCTATCCAGTGCAGGAAACAGTGAAAGGAGAAGGGAGAGAGGATTTTCTCTCAAGAGGCATTCCAGCTGGAGACAAGACCCATACAGAACAATTCAAGAAAAATCATGAGATGACCTGCCTACGAGCCCCTGATGCTTCAGCATGCTTAGAGGATTTCAGATTGATTATCTCTTGTGTTTCTCACAAATCCTTGCAAAGTAGATGACATGAATATTCTTATTTCCATTTTATGGACCAAACTTGGAGAGCACCAGTGAGTGTGACAGCAAGACTCCGAGTCAGGCTTGAGACTCCATGTCTAGTACTCTGTGATTAGTCCAGGTTTTCCATGAAAAGAGCAGTTTTTAGAGAAAAGAAAACATCCACAGATAACATAATATACCGTTCTGAGATACATGATATACATATGATTCTGTATTAGTACTTAGGAAATTAGTTCTGCCCATAAGTGAACAAGAATTCCTCTCAGTTACCCTTAGAAAGCAGAGCAAAACAAAGGCCCTTTCAACACTTGGAACTAGCTATCATGAGCCAACTCGTGGCCTTTATCCTAGAGACCCAACTTCAGTTCATTCAAACAGTCCTCACCAACTCTAGGCTCATCAAGCATCTCCAGGGCTCTTTTCTGGACACTCCATGTCCTTCCTAAAATGCAGTGCTCGATGTAGTCTCATTTGGGGCCAATGGGCCTATCAACTCCCTAGACTTAGTGGTATGGTGAATAGCATGCTGGACCTAGTCAGGAAGACCTGAATTCAGACCTGCCTTCACTTCCTAGCTATGTGATCCTGGGCAAGTCACTTAACTTTGTATGCTTCAGTTTTCACATCTGTAAAATGGGGGGGGGTGACAATAGCACTTAACTGCCTAGATTGTTGGGAGGATAAAGAAGATAATATTTGTCAAGCATTAAGCATGGCTTTTGGCTCATAGTAAGTACCTAATACTTATTTCCTTCCTTCCTCCAGTGTTCCCTCCTTTCTTTCATTTCTTTCATTCCTTTCTTTCTCCCTCCCTCCTCTCCTTCTTTTCTTCATTTTTTTCCTTCCTTCCTTATTTCCTTCCCTATGACACTGTTGACTTGCTGTGAACACACAGTCTATTAGCCATCCCCACCCAGATCTTTTTCAGACAGACTTTCACACGGTTCCCCATTTGGTTTGTGATTTTTTTTTTATTTTACATTCATATATTTCATCTGCCAAGAAAGTTTTGTCATCCAGTGTGATGGCTAAGCATTTTTTGGTGTCATCTGTAAATATAATAAGCAGGCCATCGTTGCCTTCAGCCAAGTCATCAATATAAACATCTAAACAGCACAACAGCATAGGACCCAGTACAGATCCCCTAGACTCCACTAGAAACCTCTTGTCAAGTTCATAGGCTGGTAAATTTCATTCCATCTCTTCATTTTTTATTTTATTTTTTACTTTTTCCCATCTCTCCATTTAATATTTTCTATTATATCTTGGGGATCAGCTACTCTATCCTGAATCCACTTATCTGCACAATCTTTTATTCCTAGGGCTGGCAAACCAAAGGCAACTCCTATCTGTAATGTTTTGGTGAAGTCTAGGAGCTGAGAAATTTGTTTTAACATGTAAAATACAATAAGACTTTATTTTAAAATATGAATACCATTCTTGGCTTGCAGGGCCACGCCAAACAAGTTGTAACTGGATTTGACCTGGGGGCTGTAGTTTACAGACCAGTTCCAACCTATACCATATCTCTCCATGGGGTCCACATGAATAACACAAGCTGTTTTGCTTAGAAAAATATATATCAACAACATTCCCTTGATCAATCAAGCTAATAACCCTGTAAAAATGAAATGGGGTTTGCTTGACCTTGCATCAGTCACCATGCATTTATTGAGTACCTATTATGTGCTAGGTATTGGGGAAACAAAAATTAAAACGATTCCCTGCTCTCAAGGAACTTACATTCTGTCAAGGGAAACTTGTTGACCTACAAGTACATACATGGCAAGTACAAGGCCATTTTGTCAGGGAAAGTGGAAAAGGCTTTAAGTAGTGGATGGTACTGGAGTCAGGCAACAAGCTTAATTTTTGTTTTGTTTTATTTTTTTATAAAAGAACAAATTCTCTTTATTTCAGAAAATTCTTCCATCCAGGTGGTGAGAAATCAGGGCAAAATAATACTTCCTGCCAATGAGAGACTCTCTCTCACATTTCCTTCTCTAACTCATTTTACAGATGAGGAAACTAAGGTACACAAGATTAAGTGACTGCCCGTGGTCTCGCAGCTAGTAAGGCTAGATTTTAACTTATAAAGGAAGATTTCCAAATCTATTTTTGAAAATTTATACCCAAGGAGTCTCAGAACAGATGGACGGATGGAGAGCAATCTTCTTGACTCTAGATCCAATACAAACTTATTTTTTAATAAACACTTAATTGTGTGCTACCTGGCGGACCATGAGGATACAATGCAAGTCCAAAGTATGGATCTTGCCCTCAAGAAGCTCACATTCTACTGGGGGAAACACCACATAAACAACTGTGCATATATTAGGTAGTTTCACAGTGCAAATGAAAGGAAATCTCATTGGGAAGGTACCAGCACCTAGAGAAAGGAGAGGAGAGAATTAAGAAAGGCCTCCTGAAAAAAAAAGAAGGGATTTGGGCTGAGAATAAAAACAAGCAAAGAAGGCAGGAGGTAAGAGAGAATTCTGGGTTGGCCAATATGGTGTAGTGGAGAGACTAGTGGACCTGAAATTCAAGAAGACTTGAATTCGAATCTAATCTCGGGCATTTACTAGCTGTGTGACCTTGGACATGTCTGTTATCTTTTTTCTGCCTCAGTTTCCTCATCTGAAAAGTGAAGAGAATAATGGCTACTCTCCCCCAGGGTCATTATGAGGATCAAATGAGTTAATATTTGTAAAACATTTGAGCACAATGCCTGAGATATAACAGGTGCTTAATAAATGCTTGTTAATTTTTTTTTCAAATTTGTATGCAAAGTATATAGAGCAGATTAAGGTATAGGAAGGACTGGAAAGGTAGGAAGGTTGCAAGATGGGAAGGGCTTTAAATGCCCAACAGCATTTTCTATTTAATCCTAGGGATAATGGGGAGTCACTGGGGTTATTGAATGGGGGAGTAACATGATCACAAAGTTTAGCAAGATCTCTTTGACAGCTGAGAAGAGGATGATCTGAAATGAGGAGAGTCTTATGACAAAGGCAGAAATGAGAAGAGTGTGGGGGAAAGTCTCTGCAAATGCAGCTAGAGGAGATGGCGTGATGTGCATGAGGACCACTTTGAGTGACTCAGCAAGTGTGTGAAGGGAAGTTATGTGTAATAAACTTGAAAAGGTGGGTTGGAGACAGGTTGTGAAGAGCTTGAAAAGAAAATTAAAGAGTTTTATTCCATCCTGGAGGCAATGGGAAGCCCTTGGGAGTTAGTGAGCAAGGAAATACGAAAATCAGCATGAATATCACTTTGGCAGTTCAGTGGAGACTGGCTTGAGGAAGCTAGCTGCCTTCTATGATTATGCTTTTCTTCTTCAGATATTCTTAATATTAATGTCCTTAATATAGATAGAAAGGGAGCAGACCTGTGATCTGGATTGGTATCGAGAACTCCCAGCTGTAGAAACTCCCTCCACCAATGCAAGTTAGCATGTTCTCTTCAACTTTTAGTCTTCAAGATATACCTGAAGCATTGAGAGGGTCAATGACTTGCCCAGGTGAGCTCCTGGCTAGTGAGCTTCAGGGGTAAGACTTAAACTCAGACCTTCAGGGCTTTGAGATCTGTTCTCTATGCACTATGCTCCACAATACCTCTAGAAGTTCACTAACTGGCCCATTAAATGTCCTAGAATTTGATAATTAATTAAAATGAAGAATTACTCAACTGTTATTTTCAGATTCCATTCTCTTCCCTTATCAATATTACTTATCCTTGGCCCCATACACAGTGACTCAGTAAGACTCCAGGGAGGAAACAGACCTGCTGGTCAAACTATGTCCAGGTTTTTTAAATATTGGCCACCCACACTGGGTTGAGAATTTAGAGAGACTTGGGGGAAGGAACCAACCTGCTAGCCTGGTTAGCCAATATTCCCAAGTGCCAGGATCTAGCCCCTGACCTTGTGGGAAGAAAAAAGAAGAGGTGGATGTCCAAATTTGTCTTAGGCCACTGCTAGAAGGAGCCATTCCAAACTTGTTTTTTATGTGCAACTTTTCCTTTTTCTCCTCTTTTCTGGGCTTTTTCTCTCTTCCTCCTTCTCCAAATCCTCTTATACATACATACTCCCTGTTTTTATGTCATATCTCCTCAGGAGAATGGGAGGGCAAGCATCTCCAGCGCCCAACACAGTACCTTGTACAATAAAACTCATTGCTCTTAATAGAGTTTGTTGAATTGAATTGTTTAGACTGGGGTGAACTTTTAACATAGCCTGTTAAAAAGCTTATTTTTTTTGTGATCTTGGAAATCTAATCTAGTGTTTTAAATCAAAAAAGGATGAGGTAGATAGAAAGCTGTCCAAATAGACCTAACAAGCTCGCTACCCTGGAGAGTAGCAAGTGTTTCAGAAGAGGAAGAATAGCAAAAGAGGGGGCCAGTAATTCACAGGAGATAATATCCGGGAAGAGAAACAGCAATAAAACCTATGGCCTCAGATGTCTATACACAATGTACAAATTATGGGTAATAACAGGACCGACCAGATATCCTAATGCAAAGAGGCCAATTTAACCTCATAGGTATCACTGAGATGTGGCTAGATGATTGGAATATGGATTTGAAAAGGTGTATTTTATTCAAAAGGAACAGAACAGATAAAAGGGAGGATTGCTGCAGAATTGTATATTAAGCTAGAGCCGGGTGTGAGCTTAGGATCCAGCCCCCCTCATTCCCCCACATATGCACGTATAGGCCCACAGGTTGCAAATACTGTTATGTAGCTGCTCTAACTCAAAGCTTGTAAGCTTCCAGCAACATGTTTACTCTCACTAAGCCCACTGGAGATGATTGGCTCTAAGTTGTAAGTTTGCATGTACTAGTTCAAAGCAATAACATTTAACCAAGCGGGAGAGAAAATCGAGGAAGTAAACGAGAAAAAAAAAAAGTCCATCTACCCCACAGGATCACAATCTCCCACAATGCCACTGGGACGAGTGCACACAAGCCGAGAACACGCATGACCAAGGCGATATGTCTTCATCCTCTGTGCCTCAGTTTCCCCAGCTATTTCTCAGAGGATAACAACACTTGCTGGGTTTGTCATACGCTTAATTTCACAGGAGTATTGTGGGGATTATACTTAAATGAAGCAGAATGAATAGAACACTCATGAAGACCTGAATTTGAATCCCATCTAAGACATTCACCGGCTATGAGACCACGAGTAAGTTATATAAGGTTCCTGGAGACTCAGTTGTCTCAACTGCAAATAGCGATGATAATATTCCATACCTCAATATGGCAAAGCCAACCAATGGAACAACAATGTGTAATGCTATATGGGATATTACATACCCATTGACAATGGTCTATGTGTGCAAACAGGGGAAGAGATTTCGCTCTCCCTTTTCCTGTCACTCTTCACTGTCAGCTATAGGAATAGGATTCCTAGCATCAGAGAAGGGAGTCACCTATGAATCTAAGAGAGAATGAGCTTTAGCAGTCAGGAGTTTAGCTGCAAAGAAGAGCCACCCCAGAAAACCCAGATGACTGACTGCCTAGGAGAGATATTTTTATGTCCAATGGGGATCAATGTAAGGAGAAAAGCCATGGAGGCCCTGCGGTACTGGAGATAATTTTCTGGACCATCATATGTCTTATATGTGTGCTGTACTACCAGTCTCAATTTGGGCCCATTCTTCATACTGAGGTTCTATATGTATACAAAAGTACATCCCAAGTTTATGTGGAGAATGGTCATTACTTTTACTGTGCCATTTTAGTAAATTTATTTTGAACTGATTGTATCTACTAACTGACTCCTAAAGCATTTATTTTGAGTTAATTATCTCTACTGACTGATTAGTAAAGGTAAATGCACTGCTAGGGGCTCCTAAGGTATTGTTTTATCAGTGTAGATGCAGAGATTATCTTGAAACTCTGGATAATAGTTTTCTGGGGGACCCAACCTGCAAATTAGAAGTGGGAGAAGGAAAAGAGAGCTGCTGGAGAGGGCACTACATTTATTATAAATATTAGACATTTTTTCTGATATTTTCCTGACCCTTCATCACAAAGGAAAATAATTATGAAAGACCAAGCAACACAATCCATACAACCTATCTGTGGTCTTCCCTCTCTCTACCAAAGGAGAGACATGGGCTTCTTAGACTTTTGTCTAAAACCAGTTTAAATTCTACCTAACTTGTTCCTGCACAAAAATATGGAAATGTATTATATTATATTATGTTATGTTATGCTATGTTAGTTATGTTGTGTGGTGTTGTGTTATATTATGCTATGTCATATTATGCTATGCTATGTTATGTTATGTTATGTTGTTTTATATTATGTTATGTCATGTTGTGTTGTGTGGTGTTGTGTTATATTATATTATGTTTTGTTATGCTATGTTATGTTGTATTATGTTATGTTTTGTTTATGTTATGTTATATTATGTTATGTTATGCTGCATTATGTTATTTTATGTTATGTTTGTTGTGTTGTGTTGTGTTATATTATGTTATGTTGTAGTATGTTATTTTATGTGTTGTGTTATGTTATGTTATGTTGTGCTATATTATGTTATGTTGTGCTATATTATGTTATGTTGTGTGTTGTGTTATGTTATGTTGTAGTATGTTATGCTATGTTGTGTGTGTCGTTATATTATATTATGTTATGTTGTATTGTGTTATATTATGTTATGTTGTGTGTTGTTATATTATATTATGTTATATTGTGCTATGTTATGTTATGCTATGTTATGTTGTGTTATGTTTGTTGCATTGTGTTATGTTATGTTGTAGTATGTTATGTTATGCTGTGTGTTGTGTTATATTATGTTATGTTGTAGTATGTTATTTTATGTGTTGTGTTGTGTTATGTTATGTTGTGCTATATTATGTTATGTTGTGCTATATTATGTTATGTTGTGTGTTGTGTTATGTTATGTTGTAGTATGTTATGCTATGTTGTGTGTGTCGTTATATTATATTATGTTATGTTGTATTGTGTTATATTATGTTATGTTGTGTGTTGTTATATTATATTATGTTATATTGTGCTATGTTATGTTATGCTATGTTATGTTGTGTTATGTTTGTTGCATTGTGTTATGTTATGTTGTAGTATGTTATGTTATGCTGTGTGTTGTGTTATATTATGTTATGTTGTAGTATGTTATTTTATGTGTTGTGTTGTGTTATGTTATGTTGTGCTATATTATGTTATGTTGTGCTATATTATGTTATGTTGTGTGTTGTGTTATGTTATGTTGTAGTATGTTATGCTATGTTGTGTGTGTTGTTATATTATATTATGTTATGTTGTATTGTGTTATATTATGTTATGTTGTGTGTTGTTATATTATATTATGTTATATTGTGCTATGTTATGTTATGCTATGTTATGTTGTGTTATGTTTGTTGCATTGTGTTATGTTATGTTGTAGTATGTTATGTTATGCTGTGTGTTGTGTTATATTATGTTATGTTGTAGTATGTTATGTTATGTTTTGTATTGTGTTATATTATACTGTGTTATATTATGTTCTGTTCTATTATGTTATGTTGTAGTGTGTTATGTTATGCTATGTGTTGTGTTATATTATGCTATGCAATGTTATGTTTGTTGTGTTGTGTCATGTTATGTTATGTTGTGTGGTGTTGTGCTATATTATATTATGTTATGTTTTGTTATATTATGTTATGTTGTAGTATGTTATGTTGTGTGTTGTGTTATATTATGTCATGTTATGTTATGCTATGTTATATTGTGTTATGTTACATTTGCTGTGTTGTGTTATGTTGTGTGGTATTGTGTTATATTATGTTATGTTTGTTGTAGTATGTTATGTTATATAGTGTGTTGTGTTATGTTATGTTGTAGTATGTTATGTTATGTTGTGTGTTGTGTTATATTATATTATGTTATGTTATGCTCTGTTATGTTGTGTTTGTTGTGTTGTGTTATGTTATGTTATGTTGTATGGTGTTGTGTTATATTATATTGCTATGTTATGCTGTGTTGTGTTATATTATGTTTACTATGTTGTGTTATGTTATGCTATGTTTGTTGTGTTGTGTTGTGTTTTATTGTTATGTTATGCTATGTTATGTTGTTATGTCATGTTGTGTTATGTTCTATTGTTATGTTATGCTGTGTTATATTATATTATGTTATGCTATGTTTGTTGTGTTGTGTTGTGTTATTTTATATGCCACAGTTTATTCAGCTTCAATCAATGGACACTAACTTGGTTTCTAGTTTTATTTGTTTTCTACCACCTAAGTGTTGCTATGAAGATTTCAGAGCGCCGTGAGGCTTTTTGTATTCACTCACCTCAGTTCCTTGTGGGCTGGTCTAAGACCGGAAGACTATTGTAGATGTCTGCCCACAGAGACTTCAGCAAGTGTTGGGCTGCCATGCGGGAGACGGCTACAATGATGTGAATTCCGAACTGGCTGAAGAGCCACCCCATCCCCCAGATCCCTTTGGGGAGTAGCCGTCAGGCTGGAAGGAAGGCTCCCACAGAGCACCCCGGGGATTTGTCTCCAGCTCTGTCTTGTTTAGCTTCTTTTTTTTTTTAAATCAGTACCTTGGCTGATGGAATGACTAGCCAGCTTCTAAAGCTCGCAATGCTATGACGCTGGGAGGGATCAGTAACAAGTTGGATGATGGGGTCACGATCCAAAATTATCTTTTCTGCGCAAGCATGATGAGCTAAATTGCATAAAATGAACTTCACTAAGGATCATTGTGGCCTGCTACAATTGAGTCTGAAACACAGTACAAGCAGAAGACTGGACTGGGCTGCAGGCTTGCAAGCTTAATATCAGGCAATGGTGTGACCCAGCAGCCTAAATCCCTAAGGTGGCTTTAGACTGCATTTAAGAAGGGAAGGATTTCAAGAAAGAGGGGAATGGGAGGCCAGTGGGCCTCTGTCTTCAGCAGACCTCATCCGGGTTTACTGAACTTTGTTGGGGGCACCATGTTTGGGAAAGGCATGGCTGTTTAGAGAGTGACCAGAGGATAAGAGACCTCGGGCCCTCAGTAGCGATGCTTACCAAGACCAAAAGACAGACACAACATTGTCCCTGATGTGGAGATGGAGGCTTGGGCCACTCCCCGATGAAGGTTTGGGTGCTCATTTTGCCCTGCCATTCAATGCTCCACCCTCCCAGCAAAGAGAGAGGCAAGAGGTGTGAGCTCCCCTAAATCCACATAATACCCTTACAGAACCCTTTTCCCAAGCTATCATTAAGGAAACCTGTTTGGTTGTTGGGAAAAGCTGTAGGGGGAGCTAGAGTGCCAGATCTCGGTTCAGGAAGATTCAGCTTCCTAAATTCAAGCCTGGCCTCAAACATTTACTAGCCTGTGGCCCTGAGCAAATCACTTCACCCTGCTTGCCTCAGTTTCCTCCTCTGTAAGATGAGCTGGAGAAGGAATATTCTCCAATATCTTTGCCAAGAAAACCCAAAAGGCTTCATGAAGAGGCGGGCGTGGCTGAAAATGACTAAACCACACAGATTGTACCCTCTAGCAGAGGAGTACTGGCTGAAGCATAACCAGAACTCCTCATTATGTGCCCTGGACAAAACCAATAATGAATGGAACAAGGAGTCTGGGGAAATGCAGAGGCCAGTCAGTTGAGTCCTTTCCTCCCTTGTGGTTGTTAGGAGCCCTCCTCTAGGGCCCATTTCCATCTTGATCCCCAACTGAAGGAGAAAGGAGCTGGATCACCTCTCTCCCTGAGCAACTGAAATGGCAGCCAGCCCCAGAACAGTTGTAATATCTGGACTTCTTAGAAACAAGATCCAGGGCCTGCCACTGTCGTGAAAGAAGCCTTGCACACACATTCATACATTAAAAAACAAAAGAAACATGCACAATAGACAGAGCATTGGACCTAGAGTCAAGAAGACCTGAGTTCAAATGTGACTTCAGACTAGCTGTGTGACCCTGGGCAAGTCACTCTACCTTGTTTGCCTCAGTTTCCTTATATGTAAAATAAGCTAGAGCAGGAAATGGTAAACAACTCCAGTATTTCTGTTAAGAAAACCTCAAAAATGGATTACAAAAAGTTGGACATGACTGTTACAACTAAACAACAACATATATGCTATAAATATACACATATGTGTGCACACACAAATATACATGTGTATATAGGCACGCATAGACACACAGTATAAACATAAATATAGTGTGATGCACAATATACATATACATATATGCACATATAGACACACCTACATACACATTTTAGCCTCTGAACAGGTGGTAAAATAATCTGCCTAAAGTATACATCTGGCCATGTCACTGTCTTGGACCAAGTGCCTGCCTATTGCCTCTAGGATCCAAATAAAGCCTCTTTACCTAGGGGTCCTTTACATGCTGATCACTGATTAATTCCTTACTCCACTAAGCATATTATTGCTCTTGTTGCATCTCTTCACCTTGGCGCAGGGGTGGGCATAGAATTAGAACTGGAATGAGCCTTTTTCTTTCCTCATTTGACAGATGAAGAAACTGAGGCTCAAAGGTCAAGTACCTGAGGCAGAATGCTAATTCAACCCTTCCTGGCTCAAATCCAGTGTCCTTTCCATTAGTTTCCCCACTATTTGCCCGGGGGGCTTGGGTCCCTACATCCATAGTCCTTGGAGATAAAATCTGGCATAATAAGGGTACAATAAAATATTCACATGAAATGGAAGAAAACTGTGGAAATCTTTCACCCAAATTACCCACTTAAGAGATGATTCAGAAGTGTGCTGCTGATCAGCTAGCACCTCCTACATCTCACCAAAGGCCTTGAGTACCTCCCTAAAAAAAGAAGACATCAATTTAAAACAGAATTAATGTGAGATGAACTGCAATCTTGAAAATTGGACAATGTCCATTGAGAAGTGGGTAATGAGAGAAGTTTTTGGTAAGTGATCATTATTATGGAAGAGAGTTGGGTGGGAAAGTTTGCCAGAGCTTCTCCAGCATTTTCCATAGGAGACAGAGCTCTGACCATCCAATCACAAAATTCAAGTACATTTCCCAGAAACTTGGCATCTGTTCTGTATTAAAATTGGCTGCTATTTATACAATGCTTTATAATTCTCATTTTATTTGATCCTCATAGCAACCTGGTCAGATGGAGACGAGAAATGTTATTGTTCTCATTTGTTTGGGGGCCAGTTCTATGATTCCACTGATATAAGGAAAACATGGTAAGAAATATAGGGAGGCAACTGTTGGTAGATTAAAAAACAAATTGAGTAATTGAGAGGTTGAGTCATCTGCCCAGGGTCACATAGCTAGGGTATATCAGAGGCTCCTAAACCTAGAAATCAAAGAGATCTCAGAGGCCCATTTATATAATCCTTTCATTTTACAGAACAGAAAACTAAGGCCCCCCCAAAAGGAAGGGACTTGTCCAAGATCACATGGATGTATCAAGTCATAGAGGCAGTAAGTGACAGAAATTGAGCATACTACACCTGACTCTGAACTAAGAACTCCTACAATATACAATAATCAGTATCTTGGTTTTAGAGGCAAAGTGGCACAATAGAGCATTGGACTCAGAATCAGAGTAAATTAGGCTTGTCTCACCTCTGGCATTTACTAGCTGTATGACACTAGACAAGTCATTCCGCCCCTCTGGGCCTCTTTTTCCCCATTTGTAAAATGGAGTGAACTAGCTGGCTTCTGTGGTCCCTTCCATCTTTAGCTTTTTTTCATATTGGTAGATGTGACTCTGTCCCCCAGAGCCCAATTCCCTGCTTCAAGAACTGAATATACAAAGCTAAAAATCAGTGCCTAGAAAATAGGGATTCTACCCAGTCCCAGCCTGTTTGCTTTTTTCTTAGTCACCATCTCAATTGTCATGCAGGTCAGAGTCCTCACTTCTAGTCTCCTGTCATCTTATCATCGCAACTCCAACACACATTATTAAATAACTAGGATATGTAGAGCATCATTCTGGATTCCAATAAAGATGTGAAACAGATAAGATAGCATCTCTGCCCTCAGTAAGTTTATTATCTAATAAAGGTAGAAGTAGACTGGGAGTGGGGTGGGAGACAATCGGTGACGCACTTGGCCCATTTAATTATTAATTCTCATTCTAACCATACAGTCTACAACCTTTTCAAAAAATCGGTACCCCAGACTCTCTGAGATGGATAGAAACCAATCAATCAGTCCCACCTCTCCCAAACTAACAATGGCCACTCCAATTTAGGCCACAAGGAGCTGTTCAGCATTTACTATACTTCCCAGCTTGATGGCATCTGCCAATTTGAGAAGGATGTCTATAAATCAAAGCATTGATATAAAAAATGTTTCTTTAAAATAGATACATGGGGCAAAATACATATTCCTGAGACACTCCACTGGAGACCTCTTGTCGTCTTGCTATCTGACAAGCCTGCTCTTTGGGTCTGACCACTGAACGAGTTCAAAACCCATGTAATTTTACTGTTATCTAGTCCAGATTCACAAGCACAGCATGAGAGACTGTGGATTGATAGATTCAATACAAGAAAGAAAGAAAGAAAGAGAGAGAGGGAGGGAGGAGAGGGAGGGAAAGAAGGAAGAAAGGAACAAAGAGAGAAAGAAAGAAGGAAAGAAAAAGAGAAAAGAGAGATAGATAAATACATAGGTATGTAGCTAGGTAGATAAATAGATAGATAGCAATCATTAAGTGCCTACTATGTGCCAGGCATGGTGTTCTGTTAAATGCTTTTAAATAGACCAAGGTAAACTCTTTATCTAGTGCTTCCCTAATCTACAGCAGTTTAGTGACACTGTCAAAAAAGGAAATGAGTTCTGCTAGCCTGAGCTGTTTTTTGTTTTTTCATGAAAGTCAGTGTGAACTTTATGATCCTGGTTTCTTTTCTAGGTGGTTCCTAACTATCTCTTTAATAATGAGCTCCAGATCAGGGTTTCTGAACCTTTTTGTATCCTAAACCCCTTGGGCAGCCTGGAGAAGCCTACAGATTCCTTCTCAGCCATATTTTAATTGCATAAAATAAAACACAAGGATGACAAAGGAAAACAATGATAAAGAAATATAGTTATTAAAATATTTTTTAAGAAGTTCACAGACCACAGGATAAAAATCCCTGGTCTAATATTTTGCCAGTCACCAAATCCAATCTCACTGTTCTATAATGTGCAGACTTCAACTTGAGATAAAATTTGCTCTTTCCCAGATAGCTACAAATATTTCAAATAATGTGACCCAACCACCACACCTGCCAGGGAGTGCATTATGTACACTTGGATGCATTTTCTCTGGGCCATGTGACTTGAAATTGTAAAAGGTAACCAGATGCTCTTCTACTATCTTCTTAATTATCTTGAGTATCATCTTTCTATTAGTCAATTTCATTCTGTCCTCTCCAGTTCAAATATAATTTCATTTATTTGTGTGGTCACCACATGCGGCCTCCACACGTGGTCACCACATGCGGCCTCCACACATGGTGGCCACACGTGGCCACCACATGTGGTGGAGTAGTTACACAGTCAGAGCTTAAATCCTGTCACTAGAGTTTTTTTTAACTTATGTGACTTAGGGTAATCAAACAACAAACATTTATTTATTTATTAGTTTATTTATTCATTTTTTAATACATGTTGCTTTATGAATCATGTTGGGAAAGAAAAATTAGAACAAAAGGGAAAAACCATGGGAGAGAAAAAAAACAGAAAAAAAGAAGTGAACCTAGCATGTGTTGATTTTCATTTGGTCTACTTAGTTCTTTTTCTGGATGCAGATGGTATTTTCTGTCCAAAGGCTTTGGGGATTGCGTTGGATGGTGAACCGCTGAGAAGAACCAAGTCTTTCATAGTTGATCATCGCACATTCTTGCTGTTATTGTGTACAATGTATTCCTGGTTTTTCTTGCTTCCCTCAGCATCAGTTCATGTAAATCTTTCCAGGCCTTTCTATAATCAGCTTGTTCATCATTTTTTATAGAAAAATAATATTCCATTACTTTTATTTACTACAACTTGTTCAGCCATTTCCCAGTTGATGGGCATCTACTCATTTTCCAGTTCTTTGTTAGCACAAAAAAAGCTGCTACAAATATTTTTGCATATGTGGGTCCTTTTCCATCCTGTATGATTTCACTGGGATACAGCTACAGTAATGGTACTGCTGGGTCAAACTGGGTACAGCTTTATAACCCTTTGGGCATAGTTCCAGATTGCTCTCCAGAATGTTTGAATCATTTCACAACTCAACCAACAATGCATTAGCATCGCAGTTTTCCTACATCCCATCCAACAGTTATCATCTTTTTCTGTCATTTTAGTCAATCTGAGAGGTGGGAGGTGATATCTCAGTGCTTTAATTTGCATTTCTCTAATCAACAGTGACTTAGAGAATTTTTTCATATGATTATGGATGGCTTTAATTTAGTTATCTGAATTATAGCCATTTATCAATCAAAGACTTGTTTTTTTTTATAAATTTAATGCAGTTCTTCATATATTTTAGAAATGAGACCTTTATCAGAATCACTGACTGGAAAGATTTTTCACAGCTTTGTACTTCCTTTTTAATCTTGGTTCTTTGGGGTTTGTTTGACCTTTTTAAAGTAATGTAATCAAAGTTGTCCATTTTGCTTTTCATAATGTTCTCTAGTTCTTCTTTGGCCATAAATTCTTCCCTTCTCCAAATATCTGAAATATAAATTATCCCTTGTTCTCCAAATTTGTTGTGTCATCCTTTATGCCTGAATCATATATCTATGTTGACTTTATTTGGGTATGGGGCATGAGATGAAGGGCTATGCCAAGTTTCTAACATATTGTTTTCCAGTTTTCCTAGTAAATTTAGTCAAATAGTGAGTTCTTGTTTCAGGAGTTGGAGTTTGGGGAGTTATCAGATACTAAGTTATTATAGGCCTTGATTATTGGGTCGTGTGTATATAATCAATTCTATTGATCTATGACGCTATTTCTTAGTCAGTACAAATGGTTTTGATGACTGCTACTTTATAATATAGTTTTAGGTTTTGGTACTTAGATGGTACTAAGGCACCATCCTTTCTTTGTATTATTTTTCATTAATTCCCTTGATTTTCTTGATCTTTTGTTCTTCCACATGAATTTTATTATTTTTTTCTCATTCTATAAAATAATTTTTTGCCAGTTTGATTGCTATGGCACTGAATAAGTAGACCAATTTAGGCAGAATTGTCATTTTTATTATATTAGCTCAGCTTACCTATGAGCAATTGATATTTTTCCAATTGTTTAGATCTGCCTTTATTTGTGTGAGAAGTGTTTTGTAATTATGTTCATATAGTTCTTGGGTTTATCTTGATAGGTAAACACCCGAATATTTTATTTTGTCTACACTTATTTACAAAATTTCTCTTTTTATCTCTTGCTGATGGGCTTTGTCAGTAATATATAGAAATGCTGATGATTTGTGTGAGTTTATTTTATATTCTGCAACTTTGCTAATGTAGTTAATTGTTTCCAGTAGGTTTTTGGATGATTTTCTAGGATTCTCTTAAGTCTAACATCATATCATCTGCAAAGAGTGATAGTTTTATTTCTTCATGTATACTTTAATTACTTTAATTTCTTTCCCTTTTCTTTCACTAAAGCCAACATTTCTAATACAATGCTGAATAATGGTGGTGATAATGGGCATCTTTGTTTCACCTCTGATCTTATTGGGGATGTGTCCAGCTTCTCTCTATTACAAATACTGTTTGGTCTTGGGTTTACATAGATACTGTTTATTATTTTAAGGAAAGCTCCCTTTATTCCTATGCTCTTGGTTTTTTAATAGGAATGGGTGCTGTATTTTGTCAAAAGCTTTTTCTGTATCTATTGAGATTATCATATGATTTCTGTTGAGTTTGTTATTGATATGATTGATTATGGTAATAATTTTCCCAATATTGGAACAGTCCTGCATTCCTGGCATAAATCCTACTTGGTCATAGAGTATTATCCTGCTGATAAGTTGCTGTAATCTTTTTGCTAATATTTGATTTAAAAATTTTGCAGCAATATTCATTAGGGAGATTGGTCTGTAATTTTCGTTCTCTGTTTTGGCTTCTTCTGGTTTAGGTATCATTACCATATTTGTGTCATAGCAGGTATTTGGCAGGATTCTTTCTTTACCTATTATGAGTAGTTTATATTATTATTAATGATATATAATTATTATATACTTAATGATTATATTATATTTATTATATGTTATTATTATAAATAACTATTATAAAATAGTTTACATAGTATTGGAATTAATTATCCTTTAAATGTTTGGTAGCATTCACTTGTGAATCCATCTGGCCCTGGAGATTTTTCTTCAGGAGTTCATTAATGGTTCCTTCAGTTTCTTTTTCTAAAATGGGACTATTTAAGTAATTTATTTCCTCTTCTTTTAACCTGAACAATGGATATTTTTTTGAATGTTCATCCATTTTGGTTAGATTGTTGCATTTGCTGCCATACATTTGGGCAAAATAGCTCCTAATTATTGCTTTAATTTCTTTTTAACTGGTGGAAAGTTTACCCTTTTCAATTTTGATACTAGTGGCTTGTTTTTTTCTTTCTTTTTTCTAATCAAATTAACCTAAGGTTTATCTACTTTGCTGGGGGTTTTTTTCCCCATAAAAGCAACTCTTCATTTTATTTATTAGTTCAATAGTTTTCTTAGTTTCAATTTTATTAATCTCTCCTTTGAGTTTCAGAATTTCTAATTTGGTATTTAATTGGAAGTTTTTAATCTGTTGTTTTTTCTAGCTTGTTTAGTTGTGTGCCAATTCATTGTTCTCCTCTATCTTATTCATGTAGCTATTTAGAGGTATAAAAATTTCCCCTAAGGACTGCTTTGGCTTCATGCCACAAGTTTTGGTATGTTGTCTAATTATTGTCATTGTCTTGGATGAATTATGGATAGTTTCATTGCTTTGTTGTTTGACTCACTCATTTTTCGAATTAAATTATGTAATTACCAATTGGTTTTTAGTCTATAATTCCCTGTCCCTTTATTGAATATAATTTTAATTGCATTGTGGTCTGAAAAGGAAGCATTTACTATTTCTGCTTTTCTGCATTTGACTGTGTGGTTTTCAAGTCTTAATACATGGTCAATTTATGCACCATGTACTACCAAGAAAATGTTATATTCCTTTGTCTCTATTCAATTTTCTCCAGAGATCTGTCATATATAGGTTTTCTAGGATCTTATTAACCTCCCTAGTTTCTTTCTTGGTTTTTATGCGATTAGATTTATCTGATTCTAAGAGCGGAAGGTTGAGGTCCCTTACTAATATAGATTTGCAGTCTATTTCATTTTGCAACTGGATTAATATATTCTCTAGGAATTGGTATGCTCTACCACTTGGTGCATATATATTTAGTATTGTTACTACTTCATTGTTTACAATGTACTTTCTTTCCTTATCTCTTTTAATTAGATCTAGTTTTATTTTTGCTTTATCTAAAATCAGAATTGCTACCCCTGCTTTTTTATTCATAATAAATTCTGTTCCAGCCTTTTACCTTTACTCTGCATGTCTCTGTGTCAGATGTGTTTTTTGTAAAACAACATATTGTAGTGTTCTGTTTTTAAATCCATTCTGCTATTAGCTTCAGTTTTATGAGAGAGTTCATCCCATTCACATTGAGTCCTGTATCTGTAGATTAAAATTTCTGTTTAGTTTTGATTTTTTCAATAGAAATGATTGAAAGTCTCTTACTTCACTGAAGATCCATCAGCTCCCCTGAAAGATAATGTTGAGACTTGCTGGGTAGTTAATTCTTGGTCATAACTCCAGGTCTTTTGCCTTCCAGAATATGGAATTACAGGCCTTCCAATCCTTTGTTGTAGAAGCTGCTAGATCCTGGTTAATTCTGATTATTGCTCCCTGATATTTGAACTGCTTTTGTCTGACAGCTTGTATTTTTTCCCTTGAGATTGTAGCTCCAGAGTTTTGGATTTTCCTTGTGAGATCTCTTTTCAAAGGTGATCAATGGATTTTTTCAATGAGTATTTTACCCTCTGTTTCTGGAATATCAGGACAATTTTCCTTGATGATATCTTGAATAATGTTATCCAGACTCTTTTTACTGTCATAGCCTTCAGATAGACCAATACTTTTTAAATTGTCTCTCCTGAATTGATTTTCCAAGTTGGCTGATTTTCCAATGAGGTATTCTACATTTTCTTCCATTTTCTCATTCTTTTTAGTTTGTTTGACTGATTCTTCATGTCTCATAGAGTCAAGAGCTTTCATTTGCCCGATTGTAGTTTTTAATGTGTGATTTTCCTTGGTTAGCTTTTGTATCTCTTTTTCCATTTGGTTAATTCTACTTTTGAAGGTATTGTTTTCTTCAGTTTTTTTTTTTTTTTTTTGGTATTTGGACATTGTATTTTTTTTTTAAGGAATTGCTCTGCTTTTCCAAGCTGTTGACTCTCTCTTGCATACCTCTCATCTCTTTTCTCATTTTTTTGTACTACTTCTCTTATTTGCATTTTAAAGTCTTTTATGAGGACTTCCAAGAAGGCTCTTTGGGCTTGAGGCCAATTTATATCACTCTTTGAAATGTCCTCAGTGGGCATTTTGTCCTCATCTGAGTTGGTGTTTTGGTCTTCCCTGTCATCATAATAGCTTTGGATGGTCAAGGTTCTTTTATGTTTCTTGCCCCTTTTCTTTCCTTTTCTTTTGGTATTTCCTTTTTTTGCTTTTATGGTCGAACTCTGCTCTTGGGATAGAGGAGACACTGTCCCAAGCTTCTTGTGCAGCTCTGAGCCTTGGCATTGAGCATAGGGGCTCCTTGTGTTTGCAGAGGGTGGATTTTTTTGCTCTTTCCAGAAAACATCTTGGTTTCCCAGAATTTGCCTTTTGAGCTGGGACTGCAGGCTTACCCACTGATCTGCTCCTTTCCTCAGCCAGGACTAAGGGTCTTTGTTGCTGATTTGCTGTGATTAAAACCCTTTTACTGGCTTTTCCAGAGTCTGTCTGAGCTGGGCTTAATACCATTTTCAGCCCAGTGAGACTGGTCTTTCTTGAAGTTTTTCCAATCTATCTTGAACTAGAGAGTGATTTCATTTTATCAGACTCTGTTCAGAGGCTTGATTTCATTTGGTTTTTTGAGGAAATGTGGGAGAGCTCAAGCAACTTCCAGGCTTCATTCCACCATCTTGGATCCACCCCCAGAAGTATATGAAACAGCAAACATTTAGTAAACATATATTGCATGCTAGGCCCTGTCCTAGGTGCTAGAGGAACAAAGTTAAAAATGAACAAGTCTCTGGTCTCAAAGAATTAATTCACGTTTTATGGAGAGAGACATATAAGTCCACATATAAGTATGCACAAAATATATACTTTTCTAAAACTGTCCACATGTGAATATATACTAAGTAATTTGGAATGGATCAGGAAGGTCTTGTGGAAAAGATGGTGCTTGAACTGAGTTTTAGAGAAAGTAAAACATTCTAAGAGGCAAAGGTGAAGAGTGAGTGCATTCCAGGCATGGGAGACAGTCCAATGCAAAGACACAGAGAAAAAAAATAAGAGTATCGAATGTATAAAACAGCAAAAAAAAAAAAAGCCAATTTGATTTATTTTTAGAGGGCGAGGAACAGAATGTAATAAGAATTGGAAGGATAGGTTGGGTCCAGATTAGAAAGAGTTTAAAAAATTAAACAGAGAAGGTTTAAACTTGAACCACTGGAGTTTATTGGGTTAAAGGAGTGAGTGACATGGTCACATCTGCATTTTGGCCCCTGAGTGGAGGATTGGTCCGGGGAGAGACTAGAGGCAGAAAGACCAACCAGTAGACTATGGCAATAGTCCAGGCATGTAATGATTTAGGGCCTAGAGTAAGATGGTGATTCTGAGAGTAAACAGAACCAAATGCCAGAGATGTTGTAGAGAGGGAAAAAACATCAAGATCTGTCAATGTCTGACTATGTTGGATGAGAGAGAGTGAAGAGTCTAAGATAGCACTAAGCTTGGACACCTGGATAAGGGGAGGGATAATGATGTTCTCAACAGTAAGAGAAAAAATTTAAAGTTAATAGATTTGGGAGAACACCAGTGAGGTCTGTTTTTAACATGTTTGTGACATGACTCTGAGTTTGAGATGCCGAGGGGCCATTCACTTGGAAATGTACAATGTGAGATACTTAAACTATCCCGTCCTCAGTTTCCTCATCTGGAAAATAAGTGTATTGATGAGATTCCTCTGTTACATAGCTATAATCTGAAAATATTAGCAAGAGAAGAAATGAACAATTTGCCTTTTGTTCTTGTTCTTTTATTTCCCCTTCAAGGATATTACCCATCTTCCCCAAGCAACATTTTTGCTTCCTCAAGTCACCTTTTGTACAACTAGGTGACACCATAGTGCACAGAGTGCCAGATCCAGTCAGAAAGACCTGAAATAAGATTCAGCCTCAGACATTTCCTAGCTGTGTGACTCTGGGCAAGTCACTTAGCCTCTGCCTGCCTCGGTTTCTTCACCTTGAAAATGGGGGGTAACGACAGCACCAGCCTCCCAGGGCTATTGTGAAAATCAAGTGAGATAATAATTTCAAAGTGCTTAGTCCAGTGCCTGACTGGACACCAAAGGTGTTATATAACTGTTAACTGATGTTGTTATCCCTCTGTGGCTAAAAGAAAATCCCTTTTGTTGGACTTAGCCTTTCTTGGCAGATTAGCTACTTTTGAGCTAATTCTGACCCACCTGACTCTGCCCTTAATTATGCTATGGTTTGAAGTCATCCTTCATTGTCTGGTCTTGCTTCCATCTTCTACACACATCTTGTAAAATTCTAAGCAGATGATGAGCCTCCTCATCCTCCTCTTTACAGATTTCTCTCCTTTCCTCTTCCCTGAAATCTCTCTGTATCTTTATATTTCCATTTTTAAGACTTTTCTATACTTCCTGGGCGGAAAAAATCAGAAGGAACAGTTCGTTTTAATCACTCCTTAATCTTAATATTAATGCCAATTTCTCAAAGCAAGTTATCCTTGGGAGGCCTGTTACTAGCTGTTCACATCCCCCCAAAAGCTGTCCAAAACCCCAGGAAAGGGTACAAAGTACCTCTGAGAGATCTGACCAAGTTTCTATATTTTTGTCAAGTCATAAGCCAGTGGCCATGACACATGGGCCACCACCTACAAAGCCAGTTAGTTTCCTCTGACACATATTTAATGAGGAGCTTAAGAATTAGTGTACTATGTGGGAACTGGCTATAAATGGTCAACAAATTCAAAAATGACTAAGTTCCAATTCCTTGCTCAAAGGCTTTCCATGGTCTCTCATTGAATTAAGTCCAAAGGACTCAGCTTGGTAGTTCAGGTGCTCTAAAATAATTTCTATTCTGTTTTTCCAATAAAATTTCCCCCTGTGCTAATTCACATCCCCTATGTTCTGAAATTATTCATGGACCCAAACCGGAGCTGAACTTCCTTCCCTCTCTGATGGTCCCTAGAATGTCTCTCCATTAATTACTAGGGAAGAAGGAAAAATTGGAGACTACTGAATACATTCAATTTACATATGAGGAAACTGAGGCCCAAAGAAAGGAAGCGATAACCAAGATCATACAACTCTGTACCTCTAATGGACCCCGGAGGCCATCTAATCCAATCCCCTCATCTGAAAGAGAAGGAAAAATGACTTGCTTTTGATTATAGGTAATAATAATGATGATGATGATAACTAACATCTCATAACACCTTTATACTATAATCTTTTTACAAATATTATCTCATTTGATCCTCACAATGATGTCTGGGAAGTTGGTTCTGTTATTGGTACAATTTTCCAGGTGGGGAAACTGAGGTACACCATAGATAAGTGATTTGCCCAGGGGAACATACCTAGTAAGTGCCTCAAGTTGAATTTGACTTCAGATTGTCCTGACCCCGAACCTCCATTCTCTCCACTGTGTGCCAAACTCTAAGTCTAGAATTGGAATAGGTCTCAGAAGCCATTGAGTCAAACTCATTCATTTTACAGAAGAGAAAATTGAGGAGATATCTAGGATTGTCGACTTAGAACAGGAAAAGAAGTCCTCTTGTTAGAATGAAAGCTTCTTGAGGGCAAGGACTACTTGGGTTTCTATAATGATAAGGGATTGCAGAGGCTATCCCTTCCAATCACTTTATATTTGAAATGAGCAAACTGAGGCTCAGAAGATGACATGGTGGCCCAAGGTTGCAGCAGTTACAATGAACAGTTTTAACTGCAGTCCTCTGACTTCAAATCCTGATGTTCAGAAGACCATTGCAAACTGGGCCATGAAGCTCAAGATGACCATGTTATCAAATAGAGGAAGGGGTATAAAGAGTGGGAATGGGCCCTGGATTCATGGCATCTTGTTTATTGACATTGCATATGGCTCCATGGAAGGAGGAAGGGGTGTGAGAATAGAAAAAGAACCTGGCCCTACGTGGACATGACCCCACAATGATGACCCTAGTGAAAATGCTGGATATCAACAATACCTCAGAAGTAATATCAAGGATGCCACTGATACCCAAAGGTGAGATTGGGGGAGTCCAATCCTACTAAGTCTCCAACTTCATATCTCCAAAACCCAGAGTTATCTAGGAGGAACTGCCTCCAAAGAGGGTGAGGTCAGTCTTTGTCTCTGGCTTGTTATGGCCTTCCCCAAGAGTAGAACTCGGGGAAAAATCTGAAACAAATCTCAGGTGTAGTTCTAAGCTCTCCTAAAAATATGAGCATAAATGTATTCTGTGTACAACATAGATTATGGGTACATGTATTAAAAATATCTTCTACCCAGAGAAAATACTCAAGATGGTTTAGTAGATAAGGGTTTCTTAAACTTTTTCCACTCACAGCCTGAGATAATTTTTTACATGGCCTTGGATAAACAGGTATATAAAACAGGTGTACAAATCAAATCTTTACTGATAATTATGACTTCTTATTAATAGAACAATAAATATGACTTATTATAAGTCATAATTTCACGATCCCCACATTCAGTTAGGCGACCCCATATGGGATCATGACTCACAGTTGAAGAAGCTTTGCAGTAGATAAAGTTCTGGACCTGGAATCAGGAAGACCCGAGTTCAAATCCAGCCTGACATACTAACTACCTGTGTGATCCTGGACAAGTCAGTTAATCTCTGTTTGCCTCAGTTTCCTCATTTGCACCATAGAGGTGATAATGGTACCCATCTCCCAGCACAATTGGGAGGATCTGGCATTGATAAAGCATTTATAAATTTCTACCTAGAAATGTCATTTCTTAGAAATGTCATTTATAAAGCATAGTGCCCGGCACATAGTAGGTAAAACACTCATTCCCTTTCCCTGTTCCCAAAGGGTTGAAAGGAGCATATGAAGGAATAAATACAGCAAGCACAAAACATCTCAAATGGCTCATGCCATTGAACACGTTTCCTGCCAAAGGCAAGAAACCCCTCAGGGTTTGATAACTATACATTTAGGATGTTTCACATTCATTCCAAACCTTCGCTCTCCAAGCAACACACAAGGCCCTGATCTGTTGACCAGAAAAAGCATGACTTGGGCTTTCTTTATTCAATTATCCATAGGTTGATCTAGCAGCAGTGACCCTTCCCCTCAAGAAACAGTGCTATCGTGGAAATCATCTCCCGCTGGGCACCTTGTGTACTACTCACAAACTCCTCAACTTTAAAACTGTCATGGTTAGCCCCCCCAGCTGAAAAAAGATATTTTCTTGGTGGCTGATCTATTATCAGAGAAGAAAAAAAAGACTCTCCCTCCTCACCTTCATCTCCTGGCTTTCCAGGCTTTCTTCAAGTTCCAATTAAAATCCCCTCTTCTGCAGAAACCTTTTCTGATCCCTTTAATATTAGTGCCCACCCTCTGCTGAGCAGCTCCTGGCTAGAACTGGTTTGGACGTTGGATATTGGCTCCTGTGTTAGACTGGGAGCTCCTCGGGGGCAGGGACTGGCATTTGCCTTTCTTTGTGCCCTCAGCACAAAACACAGTGCCCAACACTTACTAAATGTTTATTGACTGCCACAAGAAGGTGACGAGACACTCAGGTTGTAGGTGCTATCTTAATGAGGAAGTAGGGAGTGCGAGAAGAGAAACCCCCTCCCTGCTAAGGGTCTGAGGGAGAAAAAGCACCCAATGTGTCTCCAAAAAGGTGGATTGTTCATCCTTAGCTGATCACCCAAAGTGAGCAATTCAGTCACACAACTTCCTTTCCACCCCACCATCAATTCTCCTGCCATGATGTCTTTCATGTCTGTCCTCTTCAACTCTGAGGCTGCCACCATGAGTGTAAATGGCAGTTGTTTCTGCTCTGGCCAAAATCTTGGAGGGTCTTCCCCTTCCAGATTGATTCTTTTGAGAAGGTGACCATTTTGCCACAATTATTACCTAGCCTTTAATTGCTCAATGGGTATCAATTCAGACAAACCGAGACCTGGGAAAGACTTTCTTGAGGACAATAGAATCCCAGAATTATTCTGCTTGGCCACCCAGAGTTCTCACCTGCATCTCTCTGTCTCACTCTCCTAGGGATGATCACTCTGTAACAATAGCACCATGGACCGGCCTAGAACACTCAATTAGAGAACCTTGCTTCTCTCTGCTTTTATTTATTGACTACAAACAACTCCCAGCATGAGGAGGAGGCTAGTGAGTTCATAAGATCTAGAGATGATTGCTACTGACTCAATTTTCCTTTCTTTCTTATTGTGCCAAGGTGAGCCCATAAGAAGCAAAAGATGATAAAACACATATAGATTCATCTCCATAAGGTTCCTATTTACCACAGTGCCGGCAACATGTCCGGGGCCAACCTTTATCTTAGAGAAACAGGAAATATCTGGTGGGGAAAGACTATGGTCCATATCTTTTGACCTTAATCCTGCTTCTTCCTCTAGTCTTCCTCAACACAAACTTCCATGAGAGATGGAATATCTTCATAGCTCGGATGACTCTGACTCAGACAGGAAGGGATAAGAGTGTTAGAAAACCAGAAGGTCAGAAAAGTCAATCAAGTCTTTCCTGGTTCCAATGATGACTTCTGTTCAGATGGTGAGAAACAGTGTGGGCAAGAAAGCTGAACACTTTCCAGACTAATATTCCAAAATAGTGGAGATGACTAGGGAATAGAGAATCCAGAAAGAACCTAAGAATAGTTAGCCAGGGCAAAGGAAGAGTTCAGCTCCATAGGCCTGTGGATGCTAGTAGACTCCTTGGATCATCGACTAACTCAGTATACTGAAGGAAAAATTCCAGGTCTAAGAGGCCAGTGGCCAAGTTTACTTATGATCCTCTAGGAAGAGGAAGTCGCTTCCCTGATAACCAATGGATCCCATTGTCAGAGCACATGCAATGTGTGCTTTGTACACTATAGACATAGCTTATGTAGTATCCATCATTTTTGTAGGTGTCATGTGACAAAGCTCTTATTGGTCTTAGAGACTCTGAGGTTCTTATCCCAATTCTTCCTCTCGTGGACAAGTCCAGTTCCCGTAGCCAGGCTGACCACTTCTCCCCTTCCGGACCCTAGGGGGGGGGTGCCCCTGAGGAATTTGACATGATTTTAGAATGCCTCCTCTTGCTTGAGCTTCCTCTCTTCCTCATCTGTGTATTTTCCTCCAAGAGTTTCAAGTGAGAATTAGTCAGTCAGCCTTAAGTAGTCTTTTCCTTTTTTTTCTAAAAAGGGATATTTACTTAGAGTAAGCACTGTTGATATAAAACAGCCCCCAAACATATGTGACACAGTTCCACAAGTAGACACAGAGCCTAGAACATTGGCTCAGACTTCAAAAGTACATATGGCAAAGAATAACTTCAAGGTTCTGGTTGCAGAAAGTTTCATTCTTCCCTCCTTGGGATGCTCAAGGAGTTTCCATTAAACATGTGGATCTGAGTCCAACTTTTGTTCAGCTCCCAATGTGGACATCGCCACCAGCTGGTCCTAGGGCATCATTTAGGACAGAGCTGACATCTGGCCCACAATGCTCCAGAATGTAATTTGAAACAAATTCAAAGAGAACTTGGAAATATTTAACAAATGAAGCAAAAATTTAATAGAACATAGATAATGTGAATATGAGCTAATACAAAGACCAGAGGGATCCACAGGTATTAGCCCCCATTTTCATTTGAATTTGACAACTCTGCTTTGGGGCATTGATAGGAAGATGGGAAGTCTACATTCTTTAGTGGAAGGGGAAAATATTTTTTAAAGCCCAAACTAAGGCTTCTCCTTCTTTCTAAAAGAGGGTGTGCCACCGGCCCCCAAAGAGAGATAGAGCTGATAGTTAGAAAACAACCCCACTTTCTGAAAACTAGAGAGACCTTTACTCTGGAAAGGACTACTGGGAAGCTTCAAGATCCTTCCCCCCAAAAAACAAAGTCCAGTTAGTGGTACATATTATGGGTGGTCAGTCACAGCAAAAGGATAGAACCATTTGATTTGATAGAGGAAACTCCCATGTGAGTTTCCATGCCAGTACAGACAGGCAATTCTCTGCAAAGTTTCCAAGATTAGTCTAGGGGCAGTAAAAGATTAAGTGACTTTCTCCAGGATCACAAAACAGGTTGAGCCAAGGTCTTGGAATGGATTTCTATCCATCATATCAAACTGTCTCTGGTCAAATGCCTGACAAACTTGTATCAGCCTATTTAGTGATTAAGACTAGGTAGAAATTGAGGCCAAAATAGCTTCTTTTTAAATTGAAGTTTTTTTTAATTTTCAAAACATATGCAAGGATAATTTTTCACCAATGACCCTTGCAAAACCTTGTGTTCCAATTTCCCTCCCTCTTCCCTCCACTTTCTCCCCTAGATGGCAGATCATTCAATATAAGTTAAACATGTAAAAATATGTTAAATCCAATACATGCATATATTTATAGAATTATCTTGCTACACAAGAAAAATCGGATCAAAAAGAAAAAAATGAGAAAGAAAACAAAATGCCAGCAAACAACAACAAAAAGCGTGAAAATGTGATCCACACTCAGTTCCCACAATCCTCTCTCTGGATGCAGATGGCTCTCTCCATCACAAGATCATTGGAACTGGTCTGAATCATCTCATTGTTGAAAAGAGCCACATCCATCAGAATTGATCATCTTATAGTCTTGTTGTTGCTGTGTATAATGATCATTTTTGCTCATTTCACTCAACATCAGTTCCTATAAGTCTCTCCAGGCCTCTCTAAAATCACCCTCCTGATTGTTTCTTACAGAACAATAATATTCTTTGACATTCATGACATTGACCATAACTTATTCAGCCATTTTCTAGCTCATGGGCATCCATTCAGTTTCCAGTTCCTTGCCACTACAAAAAGGGCTGCTGCAAACATTTTGGCACATGTAGGCCCTTTCCCTCTTTTAAGATCTCTTTGGGATATAGGCCCAGTAGAAACACTGCTGGATCAAAGAGTATACACATTTTGACAGCCTTTTGGACATAGTTCCAAACTGCTCTCCAGAATGGTTGGATTCATTCACAATTCCACCAACAATGTATTAGTGTCCCATTTTTCCCACATCCCCTCCAACATTTATCATTTTCTTTTCCTGTCATCTTAGCCAATCTGAGAGGAGTGTAGAGGTATCTGAGTTGTCTGAATTTTCATTTCTCTGATTAACAGTGTTTTGGAACACCTTTTCATGTGATTAGAAATAGTTTCAATTTTTCCATCTGAAAAGTGTCTGTTCATATCCTTTGACCATTTATCAATTGGAGAATGGTTCGAATAAATAATAGCCTCTTTTAATAGGTATGACCTCAGTCAAACTGAACCCTGTTAAAGACCTTAGCTGAAAAAAGCCAAGATCTCCTACTGTATTCAGGCTATCTCCAGGCATCCTGACCTATATCTGGCCACTGGACCCAGATGATTCTGACAAAGAAAGTGAGGTAGGTGACCTTACACAGCTCTCCCTCAACTAAATCCAATTCACTTGCCATCAACTCAACTCCCTGATGCCATGGTCCTCTTCAAGAACGAAGCATGAACAACAACATTATCAGCCTAATTCGTCTGGAAAAACAGTGAAAAGAGTCTAGGAATTCTGGGTTTGAATTTGGCTTCTCCCTATAGGATCATGGGCAAGTTGCTCAATCTATGTGAACCCAATTTCTTTATTTGTAAAATAGAGGGATTTTAACATCTGACATACCACCTCATGGGGTTGAGGATCATATGAAATGAAGCCCATGATTGCCAAGAAACTGGAAGATTCGGGAGGACTGAAGATAATAAAGATAGAATGGGCCACAATGGGTATGGACCATACCTTTCTCCAGATTCTTTTGACTTTGAATATGCTTCCACCTTTTGGGAATATATTAAAGAGGAGGAAGAGAAGGAAAAAGGAGAGTTACTTCAGGGGTAGTTTGAAGGCCAGAGGCATTTAATCTCCTTTTTTCTTCTTCTGCTTCCCTAAAATATTGGGGAATCTCCCACTCTCTTTTCCTACCCAATCACTTCCCCTTCCCCTACTCCCCCCAGGAGGGCAGAAGTGCTTTCAAGGCCCAGAGGACCAGCAACCCATGGACTGGAAAATCCTGTGGCCTGCTCACCTTCCAGCACACCAAGCCTCTGTAACTGCTACTTCTCCTGAAAATCTCTGCATTTCAAAAAAAATTAAAAATGACATATGCAAAGCATTTTGCAATCCTTTAATCATCCTATGAGAATTATTTTTATTTATCTCTAATTGTGGATAACTGATCTTTCCTTGCTTTGATAGAGGGAATGTAAAAACAAGAGGCCACATTAGTGGGAGGGAAGAAGAAGGGATAATTATATACACAGCCCTTATTCTGTACCAGATACTGTGCTAAGTGGGGTTTTTTTTAGACAAATATTATCTTATTTGACTCTGCAGTAAATGATTATTAACGCCACTTTACAGATGGGGATACTGAGATAAACAGAGATTAAGTGACTTCTATAAGGTCATATAGCTAGCAAGTATCCGAGGTCAAATGTGAACTGACTCCAGGTCTGATGGCTCTTTTTACTGCAGCATCAACCGCCTCTGATCAGCTGGTCAAAAAAATAAAAACATTAAGTATTTGCTAAATGCCAGCAATGAGTTAAACACCAGGGAAGAAAAATCATAAACAGTTTCTGCTGTCAAAGAGCTTAAATCCTAGGGAGAAATGTGTAAATGACTAGGTACATATAAGATATTGAAAATTGATGGAAGGTGGGAGGATTGACAAAGTCTCTTGTAAAAGGTGCAATTTAAGCTAAGTCTTAAAGGAATCCAGGGTGGCTAAGTGGTAGAGTTGAAGAAAGATTTCCATTCCAGGCAGGAGGGATGGCCAGTTCAAAAGGAGCTTAGAGACGAAATGGGCCACCATGTTTAAGGCACGCCAAAAAGGGAGCTTCTAGGGTACAGAGTGGAGGGCCATTAGGCGTAAGGAGACTGAAAAGGTATTTTATGGAGAGATTCATTGCCCAAAAGAGGAGTTTATATCCTGGAGGTAGTCTCTGGGGCTCACTGAGTCACTACTCACTGCAGAGGTAAATGTTTAACAACCAGCTCTTGGGGGGTGCACAGAGGCCCCGCTTTTGTGTTTAATCTGCATTATTCACATTTCCCCCATTATTTTATAAAGTCTAAATTAGGGCTTCTTAATTTTTTTTCCACTTGTGACTCCTTTTCCCTGAGAAATTTATAGGTGATCCTGGGTAATTAGGTATATAAAATAAAATATAAAAATATAAATCAAACATTTCTTGATGATAACTCATAATTTCCATGACCCCCACATTCAGTTATGAGACCCCATATGGGATTCAAGGTTAAGAAGCTAGGGACTAGACAATGATGCAGCTAGATCTCCCACTTGCATCCCAAGCCATCATCAGTCATCTTGATCTATGTCTTGTCACTGGACTCTGATAGCTGTGGAGGCCAGAGCAGAGCCCTGCCCCACTCAAATACAATTCACTTGCAAGTGTAGACATCACCCCCCTGATGTCATCGATCCTCTTGCAGAGATGAGGGACCAACAACAACAATAGCCCCTGGAGCTCACTGAGCAATGGTGTGCTGGTAAATGTTGAACAACCAAATCTTAGGGGGTGGAAGGTCCATAAGATAGACTTTTCCAGTTAAATTGCATTATTCACATTTTCCTATCACTTTATCAAATCTAATGAGGCAGTCAGTGCTGGGCCTAGAGTCAGGCTAAACCTGAGTTCAAATCCAGCCTCAGACACTTCCTAGCTGAGTAACTCTGAGCAAGTCACTTAACATCTTCTGCCTCAACTGCAACGTGGCTGAAATGATCCTTGAATCCATCAGAGCTGATCAGATCAGAAAGTCAAATAATACTGAAGGAAAAAGAAAGTGGGCTTCATAATGACAGCTCCTGCCTCACTGGGCTGTTGTGAGGATGAAATGAGATCCTATTTGTAAAACTCTTAGCCTGTCACACAGTTAAGTGCTATAAAAATGCTACCTATTGTTATTATCATTATTATTCTTCTTCTTCAGTCGAGCCCTGATTTGTAACATTTGCTGATTTCTAAGATGTAAATGCACATATTGAAGCCTGAACATCCATTTCAATGGCTGGAGCAGAAGTCGGCTCTATCATTCCCCTGGAACTGACATCAGACCTACCCTTTAGAAAAGTCACTTTGGCAGCTGAGTGAAAGATGGATTGGAAAGGGAAGAGGCTAGAAGTAGGGAGACCGGTTAGCAAGCTATTATGATCATCCTGGTGCGAGCTGGGATGGCAGCTATATGAGTGAAGAGGAGAGGATGCATGAAAGAGATGTTGTGAGAGAATAAATGTCAAGTTTTGGTAACAGCCTGGATATGTGGGATGATGAGAGAGAATGATGAGTCATGGATGACACCGGGGTTGTGAGGCTGGCTGCCTGGGAATTTGGTGGTGTCCTTGGCAATAACAGATAATTTCAGAAAATGAGAGTTTGGGGGGAATAAAAGATAATGAGTTGTTTTGCATACGTTGACTTTGAGATACAGAACATCCATCTGGAAATGTTTAATAGGCAAGATAGTGATGTGAGACTGGAATTTGGGAGAGAGACTGGCTAATTATATATTATACACACGTAAATATACGTATATCCCTAATACAATATCTACGCATGTGGATCTAAAATCTGGGAATTATCTTCATAGAAATGACAGTTGAATCCATGGGAACTGATTAGATCAGTGATTCTCCAAGTGTGGTCCAGGGAATCATGGGGGTTCCTGAAACCCTTTTTAGAGGATCTACAAATTTAAAATTAATTTTAATTTCTAATATCATAAATATCTATAAATATAACACACATATAAATTCTTTGGATGGATCCTCAATAATTTTTAATAATAAAGATACTGAAAACAAAAGTTTGAAAACAACTAGATTAGATGACTGAGTTGCATAAAATTGGGAAAAGGAAGCCTAGGATAAGGCCTTGGAGGGGGGGGGGTGCATCCACAGTTAGTGAGCATGACTTGGATGGAGAACTAGCTAAGGAGACTGTGGAGCAGTCAGACAGAGAAAAAGAGAACCAGGAGAGAACAGTACTGTGAAAACCTAGAAAGAGAACCCAGCCATGGTGGCCAATGCTACAAAACCAGGACCAGGAAAACAGCATTAAATCTGGAAAAGAAGAGTTTGCTGGTAACCTTGGAGAAAGCAGGCTTAATTGAATTATCTAGGTCAGAAACCAGGTTGCAGAGGATTTAGAAGAGAAAGATGGAAGAGGAATTGGGGTCACCTAGTATAGCTAGCTTTCTCTAGGAGCATGACCAAGAACACAAGGGGAGAAGTAGAAAGCCAGCTAACAGGAATTTTAGGAGCAATAGGGGCTTTTGCTTTGGGGTGGGGTTGAGGCAACCCCTGACAGGTTTTGGGACAGCAAGGAAGAAGCCCATAGATGGGGGAAGATTGAAGATGAGAGGAAGAGTGGAGAGAGTGGTGGGGGTCATCTCCTGAAGAAGAGGGATGTGATTAGCCTTGGCAAGAAGCAGAGGAAATAGTGGGAGAAGATGAATAAATATCAGAGGAGGAGGAGCCTTCATTGAACGGCCTCAGTTTTTTTTTTAGTGAAGTACCAACTAAGGCCCTGAGATGAGAAGGCACTAAGAAAGGCTTTAGGAGAGGGGAAAAGGTTTAGAGTAGCTGACATGGTATGGAAGTCATGTTCCACACATATACCAAAGTGATTTTCCTTAAGTGATCAAGTTACTCCCTTATGAAATGATGCCAAATAATGAATTCTTATCCCAAAAGTTGGGATCTTTGGCTTTGTCAAACACTACATTGCTATAGTTATTGATTATTTTGTCTTGTGAACCTAACCTATTCCACTGATCAACTAATCTATTTCTTAGCCAATACCAATTGATTTTGGTGACCGCTGCTTTATAATATAGTTTTAGACCTGGTGCAGCTAGGCCACCTTCATTTGATTTTTTTTCATTAATTCCCTTGAAATTCTCAACTTTTTGTTCTTCCAGATGAACTTTGTTATTATTTTTTTCTAGGTCATTAAAATAGTTTCTTGGGAGTCTGATTGGTATAGCACTAAATAAATAGATTAGTTTAGGGAGTATTGTCATCTTATTAGATTCGCTCGGCCCCTATGAAATGATGTCAAAAGCTCTCTATTGACTCTAGGGTCAAATATAAACTCTCGTTTGGCTTTTAAAACCCTTTACAACCAGTCTCCAATCTACATTTTTAACCTTATTATACATTATCTACCTTCTTTTCCTCCACTGATAAACCAAACTAGCCTTCTTTTTGTTCTTGACGTGCCAGACTCCATCTTCTGCCTTTGCAATAGTGCTCCTGATGCCTGTAGTGCACTCTCTCCTGACCTCTGTTCCCATCCCACCTCCTTTAAGACTCAGCCCAAGCATCATCTCCTACACCAAAGTTTCTTAAACTGTATGTCACGACCCCATATGGGGTCACATAACTTTTAAAGTGTGGTTCCAAAAATGTTGGCCACAGTAAAAGGTATCAAATATTCTGCCAAGATTTAATTCTTCATATAAAAAATAAGCATGTCCATCTCATTAGCATGTATATTTGCTTCCATCTTTAAGAAATGATGAAATTACATGTATTTGTTTTATATACATTATTTTAAAACAAATTTCTTTACTATTAATTACCAGTAAGTGTTTGATATATATATATATATATATATATATATATATATATATATATATATATACCTATTTGATCTACCCATAAATACCCAAGGCCACATAAAAATTTCTCCAGAAAAAGGGGATCAAGAGTGGAAAAAAATTAAGAACCCTATTCTATACAAATCCTTTTCTGATCTACCTGATTTCTAGTGTCTTCCTTCCATAACGACCTGGTATTTAGCTACTGTTAGTGATATTCTCTATATATTTATATATGTACATGTTGTAAAAAGAAAAAAACATTAGAAACCTACCCAATTTTCTTGTAGTGGTCTAAAATGGAGGTGGAGTTAGCGATAGGAATTCATCTTGCCATTACAGAACAAAAAAGGTATTTAACCAGAGGATTCAGTAAAGGAATAAGACTATAAGAACTGATATCTATCTGGTGCCTCTATGTGTCCAGAATATCAGCTTCTTGTAAGTAGAGATTATTTCATTATTTATACTTATATTAGTCCCCACAGAGTGCCCAGAATACAGTAAGCACTTAATAAATGCTTACTGATTTCATTGAAGGCACTTCACATATCTCATTTCACTCAGTCCTCCTACAAGCTATAGTAGTGTTGAAATATATAGTGTTGAAAAATATTAAAAACAAGAAATATAAAGGAAATGAAAAAGTATGCTTTTTAATCTGTACTCAGAGTTTATCAACTCTCTCTCTAGAGATGGAGAGCATTTTTCGTCAGTACTCAGCCCTCTACAAGCTGAGGAAACTATGGCTCAAGGGCAAAAGATGATAAACTATGGACACCCCATTCTATGTGTATTTGTGTGTGTGTATACAACATGTATGAATATATATATATATATACACATATATACATATACTTGGGTATATATCGCATATTACATATAGTATATATAATCCTATATCCATATCCATATCTTTATAGATATAGATATATATGCTTCCATATTTATCATATATATTTGTATATTTATCACATATACATATTACACATCCATGTATTTTTATATGGATGTATATACATATATCCTACCAATTGCTTGTTTTGTTCGGTCACCAAACAAAGAATGATTTTTATATTTGCCAATTTAAATTTCTTTTTTACTTTTTATTTAAAAAATTTGAAATGAAGTTCATTTCGCTTCATGAGTTGTATTGGAGTTAGAGTTTATACAGATTTGAAATACAGAAGATATTTTAATTTTTTTAAATTGATTTTAATTTTTAACATTCATTTTCTGAAAATTTTGAATTCTAACTTCTCTCCCCCCCTTCTACCTCTCCCCCACCCAGATTTGGCCCATAGGCTGTAGTTTGCCAACCCCTGCTATAGAAACCAAATAATCTGACTAACAGTTATAGGAAGCTGAGCTTGGATTACTGACTCTCTTAGGTCCAAGTCTGACAATCCTTTCCATTACACTATTGCCCCATTAATTTATATTTTCTTTTTGTAGGTATTCCATTTCTTCACGCACTAGATACTATAGGACTTCAAGGTTAAGTTGTCAAGTACCTGAGAGAAGCTTCCCCATTGCCAAGCTCTCATAGACAAAGCTGTTACCTTATAAACTGAAAATTCCTGTGGTTTGATTTATCTCAGTTTTGACTCTTCTATTTAACACTTTCCATGAGCTCAGATTGAAAGAAAAAGAGCTTTAGAACCTAGACTCTAAAATTTCCTAGTCACTACAGGAATTCTGCTTTCCCAACTAGGACTGTCCCTTCCATTTAAATTTTCCATTGCACAATATTATATGAACTCTAAGTTTTCTCTCAGGATTGCTTACTTTCCGATTTGAAAGTTAAAATGGAAGAATTAGCGCTATCCCCCATTTGTTTAATGGTCAAAGGATAGGAACAGATAGTTTTCAGAAAAAGAAATCAAAGCTGTCAATACTCACATGAAAAATGCTCCAAAGTACTATTTATTAGGTAAATGCAAATTAAAACAAGGGAGGTACCATCTCCTGCCAACCAGATTGGTTCACATAAACAGAAAAGGAAAATGACAACTGTTGGAGGGGATATGGACAAACTGTGACAATAATACATTGTTGGTGGAGTTGTGAACTGGTCCAACAATTCTGGAAAACAATTTGGAAGTATCAAACTGTGCATATCCTTTGATCAGCAGTACTACTGCTAGGTCTGTATCCCAAAGAGATCAAAAAAGGGGGAAAGGTTCTATATGTCCAAAAATATTTTAGCAGCTCTTTTTGTGATAGCAAAAATTGGAAACTGAGGGAATGCCCATCAAAGGGGGAATGATTGTACAAGTTATGGTATATGATTGTGATGGAATTCTATTGTGCTAAAAGAAATAATGAATAGGATGGTTTCAGAAAACCCTGGAAGACTTATATGAAGCAATGCAAAAGATAGTGACCAGAATCAAGAGAATATTGTACTCAGTAACAGCAACAGTGTACAATAGATACGCTGATAAAGGCCATGGTCCAATTCAGTCCAAAGGACCCACGATGAAAAATGCTCTTCATCTCTAGAGAGAGAGAGAGTTGATAAAGTCTGAGTACAGATTAAAAAGCATACTTTTTCATTTCTTTTATATTTCTTGTTTTTAATATTTTTTGCAACATAACAAATATGGAAATAGATTTTGCCTGAATTCACATGTATAATTGATACTGCGTGACAATGGGTGGAGGAGAGGTGGGAAGGAGAGAGAGAAGTTAGAATTCAAAATTTTCCAAAAACAAATGTTAAAAATAAAATTTAATTAATTTTTTTAAATGAAAATCTTATTTCTTCTAAGTCTGTGTAAACATCAAATAACGCAATAAAGCAGAGCAGCATAAGTGACAAGAGAAAAAAACAGAATCCATTCCATATTCCAGGATCCAAATTATTTAATATTACATTTACATCTGAACAACTGAACAACCTACTGCAGAGTAAGTAAGACATGAAGTCCAGGCTATCACAATGTCCCATTTATCTATTAAGACTATAAGAACTGGTATCTATCTGGTGCCTCTATGTGTGCAGAATATCAGCTTCTTGTAAGTAGAGATTATTTCATCATTTATACTTATATTAGTCCCCACAGAGTGCCCAGAATACAGTAAGCACTTAATAAATGCTTACTGATTTCATTGAAGGCACTTCACATATCTCATTTCACTCAGTCCTACTACAAGCTATAGTTGTGTTGAAAAAGATTAAAAACAAGAAATATAAAGGAAATGAAAAAGTATGCTTTTTAATCTCTACTCAGAGTTTATCAACTCTCTCTCTAGAGATGGAGAGCATTTTTCGTCAGTACTCAGTCCTCTACAAGCTGAGGAAACTATAGCTCAAGGGCAAAAGATGATAAACTATGGACACCCCATTCTATGTGTATTTGTGTGTGTGTATACAACACATGTGAGTACATATACACACATATACATATACTTAGGTATATATCCCATATTACATATAGTATCTATCCTATATCCATATCATTTTAAATTCAAAGGGATGTAAAGAGATTATTCAATCTAACCTCCTAGTTTTACAGATGGAGGACAGAGAGGTTCAGTGGCTTACCAAAGATTATACAACCAGTAATTGGCAGTGACAAGATTGGAACTCAAGCTCTCTGGCTCCAAATCTCACATTCTTTCCACTGTTAACACACCCCTTCACATTATACTTTCGGAAAATAAATTTTAATTGCTTTGATATCTTTGATTTTATATGACTAGCATTTCCCAATGTCCCTCTCCTCCCCTTCACAAAAAGTCATCTCTCATAACAAGAATGAAAAATGAGGTAGGGGAGGGAGGCGGAGAAAAACAGTTTACCAAAACTAAATAACACATTGAAAAAGTCTGACATTATAAGCAGTGCACCACATTTTCTATTAAAAAAAATTCAGAAAAATTTCAAATCTATAATTCAAAAGGTCTTGCTTGATGCTATAATTCTTAAGCACCAGGAACTTCTTTTTCAGACACAAATTTAGTTCTCCCTTCAATGCGATAAATCTTGGAAGTAAGGAATCTCCCTCTCTTTTTAGATAAGGGAACAAATAGTCTGATCAAATCTGACTTCAGCCTTAATGAGCTAGTTTGAATTTGTTTTTTACTGCTATTGAAAAACTCTGAAGCTACTCTACCAAGTTCACTCACATGAGCAGGTAAGGCCCCAAGAGTCTGGCAGTCAGAGCTCCCTTCTGGACTTTCAGGGCAATCTTAAAAGCTGAGATACTTTCCTAATATATCCTTTTTGAGCCTAGTTCCAGTCTTGTCACTGCCGATTACTAGTTGTATGACCTTAGGTAAGTCACTGAACCTCTGTTCTCCACCTCCTCCCCACTACTCATATCTATCACTATTTAATATCTTTCTAAAATAATTTAACCAATGAACATAAATTAGCTTTGACAAAGAGATATTTGTATAACGCTCTTCCAAATTGAGATTTCACAGTCCTCTACCACTTCAACCTCTAGGAAAAATGGGCTCAAATGTCAACACGATTGCCAAGAAACCTTCGTCCCTCACTTCTGGGTCGAGAGCGAAAAGGAGCGAAACACAACAGAGACAGAAGAAATGGTGAGACCATGTGTTCGTGTCCACATGGTGGGGGAGATGAGACCATCTGCAGAAGGTGAAAGGCTGCTTGTTGTTTCTGCGATTTTTATAGCTTCTTCTACCTAGAGGCTTCCCTTGGTTCTTCCCTCAAGTGCCACCAGGGAAGAGCAAGAGAGTTCATCTGTTCAGGCCTTTTCATGAACACTCATTTCAACCTCAGCAACCAATTAGAAGGCTTCTGATCACCAGGCAGCAAGCCAACAGGAAAAAAGTTAGAGGATATCTGCTTATGTTCCGAAGTAGGGAGGGAAAGAACCCCTCATTAGGCATGTAGATTGGCAGCAGACAGAGCATATTGCCTGAGCTCGAAGGACTTGACCCTCAGTGGCCAATCTACAGGCCTCCCCACCGTCCCCATTATACTGAAAAGCTTGCTTTCTCTTCTTTCCCTGGCTCCAACCTGATGGAAGGCTATCTGCCCTTCTCTGGCACAGACCTGGAAAAAAGTATCATGGTAATCATTTTAACAAGAAAAAAACCCCAAATCTTTTAAACTCTTTCTGAGCCAATTCCCATAAACCCATGCCAATTCTTGCAATTTTTTCTTTTTCTTTCCCACCTCGCCAGACAATCTAAGATTTGGGAAGGGGAAAAGGAGGAAGAGGAGGAGGAGGAGAAAGAAGAGGAAGAAGGAGAAAACATGGCTGTTGGCTCAGAATCTCTTTGTATTGCCTAGTCGCTTGTCAGTTTGGAAAGCATGAATCTGACATTTGTCTGGCTTTGTCTATCCCTGAAATAGTTAACTCTCTTCACTCTGTTGTTTTGCAGCCTCCTTGTACAGCTGCTTACATTTTTCTTCCCTCTCGCCGGGCAAGTGCTCCGGACTCCTGGGGGTGGTGAGGGCGGTACCCTTGCTACATTCCCAAAATACAACCCAAAACAATTATTCCTACGCAACATTCAGGCACAGAGTATGTGGCATTCTTCTCCAAGAGCCCATTACCTTTCTAGGGAGAGGCCGGAAGTGACTTTCGTCATTGGGCCACTGGAACCAAGAGTGGCCATTGCCGCTAATCTCAGTTCTACTGGCTGGGGTGTAATTTTCCCTCCCATTATTGTACTCATTTTAGTATTATATTATTTACCTGGTTTTATTTTCTTCTCTCTGAATCACTTATACAAACTTGCTGTAGTTCTCTGAAATATTCAATTTGTTGCTTCTCACAATACAATAGCCTCACCTTACATTCATACAGGAAAATTTGTTCCGCCACTTTCCAATTGATTATTTAAAAGAAATTATTTGCACTACCATGAAAAATAAGTATCAGCTTCTGTGAGTATTTTGTTACATCAAGGCCATTTCTTTCTACCTTTCACCTCCCTGGGGCACAAGCACCAGTTGAATTTCCACACATTGACCTTGTCTTTTATCATCTTGGACAATTGAACAGGGCTGAAGTAAAGGTTCGGTCATTTTAGCCTGCAGTTCTCTTATTATTAAGGAATCAAAGCATTTGATGCAGTAGGTGATGATTTACATTTTTTCTTTTGCAATTTTATATCCTTTGTTGACTTAGCTATTGGGAGAAGTTCACCCCGTGTCCATTGCTTGTGTATAGACAGGCTGCTGACTTCTCAGAGCTGAAATCGAGATGAGCAAAAGGGAAAGAAGAAGGATGAGAAAAAGAGAGGGCAGAAAATTGAACAACTCATTCCTGAGCTACTTAAACCAATAATTAAAAATCAAATGAGGAGGAATAGACAATATAAATGACATGGATGCCAATTATGATCATCTTGAGTACTTTAACTAATGCAAAGCAATGGCCATAGCAAGGAGAAAAAAATTCCAGAATGGGTATTTGCCAACAAACGACTGACTTTCTTGCCAGAGAGAGGTGGCTGCCAAAGGCAACAGCAAGATAGAATATGAAATCATTTATAAAATCTTACTAGGAACTATGATGAACAATTATGATGAATATCATCTCAAAAAGCAGAGAGAATCAGTGGAGGAGAAAACCAGTTTAAAGAGAGCTTGACGGGATATCTAACTAAGCAAAGTCATTCCAAAGACATTTTAAGAGTGTATTGGAAGGAAGATGACAAAGGAAAAATGGAGACTATTTATAAAAATTCTCCATCAAAGACAATGGAACCAGCACCCTTGGACCTTGCTAACATCAAAGCCTCGGAAGTGATCTAGAGAAATCAAAATAGCAATAAGGAGGGGAAAAAAGACAAGGAAAAAAACATATAGACTAAACTAAGTCTAGATAGAGAGAGGTAATGGAGATGAAACAATTGTGCGAGTGTTGAACTATAACAATACTCTTACAGATGAAGAAACTTGGGTTGAGGGCAGTTAAGCAACTTAGCCAAAGGCACAAAGGTAGTATGTGTCTGAGACAGGATTTGAAGGCATTTAAATTCCTGTGTTCCACCTACCTAGATGCCAGCTAGACCAGATACCTGCAGGAGAGAAAAATAGCAAACACATGGGGGGAAATACTGGATTTCATTAAGATTGGGAGGGAAAGGGTGGGCAGGAAATCACTGCTGTCTTGTGTGCTTTCTTCCCAACTATACACAATCTTTATGACAATCATCTATCTATACACGAATTAGGGGTATTTGTCAGAAACAAACATGTTTACTTACACAAGTGATAGTAGACAATGGACCGCATCTTGACTGTCTCACATGTAATATAGAAAGAATATAAGATCCTGTTGTGTTTTTTTTATTTACTGGTTATGAAAAAAATTGATTTGGTAGAACAAAACATTATCTTATGGTCTCTTTTACGAGAGGCCTCTCATCCAAACATCAAAATCATTTAAGATGTTTTGGAAAAATACAATAGAAAAAATCCTGTTCAATGGTTCTCTGATTATAAACATCAAACTAGTCATCAAAGGGGCCGATGTATACTAGCCAAAGGTGTTCATCACTGTAATAGGAGATCCAATGCCAAGTCCAAGTTGAAGAGGGAATTCCCCATTGATTGTGAGGTATTCTGTGTGCTGCTTTAAACTATGCTGATTTCATCAAACTCTAGAAAAATGCAGAACCTCCTAGAAAGTCTCTGTGTAATCCCCTCCAAGGAATTTGGACTGAACGCTCGTACAGGAAAGATCAAATGGTCAAAGGAAGAATATAGCTTACCAAATTTATAATATAATATAAAAAATATAATATAAATTATAATTTATAATAAATTTATAATATTTATAATAAATTACCAAATAATATACCATAATACCAAATATAAATATAATTTATAATATAATAATCAGATGGATAATCTAGAATCGGTCTCCCAGGTTTTATCTCGGGTAATACAAATGGACAATGAGCCGAGCCCAGAATTGAACAGGGGGAGCACAGACAGCTGGACTGCTTTAAGGAAATTGCAAAGTTCTTTTATTGACCTCAAGCATCCCACAAAAACAAAGACCAATCTTTTAAATTCTAACATTCTGCTAGTGTTGTTTTATCATAGGGAGAATGAGACTGCTTCTGAAGAACTAAAGACAAGTATCACACAGAGGACAATGATAGGTGTGAGCAGGCTGCAACATATAACCAACAAGGAATTCTGAAGAATAACAGGAGTAAATGATGTCATCAAAGAAAAGATGGCTAATCCTGTGGCAAGGGTGAAAAATGACAAGCAGAGAGCCAGTGTACTCCACCGGTACCCTAACAATATCAGGAAGAATTGAGGCTTTCAGCATGAGATAGGGACACCTGGGGGTGATGGTCTTCCTATCTTTGGGCCCAGTGCTCTATCCACTGTGCTTTCTAGTTGCCTGGCATGGCTGGTTCATCAGTGGCGACTTCCAGATCAATCAGATCACAAATTTATTTGATTATTTGAGTATCAGACTTTTACTGCATATCTTTGACACAAAGCTTTTTTCCCCACTTGAAAGTTTCTCTTAAATTCTAGCTACATTGATTTTGTTTGCACAAGGGCTTTTCAATTTTACATAATCAAAAGTGTCTATTTTATCCTTTGTAATCTCTTTCCTCTGTATGATTATTAAATTTTCCCCAATCATAGTTGTCCTTTCATTCTCCCTCCCTCCCTCCCTTTTCCTCTCTCTCCCTCTCTCCCTCCTCCTCCTTTCTCCCCTCCCTCCCTCCTTCTTTTCGCCCACCTCTTAAATGACATGACTTTGTGATTTTTTCCCACAGAGATCACAGATTGTTCAGTTTTCATTATAAGCATCTATATCTCAGAAATCAGTAAAGGCTTATTCAAGACTTAACTTATTGTTTTGTTAATTGTCTAGACTTAAGAGAGTGATGGAGAAAATGTTAATACAGATAAAACTTAAAAGTGTGCCATATATACTTCTTTTTTCCTAGAGCTGGTTATCAACAATTTATCATATATCACTGTCCTTCTCATAAGACTATATCATCTCATCAGGATTCTAGGAATATCCCTGAGGAGTCTAATGCCATTGGCTCAAGTCCATCCCAGTGTTCCCATCTAAGATTATCAGCCAATTTCAAGTAACTTTTAAAAAAGGAATATTTACTATGGTGATACAATAAGAACAATGGGTCCAAAACATCATCCCAAAAGTATGTTACATACTCTCCAATAAATGCATATAGATTCTAGGGGAAAGTGGATTGAAGTTTAGAGGGTGCACGTGGCAAATGGGATAATCCATAGATTTTTTTCTGTAAATTTCTTTGATCTCATTTGTAGAATGCTCAAGAAGTTCCTTCTTAGGAAAGATGGAGTTTCTTTATTAGATTCTTTGTGTCATCATGTATTTACATCCAGGCTGCCCTTGGCTTCTAATGTAGACACTGTTGCCCGCTAATTCAGGAACACCCCTAACAGGAAAATGGGAAGTCCAATAACTTTTGGCTCCTTCAAATATAGAAGCTCCTCCTCTAGCCAAAGGGAACAAAAAAGAAGTCCTAGGCCAAATCTAGACCTGAGGCCTCTCCTTCCTTCCTCAAAGAAACTCTTCCTCAGAGGGGTTGGCTAAGAAGGTCCCATTTGTTCCAACATCTTAGATGACTCTATTTCTAAACCAGCTTAATAATGATGGGCCCTGGGGTATAAGTGAGAAAGTTTCCTAAGCCTATTCAAACAATATTCCTATCCAATGGCATAGAGTTCCAAGGACTTTTTACACATAACCTAAGATTGAGACTTATATACTGAGCATCTTATAACTTATTTGAAGTGTGTGTGTGTGTGTGTGTGTGTGTGTGTGAGGGGGAAGCCTTGATTAAATAAATCAATCAACTCTACTCTTATATTGACCTTACTGTCTTTTCAGCCAAATTATGTTCCAGTTTACTTAACTCTTCTTGTTGAATTCAGAGTTAATCTCTACACAGTTTGTTTTCTTGAGTTTATCAAACACAGATCTACTGTGTTCACTGGTTTATCTAGTTGGTCTTAGTGACTTAATTTTCATTCTTTTTTCTACTACCAAATACTTTTTAAAAATAATAGCTTTTTATTTTTAAAATATATGCAAAGATAATTTTCAGCCTTCACCCTTGCAGAACCTTGTGTTCTAAATTTTTCTCCTTCCCTTCCCCCATTCTTCCCAAGCAATCCCATATAGGTTAAACATGTACAATTCTTCTCTACGTATTTCCACACTTATCATGTTGCTCAAGAAAAAGCAGATCAAAAAGAAAAAAATGAGCAAGAAAAAAGGAAAGCAAACAACAACAAAAAAGGTGAAATCCTATGTTGTGATCTCTATTCAGTCCCCACAATTCTCTCTAGATGCAGATGGCTCTCTCTCCATCACAAGTCTATTGGGATTGCCTTGAATCACCTCATTCAATGTTGAAAAGAGCCAAGTCCATCACAGTTGATCATCACATATTCTTGTTGTTACTGTGGACAATGTTCTCTTGATTCTACTCAGGTGGCATCAGTTCCTGTAACTCTCCCCAGGCCTCTCTGAAATCATCCTGCTGCTTTTTCTTATAGAACAATAATATCCCACATCATTCATATATCATCACTTATTCAGCCATTCCCCAACTGATGTACCAAATACTTTTGATGATTATTGTATTTGAATACCTTTTCAGTCCTTATCCTCCTTACATTTTATCCCTTAAATTTTGTTATTATGTTGCGTGGTTATATAAAGCTGGTGTTGCTGTTGTTGACATTGTTAAACCTTGGCATTAGTGTTGCATTACTCTCTAAGCTAGTTTATCATTGGACCATCATTTTTTATCATGTTAGCATGACTCAGCTATGAGCCATGGATCTTCCCCCTAACTATTTAAATTTTCTTTTATTTCTGTAAAGAATATTTTGTAATCATAGCTATTTAAATTCTGAATGGGCTTTAGTTGGCTAATGCTTGGAGATTTTGTACATTTGATAGTCATTTTGAATGGAATTTTTCTCTCTTTGTTTCCCTCTAAGGAACTCCAGTTAGTGATTTTGTCAATTTCTTTTTTATTCTACTGTTAGTTAAGCTATTAATTGTAATTCTCTGAGGTTCTTTAACTACACCCCAAGAACATTTGTAGACAAGCTGGAAAGGACGACAATATGTCAGTGAAAAATGGAACAGATTTGCCAGCAAGTCTGTAATGATCTCGTTTCATCATCAATAATGCTAAAAACAACACATTTGGACTCTATGTCTCAGTACCTTATGTAATATATAGGGAGCAGAAATGCACATTTGAAAATGAAGTTAGGAAGGACAGTCAGATTTAATTAAATTCTGAACTACTTCACAGTTCCATGATCTCCTCAATCAGAATGGCCCCTCAATGATAAAAGAGCTTTGCTGCCTATTGTTTGTGACTCTTGTCCATGGCCTCCTCCAAATTTGCCTCAGAGGTGCCACTCAACATACTGGGACTTTTCTCCCTTTTTCCTAAAAAAGAAATCTGCCCCCAAGGTGACAACTTGAAAGGCGCAACAGAATCCATTTTGGAGGTATTTTAAAGAAGAGATAATTCCCAAAGCATGGAAAATAATACAGATGATTGTCTTTTTTAAAATGTAGAGAAAGATACAACAATAACTAGTGACTCTGGAAAATATCCATGAGAATTCTCTGGTTACAGAATTTGGAATAGGAAAATATTCAAATTCAAAACTGGCCTTAGACCACTTAGCTATGTCACTTGTCTCAGCATCAGTTTTCTCCTCTGTAAAGGAGAAGATTGGACTCCACGACTTCTAAGTTCCTTTACTTCTTTAAATCTATGATCCTATAATCCTGGGAGTTCCCATTCTTTCACTGCCACTTATTATCTATTGAACCTTGTCTCAAAACAAAGGCCAAAAATGTTTTGACTACACATTAACCTCATGGCTATATCTCATCAATACCTTCTTTGAGAAAAGAGTTGGATTGAAAACCTTCAAATCTCAGAGGATTGCCAGTACAGAATTCCTCCTCTCATGTCTCATTGGAGAAGTGGCCAAATATAGGTGCAGAGTGAGGCAGACTTAGTCAGACATAGCAAATGTGTCTATTTGTGTAGTTCTTTGTTCCAATAGATGATCCTTTGGGGTGGAGGAGGAGACATTCATTGGAAAGTGACAATGAGTTTTTAAAACAAATGTTTTTTTTTAAAAGAGATATGAGGTTCTAAAATATGAGATTCTGAACAAAAGTACAGAGAGAGAAAGAGAGAGGGAGGGAGAGAGAGAAAGAAAGAAAGAGCCAGAAAGAAGAAAGAAAGAAAGGAAGGAAGGAAGGAAGAAACAAACAAACAAAGAAAGAAAGAAAGAAAGAAAGAAAGAAAGAGCCAGAAGGTGGTGGACATGGTGAGCACCAAATAACATAACAAAAAATGAAATCGATTAGATTTTAACAGATAGGAAATTACTTGTTACTGAGTCATTCCTGAACTAGCTTTCTGTGTACAGGCAGACCACTGACTTGTTAAAGCAAAGATCAAAAAGGGCAGTGGCAGTTTAGAATAGAATTTCTTTTGTAACATGTTATGGAGGAGGATCGTAGAAGATTATAAGCAATATCACCTCATAAAATATCAAAAAGCCATGGAGGGAAAAACATATTTAAAGAGCACTCGGTGAGAGACCCAACTAAATAAAGTTTTCCCAGGGGCATTTAAGGATGAAAATTGAAAGATGACAACAAATAGACAGAAAATGGAAAAGATCTGTAACAGTTTTTATAACAAACTCTTTTCATCATCAAGGACAGTCGAGCCACCACATTTGGACTTTTAATATCACAGTTCCACATGTGCTGCATGTGGAAGTGTAAATAGCATTGAAGGAAGCAAAGATGGGACAAACACTTGAAATAGACCAAGTATACATAGAGGAGATGTATGCTGGCAACAACACAATTCTGAGGGTGTTGGGTGATCAATTCTCAATGTATCTAAAAGTGGGTAGGAACCAGAAAAGTGGGAAAATCTGGGGCTGTATTGTAACTACCAAAGAACTGACTCAGCCACTGTGAATTGAGATATGTCTCTTGCCTACCCTTTAAAAAACAACTAAGAATAGTTAGTTTATGCACACTGAAAACATGGTTGATGAAGATATACAAAGAGAACGGGCAGACAGTATTCTACAGCAGACCACCTCTTAACACAAAGGGCTGAAATTGTATAAAATACAGGATTATTCTGCCCTTTGCTTATTGTTTAATGATGTAACTCACTTCAAAGTTTCTACCATGAATATGTCAAAATCATACAAGATTCCAGGAAAGTTGTACAACAGAGAGACCTTTTTTCCTTGAACCTTTGATCATTAAAATTAGTCAAGACACAACCAACAGAGCCATGCTCAGCAAACTGGCTAGAGTCTTTGAAATAGAAACGAACAGTCCAAAGGAACCTAGAAAGGAAAGCGCATTGTGAGCAATTAGGAGGAGCTGTGGGATGATGTAGGGCTAACATTCTAATAAGGGGAGAAGGAACAAGTGTCTCTTGAGAATCTTAATGTGTTCAAAAGGGAATGAGGGAGCTCAATAAGAAAACAAAACAGAGGTTCTGGAGATGAGTTACTTCTCTTTTGAGGGATTGAAGAGAAGAAAAAGAAGAAAGAGTAAAAAGGAGGAAGAGGACAAGAAAGTTCTGTCCTGTCCTGTCCTGTCCAATTGGGGTGTGTGAAAAGAAAAAAAAAGTGTAATTATGTGGTGGAAGGAATGGGAGAAGTAAACATCCAATGAATCTCACTCATTTGAAATGAACAAAAGAAGATTGAATACATATATACATGAATAAACATTTTAGCATAAAAATAAACTCAACAGGGAAACAAGTGGGGATGGGAAGGAGAAAAAGGGTAAAAAAGATGATAAAATAGGGCAGGAAACAATCACAAGTAGAGTGAACTTCCTGACCATGAAACAGGAATTAAAAAAAGAGAGGGGGAAAAGAATGAAAATTTAAGGGGAAGGGTGCCTTTTACGGCCTCTTAGACAATTAAAAATGAGTGAACAAATTGTACATGAATGTAATGGAATATTATTACATTGTAAAAAATTATGAAACAGATGATTTCTGAGATCCTTAAGTGGAATGAACTGACACGGAGTGAAATGAGGCAGAACCAGGAAATTAGTTTATACAGCAGCAATATTGTAAAAACAAACTACTTTAAAAGATTTAAGAACTCTTAAGGATACAATGACCAATCATGCCTTCAAAAGACCTGTGGTATTAAGGATATTATCCATCTTCTGACAGAGAGGTGATAGCCACAAAGTGCTGAAAGAGATGTACATGTTTGGACATGGCCACTGGATAGATTCATTTTCCTTGATCATATTTATTTTTTACAAGATTTTTTTTCCCTCTTGCTCTTGGCTAATGATGGTGGTGGGAGGCAGTGGGGGATAATGCTGGTGGTGGAGTTAGTTCTAGGGAAAGGGAGAGAGGGAAGGATATGCTGGTAAATGTTTAACAACAAGATTTCTGAGTAAAATATACACACGGTGCACTTTTAAATTAAATTTGCATTATTAACAGTTTTTCCATCACTTCTTCATTCTAGAAATCTGTAGCATTTGCAGATTTCTGAGGTGTCTCTGCTCACACTGAAAATAAAACAATCTGCTTTCTGGAGTTGATTTGAGCTCCCCTAAGGGAAGTTAGTAATAGTGATGCTACTGTAGGGGGTCACTATAACATGTTTTTAAAGGCCCAGAATTCAGAAGAAAATGAAGACAAGGAGAGTTTTAAATGTAACGTGTACACTTTTTTTTTCTATAGTTACAAAAAACCAAGTCGTGCTAAATGGATATTCATGATTTTGTAAGGAACTCCAATTTTTAGATTCTACTATGTTCTTTTTGAGAACTTAAGCTTAGAATTTAAAAAAGAAAGAACTGATTATATGCTTTTTTTTAACAAAAGGAAGATATGGGAAATGGGAAATTCATAGTTTCATATGAAAAATCTTATTTTTGTTTTCTGAGGGATAATATTTACATTAATCCTAAAAAAATTTCAAAAATAAAACTACAGACTAATATTTCTAATGAACTACTCGGTGCAACTATTTTAAATAAAATATTATCAAATAGGCTACAATACCTATATTAAAAAGATAATATTCTCTGACTAGTTTTAAATGCAGTTTTGTTCAATATAAGGAAAACTCCAAGCATAATAAGTCATACGATAAAACTAATAAAAACCATATTGTTATATTAATAGATGCTGAAAAAAGGCTTTTGATGAAATCCAACACCCATTTCTGTTAAACAACACTAGAAAGCATAGGAATAAATGAACTTTAATATGTAAGTAGTAGCTATCTAAAATCATGAATAAGCATTATATGCAATGGAGAAGTAAGAGGCCTTTCCGACAAGATCAGGAGTATGGCAAGGATGCTCATTACCACCACTACTATTCAGCATGGTACTGGAAGCATTAATTATAGCAATAAGATGAGAAAAACAAGGAGAGAGAATAAACAAAGAGGAAACAGAGCTATCACATTTTGTCCTATCGAGAAAACTCTAAAAAGTCAACAAAAATAATTGAAACAATTAATTGTTGCAGGATATAAAACAAATCCATATAAATCCCTAGAAGTTCAGTATATCACCCACAAAATCCATTGGGAAGAGAGAGAAAAATTACATTCAAAAGCAGTATAGGATATAGAAACATGGAAGTCTGTCTACCAAGACAAGCATGGGAACTGAATGAAAACAGCTGCAAAGAAGGACAGACCAAAATAATTGGAGAACTATTAGTTGCTCATGAATGAGTTGTTTCAGTATACCAAAATGACCGCACTATCTAAATTATTTACTTATCCAGCACCATACAAGTCAAACTATCAATGAATTATTTGTAGAAATAGAATAAATAATAACATTTATCTGGATAAAATATATCTTCCTTTTTTAAAAAAAAGCATCTAATCAATTCTTTATTTTTTTTTTAAATTCTAAGCTTAAGTTCTCAAAAAGAACATAGTAGAATCTAAACATTGGAATTCCTTATGAAATCATGAATATGCATTAAACACTATTTTTTTTAAAGTATGAAAATATTCCACATGTTACTTTCAAAACTCTCCTTGTCTTCATTTTCTTTTGAACTCTGGACCTTTAAAAACAAGAATCTTAAGGGAAATAATGACCAAAAAAGTGGGAAACAAGGGATTTTAGCAGTACTAAGTCTTAAACTGGTAATTAGGTAGTTCTAGGCTCAGTGAAGCCCAGAGTCAGGCTCCTGGGCCTGGAGTCAGAAAGACCTGAGTTCAAATTTGACCTCAGATACTCATTAGCTGTGTGCCCCTGGGCAAGTCACTTTACCTCTGTTTACCTTAATCTACTGAAGAAGGAAATGACAAACCACTTTAGTATCTTTACCAAGAAAACCTCAAATTGGGTCAAGAATAGTGGGACACTCCAAATCAACACCTCCAAAAGATCTTAAACTATACTCTAACCACTAATCATCAAAGTGATTACACACACACACACACAAAGAGAGAGAAAGAGAGAGAGAGAGAGTATGTATGCATCAGTAAAACAGAAATAACAAATGTAGCATGGTGTTTGAGAAACCCAAAGACCACAGTCTTGGAGGTAAGAACTCACTTTTGACAAAAACTGCTGGGAAAATAGGAAAAGCAGTCTGGAAGAAATCAGGTAGAGTATACCAAAATAAATTACAAATGGATACATGGATTAGACATAAATTGTGAAAACATAAGAAAATTAAAGGATCAAAAAAGAAATTATTTCTCAGTTCTAATGACTTGGAAAACTGTTTCTCACCAGAAAAAAAAAGAGGATGGTGAGAGGATCATAGAAGAAAAATTGCATAATTTTTATGATATAAAATTTAAGAGATTTGAATAAACAAAACAAATATAAGTAAAATGCAGGTTAAAAAAAAGACAGGTAAGTGGGGAAAAAAATCCTTTCAGCAAGTTTCTCTGAGAAAAGTCTTACACTGAAGATATATAAGGTACTGATTGAAACTAAAAAGCACAGAAGTCATTCCTTAATGGACAAATGGTCAAAGAATATGAACAGGCAGTTTTGAAAGAAAAAAATTCAAGCCATTCAAAGCCATATAAGAATTTCCCAAATCATCAATAATTAGAGAAATGTAAACGAAAGCACTTCTGAGGTTTTGATTCATGTTCATTAGCTTGGTAAAGGTAATTTTTAAATAAGGAAAATAACAGTTGTTAGAAAGACAGCAGAAAAATAGGCACATTAATATATTGTTGATATAGTTGTGAATGGGTCTAGCCTTTGGGAAAGCAACATGGACCTACTACTAAAACATCACTAAACTGTGTATACCCTTTGTCCAGCGGTCCATAATACTTATACTATAAAGAGATGAAAGAATGGAGCACAGAAGCCATATGTACAAAATTATTTTTAGCAGTTCTTTTGGTAACAGCAGGGAAAAAAACTTTGAAATTTAGGTAGTTTACATAATATGGGGGATATTTGAAAAAATTATGTCATATAAAGTAATGATAAATAATTTGATCATTAGAAATAGTGAAATGGACAGTTTCAAAGAAAAATGGGAAGATTTGTATGAATCAATGTAGAGTGAAGCGAGTAGAACCGGAAGAATTTACACAATAACATTGTCAAAAGGAACAATTTTGAAAGACTTAAGCATTGTGATCAATGCAATGACTAACCAGAATTCCAGAGACTTGATTATAAAGTATGCTACCTACTTTCTGAGAGAAAGGTGATAGTTCGAATGTTTGTGGCAGCCCTTTTTGTAGTGGCTAGAAACTGGAAACTGAATGGATGTCCATCAGTTGGAGAATGTCTGAATAAATTGTGGTATATTTTTGATTTCCTTCACAAGCTAATTGTACAATATTTCAGAGTCTGACTCTTTTTATACAGCAAAATAATGTTTTGGTCATGTAAAAAAAAAAGAGAAAGGTGATAGTTTCAAGATGCAGAATGAGACTTTTTTTGACACAATCAATGAGATGATTTGTTTTCATTGTCTGTACATATTTATTGCAAGGGGTTTTGTCCTTCTTTCCTTCTTTCCTTCCTTTCTTATTTTCTTCCTCTCTCTCCATCGCTCCTTTTCTTCCTTCTCCTGTCCCTTTTTCCCTGCCTTCCTTTCTTCCTCCTTTCCTTCTTTTCTTCCTCTTGGCATATAGTTTCCTTCCAGGAACTATATGAACACAATCACAAAAGACTTTTTACCCAAATAAAGTCAGATCTAAACAATTGGAAGTGCTCATGGGTAGGCCAAGCTAATATAATAAAAATGACAATTCTATCTAAATTAATCTACTTATTCAGTGCCATACCAATCAAGCTGACAAGAAATTATTTTACAGAGCTAGGAAAAAGCATAACAAGGTTCATCTGGAAGAACAAAAGGGCAAGGATCTCAAGGGAATTAATGAAAAAGTCAAAGGAATGTGATCTAAATTATATTATAAAGCAGCAGTCATCAAAACCATTTGATACAGGGTAAGAAATAAAGTAGTGAATCAGTGGAATAGGTTAGGTTCACATGACAGCAATAGTCAATGACTACAGTAATCTAGTGTTTGATAAACCCAAAGACCCCAGCTTCTGGGATAAGTACTCATTATTTGACAAAACATTGCTAGGAAATTGGAAAATACTATGGCAGAAACTATGCATTGAACAACACCTAACATCCTATACCAAGATAAGGTTGAAATGGGTTCATGATTTAGACATAAAGGATGATGTTATAAGCAAATTAGGAGAACAAAGGATAGTCTGCTTTCAGATCTGTGGAGAAGGAAGGAATTTATAGCCAAAGAAGAACAAGAGAATATTATGAAATACAAAATGGATAATTTTGATTATATTAAATTAAAATGTGTTTGTACAAACAAAACCAATGCAGACAAGATTTGAAGGGAAGCAGAAAACTGGGGAAATATTTTACATCCAAGGGTTAGGATAAAGGTCTGACTTCTAAAATAGACAATTGACCCAAATTTATAAGAATACAAGCTGTTCTCCAATTAATAAATTGTCAGAGGATATGAATAGATGATTTTCAGAGGAAGAAATTAAAACCTTTTCTAGTCATATGAAAAAAATCCTCTAAATCACCATTGATTAGAGAAATGCAAATTAAGGTAACTCTGAGGTACCTCTACATACCTCAGGTTGGTTCAGATGATAGGGAAAGATAATGATAAATGTTGGAAGAGATGTGGGAAAATTGGGTCATTGTTGATGGAATTGTGAACTGATCCAAACATTCTGGAGAGCAATTTGGAACTATGTCCAAAGGGTATCAAAGACACCCTTTGATTCAGCAGTGTCTCTACTGGGTCTATATCTATAAAAAAGGTCATAAAAAGGGAAAAGGACCCACTTGTGCAAAAATGTTTGTGGCAGCCCTCTTTGTACTGGCAAGAAACTGGAAACTGAGTGGTTGTCCATCAATTGGAGAATGGCTGAATAAACTGTGGTATATGAATATTATGGAATATTATTGTTCTATAAGAAATGATAAGTAGGATGATTTCAGAAAGGCCTTGAGAGATTCTAAATGGAATGAGTAGAACAAAGAAAACATTGGACACAGCAAAAACAAGATTATATGATAACTGTGATGGATTTGGCTCCTTTTAACAATGAGGTGATTCAGGCTAATTCCAATAGACCAGTGGTCCTCAAACTTTTGTTCTCAATATCTTTATCCTATTAAAAATGATTGAGAATTTGTCCAAAGAGTTTTTGTTTATGTGGTTTATAGTTATAGATATTGATCACATTAAAGATAAAAACCAATTATGAATTTGTAGACTCTCTGAAAGGATTTCAGAGATTCCCAGGATGCTCTGGACCAGACTTTGAGAACCACTGCAATAGACTGATGATGAAGACAGCCATCTGCATCCAGAGAGAAGATTGTGGGGACTGAGAGTGGATCACAACATAGTATTTTCACCTTTTTTGTTGTTTGCTTCTTTTCTTTCTCTCATTTTTTGCCTTTTTGATCTGATTTTTCTTGCATGATAAATGTGAAAATATACTTAAAAGAATTGTACATGTTTACCCTATATTAGATCACTTGCTGTCTAGGGGAAGGGTGGAGGGAGGAGAGAGAGAAAAATTTGGAACACAAGGTTTTACGAGGTGAATGCTGAAAGCCATTTTTGCTTATATTTTGAAAATTAAAAAGCAATTATTTTTTTAAAAAAGAAATATTTTGATAAGTGTATTTCAATGTAATTAGTTTTCTTTGTATTCCTGGCTTTAAAAATGTTTAAACATCTAAAAACCTGATTCTGAGAAGGGGACCAGAGGCTTCACCAGCTTCACTGTCAAAGGGAGTGTCCTATGGCATGCAAAGAGTTGGAAATTCTGATCTAGGTCAGCCATTCATGGTTATTTATCATTTTAATTGAGGTTCTTTTTTATATAACCTTATTTCTAAATGCTTCTGGTATTTGTTTTCTCTTCAGCAAGATCCCCTTAGCAATAAAAGTTTTGTTTTTAAGAGAATATAAAACATATTATCAGAGTATGCCATGCTCCTCACTCATAGTTTTCTCCTTCTGTGAAGAGAGGAGGGGGATGTCCAACAGACCGTAGACGCTTAATAAATGCTTACCGATTGATGGGCTGATTGAGTCAAGATCTGTTTTCTCATCACTTCTTTTTGGTAGTGTTCATTTCATGTTTTTGTTTTCTTCTTTCCAACTACAATGTAGTAATTATTACATATCAAGAAGCAGGTAACTGGAATCAGAAAGTTTGGGGTTCAGATTCTACCTCTGTCATGGGCTTCTGCAGAGCATTAACTTTGCCACAACCAAGGCACTTATGGATTTCCTGCAGAGACCCATTTCCATTCTTCAGGCTTGGTGGGTCTTGGAAGTTGCTTCTTGAGTAATCCCAAATTCAGGAATTAGAGACTCAAGGGGGTAAGGATCCACGTGTACAAAAATGTTTGTAGCTCCTCCTTTTGTGCTGGCAAGGAATTGGAAATTGAGTCAGTGGATGCCCATCAACCAGGGAATGGCTGAATAAGTTATGGTATATGAATAATAATAGAATACTATTGTTCTTTAAGAAATGATGAAAGGACAAAGTTCAGAAAATCCTCAAAAGACTTACATGAATTGATGCTGAGTATCAGCAGTAACAGTAAAATCGGGTGATGATCAACTATGACAGATTTAGCTCTTCTCAGCAATCTGGTGATCCAAGACAATTCCTATATACTTGTGATAGAAAATGTCATCCCTATCCATAGAAAGAACTATGGGGGGCTGAAAGAACAAAGGGAGAAAATATTCAGAACTCAAAATCTTATAAAACTGAATGTTGAAAACTAGCTTTACATGTAATTGGAAAAATATTATTAAGTGAAAAGTAAATAAATTGATAATTTAGATTAAAAAAAGAATCAGAAGCTCAGACCTTCTAGAGAGAAAAGGTATCCCTTTGATCCAGCAGTGTTACTACTGGGCTTATATCCCAAAGAGATTTTAAAGAAGGGAAAGGGACCTGTATGTGCACGAATGTTTGTGGCAGCCCTTTTTGTAGTGGCTAGAAACTGAAAACTGAATGGATGTCCATCAGTTGGAGAATGGCTGAATAAATTGTGGTATATGAATATTATGGAATATTACTGTTCTGTAAGAAATGACCAGCAGGATGATTTCAGAAAGGCCTGGAGAGACTTACACGAACTGATGCTGAGTGAAATGAGCAGGACCAGGAGATCATTATATACTTCAACAACAATACTAGATGATGACCAGTTCTGATGGATCAGGCCATCCTCAGCAACGAGATCAACCAAATCATTTCTAATGGAGCAGTAATGAACTGAACCAGCTATGCCCAGAGAAAGAACTCTGGGAGATGACTAAAAACCATTACATTGAATTCCCAATCCCTATATTTATGCCCACCTGCATTTTTGATTTCCTTCACAAGCTAATTGTACAATATTTCAGAGTCTGATTCTTTTTGTACAGCAAAATAACGTTTTGGTCATGTAGACTTATTGTGTATCTAATTTATATTTTAATATATTTAACATCTACTGGTCATCCTGCCATCTAGGGGAGGGGGTGGGGGGTAAGAGGTGAAAAATTGGAACAAGAGGTTTGGCAATTGTTAACGCTGTAAAGTTATCCATTCATGTAACCTGTAAATAAAAGGCTATTAAATAAAACAAAAACAAAAAAAGAGAGAGAGAGAAAAGGTATCCTGATACAATATGATCCTTGGAGAAAGAAGGCCATTTCCCCCACAGTTCCCAAAAAGTGTCTTGAACCAGAATGCTATTTGGTCTGTCCAGATCCAATGGAAAGGGGATCCTTCATTTATCTATTCCCCAAATATGTTTATCTTCTGTGGATAATCCAAAGCATGGGGTTACATTTTGAGTCTAGGAAGAACTGTGAAGGACCATGTGGGAGTTCTCTGGATCCTCCTGTTGACTGAATTATCTCAGCCACAGCTCTGAGCTGTTTCCCTCTGAGGGATGATTTGAGTGTTTTCTGTGTTTTTGTATCTGTTTGAGTTTGAGTCTTCTGCCTGGCCAAATAAAGGCTGCTCTACCCACACACATTGATGGGTAGCTTGGGCACCTTTCCAGGAGGTAGGAAATCTTTGGGGAAACCTAGACTCAAGCTATATTTACGCCTTCCTGGAACAGTTTCACAAGCAGGCAACATGCCACAGGGACACTGAGACTTTTGGGTCAGCCTTCGGGACTGGATTCGGTCAGTTTCTGTGAGCACACATGTGGGGGAAGCAGGCAGCCTGGAGTTTACACATACCCTCCTTTCATGGAATGCACAATCTGGTAAATGGGCAGTTCAGTTCACTAAACTTTTGTGTCTTCCACACCAGACTTCAACCTGGTCTCAGATCCCATAGCTCTTCCATTCTGTTTGGCCCTTGGATACCTTCACCCCTATTCCCAGGAATCATAAGCACAGATGCCAAGTTCTAACAACCTATAGCCCAGGTCCTAAGGTCCCTTCCAGCTATCACATATCCTTTCCAGCTCTGACACTCTGAGCTAAGATCCCTTCCAGCTCTGACACTCTGTGAGCTCAGATGCCTCCCAGATCTGACATTCTATGATCTAAACTCTCTTCCAGCTCTAAGAGTTTATATTCTAAAATTCAGAGATTTCAAACTAGAAAAAAATCTGATGATCCTTCCAGTTCGACCTTCCCCTTTTACAGAACAGGAAACTAAGGCAGGGGGTTGTGAAATGTCTTGCCCAAAGTCACACAGTTGATAGATAAGCGAGCTAGGATTCTAACTAGGTCCTCTGGTTCTGGGGAAACCATAACTCTTTCCATATATACCACAAAGTCTCCTAGCCCCAAGATTTTCTGTTTCAAGGTCCCCGGGTCTTGAAATTCTTGACCAGAGGCCGTGGGGTTTGTTTCTCCGTCAGTCTGTCTTTGTGGCTGATTTTCCCTCGTCTCCCTTTTCATAAACTCCCAGAGTGCCTCTTCATCGAGGTCACAGCTGAGACGTGACATGACCTATGTAGGCCTTGGACGCCTTCCCAAACATTTCCATGGCTCATTCAGTTTCAGCTGGAGGCTCCGAGTGTTTACCCATCCCATGGGGCACGCCCACTTGGAGAGGAGAGGCGGGGATCTGTTTTGGCTAGCCCCTCCTAAGTAGGGGGAGAGGACCAATGGTTTGGGGGCTAGGCCCGGCCTGGGCCAGGCGGGGCCGGAGGCTGGGACTACACGTGGATGAGTCAATCGAATATCTGCCCGCAGAAGACTCCGTCCCCTGGTAGTGCAGTGCGCGAGGGGGCAAACTGCGCGCTGGGTGGGGTAGGGGGCTGCCGGCCTCTGCGTGCGTGCGTGCGTCCGTCCGTCCGTCAGTCCGCCCGGCTGCCCGATTGCAGAGCCCGCCTGGCTCGGCCGCCGTCGCCACCACCTTCTAACCCGGTAGGGAGGGGACAGCCAGGTGTGATGACTGGTCCTGGAGGGGAGTGGGCGGCCGGTGGCAATTACGCACGGACTTTGGGGGTGGAATGGGGTGGGGTGGGGGAAGGGAGAGGGGGCGCTTGGGGCCGGGCGGCCTTCCTCGGAACGCTGTTCGGGACCTGGAAAGGAAGCTTTCTTTCCCGAGTGTCCCCCAGCCCCTGCCCCAGCTTCGCCGGGCAGGCTCGGCCTAAATGGGTACAAAAGTGGAGGCCATTGTCCCGCCCTGCTCCTGAGCAGCTGTGGCTGGAACGAGCGGCGGGCGCCGGCGGGAGGAGGCCGGGGGCGGCTTGGACCCGTGCCTTCCGGACCCTGGGCGAGTCATTCTCCCTCTGCGGTCCTCAGTTTCTTCCTTTGTAAATGCTGGTTGGGGACTAAAACAGGCCTTCTTAACCTTCCCCCCCCCCCCGAGGCCCCATTTCTCCCCAGAACTTTTTAGACGACCCCGGCTACATAGGTATAGAGACCAGGCCCACAATGCCACGTTCCTAGTCTCTCCACCCCCACCTTCAGGTAGGAAACCCCCTATGCGGCCGCGGGCCCCCGTTTAAGAAACTGGGGACTAAAGACCTCCTTTCTAAGCTCCCCCTAAGCTTCCTTCTAACTGAACCTGCAACGCCCCAATGTCCCTTCCGGCTGGGCCGGGGAGCCTTTGCCCTCTCTGGGCTCTAACTCTCCGGGCCCAAGGCCCCTTCTCTCTGTGGCTCCCGATGGCCCAACACGTCAAGGCCCAAGGTCTCCTGCGTCTGTGATGTCTGACGGCCGCAGGGCCCAGGGCCCAAGGTCCCTGTCTAGGTCTCCCGGGGGATTTCTGCGGTCCCTCCCTGCTCTGCTATTCTCCGATTCCGTGACCCGGAGGCTGCCGCAGGAGGAGGCTGGGGAACATGCCTGAGCGCATCCCGCATCCCCAAGCATCCCAGCCGCTGGGAGGCCCGAGGGGGCGGGGAGGCGGGAAGGGGCGGGGCCAGCGGGAGGCCAGAGGCGGGCCCGAGCCCTGGGACGGAGCCGGGGAGGGCGGGGGAGGGGGAGGCAGGGCCGGCCCAAGCATCCTTGGCATCCTGAGGGGAAGCTGAGCTCTCTGGCCGCCCACGTGGGCCCCTGGACAAGTCAGGGCATGTTGCTGTCTGGGGGGGCTCTGCACTCGCTGGCTGCTTTTCTCTGTCTCTTGGCTAAGTTTCACTTTGCTCTTTCTTTGTCTCTTTGTCTCTCTTTGTCTCTCTGAATTTCTCTCTCTGACTCTGTCCCTGTTTCTCTCTGTGTGTCTCTGAATCTTTCTCTGTCTCTGAATCTCTCTCTGTCTCTCCCTCTCTCTCTCTTTCTGTCTCTCCCTGTCTTTGTCTATCTCTGAATATTTGTCTGTCTGTCCCTCTCTGTCCCTGTCTCTCTCAGAATCTCTGAATCTCTCTTTTTTCTCTCTCTTACTCTCATCTGTCTCTATCTCTGAATTTCTCTGTCTCTCTTTCTGTTTCTCTCTCTGTGTGTCCCTTTTTCTCTCTGTCTCTGAATTTCTCTGTATCTCTCCCTCTGTCTGTCATTCAAATCTCTGTGTTTCTGTGTCTCTGTCTCTCACTGTTTCTGTCTCTGTCTCTGTCTCTCTTCATTCCTCCTTCCCTCCCCCTCTCTCTCCCCCTGCAAGGCTGGGCAAGGGTGATATTTTGATCCTCCCTCCCCCTCCTCCCCCTCTTCAGACATTGACCTGGGCCAGACAGCTGTCAGGTTTTGGAAAGAAGAGCTGCCTAGCCCTGGACAGGTGTTGACCATGGAGTCATCCATAGTGGGATTGGTTGGCAAAGCTCTCAAGCTATAATCTTAGGAACAGGATTTAGAGGTGGCAGGAACCTTAGCCATTATCTAGCCCAGTCCCCTTATTTGACAGAGGAGGGAACTGAGGCCCAGAGATGTCAAGTGACTTTCTCGAGATCACATAGCTAGTAAGAGCAAGGTCTTAAGACTCCAAAGCTATTCTCTCCACCAGGCTATTATTTAAAGGCCTCTTCATCATCTCATCCACAATCACCTAATGGCAGTTTCAGTTCATGATTGGGACTAAACTGTGCTTTAGAACTAAACCATGGCTTACCTTTCTGTGCTTTAGGAAGAATGGCCTGTCTTCATCTAACCTCTTCCTTTGGGGGCTAAACAGCTACACACATGTCGGGCTTCTCATTGAAAAAGAGAAGTGGGGGGGGGAATAAACAGAAGACTCTGAAGAGGGTCACCAGAACCTCACACCATCCAGAGTCTGGACACTCACAAAGTGGTCTTAAGGAGCACCCAGGCCCCTCAGTTCTCTTCCTATATTACAACAGCCCAGCTTTTGCCATCCCTGGCCCAGAAAAGAAGCAGAGACACAGACAGAGACACAGAGAAAGAGAAGAGAAAATAGGAGTAGCGAGGAGAGGAGAGGAGAGGAGAAGACAGAATAGGAGTAGAGAGGACAGGAGAGGAGAGACAGAGATTAGACCAGTCTGCGTAACACATGGGGAACTGGACCCCACATGCCGCCCAGCCAGCTGCCTATAGACTCAGTTCTCCCCAACTTGACTGGAGGGTGTAAAGAAGAATACTGGCCAGCCAAGCTAGTAAGGCAGATTTCTGGAGAGCCTTAAATACTAGATAAGTAGTTTGTATTTTAATCCAGGGACTATAGGGAACAGCTAAGAGCAGGGGAACTCAAGGAAGATCAATCAATCTTTGTGAAGTATGGACTGGTGAGGTGGAAACCAGAGAGGAGGACGAGGAGGGGCAGGAGGACTAGTCTAATAAATATTTGAGTCCACGGGGTGATGAAGGCTTGTATTTAGAGGCAGTGTGAGTTTAAACTTTAAACTCTTAAGTCCTTTCCAGCTCTGAATCCTATGATGGGGAGCTCACAGTGTTCCAGAAGCCCAATGAGGCCTGGGATGTGTGAGCTGGAGCCCAGAGCTTTGCTGACAAACTCTGGGCTCTCTCTCTTTCTTCCAGGACTGGTATTTCACCCTAGAACTCATGGGACCTTTGGGCCCAGGCTCAGTAAATTTGCAAGCGAGAGGGAAAAGATCTAGCTTAGATGACAAGAATGGTGGAGATTCCTCCCAGCCTCCAAAAGTTAACAAATAAAAATGTAAAGCCCAGATCCAAGACACTGCAAAAAGATCCATCCAATTCTAGACTTTAGAGGAGTTCTAGAATTATTGAATCATGGATGATTGAGAAAAGACCTTAAAGATTGTTGGACTCAAGCCTCCATTGTGTAGAAAGACAACCTTTGAATTAGAAGGGCTAGAGGGGAAGGGAAGTCTTGATTAGAGGTCACAACATGACTTAATTACCCCCAAAGCCATGTCTTCCAGTAGCCCCCATCTTCCCTTTGCCTTCAATAATCTGAGTTCTTGTGCTCTTCATTGCTCCACTATTTTAACGTTTTTCTCACCTCCTATGAGGATCAGGGAGCCATATTGACAAACTCTGTGGCCCTGGAGGCAAAACTGCATTCAAATCTTAGCTGTGTGACCCTGGTCAAGAGGGATAATGACTCTCCTGCTCTCTGCCTCCCCTCCCCAGATGGGGATGTGGGAATCGTTCATTGAGCACACTAGTAGGGGAAGGCCGTGTGATTTGGTGGAAAGAGCGTTGAATTTGGAATCAGATGACCCGGGAGGGAGTCCCGGTGTGGCCTCCGTGAACTTGGGCGATTCATCTTCTCTGAACCGCAGTTTCTTTATCTGTAAAATGGAGATAGTGAGACCTGTGCCCCTTCACTGCCGATTAGGAAGAAAAGGCCCCATCGGTGCACTAAATGTGTCCTAAGGCAACAATAAAAATGATAATAATTACAAAGCCGACGATAATAACTAGCATTTATGGAGCCTTTTATAGTTTGCAGATTATATATGTATAAAGAATATAGATGTGGGGAGGGACAGAAAAACTCGTGATTCTCACAACTTTATGAGATGGGTTTTATTATCCCTATTTGACAACTGAGGAAACAGACACAGTGACTTTCCCAGGTTCACACAGTAATTATCTATCTGAGGCAAGATTTGAATTCAGGTCTTCCTGACTTCAGCACCAGGGACCTAACCACTGTAGCGTAGTTGTCTCTAATTATCCCTCTGTTAGAATATGAGTACAAAGATGGTGTAGCTCTCAGGAAATTTCCATTTCAAATCCCACCAATCATACAGACTAGCTGAGTGACCCTAGGAAAGTCACCTAACCTCAGCACCCCTGACAGTTTGGTGAGACTGGTAATTAAGTTGCAGAGTTCCTACTTGGGAGGAAATCGGAAGTCTGATCCAAAACAAACTGCTCGTCAATTATTCCCATCAATTATAATAGTATCATAGATTGGGGAGCACTGGGGATGAAAAAAGCCAATCCCTGCCATCAGTGAGTTTGAAATCGAAGGGGGGGGGTCAACAAAGAAATACAAATAAGCTCTATCCAGAATCAACAGGAAATAATGAATGGAGGAAAGGAGCTAAAATGAAGACAGTTTCCTGTAGCAGGTGGGACTTAGAGAAAGCCAGGGAGGTAGAGGAGGAGGGAGAGCATCCCAGGCATAGAGGATGGTCTGAGAAAATTTGAGAAGGGAGGGAGGAAGAGATAAGGGTTAGGTCCAGGGTAAAGAATTGGCCAAGGTCCCCCGTAGCATCCTAGATCTCATCCCGGAACACCACTTAGTCTGAGGCTCTCATTATTACAGATGAGGAAACTGAGACTCAGGGAGAGGAAAGGGCTTGTCCGAGGTCACAAATGGTGGAATTGGAACCCAGGGGCTCTAACACTAAAACCAACGCTCCTTCTGCTTTGCCAGCTCTGAAAGCAACAGTCCCAACCTGGACGTCTATAACCTCACCTCCTCCATCACTCTCCATCTCATCACGGAGGCCAGAGAAGTCCCTCCTTTTGCCCATCTTTGCTCCCTTTGGGTCATCCCTTTAGGGACAATTTCTTCCTTCCCAGTGGGCTCAAAGCTGGGTGTTCTTGGGTAGTTGCTTTTATTCATGATATCCCTGTGTTCCAGGCTGGCAAATTTCACTTTCTCTCCCTTAGAGAGAATTTCTTCTGAGCAGTTGCCAGACTCAACCCAAATATTTATATTTTTTACTTTTTCTCCCACTCTCCTCATCAGCTCATGTTGTGTTTGCCTTTTGAGGGTGTGTGTGTGTGTGTGTGTGTGTGTGTGTGTGTAAGTGTAAGGAATGGAAACCATATGGCAAGCATCTGCTTGTGGCTGGGCAGAGAGGGCCGGCTCCTCCTGGTGCGCTGACTGTTTTTAATAAGGGCCCTCAGCATCCTAGCATCTTGCTGACAGGGACAGCCCTGCTTCTGTGAGGAGCTGCCGGCAGAAATTGGGCCGTAATTGGGTGAGGGTCCCTCCAGACTGATGTGCCAGAGCACTGATCTTGGAATATTAAACCTAAAGCTTCCCACACACACTCACTTAAAATGCTGCTGTCACTTTGGGAAATAGAGGAACTCCGAAATGCTCCTGAAGATCTGGGCCAGATAATTACAGCTTTCCTTTTGCTCTCTCTCCCTTCTTTTCTCCTTTTTTATTCCTTTTGTAACTCCATATGGGCAAAATGGAAAGACACATTTTTCTTGTGACTCCAGATTAACACCCCCACCCATACAAGAGAAAAACATATTGCCATGTTCCCAGTCTAGTTTTCTCTGCTCTTGGAAGCATTTGCAGCTCTCAACTTTGCCTTTCCTTTGATGTGTTTTTTTTTTTTTTGAGGGGGGGTAATGTGTGTGTGTCTGTTTCAGGACCTGGTCCCTTATTCTTTCTACTTCCTCATTAGAATTTCTGGGGCAGCTAGATGGTGCAGTAGATAGAGTACCAACCCTAAAGTCAGGAGGATCTGAGTCCAAAAGTAGCCTCAGAGGCTTAGTACTTGCTAACTGGGTGACCCTGGGCAAGTCGCTTAACCCCAATTGCCTCACAAAAAAAGGAAAGTTCTTTTTCTGATTCATAGGTTGGTTTACTTTGGTCTCTCAGTGTGTATGTGGCAATTGGGAGGGAAATGGGGGGGGTGGGAGGGAAAAGAGCCCTAGTCTCCATAAACTCACAAGCATTTCAAAGCATCAGTGGAAGGCTCCCTAAGTTGACCATTTCCTGCTTTCTAGGAGTTTACTTTCCCTGTTTGGAGGTGGGGGCAGGGGCAGAATACAACAAGTCTCTGAATGAGGAAATAAGAACCGATTTCTGGAGGCCTATGGGAGTCTTCCTTGGGGCATACCTCCTGAGCTGTAGTTTGCCAAGAGACAGAGAGGAGGGAGTGTGTTCCAGACGTGGGAGATGGGGAGTGAGGGGAGGGGGGCGCTGAGGTGGAGCGGGGTGTGTCCCTTAAACAAAGGCCCAAATTCAATATGTGGAATGTTGTGTTGTGGGACCAACTGGCAGCCCCATGTGACTAAAATCTAGGTATAGGTGAGGGGGAGCACTAATACCACCAAGGGGCTCCCAGAATCCATTTTCCAAATGCCCATTCCAGGCTCAGCAAGAGTCCGGTGTAAACTTTTAGCAACTTTTCTACTTGAACCCCAGAACCCTAAAAACAAACAGCCCCCCCCAAAAAAAGTTTCAAATGTCTCCTCTCCCTTTGTTCTTGAGCTTTCAAAGGGCAAAGCGGCCTGAAGTAGGTGGCTAAGTCACATTTCTCTAGTGCTCTGCACTTTACAAAGCAGTTCCTCCTGGCAATGCTGACCACAGAGGAACTTGAGCATTTCCATCTCTGGCTTCCCAGAGAGAGCTGAGTCTCTGAGAGGTGAAGGGATTTCTCCACAGTCTCACAGCGCCTAGTAGCGGCCCGGAAAATGCAGTGGCCCTGAGGCTTGCTGCCAGAAGAGTGGGTCCTAACTCTGTCACTTCACTTTCCTGTCAGATGAGTTCTAGCTAGATGATTTCAAAGCTACTTCTTCCTCAGAGCTCTAAATCTAGGAACCTGAAAGTTAGGATTAAGATTTGAGCCTCCCGGGCCCTTATTCTTTCTACTTCCTCTACTACCTCAGCTAGATGGTGCAATGGCTAGAGCACCAGCCCTAAAGTCAGGAGGACCTGAGTTCAAAAGTGGTCTTAAGAGGCTTAGTACTTGATAACTGGGTGACCCTGGGCAAGTCCCTTAACTCCAATTGCCTCACAAGAAAAGGAAAGTTCTTTTTCTGATTCATGGGTTAGTTTAGTTGGGTAAGCACCATTCTTTCTCTGCGTTTTATCAAAGAAGAAACTGAGACTTGGAGAATCCGAGTGACTTGTTCTGCCATATATATAGGGAACCATTTGTCAAATCCGGATCTCCTTTCCCCATCCTGCCAATACTGCACCCTGACAGAGGTCAACAGTTGTCATCATGAGGGCAGGGATAGCATCAATGGGAGAAATGGCTCAGAAAGGAGAGTGGAGCGCTCTCTCCAAGTGCCATGAATTACATGGGGGAATCCAGCATCTGGAAGGGCTGAAGGCCCCGTGTGGCCCCCGAGAGTCCCCAAACCATTGTCTGCTTTGAAACTCCTGTGCTTGAGGGAGGGAGAGAATGAGAAGGGTGGAAGAACTGGGCAAGGAGGAGTAGGGCGCAGGGCCGCTACCTTGGGTGTTGTTTTCCACGCCTGTTTTAATCCCCACCAAGTGTACTGTCCAGGAAAAGCAAATATCTTCCTTTAGGCATGGGGGCTTAATTTAGACCTGTCATCCCACCCTCTGCTTTGGATAGACAAAGTGTTTCACCCCCTAGGCATGCGGCAAAGTGAGAACAGGCTGGGGCTGGGGGCAGGGGTGGGGTGGGGTGGGGGTGGCCTGGATGATTGCTACTGCTTGGGCCAATAGGGCATTTCATGTGGAAAGGAGTTAGGACTTGATATCCTAGAGAAAGACCTTAAGAAATTCAATGGTCCAAGGATTCGGAACCTGGGATCCTTGAACTTGAAAATATGTGTGTGTGTATGTCTGTATGTCTGTATGTGTGTATATTATATATATATAACTGTTTTGACACATAACTGTTTTGATAGAATTGGTTTTCTTGCAATTCAGGTATTTTATTTTCTGTATTGGAAAACAGGATTCTCAGAAAGGGTCTAGAGTCTTGACCAGAGTTGTCCATGATCCCACGGAAAAAAGTTAAGAACATCTGCTTGACTCCAAATGCCTCCTTTTACAAAAGAGGAAAGTTCAGAGAAGGAAAGTGATTTGCCAGAGCTTGCGCAGTAATTGGCAATTTGGATTTGAATCCAGGGCTTCAGATTCCACATCCTTACTCTTTTCACCACATCTACGGTTACCCATCAACAGTCATTAGGCACTTGACCAGTGCAGAGTGCTGTCCAGGGTGCTGAGAGACAAAGGATGAGTGAGAGTAAAGTGTCCCCTGTCCTCATGGAGCTTCCAGTCTTTAGAAGGATGTGATAGGAAAGGGAATTCTAACACATAATGTTACTGGTTTTGTTTTGTAATGTCACAAAGAGAGCCTGGGGCCTTGAGTTCTGAAACCTGGATTCTAGTCCTATTTCTGCCTATGTGACCTTGAGTGTGTTATTTCTCTCTGGGCTCTTGCCTCATCTGAGTTTTTGTTGATCCTTCCATTTTGGGGCACCTCCCCCTCCCAGAATATTTTCTCTTTTTTGTTTATATTTTGCAATGATGTCTATTTTTTCCTAATAGTTTCACCGTGAACGGTTATTATTTCATATTTTGCCTTTTTATCTTAATTGTCTGGCACATTAGCTGATACTTAGTATATGCTTGTTGAATGTGATGGAATTGGATCCATAAAAATGCAGATCATATGGTGGGGGAAAATCCCTGGATTTGAAATCATGGGACTCGGAGTGAATCTTGACTCTGTCAGTGGCCAGAGGGAGTTTTCTTCCCGATTGTTCCCTATCCCAGTGAAGTCACAAATCCAACACTCCCTCCTCCCCCCAAAAAAAGAAAAAGGCTCTATCATCTAACTTTATAAAGAAACTTCTTTGTATTTAATTGGTGCTGAATTAAACATTAAAGATTTTGAGTAAAGAGTTTCCTTTCTCCTGTATTAATTCAGCCCATCTTTGAATGTTGAATGTCCCTCGGGTTATTTAGGTTTTATTTCATTTCGGTCTTTCTAGGTTTCTAGTTGCCCTTTTTCTTTTAAACAGACCCTGTGGATTTCTAGGTCAGTTAATTAATTAATTTATTAATAATTGGATGGGCTTTGTTGTTTTTTATGTTTTCTTGAACTTTATTACTAGTAAATAAGAATGCCAATGATGTTTTGTGGCCCAATCTCATATTTGGTGACTTTGTTGAATTTCTTCATCTCCATTAATTTGGGGGGAGTTGAGACAGTCAGCTCGTCTGAACCGCTCCCGACAAAATTATTCAGAGATTTCCTAGATTGTCGGAGATGGAAGGTGTAGCCCCTGAGATCACCCACCTTACCCCGATCTTTTCATTTTATTGAGGATCCAAAAGAGCTATGATGATGAATTAAGTGACTTACCCAAAGACATGCAGGTAGTGAGCCACAGAACTGGGCTCCCTTTCCACTAGACCATGCTACTTACTCCCCATGAAGAAACTGAGGCCCACAGAAGTGGGGTTACTTGTCAGAGATCACATAGCTACTTGGCAGCAGAGCTGGAATTTAATTCCAGATCACCTGACTCTTATTCTCCTATTCTTTCTACTCTATTATGATGCCACTTTTTGAAACTGTCCTTTAAGGAAAACCATGGTTCTGCTCAGGGGGTTGCTTGTAAATGTTTAACAATCAGCTCTCCAAGGAGAAAAATGTATACACGGTACAGTTTTCAGTTTAATCTTCATGGTCAATGTTTTCTTCAGCATATTCTTTAGTGTAGACAATCAATGTCTACCTTAATAAGTTTCCCAGTTTCTAAGGTGTAAATGCTCCCATGGAAAACTTAGGAATCAGTGCTCAGGGAGGATCAGAGCTGGCTTCCACATCACTGCCCCACCTAATATACTGTTACTCACTTCAGAGCAGGATTTGGTATAAGGTACATCTGACTTGGCCTTCCTCCCAAAGGCTCTGCCATTAATAATGCTGGCTGACATTTATGTCCAACTTTACATGTCATCTCATCTGATCTGTCCAGCAACCTTGTGAGGCAGGTGCTATTATTATCATCCCCATTTTACAGATGTTATTTAGACTGAGTCTCAGAGAGGTTAAGTGACGTGCTGTGTGTCACACAGCTAATGAGTCAAAACCAGAATTTCAACCCAGATCTCCTGATTGTCACCAGGACCACCGCTTTACACACTATATTGCACGGGGTTATCTCCATCAGTGTTGCCATCTGATGATTTCCATGGTCTGTCCTGGCCCTGATTTTCTATAATTAATTATTCTAAGGAGAGCACATTTTAAAAATGGCTGGTGGGGCCAAAATTCTGAGAGAGATAGTAGGGAAGAGAACTCTTGTTCTGGAGGGGGAGGGAGAAGGAGGAGAGAGAGAGAAAGGGAGATTCACAGCAGGGAGAGTATCAGGGTCCAGAGATCATTGCTAAGACTTGTCTTGCTGGCACCTCAGGTCTAGACATATGAATTTGCCAACTTTGCTTGGCTTGATTTTCATTTTGTTTTGCACGGTTCGTGTTCCTGAGTCTAGATTGTTAGATAGAATCAGGCGAGGCAGATGGAGAGATTTCTGTTCCCCAGGAGGGTTCATCGGGCATTGATTTGGGAGAGTGCTGAACCTGCCTGAGAAGGGGTGGTGGTGCAGAAAGTAACGGCTCACTAATTGGCTCTAGGAACCTGGAGGCAGCTAAGTGGTGCTGCATTGGAAAAAGCACTGGTCCTGGAGTCAGAAAGACCTGAGTTCAAATCTGGTCTCAGACACTTACTAACTGGTCAGATCACTTCACCCATGTCTGCCTCATCCACTGGAATAAGGGAATGACAAACTACTCCGGTATCTTTCCCAAGAAAACCCCATGGTCAATGTGGGTGTCCATGGGATCGCAAAGATGTGGACACAACGGGACAGCGACTCACTATGGCTAGCGCCCTTGAGCTGGAAGGGACATTAGAGGCCATCTAGTCCAATCTCCTCATTTTCAGGAGGAGTAAACCAAGGCCTAAAGAGAGCAATGTTCCAGAGCTTGGAACTCTAAGGCTCTAGGACATGGTCAGTGTGGTATAATGGAAATAAGACCATTTTAGAGGTAATAAGACCCAAGTGTAAATCCTAGGTCTGCCATTGACTTTACTTCATGACTGTGGACGAGCCATGTCCCACCTTGGAGTCTCAGTTTCCTCCTGTGTAAAATGAGGATAATAGTTCGTGGTACTATTACAAAAACTCACTGTAAATCAGATTGCTTTATAAACCCTATGATGCTAGAAGAGGGAAGTTGTTGTTAAAAGTTCCAATTTCTATGGCCTGGGCATTTTTAGGAAAGAACTGTAGAAAGCTGATCAGGATTCTAGTTCCACTTTCACCACCTTCTTCCTCTCTGCCTTGGAGACCTACCTCCTAGGTTGGTATGATTTAGAGATGGAAGAGTTCTTAGAAACCCTTTAGACACAGGACCAGAGATTTAGGATTACAAGGGACCTCAAAGGTCACCCATTCAGTCCCATCATTTTATAGATGAAAAAAGAAAGGCCCAGAGTAGGGAGGGCTAGGAAGTAGCAGAGCTGAAACTGGCCCCACGCATCAGGTGCGGGGATCTTTCCGATAGCTTCTGCTCTAGCCGCTTCTCAGTCGCCCCTAGTGTGAAACAAGGGTGTTAGACGAGAAAGACCCTTCCAGCTTGGATACCCTATCATCTAGATGACCTTGAGAAACCCTTCCAAGTCCACAATCCTCTAAGAAATCAAACTAGATCAAGTGTCTCCCCTCCCAAAGGCTAGGAGTCACCACCCTGGAGATTTCAAATACCACTGTCCAGAGCTTACCCCAAGGACACTGTTGGTGGGCAGCTTCTGGAAGCCTCTTTCTATTTCTGTAGGGAGGATAAGGATATAGGGGTACTGTCCAGACCAGTAGGTTGGCTCGGAGCCCCTGGCACTGAATCCATTTTGTCACGAGTGAGGCCTGCAAAATACTGAATTAATCTCTTTCTCTCCGTCTCTCCTCTTTCTCCTTCCCCCTACCTCTCCTCTCTTCTTCATCTTCCTCTTGTTTACACCTTCTGTGTGTTTGTCTTTCTCCCTCTCTTCTTTCTCTTCCTGCCCTCTCATTCTCCCTCCCCCTTCTATTTTCTTTCTCCTGACTTCCTCAGTGGAAGTTCCACTGAGTCTCAGCTGAAGTAGGGGCGACCAGTTGAATTTAAAAATAGTTAATAACTTCATACAAGAGCTGAATGTCTCTAGGCTCTTGAAAATGAACTATAGACAGAGCATGGCCGAGCATATTTGTAATCCTATCTCACGGGGCAGTTAAGGCTAGTGGATTTCTTTAGCTCAGGAGTTCTAAGCTGCAATGGGCTAAAACAATCAGGTGTCTGTACTAAATTTGGCAGAAATATGGTGAGCCTCAGGAGCGGGAGATACCACTTGTGTTGCCTAAAGAAGAGCAAATCAGTCCAGGACAGGTGAATAATCATAGTGGGACTGGAGCAGTGTGTAATTCCTGCATTTCCAGCTTGGGTGAGATGAGGGGGTGGGGAAGAGAGGGAGGAAGGAAGGAAAGAAAAAAGAAGAGAGGGAAGGAAAGAAGGTTCAGTCATTCAAGTTGAGTTTAAATCCTATTTTTGTCACTTATTACTTATGTGACTCTTGATAAGTTGCTATATTTCTTTATGCCTCAGTTTCTTCATCTGTAAAATGAGGGATGTGGACCAGATAAGCTTGGGGGGGGGTCTCTTCCAATTCTAAATCTCTTGTCATATAAGAGCAGTGGGGAGTTTTTTTTTCTTCCCAGGGATACCATTAGGAGTATCTTTTATCATGTGGGTTTTATTTGGGATTATATCCTATGACTGTGACTGTAGGGTCAAATTTTGGCAGAATTAGAATTGTTCTGTTTGTCTAGTGATTTCAAGTTTCCCCAGGGCCCTCCTTGTGCCAGCCTTGTAAGATAGAATGCGTTCATCCGATTAGAAAACCAAGATTCGAAGGAAGGAGAGCACTTGCCCGTGGTCACATCGATTCAGTAGGGCTTCTGATTTCAAATCCAACATTTTAAAAAATTACCCAACATTGTATTGGGAGAGAAAATTCAATGCCATTTGTATTTCTAGAAAAAACTGCAGTTTCAAACATGCTTTCCTTGAAATAGCTTTAGGAGGCAGGGAGTCAGAATATAATGATGGCCATTTTACAGAAAAGAAAACAGAGTCTGAGGAAACGTAAGTGGTTTTCTCACAAGCACAAGACAATAGTGATGATACGGGGATACTACATCAAGTCATTCAATGTCCAAGCCAGTGTTCCTACCATCGTGGTGTGATGGTGTTCCCTTTAAAAAAAGAAACTTAGCCAAGGCTCAGAAAGAGTCCAACTTCTTCTGTTTCCTAAGCCCTCTAAACACATTGGCTCCTATCTGGGCCCCTCTCACCAAATCCTAAGCTCGGAGTGATATTTGTGCCAGATGAGGAAAAGGGGGATGGGAGTCGGTTAAGAGATTTGCCCCCATCCTCGGTAAGCTAGGACTGAGTCTGAGATGGCCCCACTCCCTCCCTGACATTACCCCCCACAGCTCTCTTGGCAGTACACCAGGCTATTTCTGCACCTCACTTGTTGCCAAGAGCATAGTCCCTAATTCTGGGTGGCATTTGACAGAGAAGGAAGCCGCCCCACAGCTAGTTAAATAGCAGCAATCCTGAACCTCAAATCCAAGGCTAGTGTCCCTCCCTCGGCACTGTGAGCAGCCGCATCTTTCCTTGCTCCTTTCTCAGACCTTCCCTTGGTGTCCACTCCCAGCTCCCCTACTCCTAGACCGGCAACATGGAGTGCCAAGAGAATCAGTACCGGGACCAGTGGGGACATTGTGTCACTTGCCAACAGTGTGGCCCTGGCCAGGAGCTCTCCAAGGTAAGACCAGCTAGAACATCTCTTTTTTCTGCCCTGAAAACAGTGGTGGTGGGGGAGGGGAGTTGAAGGGATTCAGAAGCCATCAATGGCCAAATCAGGCAACTCCAATCGGGAAGGCCGAATACAGCCCCATGGTCCTATGGGCGATGTCTCTTTGGGAAGGAGGCTTTTAAAAAGTGTCTGTCTGTTGGATTAGGTGGTAGTGGCTGACTAGAGGGAGGACTCCCCAGTTGTATCTTTCCTGTCTCCAAGAGGGTAACTGTTCCTCTCTGGGATCTGGGACAAATACCCAACTACCCTTGGAGAGGGTCCAGGCTGGCTCAACCCTGAGAATTGTCTCTGGTTGGTGCCCCTGTCATGAGCTTCCTCTTGAGACAACTATTAGAACAGGGAAGAGCCTTAGAGATCCTAGACCAAGTTGAATTTTTTTTTAATTTCATTGGATAACACATTATCAGCTGTATTATAAAGCCCTTTTTACCATCCTTGGTCACCAAGTTGAATTTTCTACAGAAGTTTTCTGACTAAGGTCAGAAAGGTAGTGAATGACAGAGCCAAACTAGAGTACTTCAGGAGATCTAAGAAGGGTTCTTGGTCCCACACCTAATCTAGCAGAAATCCCCTCCATGAAAATCCTAGGATTTAAAGTGAAAGGAACCTTAGGAGATGATAGCTTCTGACTCATTTTATAAATGAGGAAACAGGTTCTTCAAGGTGAACGACTTGTTCAAGGTCACAGAGGTAGTAACTGGCAGAGCCAGGATCTGCTCCTCAACACGGGATCCTGAAGACCTTCAGTGATAAGGACTTTGGGAGACTGTGAGACACACAGTGATGGGGAACCTCCCCAAATTCTCCTTTCTACTTTGGGACAGATGAGTTTTTTAATGTTTTTCTAATATATTTATGTCGTTCTTGGTCTTGCCTGTCTGATTCTATATGAAACTTTGACTTGAAGTCAAGAAGACCTGGATTAAAAATACCACCTCAGGCACTTCTGAGCTGTGTGACCCTGGGTGGGTGACTTAAGTGCCTTCAACTATAAAATGAGGTGGCTGGACAACATGCTTGAGGTCCCATCCAGGTCTAAAGTTATGAGAGTGATCATATCCCCCTGTTAAGTCTTCTCTCATCTCTATCCCCCTACTCACACCACCCCATTTCCTCCAACTACACCTGATTCTGGCCTGATTTTCCTTCTTAAATATCCTTCTTAAAAGGGAATGCTTATGACTGACTATAGTGATCCAGGTGGGGTCTAGGCCTAACAGTATATAGAGGCCCTTACCTCTCATCTCCCTAGGGCAGGGAGCCAACCCTTTCGAATACTGACTGAGATGGCAACGTCTTTTTGGTTCACCATGTTCTACTGTCATTTCATAGCTCCACTAAAGTTCCCGGGCCGTTTACATGTCTACTTTGGCCTAGTCTCATCTTCTCCACCTTGTACTACAGTCACTAAAACACACACACACACACACACACACACACACACACACACACACATACACATACACACACCATTGCTGCTGCCACCACATCCTCCACATCTGCCTTCCCAGGCGCCATTCCCAAGAAGCCATACCACATCCCATACCAGAACAAGTTGGTTATGTGGCTTCCCCTTATGGAATAGGGGCAAACAGTCATTCTGGATCAGAAGCCTTCTAATTCCACTGTGTGGCCATTTTGAAATCTTTATGAGGGGCTTGAATTAGATGAGCTTCAGGCTCTCCAGGGAGAATCAATAACCTGCAATTTATGTCCTCTGTTTACTTCCTGCCAGGAATGTGGCTATGGGGAAGGAGGAGATGCCTTCTGTACCCCTTGTCCCCCCCGAAGATATAAAAGTGGCTGGGGCCACCATAGCTGCCAAGCCTGCCTAACTTGTGCTGTCATCAACCGAGTCCAGAAAGTCAACTGCACTGCCACTTCCAATGGAGTCTGTGGAGACTGTCTCCCCAGGTGAGCTGATTCCCCTGCATGGAGACCACAGATTCTTTGCAATGGGAAGGAAAGCTTTCACTCCCTTTTCCAGAGGACTTTATGTCTTTTAAAATACTGTCATGTAATTAATCCTGCTTAACCAACAGCTTAACAACTTTCTGAGGTGATGGCCGTGTGCTTGCAATGGTATATGGGTAAATCGCTTTACCAGTGCAGACCTCCGCCTTCTCATCTGCATAATTCCTTTTTTTGGGCAGATGGCCTTTGAAGTCCCTTCACAATTGACCATTCATCTCTAAACCTACGACCTTGGATTCAGAGACCAATTCAGGTGATTGAGTGGCCTTGGCAAATCTCTTGGCCTCTGAGTCTCAGTTTTCTTGTATTTAAAATCAGGTAGTTCCAGATGACTCCTGGGATTCCTTCCATTTGACATCCTATGTTCTATATTTACCTTTATGTAAACATGTCCTCTCCAAGACAGCCTGGCTCAGGGGAGAGAGAGTGCAGCGCTAAGCTGCCCTCCAGATGCAAAATAAAGACTTGTTGACTGATCGAATCCCAGCTCTGATCTATCATTAATTCCACGTTTTATGAAATTTGCATCCCTGACGTTCCTTGATACAGGAATAAAAACACATATTCCTTCCTTCACTCATTCAAAAGAAGCTTTTTAGGTCCCTACTAGCCAGGCAAGGTAGAGTACTAGGCAAGGCTGCAGATTCTGAGGGTGCACCGCGTAACATGTGATGGGCCCTTGAGCAAAGCCCTGTGCAGAGAGCCCTTGAAGGTTTAATAACATTCTTTTCCTCATTTTATGGATAAGGGGATTGAGAAGCAGTCTATAGATGTGACTTTCCCCAGGTCAGCTTGAGTAAGTGACAGGATCTGGTCTCCGATCCATGTCTTCTTCCTTTTAACATAGTATTTTTTCCAGCCTGGCCGCTCTGTGTAAGACAAAGGTACCTACCTGTCTGGCCTCCACCAAATGGCTATCGGTACCCGCTTATACAATGGCAGTGTTTCTTTAGGATCGATTCAGCTCATCCCCAAGTAGGAATGCTTTTCCTCTATGACTGATTGCCACAGACACTTAAAAGTGAGACCAGATCCTACCAAACTAATAAGGATAACAGGATCTTTGGGGTTGCTTCCAGCTTCAGATCTGAGACCCACTAACTAGAGACCAAAGTCCCTCATGGAATCATTGGTTTAGAACCAGAACTGACCTCAGAGGTCAGTTAGTTCAGGTTTTCTTATTTTACAGGGAAGGAAACTGAGGCTGAAGGTTTCCTAGGGCCACATAGTAAATGGAAGAGACCAGATTTGAAGCACAGTTTTCTGACTCTAGACTTCAAAAACAGATCTAGAGATGGAACATCTGTACATATTTGGAAAGCTATGTACCTTCTTCAAGTTCTTTTCCTATTTCCTAATCTACAGGTTCTACTGTAAGACCCGAATCGGTGGCCTTCAGGACCAGGAGTGCATCTCATGCACCAAGCAGACCCCTGTGTCGGAGGTTCAATGTAAGTACCTTTTCCACTTCTCTGGAAGATAAGAGTTAGCAGGATAGGGAGGTAGGAGCTCAGAAAGCACCATAAGGAGTCTTGGGATAGACAGAAAGGAGAACATAGAAACATCAGCTGGGAAAATCCAGAGGGACCTCAAGCCATAGAATGCCTGAGCCATGAAGAGAGGACTTTAGACCAATGGTGGACAGTGGACGGAGCACAATTGGGTCACTTGGGCCTCAATTTCCTCAATAAAAAGTAAAAGAAAGGCTTGGAACCAGATCAAAAAATAACAGAACTGAAGCAATCTTTGTGCAAAGAGAATACCCACTTTCACATAACCAATAAGGCGTTGTCCGTTCTTGGCTTGAAAAGGACCTGTGAGGATATTTTGAGTTCCTCTGATGATAGAACATCAGGGTTAGAAGGAACTTTGGAGATCTTCAAGTTTAAGAAACTCATTTTGTGGGTAGTTTGAGAAGGGTGATGATTTTCCCGGGTTATTAGGCCTTATGATCATACAATGAAAAAATGGAGGGCCCAGAATCTGTGCCCTCTCACCTCCCAAGTCTTTCCACCACACCACACTACTCTACCCCAGTAGGAAGGGGATCTCAATGCAGCGACCTGTTAGTAACCAGGATGAGGAAAGGCCTTTGACACTAGGATGTGAGAGACACACAAAGGAAGGTAGACTCTGGCCTAGAGGTAGCCTACTCAGCAAAGCTGAGAGCCTATTATCTTGATCCATTCTGATGTTCCATCCCATCTTATAACACAGGTGCCTTCCGACTGAGCTCTGTGAAGCTTGAGGTGCCCACGGCACCCCCTCAGGAAGCCACACTCATGGTGCTAACCAGCAGCCTGCTGATTGTTTTTGTTCTGGCCCTCATATCCTTTGCCATCATCTACTGTAAGCGTTTCATCAAGCGCCAATTCCGGCATGGTAAGGCATGATACTGATGATGCTGAGGTAGCATTTATGCGATGTTTTTAAATTTTACAAAATGTTTCACCTATATTCTCCTATTTGATCCATCCCCACAACAACCTGAGGAGGTAAGTGCTATTATCTCCATTTTATAGATGAGGAAATTAAGATTAAGTGACTTTGCTCATATACACAGAGCTACAAAATGTCTGAGGCAGGAATAGAACTCAAGTCTTCCTGCCTCCATGTCCTGACACTCAGTTCAGCACTCTGTCTGCTACTTCTTGGGTGGCATGAGTGAGGTCCAATTGACTGAGGAATTTTCTGGGACCTGGAAATAAGATAGACCTATAGGTAGACAGAGTAGACATTGTACTTGATTTCAAATTAGAGGTTCTAGGAGCGAATTCTGATTTTGCTGCTTTCTACCTGTGTGATCTGGGCAAGTTGTTTCCCTTCCCTGTACCTCAGTTTCCTCCTCTCTCAACTTAGACTAGATGACCACTGAAATCTCTCTCAATAGTATCTATGATACTATGTATAAAGATCATACTTTAAGAAAAAAAGCAAATCCTATCTGTGTTAGTATTCTTGCTGAAAATTAAACTGGAAGATATAAAGTGGAATTTTTAGCAAAATGAAAGGAACTCATAAGATCTCCTCAGAATGGGAAATAAAAGTTTGCTCATGGTAGACTCATTGGGCCTATAGGCAATAATAAGAAATAGCATTTTATGGGCTACTTGATCATCTCATTTTGTAATGTGTATGAAGAGTGGATATGGATATGAACATCCACCAGGAAGAAAATCATAGCTTATTTACCAGAAAAAAAAAAAACTTGACAATATGAAGTTGGGCATCTGGGAGGGAGGGAGAAAATATGTTTGGGATTAAGGCCTAAAAAGACCCCAAAGCTTATAGAGTGGCCTCAGTGGTCTTGGCCTTCTCAATCATGAATACTTTCAGAAGAGCATGAGAAGGCTCTCCATGTAGTTAGCCCCAACTAGCATGATGAAAAATGAAATTGACAAACAGAAAACAGCTGGTTACTCATGTGGGAGTCATTTTTAGCATCAGGTGTCTGTGCAATCAGATCATTGACTGGTTAAAGTAAAGGTCAAAGCCCAAACCAAATTAGAAGAAAGGATGAACATGAGAAGACACTGTGTACAATTATAGCAGCTCCATCCTGAGGTATTCAAGTAAGCTGTTGACCCTGAAACATGAGCAATGGATAAAGAAAAAGAAACTGACATGGACCATCACCATTTGCTCCAACAGTGTAGCAGATGCAAAGTAGTACCACAACGAGGAGGCCAAAAGAGCCCAGAAACCACTTTCACCAAGTATTTGCTCTTCTTGCCAAGACGAGAAACACTATAATCAAGGATTTAGAATAAACTCATATGAAAAAATACTGTTCAATATAATATATATTAATATAGTCTCACAATATAGTTGAATATAATATATATATTAATATAGTCTCACAAAGCAGTGGAAAGCAGTAAAGGATAATAATTTGTGTGCGACATACCTCAATGAGATAACCCCATTAACCTTTGAAGACGGAACTGAAAAGGAGAGTAACAAATAGATGTAATATTGAATAAATTTGACCACATTTGTACAATGAACTACTCTCATCCTTGGTGATAGTGGAACCATCATAGGGTAGACCATACTACTAATCCAGGAATTGATGTACCATTCTAGGAAATGATACTTAAGAAGATAAAGCTGTTCTCAGATCAGTCAGTCAGTCAATAAACATTTCTTAAGTACCTTCTTTGTGCCAGACTCTGAGCTAAGTGCTGAGGATACAAACAGTGGTTGGTTGGAAGAAAAAAAAGAAAAATTTAGAACACTAGCTTTTGCAAAAGTGAATGTTGAAAAATATCTTTGCATGTATTTTGAAAATAAAAAACTATTATTTATAGGAAATAAATATATAAATAGAAATAATGGTGAATAAAAAATAGAATAAATAGAAATTGAAAAAATGATACTACATATAAGGATAGTTCAATCAAGAAAAATGAGGATTGGGGTTATGTTGGTTCCAACACATGCAGAGCAGTTTGTAAATTTTCTGGGTAAGCATATAGATCTCAGAAATCGGCAAATGCTCCAAATCGGGATTGATCAGTTGTTTTGTTGACTGGCTTGACTTCAGAAAGTGATGGAGAAAATAATAATAATAAGACAGCTCTTGCATTTTCAGAGAGCTTGATGTTAAACATTTACCAGCATGTCCCTCAGTAAGGTAGTTTTAGGGAGAATGCTAACGAACATTGCTTTGGTCTTGTTGAGTTGAAGTGTTAGCGGGACAACAAGTGGAGATGTCTAGATGGTATTGGAGCGATTAGAGAGTCTGGGGCTTAGATGATATGTCATGAATGGAGTTAGAAATTTGGGAGTCTCTGCTTCAAATGGTAGTTGAGGTGGTGGAAGGGACTAAGATTCCCAGGTAGGAGCATGGAGACATAGAAATGAAGAGAAAAGTAGAGGGGAATCATCAACAGTACCTTGGGGGAGAAAGTAAAGTCTGAAAAAAAGCATGGGGAACCAGCATAGAATAGGGGTTTGCAGAACTCTTTCATTTTCTTTTCTTAATAGAATTTTATTTTTCCAAACACATGAAAGATGGTGTCCATCATTCACCTTTGCAAAACCTTGTGTTTCTGTTTTTTCTCCCTCTTCCCTCTGCCAAGATAGCAAGCAATCCAATGTAGGTAAAACTTGTGCAATTCTTCTAAACTTATTTCCATATTCATTAGACTGCACAAGAAAAATCAGATCCAAAGGGAAAAAAAAACTATGAGAAAGGAAAAAGAAACAAGCAAATAACAAAAATGATAAAAATGGTGAAAATCCTATGCTTCGATCCACATTTAGCACCCATAGTTCTCTCTCTGGATGTGGATGGCACTTTCCATCCTAAGTCTGTTGGAAGTGCAGAACTCTCAAATATGATCTCATTTGAGCCTCACAGCTCTGGGAGGAAGGTATTATTATTATCCCTACTTTAGAAATGTGGACACTGAGACAAGCAGAGATTAAGTGACTTTGCCTAAGGTCACCCAGTTAGGTAGTTTTAGAGACAAGATTTGAATTCAGCTCTTCCTGATTCCAAATCCTGCACTTTATTCTTGGCCCTACCTAATTGCATTAAAGAGACAGAGATAGACTCGAGAGAACATGGCATCTCTGAGGCTGAGAACCAAGAGGAGTCCTGTAGTAAGAGGTGGTTGCCATTATCCCAAAGTTGTTGAGGTCAAGGAAAATGAGGAGTAAAACAATGATGGTCGAAATGTGCATCAGGAAATCGTTCATGACCAATAAGTATCAGATCTGGGACACAGTTCAAACATTCATTTTGTTTGAATCTCCAGTGCCTAGCAAACCAAAGTGAATGTGTCAGTGTTTCTAAGAACCTTAAGTCATTTTCAAAAAAGTCCCTGTTTTTGCCCCAAAGGAGTTTAATTTAATGGGGGAGAGGGGACAGGAAGGCTAAGGCCCACATATGACAAGACAACCAGGAATACTGGGAGGTGGGTGATTGTATAGCAAAAGACTAGGATGACACAAAGAGTTATAGGAGAGAAAATGGAAATTCCCTTGTCTCCAGCTCTGATACCATAAGTTTTGAGTGACTAGAATGCTGCATTTGAAGGCAGAGGGACGCATCTAGCTGCATGACCTTTGACATTTCCCTCTTTGGGCCTGCTTCTCCATTGGTAAAGCTAGAGGCTAAGGTCTGGTGAATTCGAAGGTCCCTGTCAATGCTATATCACCTGATCATGGCTACTTTAAGGCCAAAGATTGTACATTGACAGGAGAAACCAGGGCCTTGCTTGAAAGACAGTAGGAGAGGTACAAAGTCAAGCATTGAAGAGATGAACAAGATGGCGTAGCTGGAACCATGTGGCTGAAGGAGTGCTAGGTGTGGGAAGCAAGCAGGAGACAAGCATAAGAGTTGCCAAGCAAAGTATCACTCATAAGGTTGTACAAGTAAGTCACCAGAGAAAAGATTGGATTCTCCAGGAGAGTTAAGAACAGGGCAGACTTCCGTTTTTTTTTCCATCTGAGTCACAGTCTTTTCTTGCAAAGCAGACAATTGAGTCAAAATGGCTCTGAATACAGGGCACTGGCTTTCCTATTCAAGCCGGGGTCTGACAGTGGTATAAGCAAGACTTGAGTAGCAGGAAGATGGGCCCAACTTGAGGCAGCTGAACCCGAGACTCAGACCTACCCTATATTGTTATTAGCAGGATACTCTCACTTTTCAAAGCCTCATCTACCAAAGGAAGATAATACTCAATGAAGAGCAATTTAAATGAGCCAAAGATTGGTAGGACTTCCATATGGAACAGCCACTAAATCCAGACATTTTCATTCTTGAATGGAAAGAGCCAGGAAGGTACGCGATCCAAGAGAATAAAATCTTGAGGTCAAATATGTCTTTGGTCACTGCTGCTAGACAGCACTACTAGGTGCCACCCCCTAAAAAAAGATTTCTGGAAATAAAAACATCCAAGAGCAAGCAGGGATAGCTAGATGGTACAAGTGGTTTGAGCCCCCAGGCCGCCCCGACTTGGGAAGAATTGAATTCAGTGCGTGATTCTGGAGCCTTCTGTACCCAGAGAAAGGGCTGTGAGGACTAAGTATGGATCACAACGTAGTATTTTCACTTTTTTGTTGTCATTTGCTTGCATTTTGTTTTCTTTCTCATTTTTTCCCTTTTTGATCTGATTTTTCTTGTGCAGCATGAGAATTGTGGAAATATCTCTAAAAGAATTGTACATGTTTAACCTGTATTGGATTACTTACTATCTAAGGGAGAGGGGAGAGGAGGGAGGGAGAAAAAAATTGAAACACAAGGTTGTTGAATGCTGAAAATTATCTATGCCTATGTTTTGAAAATAAAAAGCTTCAAAAATATATGTGATCCTGGGTAAGTCACTTCACATCCATTTGCCACACCTTTGAAAAGCGTGGCTAATACTACCATCTACTTCCCTTGCTTATTGTAAGGATGAAATACTATTTGTAATATTTGGTCATAATTTGTAATATTTACAAAATGCTTAGTGTAGTGACTAGCATAGAGTAAGTGCTATATAAATGTTTAACTATTACTAAGCACCTACTATGTGCCAGTTCCTTGAGTAGGCCCTGGGTGTACAAAGTCTCTGTCTTTTGGAAGCTTACATTCCACTTTGGGGAAACAACATCGGTCAATCAATAAGCATTTATTTTTTTTTAAAATATCTTTTTATTTTCAAAACATATTCATATCGTATTCCCTTCTATGTAAATGTAATGTAAATTATAATGTAAATGTAATATAAATTATAATATAAAAATAATGCAAAAAGTAGATATGTATCAGCATATTAATCAGTGTCTTAAACCATTAGGAAAAAATGTCACTGAAAAGAAAGACAATGAAATCGTATTCCAAGTGCAACTGGCTATCCTTGAATTTGTAATCAAAGACAGCCTAGAGTGGTGGAATATGGGTCCAGAGGTTCACGATCAAAACCCTGGCCAACCTCATTTTACAGATAAGGAAACTGAGGCCCAACAAGGGGAAATGATGTACCTGGAGGCCTCAAAATTTGCTTCGGGTCCCCCGATTTCAAGCTTATGTTAACTAGTCCTTTCTGACACACTGGCTTGTCTACAATCCTGGGTCCGGGAATAAGACCCAAGGAGAAGATCAGTCAGATGCTGATACAGTTTCTAACCTTTCCCTCCATTGCAATCAATGTTTTGGTCATAATGGATGAGGAAAAGTCCCAACACTGAAAAGCAGAGGATGAAGTCCCAGAGTTGACTCAGAGCTCAACCAGTCAGCACTAGTCTAGGTCTTTATATTTGGACTAAAAACCAGACTAGCTCCAGAGGATAGGACTGGGCCCATTGTCCAGTGTTGGGCCCACCATCCAGGCCTGGGCCCTCAGCCTAACTAGTAAACTGTCCCTAGAGGCTGCCATCACGTGGTCACTTATAGCTTGGAAGTAACAAAGCCAATAGGCCTTGTCACCCCTCCTTTGCATAGAGACCCCCGCCACTGCCATTTTATTATCTTAATATACTAAACACAAACAAAAGCCTGGCTTGGAGAGCTGCTATCACAACTGTGGGCAGGTAGGAGCTAGGGAATAAGTTGGGAAGGAGGAGGGTAATAGAGGCAGACCCCTCTTCCTTTTGCTTGCCTTCCTCCTCACTCATTCCCTTCTTTCCTTCCCCTGCAGGCTTCATTGGGTCTCCAGACTTTCGGGGACAGAGAGAAATATCTCAGGCTTCTGATTATGCAGGTCTATGCCACAGCAGAGAGCTGGGCATGAAGAATATCGGTCCCGTTGTCGAACAAAATGGAGGTGAGTGCCACTTCCCTCTGGGTTAATTCCTTGGGGTTCCTTACACAGTGTGGCGGCTCCCTAACAAAACCAAAGCATTTGAGCCTATATTCAGGAGGTTTGTAGATACCGGCTATAAGTCCTTTGGCCGGTGGACCAAAGCCTTCTCCTCAAGGCTAGTAATCAGAGCTTCTTACCAGAGTTCTGTTCCTGGAGCCAGCTACTTCCCAGCTCAGGTGTGATCATCAGAAAGACTTTCCGAAAGTGAAAAAGAAGGTAAAAGGCATACAGCTGGTGGCGAAACAACTGGGCGGGATTCCATTTCCTGGCTTTTGTCCTATAGAGGGGACAAGTCAGTTCCGTACCTGTAATGGCCAACCCATCATGGTGCCCGGCCGTGAGCGCATGAGATGCCCTAGTTGGAATCAAGTCCTATTGTCTGATCTGTGGGCGCGAGCCTTTGACTTTGGCTTTCTGTTTCCAGCCCCCGAGGATTCGGTTCAGTTTGTGGCTGACAGTCCAGCACCCAGAGCAAAGGAAAGTGAGCAGCTTCATCAGTTACAGTCCAATCTTGAGCCTTATCCCAGGAAACTGGCTTGCAGCACTACTGACGCCGCCCAGGCCCTCATCCATACCTGCCCACCTTCGGAGGCCCAAGCCGATCTGACAGGGCACCCCCTGACACTTCCCTCCTGCGCTTCGGAGACACAGTCGTGCTGGGCCCATGCCCCCGTTGAATGCACTGAGCTGGATCTTCACAAATTTTCGAGCTGCAGCCCTTACGCCAGTGTGGAAGGGCACCGGGAAGCTGTCATCTGGGCCACGCCGGGGGGCGCCGGAGATAGAGTGGGGTTCACCCCTTCCCTGTACCACTTAGAGGGAAAGTCTCCTGCACCAGATTCTTCCTTTAAGGTAACTAATGTCACAGTAGGGTGGGGAATACAGAAAGAGATGGATAAGAGATCCCAATGGTCAAACTACCTTCTTTGCTTCCTCCTTAGGTCTCTTCGGCCAATGGTGGCCACACATCCTGGTAAACTGGCAAGCCGCCTCCTGAATGGACTTCGAGCTCCAGTATCGATGACTTATTCCATATCTGCTCTGCAAGTGGGGGGATACAGTTGGCTCCCTAGGCTAGTCTTCCCTCCATTTTCCAAAAACAACTGATTTAACTGTTTGAATGATCTTTCTTGTGTTTGAGCAAGGGGAGCGGGTGCCGCCACCCACGCTACTGGACATTTCTTGTATTTTTTTTTTTTAGTAAATTCCACAAAGGAATATAAAGTTAAGAGGAGAGGTCATGGTAAAAAATGAGATTTTTTACTAGCATATCTAACCCTCAATCAACCTCCCCTCCCCCAGTCTCCAGCTTTTTAGAGGTTGGCGAAGAATCTGAATTTATATAGGTTTTGAACATTCACTTGAAAAACCCATGGTAGCTCTGACTGCCAAAACAGTGGTGAGCCCTGGGAAAAAAACAGACTCTGCTTTGAGAGCCCAGGGCCAGATGGTTTCCGGGAGCCAGTCGTGTCCGATGCCCATCCCCACCAACTCAGGAAGTGCCCGTTCCGTGGGCCACCTTTTTGACTTTCCGGCTGGTTGGTAAAGACTTGTGCTCACCCGGTGTCATTCCCAGCTACTTCTGGGATCCCTCAACCACAATTTGGGCTGAAGACAAATTTTTTTTTCCCTTTGACTTGGAAAATGGAATGCCAGCCTCAAAGACCTCAGAAGGACTGGGGGTTGGAATAGGGAATCCCTCATGGGGCTCAGGGATCATATTTATGGTGCTTTTGTGAATTCAAGACCTCTTCTGCCTCATACCTGTCTGTCAGCTACTAGAACAGCCCCCCCCCCCCCGACGCCCAAGATTCTAGAGCATCAGTTTGCAAAGGCTGGCCAGCCAGCTGACTTGAACTGTATTTTTCTCCCCACCCCTGTGACCTGTCAGCTCTGACAAGTCTAACAATTATTGAGTACCTTCTTTTTTACAAGGCCCTGTGACTATTCTGATGGATGGAAATGATGCAAGAACTTAATTTATATAAGAAGCTGTTGAGAAGCTTAACAAACCTCAGAATATTCAGGTTGTGCCTCTCCCCCACCCCGGGGATATTGGGGGGAGGAGCAGCTTTTTGGTGGGCCTCCTCCCCCCCCCCCCAGCTGTGCTCCAGAAGCCTCAGAGAAACTGCACAACACGTTACCATCTGAACAGGCCCTGATCCCCAGCAGGCACCCTCTTAACAGAGGCTAGGAACACCACAGGGGCTCCCTTCTTCCTTCTGGTCTGAATTACTCAATCCCTCTCTGCTTTTAGGGATCTCAGACATGTGTGTGTGTGTGTGTGTGTGTGTGTGTGTGTGTGTGTGTGTGTGTGTGCTGGGGGAGGGGGAGCCTGCCCAGGGGTTGGAATGAATCAAGGTTGTATTTTGAAACTTAACTGGATACTACAATATATCCAGTCTGCCCACCGCAGCCTTTACCCACTCCTGTGCTCTGGGCTCGCTCCCTTCCCTATCTTTGGCATATGATGTATATGGGGCTTTGAATTGGGGGTGAGGAAGACAGGACAGTAGAGGTGATTGCTCTGTATACAGTTGAAGACATTTCCTGGTTTTGTTTTGATTTTTTTTTAAACTGCCTTTATATGGAACCTGAGGTTGTCATTTTTCCAGAATTGTAAGAGATAGTAAGTATGTGATTTCCTTCCCTCAGAGTGGAACGTTTTGTGTATCCCTTTTTATAATTGAGACATTTATTGTAGAGAGCCTAAAAATGGTTTTGAGGTTCTTGTTTTTCCAGAATTTCAAGAAGCTTTGAGGGAAATGATGTCAGGATTGGGAGTTGGGGTGAGGTGGAGCTTGGGTGTAAATTTAGGGACAGCAGTAGAGCAAAATTGCACTAGCAGATCCAGCTTGGAACATGGCCAGGGACTTACCAGCCCCGACAGATTCTGTGTGCTTAGCTCACTGTGGGCAGTGGGGGCAAGGTCAACAAAAGGGGCCCAGAGGGAGAATCTCTGGTGAAATGACCACAATCCAGTGGCTTGTGGGAAGATCTGAGGACAGTCTTAGAGTATTTTTTGATCAACCATTTTTTAAAAACTTCTTCTGGTCTCCTCTAGGAGACATGGGGAGGGACACTAGCTTTGAAAGTGATAGGCTTATAGTTTCTCCCCTCAGTGGGCCCTCAAGTTTCCCGCTTGATAAAACTGGGGATTTGGAGAACGAGTGAGGGGTATGTTGTGCCCCCTTTCCAGCTCCGAATGAAAAACTTTATTATTTCCTATGTTTTTCATAATTTAGTCTTTTTTTTTTTTTGGTACAGCATGATTTCTTATTAACCTCACTGGGGATATATATATATATATATATATATATATATATATATATATATATATATATATATATTTCTTTTTCTGTGGATTTTGAAGTAGCAGTTCAGACCACATGGTTTGTCTTCAAGAATTAAAATTTGTGAATGTGTTTTCAGAGAGGATTGTGTTCGAGCTGTTTTGCCACATATTGGTAACAGGGAAGAAGCAACCCTTGTTTCCTCCCTCATTCTCCTCCTCTTCTTCTTCCTCCTCCTCCTCCTCCTTCTTGGCCAGTTGCCAAGCCACTATGCTTTCTTGAGCCTGGGAGCAACCAACTGGCCAAGAGGCCCAATTTCCCCCTTTCCAAAGCCTTCAGGTGCTCAAGTCTCTGCTCTCGGAAAAGGGGGTCTGCCCCATATTTACTGGATGTTGTTGCTGCCAGAGGTGTGCTCTTGGACTCTTAGGGAAAGAGGAGCATATATTTCCTATCAAATGTGACTCTTACCTTGGAGCCTTTGCTAAGGCCAAATTAATTCCCCATCAAACTGGTGCTAATGGGTCATCCGATTCATCCCCTCCACCCCAATCCCATCTGGGGCCAACTGCAGCATGGCGGGCTGGAAGGGATGAGACCTACTTTTTTTCTGTAAATACTGTATAACTCAGGACTTTCCACACTGGTGACTTAGGGAACCCCTTTGGGATCTGTTTTGTTATTCCTGAATCCAAAACTCTGTAGGTTCTACGGAGCCATTGGCTAATGTAGAATGTAGGCAACTGAACAACTGAGTCACTCAGGGTAGCTGATTACCACCTTGAAGTTGCCGGGCAGTAGCCATGGACCAAGGATTTCAGGACCAGATTACATCATTCATTTCGGATAAACAAAGTTGCCTATAGGCTAGATCCATCTGGACCAGGACAGGCCAAGGTGGGGCACCTGAAGTAAAATCATTGTGGATTTGGCAGTCTAGTCCAGGCAAGGGAGCAAGGTCTTTTTTTTAATTTTTTCTTTCTTTTTTTGCAGGTTACTGTATCCCCTCATCTCCTTTTTTTCTATAACAATGGGATATGTTTTCTGTTTGTTTTTTCTTTTCTTTTCCAGTCCCTTCTCCCATCCCCCTTTTTTTCATCTACTGGTAAATGATGATGAAACTAGAATCCTGTTGACATGAATGATAATTCCCAAGTCCTTGACGGAGACTTTTTTTTAACCACAGTTCGTGCTGTATTAACAAATGGTCAAGGACTCCGAGTCCCAGTAACTGCTCGATGCTGGGAGATATGGACACTGTGTATGGAAATTGGGGATTACACAAGCTTATATGCTAAACTTCCCTACCTCACAGGGAATCAATTGTTGTGAGGACTTTCCTTAGTTAGAAGTGTGTATAAACTGGGTGATGAGTGATTATTATATTGTTGTTATTATATATTGTATTGTGCTTTCCCTAGAAGGGTTTTTTTTTTTAATTGGTAGTTGATTTCATGCCTATGAAAGATCCTTCCCAAGTGGCTGCCATAAGGATTCAATTTCTAGAAGGCTGAATTCAGTTAGCGACTTCCTTTAAAAAGTTCTAATGCCATCCATTGTCATCAAGTGGGATTTGAACAAAGCTCTATTTCTATACTTATGAACAAGGGTTGGGGATATAGTGGAAATACAGAAAAGCTCCAGTGGGTTCTATAGGTGAGAACTGCTGGCGGGGAGAGAGGTGGGGAATGAAAGGGAGGAGGAATGAGTGAGAGGGGGAGGGGGCAACCAAAGGGGACGGGGGAAGAGAGAGAAGGGGAGAAGAAGAAAGGAGGGTGAGAAAGAAGGAAGAAGGGAGAAATAAAGAGAAGACAAGGGAAGACATGAAAAAAGAAAGGGAGAGAGAAGGGGAGAGAAAGAAAAGGGTAGAAGGAAGGGTGCAAGAGAAAGAGAGCAGGAGATGAAGAGGAGGAAGAGAGAGAAGGGGGCAGAAGCTGCCTTTCATTTGCCAAAACATTGTCTTTTCCCTGTTTATCTTTCACTCTCCCACATGGTTCCTTCTCCCCCCACCCCCACCCTCCATACCGTGATACCAAGGAAAAGGACCACTTCTCCCTACTATTTTCTTCTTTGATCTTTCCCAGATGAAATTTGCTTAAGAAGCAGCTTTTAAGGGACAAGCAGCAAAAGGCTTTTCTTTTGTAAACATATCACAGTCGGCTTAAGCAAAAGTCACTATGATTGTCGGTCTGACTATAATAATGGGTTTTTGTTGTTGCTTTTTTTGTTTATGATTTTTCTTGTCATTGTTTTTATTAGTTTCGTAGATGTGGAGCTAGAAGGGCAATCAGAGACCATGTGGGTGAGGCCTAAAATAAAGGCTTGAACTGATTGGCTGCCCCAGTCACACCGGAGTGTAGTGGCAGAGGCAGGAAATTGGCCCCGGCTCCAAGATTTACTGGCCTCTGTTCTTGCCCTTTGGGGCGAAAATTCTGACACGTATCTATATGTTTTCCAACCATGAGGGATGCTGTCGGGGAAAACATGGCCTGCCAGTTCTAGAATTACTTACTTGGAGTTAAAAAATCTGAGTTTAAATCCTGGCTGTGTTACTCATGTGAACCGGGTCTCACTTATTGATAAAGAAAAGGCCTCTGGGTGTCTTTGTAGCTCTAAATTCTAAAATTCTAATAAATAGCCTTTTAGGCTATTTTGTGAAGCAGGGGGGCGTAAGCAGGGAACCCCATAGGGGAATGGAATGACTGCTCCATATGTATTTTGGCAGCATTTCCAGGGAATTATTAGATAGTTTAAGATTTGAAGGCTTGTTCTCAAGCCCAAGAGGTTGGGGCGGGGGGAGAGGAGTGGGAAAGGGGGTCTCCTACCCATGGTTGCTCCATCTTGGGTCACTTATTATCTAGGGGCTTGGCGGCCCCCTTACTTGGAAAAGCCTGGGAATTTTATATTAAATGTATGATTTTCTGATTTTCTGTTGTAATAGATATTTATGGAGGTTTTGCAGCTCTTTGGACATCTTGCATGTTTGGCTCAAATATGTTGGATCTGTTTTTCTGGTTCTCTAAGAAACCTCCTAATTGTCCGTGAAATAAAGAAACAAAGCAATATTGGTGTTTTGATGAGTTTCTGGGGCTCCACGTGCCAACTGGTACATGAGGGGGGATAAACTTTGTCTCTAGTCGGCTTCTCTGTCGCCCAGTGGATCTCTAGAGGATGAGCGATGTGAGATTAGGAAAGTGACAGTTGAGCTAACATCTTGAAAATTATTTTCCTTTAAGCTTCACTTAGGACATTGAGGAAAGAAAGGTAGAATTGAGAATAGAATTGAGCTAGTGAATACTGATTGAATCTAAGGCCTGCTTCTTAAGAAAGAAAGTTAAGAGTTGAGAGAAAAGACTTTAATAATAATGGCTCCTGAAGCTATAATAGACTAGGCGGGTCTACCTGCTGAATTCAGTCCACTTCTCTACTCCTGATGAAGGGTGCAAGCCTTCTTGAGTCTGGATGAAGGCATCTAAGTTGCTCTTTAAATTGTTATGCTGGAAGATTCCTGCCTGGTTGTTAATGATCCTTTTATATGGTCCGGGGATACTTACATGTTTCTAGGCTGATTCAGTGCCCTCCTCTTTGATTTGGGAGTCAAAGTTGGGCCTGGGACTTTGCCCTGCTTCCAGCCATCCAGCCCTCACAGTGGTATTCCACCAGTAATATAACTTCAGCGGGGACGCTGTCTGGACAGGATGGCTACAAGTGGGGGCAGCTTGTTCAGGGATGCCGGGGACCCCCAAACCAGGATAGAAAGAGCCGCGTCTACGGCTGGCGATAACATGGGCCCGGTGCCTTGAGCTGATAGCAACTGCAGAAATCACCCGTCCTGTAACATTTGGAGAACCTGAGACTAACCTCACTTAGATGATCATAAATTGGGAGTGGAGCGGGACTTCAGTAGCCCCAGGGATTCAGTCCAAGCCTATGGAACCATCCCATCTTAGAATCATGTTTTCTAAATGCTTAAAATACAAAACTCTTTAAGATGTCTCCCTCTGTATCTCTCTATCCATATATCTCTCTCCTCTCTCCTCCTTCCTTCTCTCCCCATCCTCTTTCTCCCTCTCCTATATCTATCTGATGTCTGCCATCTGCTTTCCAAGCAAAACACTAAAGTCTACAGTAATAATAATAATGGCTAGTATTTATGCAATTATTATATTCTATTATTATTATATGACCATACTGTATGCCAAGTACTGTGCTTCTGTACTTTACAAATATCATCTCAGTTCATAGCAGGGAGTAGATACTATATTATCTCCATTTTGCAGTTGAAGAAATTGAGGCAAACAGAAGTCGGAACTTGGCCCAGATCACATAGCTAGTAGGTGTCTACAGAAGAGTTTGAGCAGATCTTCCTGACCCCAGGCCCATGCTCATACCAGATGCCCAGTAAATAACCCAATCTCATTTTATAGAGAAGGTTGGAGACGAGGTCAAATATTTGATGCCCAAGGGTCCACATAAGATTGTAAATCACATTTTGAGTGGACCTCAGTGGACCAATCCTTTACATTACAAGATGAGAACAGGCTCCCGAGGAAATCAGTTAAGATTTTAGGATTCTAGATCTAAAACTGGGGGAGGGGTGTGCCAGAGATCAGTTCCAACTCTTTCATTTTTTTTATTTGAGGAAACAGGCCTAGAGAGGTGGAAGTGACAGGTGCTAGATAAGGAAACTTGAAGTCCCAGGGAATTTAATTTGTGAGACAAGTTAACACATGTAATGAGCAATTGGAGGGCGGGATTTGAATCCATTGTTTCAGAGCCAGTCTGCCCATGCCTTCTCCACTGGCAAAACCAATGTAATGTATATGAAACCCGATTCTACCAAAAAGCCATTTAAGCCCTCCAGAAGGAAGTGGGATTTCTCCTCCCTTACAAAATCTCAAAGATATCTCCTACACTTGATTCTCCTCCAGAAGACTGAACTGCTCCTACTTCCATATGCTAATGAATGGACCTCAAGAAATCATATCATCCTGTCCAGCCCCAGCAGGAATGCCCTGAATATCCCTTACAAGGTCACCTCGACATCTGCCGGAAGGCCTTACAGTGACAGGAACCCACCATATCACAAAGCAGCCCCTTCCCTATTATTGTTCTGTAACAAATGAGCAGGCCGATTTCAGAAAAACCTGAAAAGATTTACAAGCACTGATTCCGAGTGAAGTGAGTAGAGCCAGGAAAACATTGTACACAGTTAACAGCGAGATTATGTGTGATGATCAACTATGCCAGACTTAGCTCTTTTCAAGCAATACACTGATCCAAGATGATTCCAACAGACTTGGGATGGAAATTGTCATTTGCATGCATAGAGAGAACTATGGAGACTGTATGTGGATTGAATCATAATGGTATTTTTATCTTGGTTGTTATTTGATAGCTTGTTTTTTTCTTTCTCGTAGGTTTTCCCCCTTTTGATCTGATTTTTCTTTCATAACATGACAAATATCAAAATATGATTAAAAGGATTGCACATACCCACATCATTTTGCTTGCTGTGTCGGGGAGGGAGGAGGTACAAGACAGAGAGAGAAAATTGGAACGCAAAGTTTTACAGAAATGAAAGTTGAAAACTATCTTTTCATGTATCAGGAATGTAGTTACAAAAAAGCAGCCCATTTCACCTTTGAACAGTCCGTTGCTGCTTTGGGTTTCCCAACCCCCTCACAGACACATGTACACACTTCCTTGTTCAGTCATTTTTGGCCAAACTACATATCTTTCTTCTATGTGGTAAAACGGATCCCGAAGATGGCTTTTTCAGACTGCTAACAATGGGCTCTTCATCTGATCCTTAGGTCAAATTCTCTCCCTTCTCCTTATCTAGCCCCCTTCCTAGGGTCCATCTAGCCATGTCTGCCCCCCAAATTGGCCCAAATTGTATATTTTATTCCAAATGCAGTCTGTTATCTGTCAAATTCAATCGACAAATATTACAAAATGCCTACCATGTGCTGAACACAATGCAGTACTTACTTGCACTGCCCCTGGAATCGGGACGACCTGAGTTCAACTCCAGCTTCAGATAGTGTGACTAGCTGTGAGACTAGCTTCTGGACAAGTCACTTCCCCTTTTTCCTCATCTGCAATAGTAACATCTACCTTCCAGGGTTGTTAGGAGGATCAAGGGAGATGATATTTGTAAAGTGCTTTTAATGCAGTATTTGGCACATAGGTAAATACCAATTAAATGTTAGTTATGATTTATTATTTAATAATACTTCAAGCACTTTTGAACACCGAAAATAGTATATAAGCTTTTAATTTGATTTCCTTATTTGTTGGCTATCATTAAGATCTAGAGAGATGCAAAATAGATCAAAGGCACTAAGCAGCTTGGGGAATCGGGAAAGATTTCATGTTGTTACTGAGAGAAATACATATCCAATAGGTAGTTAGAGCTTGAACTTTGTCTCGAAAGAAACAAGATAAGAGATGTAAGAGAGTAAGTAAAGAAGGCAGAGAGTGCATATCAGGCACGAGGAACACGCCAGAACAATCTTAAAGACATAGCAGATGGCTGTTGTATACACAAGAAAAAGTAGGAAAGTTGATTTGGCATAAAATAGATGCATACTTCTAGGTCTGTACTAAATATTAATATGTACTAAAATTGAAAAGGTGTGATGAACCAATGTTGGGAAAAGGTTAAGGTATTAAGTAGGATAATTTACAATCAGTCCAACTTTTAAAAACTCATTTTTACAACTGTGTAATGGAAGGAAGGAAGTGAGGAGAGATCTGAGGTAAGGAGATAAAATTAGGAAGCTATTCAAATAGTCTGATTAAGAAGTGATAAGGGTCTGAGAGGGTCTTAGCCAGTATCCAAGAGGAAAAGGTGACATGATCCCATGAAAGCTGAATGCTGCCTGAGAGATTCAAAGCTTTAGGGAAATATTTAACAGAATAAATCAAAATAGCAACAAGAAAATCATGTTCATTCATTGCCTTCCAAGTTAACGTGTAGCTCACAGAAATCTGTTTCTAGTTGAATTGGAAGCCACTGGTCAAGAGTGCTAAATTTTGTAGAGGGGTCGGGAAGGTTGAGGACTGAGGAAAAGACTATGAAATTTGACAATTAGGAGATTAGTAACTTTGAAAGACAGAGCCAAGATGGAGGAGTAAAGGCAGGAACTTGCCCAGACTCTCTCCCCCAAACAGCTCCAAATTCCTTTCAATAATGATTACACAAATTTTAGAGCCACAGAACACCCAAAAAGACAGAGTAGACCGTTTTCTAGCTGAAGGAAACTTAGAAGGTCAGCAGAAAAGGCCTATGATACCAGGTTGGGAATCCAGGTGCTGTCCCGGTACAGACCACACTACAACAGCCCTGGACCCACTCCCAGCCAGGTCCCTGAATCAGTGGTGATGCCGCTGGCTTCCAGACCTCTCAGCTTAGAGACACCAAAGAGGACTTGAAAGGTCAGCAGAGAAGGTCTGTAGAACCAGAGTGGGAGCCCAGCACGTAATCCCAGCACAGGCTGTTCCACCAGTGCAGCCCCCGCCCTGGCCCTGGCCCTGGTCCCAAATTCTGTTCTGCATCATCCCCAGCCTGGATCCTTAGCATCAATGAGATGGGACCTCTGAATCAGCAGCAGTGCTGGAGGCTTCTGGACCTCTTGACCCAGGAACACCAGGGAGGACTCAAAAGGTCAGCAGAGAGGATCTGTGGACATGGAGTGGGAGTCTAGTGTGCAGTCCAAACACAAGCCAAGCCAGCACAGCCCTGGCCCCAACCTGAGTGGTTAGTACACTAGATCTTGCAACTATAGTGGGTGGGGACACAGCTCCAAGGCTGGAAAGAGTGCTTGCAGTCAGATTCCTAGAAGGATCTCTGAAAACAGCTGCACAAACCCCCTGAAGCTTGGGACAATGCACCCTCCACCTTGGAAACAGAGCCCTACTTTAACAAAGAATTAAAATCCAAGTAATAGACTAGGAAAACGAGCAGATAACAGAAAAAATTTCTGACCATAAACATTTACGATGGTGAAAAGGACGATCAAAACACACACTCAAAAGATGATAACAAAGTCAAATCCCCTACATCCAAAGCCTCTAAGAAAAATAAGAATTGAGCTCAGGCCATGAAAGAGTTCAAAAGGGACTTTGAAAATCAAGTGAGAGAGGTAGAAGAAAAATCAAGGAAAGAATTGAGAGAGGTGCAAAAGAAAATACAAAAAGCTAATGAGGAAAAGAATGCCTTAAAAAGCAAAATTAGCAATTGGGAAAAAAAAGGTTTGCTCACTGAGAAAAACAATTCCTTAAAAAAATAGAGCAATGGAAGCTAATGACTTTATGAAATCAAGATCCAATAAAGCAAAAACAAAAAGAAGAGAAAAAAATGTGAAATAACTCACTGGAAAAAACAACTGACCTGGAAAATAAATCCGGGAGAGGTCATTTTAAAATTATTGGTCTACCTGAAATTCATGATAAAAAAGAGTCCTGAGCATCATCTTTCAATAAATTATCAAGGAAAACTGTCCTGATATTCTAGAACCAGAGAGTAAACTAGAAATTGAAAAAAATATACCAATCACCTCCTGAAAGAGATCCCAAAAGAGAAAATTCCCATTGTAGCCAAATTCTAGAACTCCCAGGTCAAGGAGAAAATACTGCAAGCATCTAGAAAGAAATAATTCAAATATAGTTGAGCCACAATCAGGATAACACAAGATTTAGCAGCTTCTACCTTAAAGTAATGGAGGTCTTGGAATATGATATTCTGGAGAGTAGTGGAGCTAGAATTGCAACCAAGAATCACCCACCCAGCAAGACTGAATATAATCCTTCAGAGAAAAATGTGGTGGTTATTTGATGTTTTCAAGCAATCTTGATGAAAAAATTGTAGAACTGAATGAAAAATTTGATTTTCAAATACAGGACTCTGGAGACACATAAGGAGGTAATCAGGAAAGTGATATCATAAGGAACTTAATAAAGTTTATCTGTTTACATTCCTCCATGGGAAGATGATGCTTGTAACTCATTAGAACTTTCTCATTATTATGACAGTTAGAAGGAAGATATATATATATATATATATATATATATATATGTGTGTGTGTGTGTGTGTGTGTGTGTGTGTGTGTGTGTGTATGTAGATAGATAGAGGGCACAGGTTTGAGCTAAATATGGAGGGATAACATCTTTTTAAAAATTAAGAAATTAAGGAGTGAGAGAGGAATACACTGGGAGAAAGAAAAAGGATATGAAGTGGAATGGAGAAAATTATCTGTCATAAAAAGAGACAAGAAAAAGCTTTTACAATGAAGGGGAAGAGGGGAAGGAGAGGGTGTGAGAGAGTGAATCTTACTCTCATCAGAATTGGTTCAAAGAGGAAATAGCATGCATATTCAATAGGGATATAGAAATGTATCTTACCCTGCAGAAAAATAGGGGAGAATAGGATATGGGAAGGGGAGAAGGGTGAAAAAAGAAAAGGCATATTGGGAGAGGGAGTGGTCAGTACCAAAACACTTCTGAGATTAGTAACTTTGGAAAGAGCTGCACAGTGTCCTTTTTGGCATCTTGGAAACCATATTACAAAGGGCTGAAAGGAGAATGAAATGAGAAAAGGTTGTACAGCAAAGAGTATGGACAACCTTCTCAAGGAGTTTGTGTGAGGGAGATATAGTCTAACTAGAAGAAATGGATAGATCTATTGAGGATTCCTTTTAAAAGATGAGGAACACCAGGGTAGATGTTATTATTTTGTTTGTAGGCAGAAAGGAAAGGACTAGGTAAGAAAATATTGAAGATTAAGAAAAGAAAGGAGGATTGGTTAGGAGGGCAATTTGCTGAAGAGGAAGGGAATCCGGTGTTAGTCGTGGCAAAGAAAAGAGTCCCCTCCTTCTCAGATACTGGAATAAAGGAGAAAAAAAGGGATTATGTCAAAAAGAGAATGACAGGTCTCTATCCCAAAGAGATAATAAAAGAGGAAAGGGACCCACATGTGCAAAAATGTTTGTAGCGGCCCTTTTTATAGTTGGCAAGGAACTGAAAATTGAGTGGCTACCCAGTATTCAGTTCATTCTGCTCTTTTCTCCCTGCCAGATTGGGACAAAGATAAATTTTCAAGATTTTGTTTTCCAAGATTTCCTTGGTTTCCCCTGGAAGGGATGTACGAAAAGATAGAGCGGATTAGGATATGATCTTTTCTCTAGTTTTAGTTGCTTCTCTTCTGTCTCTGGAGAAGTCAGACACATGTTAAAAACAATTTGTTTATTTTTGATTTTAAGTCCGTAAGACCATGTGGTCCCGGTCTCTGTTTTATGGTGCTTATAGCCAACAAAATATTTTAATACAATTACAAAAGTGCGGAGTCCCCAGTTAAGCAAGTTTCAAAGATTAGGACAGAAGTTTGGTTCTGTCCCAATTTAAGTAATCGTGTGTTTGTGGTCAAGCTCTGGCCTCTTTATGTTTAATGTAAAAATCAGGAGACAGGAAATGGTTAGTTAGTTAATGAACTTAAGAATTGTGCATAATTAGTATATTATGATGTGTTATTGGACCGGAACAGGGAGAGGAAGTTGGGGAAAGAGCGAATTGTTTTTTTGGAACTTCCAAGCCCAGTTTTTGAAGAGAGAGATATAACCACAAGATATTTTCAGTTGTATCTTCTGCTTACGGAGGCCTAGAGAAATCTAATGGCTCTTCTCAATCTCTCTATTCTCTGCCAGTTGAGCCCTCTGCTTACTTTCTCCTTTCAAAATCTTTATTTGTTGCCCATAGGCTACTGATTGTTTCTGCTGGGTCTGAGGACTTTGTCTTCTCTTTCCTTTCAGTGAAAGCAGAAACCCAAAGCCATTCTAATACTGGCTATGTCACTAACTTGTATGACTTTGATAAAGTCACCAGTCACCAATCCCTGGGACTCAGTTTCAGCCAATATGATTCCTAAAGTCTCTTCTTCCTCAAAGTCCTGTGAGTCAGACCATTACTTCTGAACAGTAAGAAGGAAGATAGCCAGAGATAATGAGGGGAACAAGGAAACAAGCATTATTAAATGCCTACTATGTGTCACGAAGCGTTTTACCAATTCGATTTCATTTGATCCTTACATCAATCCCCATTTTATACTTGAGAAAACTGAGGTAGACAAAGGTTAGGTGACTCCTTCAAGGTCACACATCTAGTAAGTTTCTGAGGCTGAATTTGAACTCTGGTCTTCCACACTTTGTCACCTAGTTGTATCAGTGTTAAAGAAAAATGGATAAGAGCTCTTCTTTCTGGGAGGAAATTTTTTTAAAATCTAGTTCTTTCATCTCATCTAGAGAAACTATTAATCACATCTATCACTCCCTGCACAAGAAATTCTAGTGTTTCCCTCTTATGTCTAGAATAATATATATATATATATGTATATATATATATATGTATATAAAACACACACACACACACACACACACACACACACACATATATCTGGTTGCCCTTCAGCCTCTTACAGCCTGACGTCAATTGGTTTTTTCAAACCTACTGCAGTAGCACCTTATGTTCCGCAAACTCGCCTGCTTTCTATTCTCCATAGCCTACATCCACCTCCCATCTCCAGACTTTTGTCTGGGTGATCTCCCATTTCTCAAATGCTTTTCTGCCTTTCCTACCTCATAGATTTCCTAGTTTACTTCAAAGCCCGGCTCAAAAACCCACCTCCCACAGAAATTTATTTTATCTACTTTGCATATATTTTGTACTTATTTTTCTAAATATTTGTTGATTCCCTCTGTAGAAAATGAACACTTTGAAGGCAGAGACTTTTATCTTGTATCTTTAGTTGTTAGCACAATGTCTGGGATAGAGTAGGTGCTGAAAAAATGTTGGTTGATAAAATAAATGAAAGAACCACTCTAAGCCTCTGATTCAATCTATTAAATGAAGGACTGGCTTCAATGGCCTTTAAAGTTTCTTCTAGCTGGAAATCTATGATTCTGTGCTCTGCATAATACAGACAGGATAGCTTCTTTTGACCATCAATCAAAGACTGATGATGACCTTTTAATGCCCACTCGGTGAGCTTCCAATACCAATAGAATGACTCAGGCTGATGCACACACACACATACACACACACACACACACACACTAACACATACACACATATATTACTACCAACACACACATATATTACATATGTTATATATAATATTATATGTATGCAATAGTACATGACACAGATAAATATCAGATGTACAAAGACATTTTATATATATATATATACACATGTATATATATGTAAATATATATAGTATGCATGTGCTGTAGTATATACTGTATATTATACTACATTATATACATTATATAATATACACACAAGTATAATATATACAACATATACTATGTACATGTATATACTACATAAATATATACATATAGTAGTATGGTATATAAATACTATATATCACATGTATGTATATATGTGTGTGTGTACATATACTCATAGGTGTAATATATATACATATATGTGTGTGTGCAAAAATACATATGTTTTTACCTATGTATATACATCATATTAGAAAAGGAAATGGCAAAACCACTCCAGTATCTTTGCCAAGAAAATCCCAAAAGGGATCAGAAAGAGTCAGAATGACTGAACCACAACATAAATGCATACATACATACATATGTATATACACAAACATGCATACAAATAAATTCACCCATGCTTGTATTATGCATGTATTAGTCCATGAATATATAAGCACATTTACATGTGTATATTATATGTGTGTACAATTTTTTTTTAATCTGGAGTAAGACCAGCCTCTAGCTCTTGGAGGAATCCTTTGCTACAGTTATTCTAGAAAGACAAAGAAGGAAACCAATCCAGGAGGAAAAAACATAAGGCAATATTCAGTCTACGCCCATCAAGAGAGCTCTCTTACTAATGACACGTATCACAATAAGTCTAGCCAAGAACTTTCAAAATTTGTATTGGAAACATGGAGACCTGACTCAACTTTTAGCTCAAGGAGTGCCCAGCAGAGAGAGCTCTCTGTACACAGTAGGCATCTCATTAATGTGCATGAATGGAATGGAAGCTCTCCAACATCGGCATATGCTGCCTTATAAGGTCAGTCAGGGAGGCCTTCGGTGTTGCAGGACTGTTGCTTCAGTTAGAGTTTGAGCCGAGAGCTGCTAAGGTGTTTTGGTGTTTTCCAACTCCAAGATAGATTCCTGGGGTTCTTGCATTTTCTCTGATCCCTTCAGGTTTTGCTTTTGGCTTCCAGGTAAAGGGGCAAATGTTCTTCATATTTTAATAAGGTTTGTTAACGTGTTGGGAATATCCAGGGAAGATAACATTGAACAAAATGATGTCTTTATGCTTTTACAATATGGCAGCTCCTATACCGTGTTTAAGTAAATCATGGGATTAATTTTAAAGAAATGTGGCCATTGAAGAGACCATCTTCTAATCCCTTATGAAAAAGGCTGCTCAATGAGAAAAGCAGGAGATTGGCCAAATGATTGGTGGCAGTAAAGCCACTGTTTCCTTAATTTTAATATTTCAGAGTGATATTCTATTTTCATAGTCCTAGATTAATATTGATTTGAGGCTGTAACCTCAGTGTCACAGATTGAATTTACTTGGGGTGGTGGGAATGGGGAATACCATAAAAGTGTTTAAGCAAGTAATTGCTGATGAGTAAGCTGTAGGGATGTTTTGGCTTTGGGGAAATCTAGTACATGAGCACTGAGTACTTTTTGATGAAACCACTGGACTGATGACATATATATATATATATATATATATATATATATACACACACACACACACACACACACACACATAGATACATCAAATTAAATGACAGCACGCCTTTTTGTGGATGGAATAAAGAAAGCTAGGTAATCAACCTAAGGTGGACAGATTAATATTACTAATCAACCAAAAATAAGTCTCTACCATGTGAAATAAAGTCTGTGTAATGCTGGTTCTGCTATTAACTAGATGTATGTAGCCTTCGTTATGTCACTTTCTATCTCTGTGGCTCAGTTTCCTCACCTGATACATCAGTGGAATACAGCAGATGACCTCAAAAAGTCCTTCTGGATTAAATGTTCCTCTGATGTTCACATCTGAATTTTGCCACCACAGAACTCCTATGAAACTAGTTATTGCTCCAACCAGAAGGGAACCATTTTCCCTTTTAAATACAGCTCCTGGCCTTGTGAAGCACTATTTCATGTTATTCCTAATCTACAGGGAACGGTCCCCTAACAACCATTGCATTTTGAGGATTAAGCCCTAAAACTGTGTTTTCTGCTCAGGGTCTGTATAAATTGGAACTAGAGGAAAACTTTGAAAACATACTGAAATAGTACACAAAACTTGGGAAATAGAGGCAGAAATTGGCTGCTTTCCATGCCTAGTCATTGGTCTTCCCATTCTCTGATCTAAGCCCTAGTGAGCTAAGACAATTGAAGAGTAGCTTTAAATTGGCTCCAATTTTCCTGGGTTTTTGGTCTCCCACTGGGATAAGGTTGAGCACAGTTAGCAGACTTTAGCTAAGCAGTGACTAAGCTGGGACCTCTTCTATCTTTCTTTCCTAAAAAGTCAATGGTCTTAACTACTTAACTACTGATGAGAGAAAAACGGACTGGGGGGGGGGTTCAAAAATTTCTAGTCCCCATTCTGCCATTGGCTTTTCTGGTGATTTCTCACTTTCTCTCTCTAGACCTCTGGTTCTCCTCTCTGTAAAAAGAGGGTGGGCACATTAGACTAGATAATAATCCCTAAAATTCCATCTATCTTTAACATTACCTTATTGACCCCATAGGAAGACTAGAGTTCCTTTTCTCTCCCCTCTTTCCTTCTTTTTATAGCTATTTCTGATCAAATGACATATTCAGAAAGTCAGGTGACCTGAATTCAGCTCCAGGAGTTGGGTACTGGGGGCTGGTGAAGTAAGGTCGGATTGTACTTGGCTCTAAATTTGTTCTCCGCTCCCCTTGCTGCCTTCACCTTTTTCCTCCCTCTCACCATTCTCTACCCCGCCCCAATCCCCATGACACTTCTATATTCCCAGTTCAGCTAACTCCAAAGCTTTGGGAATAACTCTTGACCCCACTACTCCTAAATGTAGTATTACCAAAATGAATTAGAAGAAGCTAGAAAAATTGACTCCATAGTCTACCCCAAGATTTGTCTCTGTCTACCAAAAAAGCCCCAAAGTTGGTCATGAAGAGTCAGACATAACTGAAAAATGACTGAACCACAACTGTGGATTTTAGCTATATCTGGAGAAATAAAAGCTAGGACTCGGGCAGAGGATTAAGAGGGCAATGATAGCCAACCATTCAACTTATAGTTGGCTTCTAATTTTTCTGCCAAGGAGAATGATCTTTGGATCAAAAAGGACAGGAAAAGAAAAAAAAGAAAAAGAAAAGAAAAAGAAGTAAACAAAGTTTACATCAAGGTTACAAGACGTTAGGCTCTAGAAAAAGAATATTTGGTCACTGTTGATGAGTTCATCACCTGGCCCCAGTAAATGACATTCTCAGGCACTGAAAGATTCAACAGATGCAGTTGCCAAGCTGATGTCAATGACCTTTAAAAGATGGTGGAGAGAAAACAAGGTGTCTCAGGAGCAGGGGAAGGCAAGCATCTTCCCGATTTAGAAAAAAAATTGGGGGGGAGAGGAAGAATGGAGCCGACGTATTCCAGACCAGGGAATTTGAGTTCTTTCTGGGCAAGATTCAAGAATATAATCTTGACGTAGACATAGATAACGAGCATCTTCCGGTGGTAAATACAGAGAATTCACCTGGCTTCATCAAGAGCAGGTCATGCCACGTTAATCATCTTCCTTTTAGACAAGGCTGTTGATTGGGAAAGAATGCTACAGGCAAGAATTGGCCTCAGTTTTAGGAAAGCATCTGACTTGGTAACAATATTAGCTTAAATCTCTTGAATGATGTAACGTTCTTTACAAATATTAAGGCATTTGATCCTCACCACAATTTTGTATGGTGGGTTCTATTATCACCCCCATTTTATAGATGAGAAAAGTAAGCCTTAAAAAAGGCTAAGTAGGCACAGTGGAGAAGAGTCCTGAAGTCAGAAAGGATCTGAAATTCAAATGTGGTCTCAGACAGTTAGCACTTACTAGTTATGTGACCCTGGGTAAGCCATTTAAGCCCAATTGCCTCATCCCCACCCCCTTCCAAAAAAAAGAAGAAATAGAAAATATCAATGTTTTTAACTTAGGTAACATAGCTGGTAAGTGTCTAGGCCAAGATTCAAACTCAAATATTCCTGACAAAAAATCACTTTCCTCTCATAGACCCAGAACAGCACATATTTAGAGTTTGGAGATGATGTTTTCCAACCTCTTTTCTTTTAGATATTTAGTAAACTGAGGACAAGATTTGTCCAACGTCACCTAGCTAAGATTAAAACCTAGATTTTCTGACCCCAGCTCAGGAGACTTCTTTCTATTAGGCCTCTCTCTGATTTATAAACAGTAGGACAGCTCTTAAAAGTGCACCTTCTTTGGCCATGTCAGTAATTACTATCTCAAATACTTAATAATAGTGTGATTCTGGATAAGTCATTTTCTGCGCCTCAGTTTCCTCATCTATAAAATGGGGGAAATATTAGCACCTCTTTCATAAGGTTGTTGTGAGGATCAAATTACTTACCCCCATTTTTAAGCTTTAAAAAGCTTAAGTGACTACATAAATGCTACTTTTATTATTATTAAGATTATTATTAGGTTGTGGTCAGTCAATGCTTCATCTCTTCACCATGTGGTTAGCAGACCACAACATACTCCAAATCATGGAGTGGAACTCTTCCATTACAGCCTCTTGTACAAGGGGATTATAGCATGCTTCCTAGTCACCATTAATATAATAATAACAATAATGGTAATAAAATGGCAACCGTAATAATAACTAGCATTCATTTGACACCTTAAAATTTGCAAAGCACTTTGCAGATATTATCTGGGAAGTAGGTACCATTGTTATCTCCATTTTAATTGAGACAGGCATGTGAAGTGACTTGCCTAGGGTCACACAGCCGGGAAATGTCTAAGTCTGGATTTGAGCTCTGGTCTTCTTAATTGAAGGCGCAGTGTTCTAACCATTACACTCCCCAGTTGCCTAGTTTCATTTAATAATCACACTAATTCCAGCTCATCAATTTCTGGCTCATTATTAGTCTTTTCAGTTCTTCAATCAATTGGAAGACTCTTTATCATCATATAGCACCAGTCCCACCAATCCCACTCCCCTAACCCCTTTCACACACACACCTACTCTGGCCCCCCTTCCTCCGACAAGGCCCCTGGCACATGGTAGGTGTTTATTTAATGAAATGTCTGATAATGGAAAGAGCTCCAACTGGAGGGGTCTGCTCAGATTCCGGCTCTGATGTCATGGACAAGTTGGCGTCTGGGATTCTCAGTTTCTGTATCTGTAAAATGGGAATAAACTTCTTTTTCTACCTCTTTCCCTATTGTGTTCTAGCTACCTTCCCTCCCCTTACGAGTAGAGCTCATCATATTCTTTAAAATGCAAGTGTTGTTACAATCTCCTTCTTTTGGTGATATTGGAAAAGACCAAATGCTGCTCTCTTTTCTTCCAAGTAGCTGCCATCTGTTACAGCTCCCTAAGGAAATCACAAGCATCGAGCTTCATTTTTCTACATGCAAAATGGAGATAATTGGGAACGGGATGAGTGGAAGGAAAGACCACTGGGCCAGTTGGAAAGAACTTGGCTTAAGCGGTCAACGGAACGTCAGCCTGGGAGTCAGAAAGTCTCAGGTTCAAGTTTGGCCTCTGACATTGGTTGGCTAGGCAGCTCTGGGTAAGTCATTTGGGTCCTTTTCTTTCCTTATGTATAAAGAGAGGGGATGGTTTCTAGGATGCCAGAACTCTAACCACCAGCTCGGCCACTTGCATCAGAGGTGTCAAATATAGCATTCGGACCCGTGTCACCTGTACCACTCGCTACACATTCAAATATCATCGGGAAATAGTCACAAAATAAATACAAATACAACACACCCTAGATCAAAGCTTCTTAAACCCTGGGTTTTGACCCCATGTGGGATCACATAATTGAATGGAGGGGGGTTGCAAGATTACAATGCATTCTCAGTGAATGTTTGATTTGTATACCTATTTTCTATACCAACATACCCAGGGGCATGTCAAAGTTTCTCGTGAAAAGGGTCGTGAATGGGAAAAGTTTAAGAAGCCTTGATGAAAATAACATTACAGAGTCCAACGGTCAATATGCAGCCCGCCGGGATCCTGGTATGTGGATTAGTGGCCTCCATTTCTATTTGGGTTTCACACCCTTAACTGACATCTTTGGGCCGGTGGGAAAGCCATTTCCCTTTCCTGAGACTCAGCTTTCTCATCTTCACCTGGAGATATACATGCATGCATAAGCTTCTGCTTATATTAGAGTTTGTGTGTGTGTGTGTGTGTGTGTACACACATACACTCATATATCTATATCTATCTATATCTATATCTATATCTCTATATATCTATCTATCTCTATATCTATCTATATCTTTATCTCTATCTATATCTCTATATCTCTCTATATCTATCTCTATCTATCTCTATCTCTATATATCTATATCAATATCTATCTATCTCTATATCTTTATCTCTATCTCTATCTATATCTCTACATATCTATATCTGTATATATCTATCTATATCTATCTCTATATCTTTATCTCTAGCTCTATCTCTAGCTCTATCTATCTATCTCTATCTCTATTTATATCTCTATATATCTCTATCTAGCTATATCTATCTCTATCTCTATCTCTATACCTATATATCTATGTATGTATCTATATCTATATCTACTTATCTCTATCTCTATATATCTATAGATAGATAGATAGATATCCTGATGATGGAAAGATGACTCTCACAGGCCAAGTGATTTGTAAATGTCAGTGCAATTTCAGTGTCATCTGCCTTGGAGCCGAGGACCTGAATTTGAATCATGGTCCTGCTATTTATAGGGCCCATGTGGCTTTACGTGGATCCCTTTGCCTGATCTATAAAATAAAGGTATTAGAGTAGCTAATTATTTTTTAAAATAGTATTTTATTTTTCCAAATTCTTTTAAAGATAGTTTTTAATATTCATTTTTTGTAAAACTTTATGTTCCAAAGTTTTCTTCTTCCCTCCCTTATCTTTCCTCTCCCCAAGACAGAAAGCAATGTCATATAGGTCAAACATATACAATTCTTTTAAACAGATTTCCATATTTGTCATGTTGTACAATGGAAATGGAAAAAATGGAAAGAAATACAAGAAAAACAAACAAACAAACGACAAAAAAGTGAAAATACTCGCTTCGATCAACACTCAGTCTCCACAGTTCTCTCTCTGGATGCAATTGGCATTTGCCATGCCAAGTTTGTTGGAATTGTTTTGAATCACCACATTGATGAAAAGAGCCACGTCCATCAGGGTTGATCATCACATAATCTAGTTGATACTATGTTCAGTGATCTCCTGATCCTGCGCGTTTCACTCAGCATCAGTTCCTGGAAGTCTCTCCAGGCCTTTCTGAAATCAGCCTGCCCATCATTTCTTATATAGAGCAATAGTATTCCATTACATGCCTATACCATAACTTATTGAGCCATTCCCCCACCACTGGGCATTGACTCAGCTAGCTGATCCTTAATGTGCCTTCCAGCTGGAAACTTGGGATCATAAACTGTTAGAGCAGGATGTGGTTTTATTACCATCCCTCTAACATGCTGTCTATTCTGAGGTGAATGGAGAGAAAAAGGAATAGGGAAATCGGACCTACAAAACATGGGAAGACAGAAAACCGTGTCTGAAGGACCAAAGGATAATTAGCGTGAAGAAGTGAGCATTTAGGAGGGACTGTAATAGTCTCAACAAGAAGTCTTTTGGAGATATCCTCTCCTGAGGCAGTAGAGCACGGTGGAAATAGTTCTGGCTTTAAAATCTGAGGATGCGAATTCAAGTATCGCCTGGGTCCCTACCTATGGGTTTTTCTTGGGCAAATTGTTCCCTTTCTCTGGGTATCTGTTTATTCATCTGTAAAATGAGCTTCTGAAGTCCCTTCCCGCTCTCATTCTATGAACACTGATGGAAAGGGATTAGTCTGGTTCTGCTTGGCCCCAAAGGGCAGAATGAGAAGTGACTGAAGGAATTCTCAGAGAGACAGTTTTAGGCTAATTATAATGAAAAATTGCCTGAAAAGGAGAACCATCCCAGAGTACAAAGGGCCGTCTCCCAGAGGCGGTTGTTTCCATCCATGAATCAATCAAGCCCTGGGCTTAGTTTAAGGTGCTGGGGACTTAGTTAAGCCCAGGGGATACAATGAAAGAGAAAAACTTGGTCCCTGCCTTCAGCTAGCTCACATTCTAATGGAAGGGACAACATATAAACAAGATATATTCAGTGCAAGTGGGAAGGTGATCTCAGAGGGAAGATAGCATCAGGGAGGGGCCCCAGGAGAGATTCTTGCCCAAGTTGAGATTTGAGCCTTTGGAGTTGTTCAGTGAAGTGATGAGCGAAGGCATTCCAGGCAGGGTGGCAGTCAGCGCAAATGCCATGAGGTATGGAGGTTTGGGTGAGAGGAACAGCAAGGAGGCCATGCCTCTGGGTTTTAGACTATGACGGGGAGTGAGTGTAAGAATATGGGGAAAGATGGGGCAGTTAGGTGGCACAGTGGATAGAGCACCAGCCCTGAAGTCAGGAGGACCTGAGTTCAAATTTGACCTCAGACACTTAATACTTCCTAACTGGGTGACCCTGGGCAAATCACTTAACCCCAATGGCCTCAGCAAAAAAAGAATATGGGGAAAGTCTAGAAGGGTCTAGATTCTAAAGAACTTTAAAAGTCAAACCTAGAAGTTTCCATTTTATCCTGGAGGGAATCCCTCCAGGAGTAGGGGCTGGTGGTGGTGACATAGTTCCCCTTGAAATTTTTCAAGTTGTAGTCACCCAAGCACTCGTTGGGTGGCCCTTATGTCATGGGTTTTACTACAGGATCCCTGAGGATCCTTGAATCCTCTACTTCAATTTCTTCCTCATTTCTAAAACCTGGACATTGTTCTAAGGCCCCTTTTAGCTCCAAATCTATCTACCCTCTGGCTCCTGAATCCTTCACGGCTTATGTATATATTATATTTTTTTGTGGTGGATGAAAGAAGATGGCATAGGACAGCCAGCCTGACCCGGCTCCCCTGTATACCACCCTCTGTCTTCCAGGGTCTTGGAAGAAGGGGTCCGAATTGGATGGGTTTGGGCAGGTGGGCGAAGGACCTTTTTCTAGCAATTGGCCAGGGGCAACAGGACCGGCTGCTTCAGGTTCTGCCCAGCAAGGAGAAAAAGTCTTGAAGCCATTCCTCTGGGTCCCCAAGGAGCTGTCCAGCGGGCTAAGAGAAATCTCAGCAGCTGTATGAGCATCAGGCGAGAGGCTAAAATATTCTATTGGCATTGATTCTTGTGGGGAAAAGGGATTTTGCACGGCTCTGCCCAATCCAAGAGATGTGTCAACTGCTACAGGAACGCAGAATGTATTTTCTTTAACAAAGCCCAGAAGAGAGATGGAGCAATGACTCAGTCCCTCTCCTGTCTCAGCCCCTCCCGGCTGCTAGTCTGCAGTTAGCACCACTAAGGCACAAAGTGAAAATGAGTTTCGGAAACTCAGACAGGAGGTTCGCTTATAGAGATCATAGCTCCCATTTTCCAGTTTTCCCCAAAGTCTGGGCAGAGGATAACAGTGAAAAGGGCATTTACCTGTGTTGTCTAGAAAGACAGGTTTTTACCGGCCTTTACTAGCTACGTGACCATGGGCCAGTCACTGAATCTCCGATTTCTTCATCTGTTAAATGAGGGCTGCGACCTCGATGATCCCAGAGATCTCCCCTAGCTCTAACAGCTGGGTTTCTGTGATTATCCCTGCTCTGTTCCTAGCTAGGGTAGGAGTCATCTTATTTAAGACTGGGGGAGCCACACTTGGGCTTTAAACACTATGGGGATTTGCCCATCTGGGATCTCCAAGCCCTTTCCAGAAACTGACAACAAGGCCAAGAAACAGGACGGAGGTGAGGAACAAAGTTCCTGGGAGTGACAGCTAATAATGAAATAGGAACTAAGAGGAGTTAGGGGAGGAGAAGTTAAATATGGGATATTGGAGACTGAAAACAGACAATACTGGTGGTGGTGGTGGTGGTGATGATTGCTTTAGCTTTTCAGTTGTTTTTGACTCTCTGCGATCCCATTTGGGGTTTTCTTGGCAAAAATACCAGACCGGTTTGCCATTTCTTTCTCCAGATCATTTGACAGATGAGGAAACTGAGGGAAACAGCATTCAGTCATTCAGCTAGTAAGTATCTGAGGCTGGATTTGAACACAGGCCTTTCTGATTCTAGGCACAGCACTCTAACCACTATGGTGCCACCTAGCTGTCCCAACACTCCTGGCATTGATTTTTAAAAACAATCCTCCTTGAACCATCCTATACAGTAACAGCAAGATTAGGTGATAGTCAACCGTGATAGACTTGGCTCTTCTCAACAAGGAGGTGATTCAAGGCAGTTCCAAAAGACTTGGGATGGGAAGGGCCCTCCACATCCAGAGAGAGCTACGGAGGCTGAATGTGGATTGAAGCAGAGAATTTTCACCTTTTTTTAGTTCCTTGTTTTTTTCTTTCTCGTGATGTTCCTCTTCTGTTCTGATTTTTCTTCCACAAAATGACCATTATGGAAATGGGTTCAAATTGGGTTATACATGGACATGGACATTGTTTGCTGTCTTGGGGAGGGGAGAGGTAAGGGAGGGAGGGAGAAAAAAATTTTCAATTCAAAATTCTACAAAAATGAATGTTGAAAACTATCTTTACATCTGATTAGAAAAATAAATTATCAATGAATTAAAAAAATAAAAATAAAAACAATCCTGCTCAACATAACATGGTAGAGTGGGAAAAATGACGGAGTTCAAGACAGATGTTCCAAGTTTAAATCGTAGCTCCATTGCTTATGAAACATGTGACTTGGAGCAAGTCACCTGATCTGAGTACAAATTCCAGTTCTGTCAGTTACTTCTTGTGTGACTGGGCAAGCCACTTACTAGTAATAGCATTGATATACCACTTTAGGGTTTGCAAAGCACTTTGCAAATATTATCTCATTTGATCTTCACACAATCCTGGGAGGGAGGTGTGATTATTGGCCCTGTTTTACAGGTGAGTAAACTGAGGCAGACAGCAATCAAAGGATTTGCCCAGAGTCAAGAGTCTGAGGCTCAATCTGAATTTGGGTCTTTCTGCCCTCAAGTCCAGCGTTCTAACCACTGTGTCACCGAGCTGTCCAAACTTCCCCTTCCTGAACCCCTTATCTCTACCTTGCCTACCTCATCTATAAAATCAGATTACCTTGGATGAGGTGATCTATAAAGCCATGCCTACTTCTAAATCTAGGACCCTACGATTCTATTATGGGGTCCAAATTTAATCTGTGTGTACCTCAGTTTTCTGATCTGTTCCTTTTCAGCTCTAGATCTCAAGTCCTAGGATGCTTTGAGGTTAGAGCAGGAACTATATCATTTATAGATGGAACAACTGAGGCCCAGAGTGAATGACTGATTTGTCCAATGCATAAGTGTCAGAGCTTTAGGCCACATTTCCTGACTTTCAGCTTGAGAAAGGGGGAGCTATTGAATCACAGAGGTGGAGGGAATATTATGGGTCATCTAACCCTGTGTCATGGCTATGCCAGAATGCTAGAGCTGAAAGGGACCTTAGAATCTTTAGAACCTAGAACATAAGCTGTCAGAGTCCTCACCCAATCTTACCGTCAGAACTGAGAGAAACCATAAAGAATAGAGGAGGGACCTCGTCTAATCCAACCCAGCTATTTTCAAATGGGGAAACCGGGCCCTGAAACATGATACTCCTTATTGAAGGTCTGGACCTAGGACTAGAACTCAGATCTCCCAATACCTGAAGAGCGTGAAATGTGCTGACATGACAAAGCCATTTCCTTTGCACCAACTGCCTCTCTAGAAGATCCCTCAAGACTATCTCTGACATGGTCATCGTGCTCTTATTTGAATCTATCTAGGGATGAAGAGCTCACTTCTCTACCCATTCCATCGTTAGACAACCACAGGTATTAAACAAGTCTTAAAATGGGCCGAAATCCCCCCCATATTATTGGTTCTGCTTTCTGGGGTCAAAGTTACTGTTTCTTCTCCATTATAGCTCTTTGGATATGGGCAGCCTGATAGCGGGAGCTCTGCAAGGGGAGCAAGAGTTGCTGGGGGAACTTGGGTCAGAATCCTGTGCCTGCTCTGCTTCCTACTGATTATGTGTTCTTTGGCCTCTGTCTCCAGGACGGTTTTCTGATCTCAAAAATGAAAAGGTTGTGTCTGCTGACCTTGGAACCACCTTGAAACTTCAGCCCCCATAAGCCTAGGAAGGGAGCAGTCACATCTTCCCTTTGCTCCACAAAACACATGGTCTCCCTTCCCACAGCTGTCTAGAGTTCAGAGCCTGGTTGGCAAGGGATAAGGGGAGTTTGGGACAGAAAAAGACCTGGAGAATACCATGTAGGGAGCAGGCTTGTCTCAGCGGGCCAGGACAGGATGGCAAGGATCTCTCCCATTCCTCTGCTGTTGCTTCTGGGACTCATGAGTGCCCAGGCAGTCACGAGATAAGGGTGAGGACTTTAGAATGACCCCCGAGGGCACGGACTGAAACCAAAGAAGTCCACACAGCTGTTGAAAACTGTTGTCCCTCGTGTCTTCTCTGATCAGACCTAGTTTGCCTCCGACCTACTGAAGAGTTCCAAGGGCAGGCGGGCCTGTGTCCCATCATGCTCTATAAATGACCCAACAGAGGCTGCCAAGGCTGGGCCTCCAAAGGCCAAGCACCTGGCAGTCATTCTAGACAACAGTGCCAGCTCAAGTAATAATAACGATTATAGCTACGTGTATATAACAATTGGCATTCTTTATTTTGGGGAGTGAAAGAGACATAAATCAGGGTAAGAATATAGAATGTCAGAGCCATACGGGACCCCCGAACATAAAGCTTAGGCTATCAGAGTGTGAATGGACCTTAGAACACAGAGTTTTAGAAATAGAAGGTACCTTAGAACACAGAATGTCAGAGGTGTTAGGGACCTTAGAGCAGGGAATATCAGTTAGGAGGAGTCTTAGAACACATGATAGCAGAGCTGGAAAAGTCCTTAGAACAGAGACTATCAGAGCTGAAAGAGACCTTAGAACAGAACATGTCGGAGATTGGAAGGTCCTTAGAACACACAATGTAACAACTGAAAGAGCCTTAAAACAGGGAATGTCAAAGCTGAGATGGTCCTTATAACACAGAATGTTGGAACTAGAAGGTCCTTAGAACAGGCAATATTGAATTAAAGAGACCTTAAAAATAATCCAGACACACGCACACACACACACACACACATACACACACACACACACTTTTGACAGAGGAGGAAGACAAGGCTCAAAAAAATGAACTGACTTCAAAGTGACTTCAAGTTTAACATTATTTGATCCCATGATGCCTTTGTCCTAATAAGGTAACATTATTTTCATAGTAGGAGGACATATGGAGCTTTTTTTTCCCTTTCCTTTGCTGTAATCATAGATATTGGTCCTGCACCTCCTTTCCCCCGCCTCCAACGAAGATCGCATGACCTCCATACCTTGGTAATTCTTGTCCTCAAATCCTACTAACCAGGGCTAAAGTCAACACCACTCAAAATTCGCCCAAGGCACTGGGCAATGATGGTGGGGGAAGTTTCCTTGAATGATTTTAGCTCTTCCGGACACCATGACTTCCTTAGACTTTCACTCTTTTTCCTTTTCTAGTTCCACAAGTCGTCAATAATACCTCTTACAGCACTTATCATGCACAACTAACATATCTGCTTCTATCTACCAATTGTCTTTCCATTGCCCGTTGGATTCTTCCCCATTGCAATTCATCAGAGAGATGCTGTCAAACGAGTCACAGATGAGTTAGCTTTACTGAGTGAACATGTCAGTATTTTAACTTCAAGTATCGGCCATTTCAATGGCATGAATATCTTCACTGATGAAGATGATTTCTTAGTAGATGGTCTTCTGCTATGGTCAAAACATTCATCCCTCCATGGCTACCTTGGTGATGGGACTTTTAGAGCTAAGCTAGAGTAGTAAAATGAGAGAGGTGGAGTCCACTCGTTGACTTGCCCATGCTTGAAACTCTTCTACCTTATTGGAACCTGCTAGCACTTGTTCTTTGCTACTATAGCCTGTTAGAATCTGGGGTTACCAGAAGAATATTAGTGTTTTAACGAGTTGGAGGGGTAAGAAGTAACTTGAGATCACTAATACTGTTGGAAACTTTCTCAAATGTAATCCAGCCCCTTTTTTTCTTCCATTAGGACATGGCACCTCATATCCAACAGATATATATTGTTTAAATATATGGGTGTATGTATGTGTACCCACAATACATAGCTAGAAGAAGTAGCTTTGTTGATCACTCTTCATGGATGTAATGTCTATGTACGCCAACATATCATGTCTTATGTAACATAGACATATTATGTATTATGTACTATATGAGATATATTAGGTAAAGATATTCATGTATTAGATAATTATTAGTAATATTAATGTATTTAGTAATGTTTATTTAATATGTACATTATTATACATTGTTATATGATAGAGGACTATAAATGTATGCTCTATATACATAAATATTTATTTATACATGATATGTAAATTATATGCTTATTTGGTAGGGAATATATATGAATGTCCTATATATACATATGTCTTATAGCATAAGCACACATGCACATATATGTATATAAAGCATATGTATATATGTATATGTGTATCATATATGGCTGCATATATATCATATATGTACGTGTATGTGTTTATATATATTTATTTGTGTCAAGTATATGTACAAGTTCAAGAGGTTGCCTATTCGACTGCAGGACATCATTAAGGCACTGGGGAGGCAAGGGGGAGAGAGGGCAAATATTTGATTTCATTGATGTAAACCATAAAGAATTCTCCAGTGAGAAAACTCCCTTTACCATGTAGATCTCAAGCTGCTCTGCAATTTATAGTCTGGGAGAATTGCCTGGGGGCAATAAGAGGTTAGGTGACTCGCTCAGGGTCACACAGCTAGCTTATGTTAAAGAAGAAACTAGAACCCGGATCATGCCGATTCCAAGTCCATTTCTCTGTTCACCATGCCTTGGTCTCCATCAATCTGGGCAAGAGACATTTTGATCATACTTTGTTTTTCTAGTGCGGATGGTTAAACCAATTTCTTTCATTTTACTGTAGACTTCACTGAAGAGGCTTTTTATTGCTCTGAGGCCCAATGCAATTAGTATGATGTCATATGTAAATTGGAGCATTCGGAGAATCTTGCTACCAATGGGGAATCCTCTTATTTAGACTATGTAAAACAGTCTCCAGGACACTGTTGAACATATAACTTCTTGTTTAACACCTCATTTGATTTCAATGTTCAGTGAATCAATAAACAAAGCTTTCCACTGTCAATCAATCAACTAGGACCTGCTGTGTGCCAGGCACAGAGAATGCAGCCTGAAATGAACCAAGCCTTGCACTAAGGGAGCTTGTGTTCTATGGGGAGAGATGACATGGAGATTGTGAAGTATCTGTGCAATAAATAGGAGGTCAACATGGAGGGCAGGAGGCAAATCGGTGGCCCACGGGGAGGCCAGGTATCAGGAAAGGCTCTGGGAGAATTGAGAAGCAAATAAGAGATTCTCAGGGAAGGAGTTGACTTGGGAGTGCTATGAATTCTTGTGTGAATTTAGGTATTATACATATAAAAGATGTTTGCTCTAAGCAGGGGATTTGAGCTTCCACTTGGCTCTAGGAAGGCCATTTATTTCTCAAAATCAATAGAGTCAATACAATGGGACCAAAACCATCTTCCTACTTTTGAGTCCATTATACAAATAAAGTCAGTCAATCGATAAGCATTTATTAAGTGGTGACTGTGTGTCAGGCACTGTGGTAAGCCCCGGGGATACAGAGAATGGCAAAAGACAATCTCTGCCCTCGAGGAGCAACCAGTCTAATGGAGAGACGGCAACTCTGTGTGAACAAACTATACACAGGGGGAAGTTAGAGATACTCCACAGAGAGAAAGCACTAGAATTAAAGGGGGAGCAATGGGAAAAGGCTTCCTGTAAGAGGCAGGATTTTAGCTGGGACTTGAAGGAGGTCAGGAGAAAGAGGAGCAAGAGCATTCTAGGCAGGGAGGCTGCCATTGAAAAGGCCTGCAGTTGGGAAATAGAACAGTAAAAAGGGCCGGTTTCACTGGACTGAAGAATAGGAGAGCTCTCTTATTGAAGTGGACATGTCTGCTCCTTTCTTGCTAATTCCCCTCTTGTTGTTGATGGTATCACCATCATCATCCCAGTCACTGAGGCTCTCTCACCCTCCATTTCCAACCATCTGACAAGTCGTTTGGTTTTTATCTTTGCATCGTCTGTGATGTACAATCCCTTCTGCCTCTGACCCCGGACTCTGAAGAAAGTCCTCATTGCTCATACCCAGACTATGGTTTGGCCTTCAAGTCTCTTGCTTCAAGTCTGTCTCCACTCTGAGCTGTCAAAATGATCTTCCCAAAGCACGGGCCGTATGCTTTAGGGATCTAACCATATCACCCCTTCCTCTTCCACTCAATAACCTCTAACAGCTACCTATGACCTCCAGCATCAAAATGTACAAGTCCTTTGAAAACCCTTCGCAAACTCACCTCCTTCTACCTTTTCACTCTTCTTCCAACAGACTTCCCTCTATATTCCGAGATCCACTGACACTGTTCTTGACACACACACAGCTCCCCTTTTCTGGACCGGAGCATTTCCACTGACCGACCTCCATACCAGGAACTCTCTCCCACTTCATCTTTGCCTCCTGGCTTCCCTCCCACCTTCTGCAAGAAGTCTTTTCCAGTCGGCTCTCCCTAAATCTAAGTTTCTCTGATCTTTATTTTCAATTTCTCCAGTTCAGATGTAGCTATTTGCATATTGTCTCTCCCATTAGAGGGCAGGGGCATTCTGGGGTTGGGAAGCCTTTTGTTTTGTCATCAGCGCTTAGAACATAGTAGGCACTTTGTACAAATGTAGATGCAAATGTTTGTTGACTTGACTGGACTTTCCCATTTGGCAACCTCTGTAAAAATCCCCCAACATTCTCTATCCTGTATTATATGATTCTTATGACAAGAGGACTTTATCACTTTCTGTGGATCATCTCCCCTTTTGCCATTTTCAGTTTCTGTCTCTTTCTTCTTGGGGGAAAGTCAATACTCTCTGGATGACACTGTTGAAACATTTTCCTGTTCTCTTCTATCAGCAATGACAATGCACCCAAGGCAAGAGTTGTCCTTAGATAATAGATAGTCAACTGCATTGATTGGAAAAAACTCAGTAAGCCTAGATTTGGAGCACAAATCCGGAGGCCCGAATGCAATTCTAGAACCTGACACTTCATAGCTGTGCCGCTGAGTGAAAGTCACTTAGCCTCTTTGAGAACAAGAATAATAATAATAGCTGAAAGTCATTGAACCTCTTTGAGAACAGGAATAATAAGAATAGCTGAAAGTCATTTAACCTCTTTTAGAATAATAATAACAGCTGAAAGTCATTTAGCATCTTTGAGAAGAATAATAACAGCTAACACTCATTTGATTTAAAGTCCTTTACAAATAGCATTTCCTTTGATCCTCATGCGATTCTTATTCTCATTTTATAAATAAAGAAACTGAGGCAAATGAATTCAATGACTTACCTAAACAGCACACAGCTCCTATGTATCCGAGGCAGGATTCGGACTCTTTATCTTCCTGACTCCAGGCCCAGTCTGCTGCTGTCTCATCTAGAATTGAAGATAATAGTTTCACACTTTACTTCGTGGGAGTATAGAAGAGGAAGAATTTTGTAAACCTCAAAGCACTAGAATGGGGGATCTTAACTTTTTTTTGGAGTCAGAGACCCCTCGAACAGTCTGGAGAAACCCAGAAACCTCATCTCAAAATCATCTTTTTAAATAGAAATAAAATCCATAGGATTACAATGGAAATCAACTACAGTGAAATACAGTTTTGGGGATTTAAAAAAAATTTGTGGACTCTAAGTTAAGAACTTTTGATGTAGAGAAATTCAATGGTTTCAGTCACGTTTGATACTCCATGACCCCATTTGGAGTTTTGTTGGCAAAGATCCTGAAGTGGTTTACTGTGTCCTTCTCCAGCTCATTTTACAGATGAGGAAACTGAGGCAAACAGGAAAAAGTGACTTGCTCAAGTATCTCAGGTATCTTGAGTTCAAGATGAGTCTTCCTGATTCTAAGCCCAGTACTCCACTGCAGCACTTCCTAGCTGGCCCAGAAGCAGAGAAATGTGAATGGCCATTGATAAATAATGATGGATGTAGTATAGTTGCAAGAACACTGCAGAGTCAAAAGGTCTGGGTGTCAATCAGCCCTTTGATTCTTACTGCCTGTGTGACCTTTGGAGCGTCAATTCCCCTCCTCTGCCTCAATGTCCTCATCTGTAAAATGAAGGTATTGGTTTTAATGGCCTCTGAGGTCCCCTCTAGCTCTAGATCTAGGACATGATCTGTGATTTTGAGCAAATAACTCGAACTTTCTGTCTCAGTTTCCTCGTGTGTTGAATGAGGTGGGGTTGGACTCCATGGCCTCTGAGGCTCCCTGTAGCTCTAGATCTAGGATCTGACATGTGATCCTGAGCAAGCGACTCACACTTTCTGTGTCTCAGTTTCCACCTGTGTAGAACGAGGGGGGTTGGACTCGATGGCCTCTGCGGTCCCCTACAGCTTCATTGTTTTGCTCTCGGCCCTGAACCTCACTGGCCTCCTGACATTAGACAAATGCACTCAACTTTCCAATTTTCTCTTCTCTAGAATAGTGCTTACATTATTTACCCCATGAGGCTGTGGAAGAGTGCTTTAGCAACCTTAAAGCACCATCTAAATGTGAGCTCTTATTATTATGGACATCATCACAGTCATTAAGAAAGCTGCCTCTGCGCCTCCTTGTTAGGAGCAGAGCAGACAAAGATGAAGAAGCTACACCAAGAACGTGAGTCCAAGTTCCGCAGTCTGCTCTAAACTTTGCCCATGACATGACTGATGGATGGGTGGCCTTTTGTTCTCCCCTCCCTTCTCCCACAGACCTCTCCCTGAGTCTCCTGACACTTTGTTTGCAATCCTCCATCCTTCTCCTTTCAAGAAGGAAACATTTCAGCCCAGACTAAGCAATTAGAATCATAGATCAAGAGACTTGAGAAGGGACCTCGGAGGTCCAAGGTCTCGTTTTACAGAGGAGGAAACTGAGGCCGAGGGAGGGGAAGGCGTTTGATCAAAGTCACTCAGGCAGCGAGTGACGGAGCCGGGACGCCGATTGAAATGCTCCGACTTCCAATCTGGCATCCTTTCCAATGCAGTCTTTCTTTTTTTTTTTTTTTTTAAATGTCAGACTCAGTTACCGAGGTCTCATATGCATCTCTCAACACTGTGAAATAAAGAGGAAAGTTTTCTTTTATGCAAGTAGCTCATTTTGTAATAGCATTTCCAGCATCAGTGGGTGTTTTGTTGTTATGAGAAAATCTGTTGGAATCACAATGTACTGTTTAGACAGCTCACATCAATTGAAATGTTCGATGTGATGGCAAAATCCCTCCCTCCCCCGCCCAATCTAATTTAGCCAAAGATGTTTTTTTTATTAAAAGAAACTTTCTGAGGATGAAACACAAACAGATAATAACTCATTCATTCAACAAATATTTATCGAGCATGGTTTCAAATGCGCCCAAACCCCATTCTTATCCTCCCGGATGAATCACCCATCTTTGCAGAGTTGACTGATGGATTTTGTTCTAAGTATCAAATTCTTTAAGTGTGACAGAAAAGAACAATGTGAAAATGAATGCTTCAACCTCCTTCCCCTACTCCCAGTCCTTATTTCTCAGTCCGTGTCTTTCCGCCTGGCTCCCATTGAGAAAACTTGGTAATTGACTCCGTTACTTTTCTATTACTAATGTGATAGCAAAGGGAACTTGTTCAGTCTTCATCTTCAATGAGGATGCATTGAATGGCAGAGCTAGAAGCTGAGCCCTTAGATACTATCTGGTTTACTAGGTTCATTTTATAGATGAGAAAACTGAGGAGAGAGAGAGAGAGAGAGAGAGAGAGAGAGAGAGAGAGAGAAGTGAATTCTTGAACGCAGATCACTAGATCCTTCTTGTTGTTCTTCCTTCATTCTAGAAACTAGATTATTAACATACTATTCTCTTCACCAGTAAAGCTGAACCATTTCTTCCTCACATTGAGTCAATGAACATTTATGAAGCCTTTGAGTCGGCAAATAGATGGTTCCTGCCCTCAAGAAGCCGATATTCAAATGGGAGAAGAGAGTACACCAAAAAGACCTGAAAGGGAGCAGAGAAAGAAAGATGCCCGTGTGAAGGTATGGTAGCAAAGTCTAAAGAGTCAGAAGTGGGGCCAGAAAAAGAATGAAGGATGACCAGCCTGGGAACTTCCTCAAAAAAAGGCCCTGGGAGGAACACACCAATGGAAGAAGGGAGCCTGAGTAGCAGAAGGATATTTTGTGGGGAAGGTCAGAAGGAAGGGTGAGAGAGAAATGAAGGAGAGTGGGCCTGAGCCCTGCTAGATTTCATAGGACACTGTTAAGTTGGATAGCTAGGTCATGGCAAGGAAAGCAAAAGCCCTTCTTGCTCATTTCCACCTGGTAAAATCCTCCTTGGCCTTTCTCTGTCACTCCCTCTATCACATGTGATAGAATTCTATTCTATCACCTCTATGCTTAGATGGGGATTTATTAATCTAATTAACGGGTATTTCTAATACCTTCTGAAAGTTCACTGGGGAAAACTGAGGCAACGAGGGAAGTAAGAAATATGTGTAGGTGCACATTTCCCAGCATCCTAAAGTTTGTCCTTTTTGAGACTCCGGTGTCTTTTTTTTGGTTTCTTTCCTAGGCACCTGTGAATGCAGAGACTTCTATAACAGGGAGCTACCCATGGGACAAGGTGCCCATAGTCATTTGCTGGCTGTGATTCCTGCTCCCACTCCACCTCACCTTGCCTCATTCCTCCACTGGAAGAACTGGCATGGATTCTAGGGAGCGCCACAGAGATCCATTGGAGAAAAGTGGCCAAGGTGGCAGAGATGCGAGGCAGACACGTAATCTACTCCCAGGTCTAATGAGCCTGCTGGTCTGCTCAGTCAGCATGCTTCGGTGAGTTCCAAATATCCAACCCTTTACTTATACTTTCTTCCACCTCCCAATTATAACAAGGTGTGGAAAAGACCACCCAGCCAAGTAACTCCACTTCAGTTTTTCTGGGGAAGCTCCACTTAAACTTACTATTTGTTTTATCAATGTTAAAAAAGTCATGTGACTTTGGGGTCATCTGATCATTATGAATAGGGCTGCTTCTTCAGTTGATGAAGTCTTCCTCTAAGGGGAGCTAGAGAGCACAGGGGATAGTGCTGGACCTGGACTTAGGAAGACTGAGTTCAAATCTGGCCTCAGACATTTAATAACTGTGACCCTGGATGAGCCATTCAACCTTATTTGCCTCAGTTTCCTCCTCTGTAAAATGAGCTCAAGAAAAAAAAAGGCAAACTGTTCTGTGTATCTTTGCCAAAAAAAAAAAAAAAAACAAAAAAAACCAACGGATCACGGAGAGTCAGACAACTGAAAAACAACCGCACAACAACAAAGCATTGTGAATGAGGTCGATTGACGTGAAAACGAGACGAGAGGAGGGTGAGGGTCCAAGAGCCAATGAGAGTTTCCCATTTTAGTAACTATGAAATGAGATCTTTATCACACTCCTACACCGGGATGGGACCCAGGGCCAATTCCCGGCAGCTACAGACTTTGGGAGCTTGGGAAGTTGAAAAAGGGGAGTAGCTCCACGGTTTGAAGCCTGAAGCCCCTCTTGTTGAGCATAAGTATACGGCACACTTTGTGCACTGATGAAACCTCCTGGCTGGTGACATGGGGAGTGCCACATCTTAGCCAAATCTGATATTCCTCTTCCTGAATGGATAGTTAATTAACTAAGTGGCAGTCTACTTTTCTGTAGGGCACAGAAAACAGGGCAATGAGCCAGAAGAGATTTCAATTGGTTTTGGAGCGGCCCCAAATGTGTATGTCGCTCACACCGGGCTTTTTGTAACCCTAGATACAAAGCTCCAGCACATCCCCGGGCGAGAGTCAATGAAAAGTTTACATTTATATCGAACTTTACAAAGCCCTTTTACTAAAATTCGTGACTCCGTGGATTCGTGGATTCGCTGACTTTCGGAGCTAGGATCACATATTTTCTACCCCGTCCTACGTTCCCATTTAACGGATGAGAAAACTGAATTTCATGGCGTTGCCTAACCAGATTAAAATATAACTGGAAAATATTTAGCAATATTAACAAAATACAATAGAACATAAGATTTAGACGTGGGAGTTTCCAGCCCACATCTCATTTTACACATAGAGAAACTAATGAGTTTGAAATTTAACAGAGATATTAATCTCAAATATAGTTAGGATTTAAATCCAGTCCTTTTAACCTTAAATCAAATGATGTTTCTTTATACTCTATTGTCTCCTCCTCTTTCCTCCCTAGTAATCACAGCTCGCTGATTAGAGCGATGGGACTAGAAAAAAGAAGGCGTGATCTCAAATTTGGCCTCCACACTTATTAAGTGATCCTGGGCAAGTCACTTAACCCTGTTTGTCTCGGTTTTCTCAACTTTAATAAAATGAGGATAATAACAGCAACAATCCCTCAGGGTTGTTCTGAAGATCAGATGAGATAATATTTGTGTGAAAAAAAAAACAGTGTAGCGGCTGGCACATAGCAGGCACTATTCAGAAAAAACCTATAAACTCACAGCTACATTCTGGCAACAGTCTCCTATGTGGGCTCTTGGCTTCTAGGCTCTCCTCTCGCTAATTCATCCTTCATATGCCTGCCAAAGTAATCTTCTAATAGACTGAGTCAGACCGGGGCACTATACTGCTCAATAACTTTCAATGGATCCTGATTTCTCTGAGAGTAAAAGCCAACCATCTTGGCATGTAGAGTCTGCATTCTAGGCTAACCTCATCTTGCTTCTTTTCCCTTCACTTATATCTAGTTAAATTATTAGTCCCCTCACTTACTTGCTCTCAGCCAGCCTCAAAATCCCTAAATTCTACCTCTGAGACTGGCAGTTCACTTGCCCTCTCTCCTCACGTCTGCCTCCTTCGATGGGCTCCCTCCTACAAGAAATCCTCACTTGTTCATTCTGCCCTTCCCTTCTCAACTTATATTGAATTTATTTGTTTAAATGACATATCTCCAAGTAGGATGCAATCTCCTGAAAGATGGGAGTTGGTTCTTTTTGTTTATATATATATATATATGTGTGTGTGTGTGTGTGTGTGTGTATAGTATATATGCATATATATATATATATATATATATATAGTATATAAAGCTTTGTATATAGTAAGCACTTAATAAATGCTCATTAGATTGAAATTAGAACTATCAACCAATTTAGAGAGGTGAGCCCTTCTGGGTTGCCCCTGTGTCTTGGGCGTCTCTGTATCCCCCCATTCTCTGAGGGCATCTTTCCTGCCTCTTTCTCCAAAGGCCCCCAATTCCAGTTCTGAAGAAGGGGGAAGCGGATGGATTCAGAAGCCCCAAGGGGAGAAACGAGCCCCCCTCCCATAATCCCTTCTTCAAGCCTCGGAGCCGGTGAGAGCAGCGTGTGAGATCGGATCCTTTCTCTGGACCCTGGACGCATTCCTCAGCACCAACTCAATCTTTCCACCTTCCCATCGTGGCCCAGAATTGAAACCCGAGGCCCGGGATGAGTCACCCCTCTGTATTCATCCTGGAAGGCATGTCAGATGCTCGGAGTTAGGGGAACTATGCAGCTAGGAATAGGGCCTTGGGGCCCACCCACTTACTCCAGGCCAATAAGTATTTTCAGCACTGTTACCCCATCATCTTACCAATAAGGGCAGATCTCGGGGCTGGAGCCAATGAAAAGCTTACATCGGTGCAGGGCTCTCCGAAGCCCTTTTACATTCACAGCTCCATAGATTTTGGAACCAGGATCACAGATTCTCTACTGCCTATCCTACCTTCCCATTTGACAGATGAGAAAACTGAGTCTCACAGTGCTGCCTGATCAGATTAAAGCAGAACTGGGGAACATTTAACAAAAACACAACAAGACATAGATAATGTTCACGTGTAATTTTCAAAGTCAATGGGCACCTGCAATTTAGTGGTCCCCCTAGTTACGTTTAATACTACTACCTTCGAACACAGAAAGACAAAACCCCAAAATGGGGCGGTGGACAGAGCGCTGGACTCAGAGTCAGAACATGAGCCTCAGACACTGTTGTGTCCCTGAGCAAGTCAGTTGATCTCTTTGCCTCAGTTTCCTCATCTGTAAAATAGAGATTGCAATAGCATTTACCTCCTAAGGTTGTTGGGAGGACCCAATAAAGTAATATTTGTTTAAAAAAAAAGTGCCAAGCACAATGCCTGACCCACAGTAGGTATACATATTTATTCCTTACCTATTATTAGTATTACAAAGGATCTCAGAACATTGAAGAGAGAATATCAGCCGCAGCTAGATGGCACAGTGGATGGAGCACCAGCCCTGAAGTCAGGAGGACCTGAGTTCAAATCCAGCCTCAGACACTTAATACTTCCTAGCTGTGTGACCCTGGGCAAGTCACTTAACGCTTCAACAAAAAAAAAAAAATAAAGTATCTTTGATGAAAAGGACCTTGAAATAGACTGTCAGGGCTAGGAGGATGCTATTGAGGACCCAATAAGGTAATATTTGTAAAAAGTGCCAAGCACAATGCCTGCCCATATACATATTTATTCCTTACCTATTATTAGTATTACAAGGGATCTTAGAACACTGAAAATAGAATATCAGGGGCAGGTAGATGGCACAGTAAATGGAGCAAAAAAAATGTAAATGCCTATTGTTTACTGTTTTTCTTCTTTATTATTATTATTATTGTTGTTGTTGTTGTTATTACAAGGGTCCTTGGAACATTGAATATAGAATACTAGCACTGAAAAGGACTTTAGGAAAGAGCATCAGAGCTAGGAGGACACTTAGCATGGTACATGCCACGTGGCTTACTGATAGCAAGGACCCCAGCCCATGTAACAGAATATCATACTTCTAAATGATCTGAGAATACAGAATGTCAGAAGAGGATGGTTTCTTCCAGCACAGTGACAGTCAGAAGGAACACTTGAGCAACTTACCCAGAATGCTCCGCTTTGCAGGGGCCCAAGAATAACTGTTCTCCCAATGGGAGGGCCAAGAACATAAAGGGCTAAAAGGGGCCCAGATTGTCCAAAATGAGAGGCTCCTGGGAGGGCCTTTCATCCCAACTGACGGGGCGCACCTGAATACCTTCAGCCTCCGGGTGTCCCCCCTTCTAATTTTGTTTCCATGCATGACACCTTTTCTCTCCCTTCATAATTTTGCAGTCTTTCGCATCCCTAAGAATGCGATCGATGCCGTTTCCCTGGCCGGTTGCCACGACAACCCCAAGCCCAGAGATGCTGCTCAGAGGGTGGGGTGATGCTAGCAACCATCACCAACTTTCTTGCTGCTCACATCCTGCTTTTCTCAGGGAGAGAGAGAGAGCCAGAGGAAAGACTCAGCGTTATTAGTGAGTAATTGAGGCCTGGATCTGCTGTGCCCAAACTGCTGCCCTCACACTTAAGCCTCTGATGATGACCGCTCACAGGCTGAAGGGGAAGGACAATTTAAGTTGATCCGTGCGCTATGTGCCAGTTGTCCAGACCCCGACCAGAACCCTGGCAAGTAAGTGATTTGTTCAATCAGCCATAGGCATGAAATCCGCAGCAAAAGTCAAAGAGTTGAGCCTCAGAGCTTTACAATCAAATTAGGGAGACAGAGAAAGGGACATACACCTCTCTGGCCCACAGAGGCACATGGGCAGAGAGGGGGGAGTGAAGAAAGGAAAGAACATTTAGTAAATCCTGGCTAGACCACACCAAATACTAATATTTTTACAAAGGTGGCCTCTGTGATTCCGTGCGCCCCAGAGATACTGACACAAAGACTTGTTGGGTTAGGAGAGGAAGTGTCCACAAAGCAGCCTTTCCAAATTATCCACATTTTTAGACCTTTTGACTTTGGGAAGCAATTTTCCTTCCCATGGCAGTGCCACAGGGCTGAGGTCAGACAAACCATATGGAGAGAAGGTGAAGGGGGAGGACCCCATTCCATGCTGCTCCCCAGCTTTTTGGGTGGAGTTTCTGGGGATTCTTGTTGATGTTGTTGTTGTAGTTGTTCATTCTCAGAGAGAAAGAAGTAGTGACAGCAGGAGGTTGATGTCTTGACTTGGAAGGAATTAGATTTAAGCAAGGCAGGGTTGTGCAGTCACCAACCTCATTTTCTCCTTCAGGGTCATCTGAGTGGCAAGACGTAGCTTGGGACAACACAGAGATGACCCTGGATTCAGTGGAAGACCTTGGCCTCTCTAGGTTAGTTTTTCCCAGGTCTCGGTTTATCTGAGGCAACACCCATTTAGTCATTTAAGACTAGGTAAGACATGAAGGAAAAGATGGCCTCCTTTGCCTACTCAAAAAGAGGAAAGAAATAAACACCGTGTCCACAAGATAAAAGAGGGAAAGTAAGTGGAACTAAGACTTTGTAAACCGGAGAGATGATATGTGAATGAGTAAGTCAGAAGATCGGTATTGGGGAGCCTGTTGAAATCTGGTCTTGTTTTCTTCCTGCTTCCTTAAGGCAAAGTTTCCTTCATCCTTCTGACCACTTACTTCATTTCCCATTTCTCCTGTGATTCACAGCAAGAAAGGTATATGTGAGGATGATGGGAGAGTTAAAAACTCTCCCCTCCTCCACCAAGTGTAGTCATCGTGGTCTGCATCTAGAAACTCTTCTTTTAAATGTTTATTTATATTGTTGTTTGAAATTGTGATTAAAGAGTTTCATCAGTTACAGTGACTTGCGCCTGGGCCCGTAAATTTGGGATTGTAAGAACAGAACTTAACCCAGAGGGGAAAGTAGAGTTTTTTGAGCTCAGGCTGAAGTGAAAGGCAAGTTGATTAGAGAGACAATTCCCAACTATTTGGAGGGAGACAAAATAAGGAATCAAGTTCGTAGCAGTGGTAAGTAGAGGTTGGTGCATTTATCCAAGTAACTAGCAGCACCCAGTCAATACTTGAGCTGATTCCCTGAATTTGAGTGCCGGAAGGCACCTCCTCAGCAATCTACTTCCTGACAAAGTGTCCCTCTACAGATCCCTGTAGACACGTGCTGGCTCAACCTTTGGCCGAAGGAGAAAACTGCCACCTTCGGAGGCAGCCCACTCTACTTTCAGACAATGCTTATTGTCCCGGAGGATTTCTTATTGATACCAAGCCTAAATCTGACTCTTTGCCCCAATAACCCTGGGAGGTAGGTACTTCCATTATCCCTATTTTATAATTGAGGAAACTAAGGCAGAGGTGAAGTGACTTGCTCAGGATCACCCACTTGGAACGTGTCTGAAGCCGAGTTTGAACTGGTCTCCCTGACTTGTGTTCACCGTGCCACCTTAAAGCTTGGTCATTCTGTATTCTAAGGGTCTGCCTGGCTGGGACATCCTCTGTTCTAGCATTTTCAGTTCCAAGGCCCCTCCCAGCTCAGACATTTTCTACTTTAAGTCTTCTCTCAGCTCTTCCAATCCATGTTCTAAGATTCTCATTCATGTTCTAAGCTATACTCTGCCATTTTCTGTTCTAAAAGTTTGTTAAGTGACTGTAGGTGGGTTAAAGAATGATTGAGCATCATTATCTTTGTCCACGTGATCATTATCTACACAGTTGGCTGCCTTGGGTTCAAATCCCGATTCGGCTACATGATGCCTCTGTAACTGGATCTCGGTCTCGGTTTCCCACTCTGGAAAAGGCTGGGTTTGGATTAGCTGGTGCGAAGATCACTTCTGGTTCTGAATCCTGAATCCTAGGAAGCCTTTTCTCTGCACTGACCCTGTCATTGCTATTAAATTCCACTGAATATTCAACTACAATCCTTCCTGGGTGAGATGCCCAAGTCCAGCTCTGCTTCTTCCCACCCGGGAGTAAATGAAGCTTCAAGTGATTGATTGACCCAAGTACTGAGACTAATGTCAACAATGCTGCCAGGGAGCAACAGGTAAGATAATTAAGCCGGAACATTTCTGCTCCATTGAGGGACACTGTTAAAATAAATCAATTAGTCGGCCTGGCAAACGAGGGACTCAAAGACCCTCAAGTCACTCTCTGGGATGTCGGCAGGCGACTGAAGAATAAATAGCCTGGCATTTTCAGACCTCTGGACTTAAGAAGCTTGCTTTAGCTGAGAAAAAAAAAGGCAAGCCTAGCTATGAGAAAAAAACACAAAAACCAAAACCTGGCTATTGGTCCCAGCTCCATGGCTTAGGGATTAAGATAGTCCCTCCTCTTCGGGTTCTAATTTTTCTCCTCTATGAAACAAAAGCACTGGAAGAAGCCATGTCCATGTCTTCTTCCCATTTCCAGTCCAGTTTTCCAAGTTCCAGAGCTTGGATTTGAGCCTGAATTCTGTCAGTCACTGGTTAGGTAACCATAGAGAGCTTGTTTTCCCTGTCTGGGTTTCAAAGCCAAGGAACCCCTCGGACCGTGCTTCATTATGCCCAGTTCTGGAAGCATTTACTACCTGCTGATTTCAAGGTGCTGTTTAGAGTAATCATTTTATTGCTAGACACACTCAGCACACATAAATCCAATCCAATGTTTAATTAAAACACGAAACAAGATAAATAACAAGGAAAGTAAATCAGATAGCGAGTGTGGGGGCAGGGGGACCCACATCCACGGGCCTGTCTCCTCCCCCATCACCGCCACCCCCAAGGCAACTAGTGAGTCACAATCCCATGCAATCCCCAGGCATCCCAACCCCTCAGGAGAAGGGCACAGTTCATCTAAACTCAGGACCAGGTGTCAGGGTTCTCAAGTGGAGTGTCTGCAAATGGTCTCTACTCAATCACCTCCTTCTCAGGCTTGGAGCAGCTGCTCAAGTGTTCATCCCCTCTGGCGCACTGGAGTCTCAAGTGCAAGGGCCACATTAGTTCTGCCTTATCCTTTTCTCTCCCACTCTCTGGCTGCCCCCTCTCTAACAGCTGGCTTTGCTCTTCACAGTCATTCCCCCATGTCTCACGCCGTCCCACAAGACTCCCATTGTTCTTTTGGGTTGGGGATGGCAGAGACAACAAAGCTCATACACAGCATCCTGAGGGTTCCGGTTTCCCAGAGGAGGGATGGTGTCGGTCCCATTGGCTCTTTGGAAAACCACAAGCTTTTCAATTTAATCGACATTTTTTTCCCATCTACATTATTAACATTTGCTTTATCACCTTCTTAAATCTAAACAATCAACAAAACAATCGGATCGAGACCTAACCTGAAGAGTTTGCCTAATTCTAACACGTTTATGTTCAAACTGAGCATTTAACAATTGGCTTTCGCACTTTCAAAAGCAGATTGGGGCATCCCTAATCCAGCCCTAGTAGTTTGGAAGCATTCCCATTCCCTGAATATCACCAAATCAGAGAATTTAAGAATTGGGAGGGATCTCAGAAGCCACCTACTCTAACCCACACCTGAAAGACCACACCTGGCAAATGGTCAGCCAGCTTTTGTCGAAAGACCTCCCCTGAAGAGTGAGCTACTGCCTTCCAAGGCAACCAAAACAAGCTGAATCATTGTTACTTACACGTGACAGCCTTTCGCTTCCACTATCACGGCCCTCTTTGCCTCCATCCTTCTCTTGTCCAGGTTAAATATTCCCAATTCTTTGAACCAGTCCTCTCATGGCACCAACTTGAATCATGTCAATATCTTGCCTAAAACGTAGCCCCCTGGGGTGGGCACCAAGCACAGATCCCCTGGACAGAGACTAGAGGTGATCATTCAACTAACTCTGAATCTACTGGCTTCTGCTCTTTGATACCTCCTCAATTTTTCCATAATGATAACTTGAGCTACTTTATCAAACAAATGTTACATCATTCCTTTATTCTAGCAGATTTGTCACATTATTAAAAAAAGGAACAAAATTTATCTGGCTCGCTCTGTTCTTCCTACAGCCTTGTCTGTGCTTTGTGATCATTCCCTTTTCTTTCAGAATGTTCATTAACCTTTTTAATAACATAGTCTAGCATTTTTTCAGGAATTAAAGTCAAGCTTACTTGCCTACACAATTTGGATACCATTCTCTTTTCCCTTTTGGAAAATTAGACCCTTCTTTATCCATATTCAATCCTGGGGTGCCATATCCTGCTTTTCGTGATCTTTCAAATATTGCCGAAAGAGGTTTTAGCAATAATACTTTCCATTTCCTTCGGTGCCCAAGGATGCAATTAATGTAAACCAGGTGACACATACATCATAAATATTCATCAATGAGCACGAAGCATTCTCTTGGGTAATTATACTGTATAAACAGTACATATGCAGACAAACAGTATATAACATCTACACAGACACATATATGGCATGGAGAAATCGAATTTATACTGTTACATAAAGCTCAAAGCATCACTTCTTAGGGCTGGATAGGAGCCATCCTGTCGGGACTACCCCCCAGCCCTCACAGCTACAGCTTGGAGCACCAGGGGCAATTGATCCTCCAGGTTCAAGGTATTCAGAGAGGCTCTCCGTCTGAAACGAAAGGCCGCGAGCTCCTGCTGGTGTACTTTACTTTAATAGTTAGCAATTAGACATAAACAGCATTTATTTAGATAACATAGCAAGGACAATAGCTACAAAACATTACCCATATAACACTGGGGCACATACTCCCACAAATCCAAAGTTTCAATGGAGAGAGAATGTAAAAAGAATATGTATAGAGAGCTGGTAGTGAGGCACAAAATATGGAGCTTTGTGGGCAAGGCGGCTCCAACTGTTAACACTAAAGGACCCTGATGTGTTTTTTTCCTTTTCATAATGTCCTCACATTACTCTATTTTGGGCCTAGCCAGGCCACTTAGTTGGGGGGTGGCTCTCTGAACCTGCTCTTCTTTACTGGTTGATGCCCAACCATTGGGGTTAATTCTTTCTTTAATCCATATTCCTAAACTCTAACTCTAAATCCATAAGTAGCTGTCTTCTCTACTGCCAGAAGTCCCACTCCTCAGAGCTGTATTTTATCCCAATGTTTTTTTTTTTCTTTCTCTCTATTGGTTGGACAGTTTACCACTGGGCAGGTAGGTCATTGCAGTACACAATGGCTGAAGGTAGTAGAAAGGTCAAAGAAATCCTCTTCTCCCCTTGCTGGGCTCTAAGAGAGACTTAAGGCAAAACACAAATGGAGGTCTTCTTCCATTGATGGCTCTCTACTCTGTTGCCAGAAGTCCCGCTCTTCAGAGTTCTCCTACTTTTACTGACTTGCTCCCTATCAATGGTAAGCCTCCCTCTAATTCACAAGTATCTTATAGAGAGAGGGATAACAAAGCAATAACTCAGAGTTATCTGTATTGGTTACTTTCTGCTTACTTTCTGAGATACCATCAACGGGATCAGGGAAAATCAATTGATCAGGAGTGTTCTGAAACAACAGTCAGTTAAAGTAAACCAGACCAAGGGAGTTTAAGTCATCCAGAACACCTCCCTCTATATTACCTCCATGGGCTTGCTGACTCATTTCAGCAAAATCCTAAAACCTCAAATATACTTCATCCTCTCTTTCCTGCCCATTTTACTAGCAGGTAAGTGTGGAGATGGCAAGGTAGTATAGGAATCTCTGGAAGTCTGCTGCTTAGAAGCAACCCACATTTTGTTTGCTATAACAACAATAACAAAAACAATAACACTTAACAACTTTCTGTTTCAATAAATCATATGGCTACCAAGAGTAAATTGTTAGCCTTGGCCAAGATAGAGCTATCTAGAGAAATCCAATCAAACATTTAAAAAATTAAAATTAAGTTTATTTAATAAAATTATATTATTATAAATTATGATATATTATAAAATTATATATATATTAATAAAATTAAATTTATTTAATAAAAAATTTAAAATTAAAAAAATATTTAAATAAGTATCTACACAACATTAATTAGTTTCAAAAACTTAGAAAGAAGGCATTCTAGCAAAGTCCTTTTTGAAAGGCAAATATTGGTCTAATATCTAAGCAAGGGAAGGATAAAATGAAAAGAGAAAAAGAAAAAGACAGATAGAGACCAAAATGCAGAGAGAGAGAGAGAATTATCAGCCAATATTGCTAATGAATGTTCATTCAAACTTTTGAAATAAAACTGTAGCCAAGAGACTATAACAATATAACCATTTTGGATCATACTATAATCAGATTGGATTTCTACCAAGGATGTGAGGATGGTTCAACATTAAGGAGACAATTAACATATTTAATCATATTAAAACCAAAAACACCCCATAAGCCACGCAATAATATCAATCAATATAGAAGAAGCGTCTGATGAAATACAAAACTCATTATAAAATCCAAAAATTCTACAAAGTCTAAGCAAAGAAGGGAAATTTTAATTGGACAAAAATAAATATTTGTATCCAAAAGATAGCATTGTTTTCAAAGGGGAAACACTCGAAGTGTTCCCATTAATTATAGGTATTTTTCTATACTTTTTAAATGAACTTCTATCTGATTTAATTTCATAGACTTCAAAACTATTAATGATAACAAGATGAGAGAAAACACACAAAAAAACTGAAGGCATAAATATAGACAAAGGGGGGGACAAAATTATCCCAAATTGCTAGTGACATGATTATTTACTTAGGAAACTCTAGAGAATCAGTGAAGGAGCTAATTAAGACAATAGCTTTAGTAAGGAGCATGATACAAAATAAATTCACATAATCAACAGCATTTCAACATGGCAATAGCAAAACCCAGGAGGAAATAATAGAAGGGGAAATCCCATTCAGAATAATTACAAGATGCAAAAACTAAGACAAACCACTAAGGCTCATTCAAGTCTTATAAAGAGAAAAATTATATGTTTTTCAAAGAAATAAAGAACTTTTAAAATTAAAAGGCTACTCAGGGGTCTCTGATCTGTGCCAAAATAATGAAAATGGTGATATCACCTAAATTAATTTATAGATATAATCAGTCACCAAAGGGATATGTCACAGAGCTAGACAAAATAAGAATATTTATTTGAAGGGCCAAGATTTCTAGAATCTCCAGAAAATAATGCAAGGAAAAGTAGAAATGAAGGGAAAATAGTAGTTCCAGATTCAAATAATACTATAAAGCAGTCAGCATCACAACTGTTTAGTCCTGGCTTAATGTTATTACAAAGAAACGTAGATAGGTGGAATAAACAAGACTAATCAGAATCAAAACTTACGGTGCTTGATAACCTGAGAACATAAGTTACTGAAGGAAGAATTTTTATTTGACAAGAATTGCTGGAAATTTGAAAACATTCTGGGGGGAAATGTTTAGACTAATATCTTACACCAGAGATGTCAAACAAGAGCCAAGTGAAATCTAAACCACATTAAAGTGGAATTGGGGAAAATTTAACACATTAAATAAAAATGCAACAAAATATAAATAGCATTACATCTTACAGCTAAGTCAATATATAGCCTGCAGGGATCCTTATGTATGGATTAGTGCCTGTTTCTATTGCTTCTTTTTGTGTTTGATACAACTGTCATACCATATACTAAGATATGTTCTAAAATGGACACATTATATTGAACATTCCCAATTCTTTGAACCAGTCCTCTCATAGCACCAACTTGAATCATGTCAATATCTTGCCTAAAACGTTGCCCCCTGGGGTGAGTGCCAACTTGGTACATAAATAATAACTTTACATTACATTAAAGGTTAAAAAAAATCTGAAAAGAACCAGATCATAAAGAGAATATCTATCCACAGTAAGGAATACAGAATACAAGATAGAGAATTTTGGCTACATGAAACTAAAAAGCATGAAGAAAATCAATACAACTAAGATAAGAAGGGAAGCTATCAATTGAGAACATTTTTTGCACTAAATATCTGTAGTAATGGTCTAATATTCAAGATTTAAAAGGACTAGTGCAAATTTATCAGGCCAAGAGGCATTGCCACAATGAATTAATGGTAAATTTTATAGATAAACGGATAGATGGATAGATGGACAGATGGATAGATGGATAGAGAGAGAGAGAAATGTGAAAAGCTCTCACAAGAATTACAAAATATTAACAAATTAACAAAATATTACATGAGAAATTGTACCATTTCACTTATAACAATAGAAGTCGTGCATCTTGGTGAAGTTATGAATTGGTCCAACCATTCTTAAAAGCAATTTAGAATTATGCTAAGAAAGTAATTAAAATGCCCTTTGACCTAGAGATCCCACTATTAGTCATGCATCCCATGGAGGCTAGACAGAAATCCACCCCCCCAAACACACCAAATATTTGTAACTGGATAGAAAGTAGGTCCCAAACCATTGGGTGAATGGCTAGTTATAATAATGGAATATTACTCTGTTGTAAGAAATTATTAATGAGGAAGTCAGAGAAGCATGGGAAGATTTACATGAATTGATGCAAAGGGAAATAAGCAAAACCAAGAAAACAATATACACAATGATTACAACAATGTAAATGGAAGGTGTGGAGAGGGAAGAACCTGAGTGATGTGTAATTATAGTAACCATGCTTGACCCACAAAAAAGAGAAAATAATGTATTTACCTCATTTTTGAATATGATGGATATAGACTATTGTTTATACTGTCAAATATGGTTCAAATGTCACCTGGTTTTATTCAACAACTTTTTAATCTTTTTTATTCACTCTTGTAAATAAAGGTCTGCTGGAGGAGGGGGGGGGTTAGTATGTTTTTGGAAATTAATGTGATTAAAAAAACAAAATGTAACAATAAAACTTCAATGAAAATGTGTGTATGTTTATATATACATATGTATGTAATTTGTTTTAAAAGAGTGAATTGTCAAAATGGGACAGGTATGAATGAGTAGGAAAGAGTCAAAACATATAATGAGGGCTCAAAGTTCAAAGATGACAAGGATTTTCTATTATGGGGAATCTGTAATTGAGGGAGTCATATTTAAGTTCATGCCAGCTGGGTAAAGAAACAAGTGACGAAAAGAACGATGTTCTGGAGATAGAATTAACAGGACTCCAAAATGATTAGTAATATGGGAGGAGGGAAATTATTCGCAGGTAGTCAGAGCACCATCTGCTGGTCCAATCACATATGACATCCTTTCCGTAGAGTAATTACTTTATCATGTAATACTCAATTTCAATCAGGTAGAATTTCTTTATGTACCAGACAATGTATTGAGTGCTGAGGGTAAAAGATAAAAAAAAAAAATGAAACAGTGTCTGCCCTCAAGGAGCTTATAATCTATTTAAAAAGACATGTCAATATAGAAGTATATGCAGCATTCGACACATGTGGATTTTTGATCCCATCGTTTCAAGAGTTCTTCAAAATGATGCAGACTGTGCTCCCTCTCTGCCAGCCCATCCTGGGTAACTCTTATCCTTGTCCTATCAATAGTTTTCTACAAAGAGTTCATCCAATGTGACTTCTAGGTCTTTCTCACTTGTCAGTTAGTACCAGTGGATCATTCTGGCCATCTATGTATCTGTCGTGCTTTACTCTTGTCATGTGACTAGTCCATCATGTGGGAAGAGAAGCATCTTCTCTTCCCTTCATACAATTGCTTGGTGATATCCCTTACTCTTGCTCTTCTTCAGAATTCCTCATTGGTTGCCCCTCACACCCACCATGCACCTCTGCATTGGCTTCTGTTTGCTATTCATACTTAATTCTTCAGAGGCAGTAGTGGCCCATGTCTTACTGCCTTTTAGCAGCAATGGCAAATATTAATATTGAGAATAATAATATTGCAAAAACAACTTATGCTGCACTCCTCCTCTCTTATTCAACTCTGAGCCCAATCTGTTTTTCATCTGCACTATCTGTTTCTTGTAGGGCAAGATCTAGACAGTGTTCATCTAAATTCATGTTTCAGCCTAAACAATAGAAATTTGTCATCCACTTGATTTGTCTAGTGTGGATGGATGGGCAGAATAAGTTCCTTTAAGTGATTACAATTTTCTTCCTTGAGGTACTGCAATGTGTGCAATAAGCACAATGACATCCATAAATAAGAGCATTCGGAGGACCTCAGCATCCAAAGGCAATAGAAACAAGTAGGTAGCAAAGTGGTTATGGTGTTGAACTTCAAGTCATGAAGATCTGAGTCCAACTCCTGAGATAGGATTTGAACTCTCTGATCCAGGGAAAGTAATTTTATATATCTCTACACCTCAGTTTCTTCATCAGTGAAATTAGGGGGTCCAATCCAATGACCTCTAAAACCTCTTCCTTTTCTAAGTCTCTGACTTTATGATCCTTTAAATTGCTCCTGGATCAGAGCTCAGCACTAGATCTCTTCCAGCACAATGTCAAATATCTTGGGCAAACCTACATCTCCCTGGTTTTTCCATCACCTGAAGTTAATTACTTTTGGGTCATGGGAGAGGATTATTTCTCTTTGACATCTTCCAAGGAATCCTCAATCATCACGAGGTACAAATGAGAAATGCCCTACTATGAAACTGGCCATAAGAAGTTTATACCACATCAAATATTTATTCTCCATCATCAACAATCACTAACTGCAATAGGATTTCATATTCTCTACGTTTTTCAGTTAAAGCTAAGATTGAAGAGGTGTAGTCTATTGCCAAATATCACTTGCAAAAACTTTCATATTACATACAATGTCCTCATTTAGAACGCCCTCAATCCATATATAGCTGGTGCTCCTAAAGAATTTGTATAAATGGAAAATGAAGTTTGGTAATTTGGTTGGTGTTCCCTTAAACACCTTGGGAGGGGTATTAATAAGGTCCAAGATGTGCTTTGACATCTTTTTTATGTTCCCTTCCTTCACTTTGTATATTTTCCTCAAAGCCCTCACAATTGTATCAGATTCAGCATGGATCTCCTGTATGTACATCACAAAAATGTACATCACAATAAAAAATACATAAGATTACAAAAGCAATGAATTATGCTGAAATACAATTATCAAAACAAATTCATGGATTCCAAGTTAAAAATGCCCAATGAAGGGCTTTTTACTTGGTTTGGAGGGTATAAGTAAAGATTTTCTCCCACTTCATTCTTAGCAACTGATCTGAACACATTAAGCTAGAGTAATTATATGGTGGGTTTTTTTAATCCTCATCATAAGTACTTCAATCCATGAATCCATGATAGCCAAATGTCCTGTGAAATCATATTTCTTATAGACTCTTGACATACGATGAAATCCACATGAACAATTCCTTCCTTCGCCTCTCCAAGGAGCGACATCGAATCTTCCTTCCCTTTGATTCAAACCTCTTTCTCCAGGTTTCACTTATTGGAATAATATCAAGAATGATATGATTCAGCTTCTCCAGCAAGATGTCCATTCAAGTCATTGGACAAGAATTTCACATTTAGAGTTCTAATAGTCAAAGAAAAGTTTAGTAGAAGTCTAAAAAATATATGGTTCTCAGTACTTTCTGTTCTTTTTCCTTCATTGTGTCTCCATTAATGTGGATGTAAATATTTTGTATGAGTATAAACAAAAAATACAAAGAGATAAAGGAAGGGGCTAAGGTGCTAAGGGGATCCAGAAAGGCTTCACATAAAGATAGTATTTGAGCTGAGATTTGAAAGACAAAAAATTCAAAGAGACAGAGTGGGACATTTCAGACTTAAGGAAAAATCGGTAAAAAAATTACTGAGATGGAATATAGGGTTTTGTATGTGTAACCAATAAGAAAGTCCAGTTTGACTGGACTGAAGAGTGTATTGAGGCAAATCATATATTATAATAAAGTTCAAAAAGTAGATTGGAGTCAGCTTGTGAAAAACTATATGACAGAGGAAGTTATTTTCAATCCTAGAGGAGATGAGGCACCATTGGATTTTAACAAGAGGGGAGCAACATAGAACAAGATGTGTTCTTTAGGAATATGACTCTGGAGTTGGGTGGAGGATAGATTGAAGAGAGAAAAGAAAGGAAGCCAAGAAATCAGATAGGAGGTTATGGAAATAGTCTAAGCCTCATATTCATAAACTGGGGCTTACAACTCATATGGGGTCTCTTAGCTGAGTGGTGGGTATGGTAAAATTATGATCTATTATCAGTATATTTTGATTTGTATATCTATTTTATATATTTATACCCCTGGGGTCATGTAAAAATTTCTCAGGAGAAAAGGGATTGCAAATGGAAAAAAATTAAGAAGCGCTGCTCTAGGCAAGAGTCTTAAACCTTCTTTAGCAAAAAGAAAAGAAATAAATTAAAGGAATTAGAATAGGCAATTAGGAAATAAAACTATCACTCTTTGCAGATGATATGATGATATATTAAGAGAATCTTAGAAAATCATCCAAAAACCTACTGGAAGCAATTAACAGCTTTAGTAAATAAACCCACACAAATCATCAGCTTTTCTCTATATTACTGACAAAGCCCACCACCAAGAGATAGAAAGAGGAATTCCATTTAAAATTACTGTAGACAAAATAAAATACTAACAAGACAAACCCAAGAACTATATGAACACAATTGTAAAACACTTCTCACACAAAGTCAGATCTAAACAAGTGGGAAAATATCAATTGCTCACGGGTAGGCTGAGCTAAGATAAGAAAAGTGACAATTCTGCCTACATGGATCTACATGTTCAGTGCCGTACCAAACTGCCAAAAATATTTTATAGAACTAGAAAAAATAATAACAAAATTCAACTGGAAGAACAAAAGCTCAAGAATATCAAGGGAATTAGTGAAAAAAAATTCAAAGCACAGTGGCTGAGCAGTAGCAAAAACTAAAACTATATTATAAAGCAGCAGTCATCAAACACATTTGGTACTGGCTAAGAAACAGAGTGGTGGATCAGTGGAACAGATTAGATTCACATAAAACCGTAATTAACACCTATAGTAATCCAGTATCTGATAACCCCCCAAACACTAGCTTCTGGAATAAGAACTCACTATTTGAAAAAATTGCTGGGAAACTGGAAAATAATGTCAGAAGCTCAACATAGACCTACATTTCACATCCCATACCAAAATAAGGTCAAAATGGGTACATGATTTGGGCATAAAGGATGATACCATAAAAAATTAGGAGAACAAGGGATAATTTACCTATCAGATCTTTGGAGAAGGGAGGAAGTTATGACGAAAGAAGAACTAGAGAACATTATGGACAACTTTGATTACATTAAATTAAAAAGGTTTTACACAAACACAACCAACAGAAACAATCTTGAAAGGGAAGTACAAAACTGGGAATTTTATTTCTAAAATATATATAGAACCACGACAAATTTATAAGAATATAAATCATTCCCCAATTGATAAATGGTCAAAGGATATGAACAGACAATTTTCAGGTGACAAAATGAAAGCCATCTATAGTCATATGAAAAAATGCTCTAAATCACTATGGATTAGAGAAATGCAAATTAAAACATTTCTGAGGTACCACCTCACACCTCTCAGAGTGGCTAAGATGACAGGAAAAGCTAATGATAAATGTTGGAGGATATGTGGGAAAGCTGGGACACTACTTGATAAGTGATCCAACTATTCTGGAGAGCAATTTGGAATTATGCCCAAAGGGCTACCGACCTGTGCATACCCTTTGATCCAGCAGTGCCATTACTGAGTCTGTGTCCCAAGAAAATCATAAAGGAGGGAAGAGCCAACATGTTTGTAGCAGTTCTTTTTGTGGCAGCAAAGAATTGGAAAATGAGTAGATGCCCATCAATTGGGGAATGGCTGAACAAGTGTAGTACATGAAGATAATGGAATATTATTGTTCTCTAAAAATGATGAAGAAGCTGATTTTAGAGAGGCCTGGAAAAATTTACATGAACTGATGCTGAGTGAATTAAACAGTACCACGAACTAGTGAGATTGAATGTAAATCAACACATGCTATGTTCATTTCTTTTTTCTGTTTTTCTACCTCTCCCATGGTTTTCCCCTTTTGCTTTGCTTTTTCTCTCCCAACATGATTCAAAAAGCTTATGTGTAGAAAAATAAATAAATTTACTAGGAAAAAATAAATAAAGTCTTGAATCTTGTATAATTATAGAAGGAGATAGATGTGAGAGGTGTTGTGGAGGTAAAAGGAACATGACTTGGAAACTGATTTGAATATGAAGGGTGCTGGAGGGACAGCTCACTGACCTGTATTAATAGCCCAAAACAAGGGAACAAACCAGTGTGGGTGGATATAGCTCTGGCCACCTCATTAGAAGCACAGAGAGCATCTGCCACCCAACACCACCTGCCACATTTTGAATAAGGTATGTCTGTCCATAATCATATTCCAGTACCGAGTCTTAGCCTACCAAGACAAATTTGTCTCTAAGGTCAACTACGGCTCACACTAGCGTCTCTCTTTTTCCTTGATTGTTATTCATATTTTGTGCAGTTCTATACAGATACTGGAAATCATGGGTCTTATTGCCACCTCCTTTCTTGTATTATGTCTCTTATGATATTAAAGTGCTTTTGGGAGAAATTATTTCTTATTTGCACTAATTGGGACCAAGATCTCGGTATAAATATATACACATAAATATATGTACACATAAATAGATACGCACATGTGTGTATGTGTCCATGGACATATACATAAATATAAATATAGTCACATACATATAGCTATATATGCATTCAAAATATATAGATAAATGCATACATATACTCACATATGTGCGCATAAGTACCTACATGCATATATACACATAGGTATTATATGCCCTCGATATACACAAATGAACATAGACATATTTCCACATATGTGCATATATAAATATATAGATCTATCTGTTCCTTCTTTCCCTCCCTCCCTATTTCCTGTTCCTTATACTTTGTTCAAATAAAGGATGGATAGAGGAAGTTCCCTGATTAAATTATGAGCATACAGTGTGGACTTTTGACAGTCTCTCCCTGGGAGGGTTACAAGTATTCTCCTTGCCAACGGGCATAGCTTGGTTGACTCAACCTGTCGTGGGATAGGCTGCTACAGGCTAATCCATCCTTTAGTATTTTCTACTTCAGACTCAATCATTCTCCCTTCTCATCCTTGCCCATCTCTGGAGGAGGAGAGGATCAGTCATCTTCCTGATTCCAATTATAGGCACAGTAACAGGATCGGTAACAATATAAGAGAGCAAACGACCTAGAGTTTGCTCTCCACTATTACAAAAAGTTATTTGGACAGTGAATATTTGGTATAAAAGGGAGTTGCCTCTCTAAAAGGCTTAATTGTATTTCCTTAGGAAGGGAAAAGTAGTCCATGTCCCTCAGAGAAGGATTGTAAAGAGGAGCTCCTGTAGGTAAAAGTGGGACTCCCCAGAATATAGGCATATATAGTAGTCTGGAACTATCTCTGGGTTAAAAGTGTTACTTAGCAGAATATTGTCAGGGGTTTGTGGGCAGGATTGGGAAGAATAGGAGAGTTGCTCAGCTAGCAACTACAAATTCACTGCCCTTCTGAAAGGAATTTAAACCACAAGTTTGTAAGTATGGTGGACTTTAAGAGTCTGAGGAAAGGTAGAATTCAACAGGAAGGAGGGAAGGAGAGAGGGGAGAGAGAGAGAGAGAGAGAGAGAGAGAGAAGAAGAAGAGGAGGAGGAGGAGAAGGAAGAGAAGAAGGAGAAGAAGAATTGTTAGCAATTCTTTATGGACTATTGTAACTCTTCAATATGTTTTCTGAATTTTTTTAGGATAGAATAAGTATCTATAGCCAATATATACAAAATGTAATATTGAGGACAATTGTCGTAGTGGATGATACATCACAAGCTAAAGAGAGAGTGATTTGGAGCAAGAGCCCAAGAACGCACACAATCCATGTGAGCGGAGAGCTTGTGGGATGCAGGAGAGGGGGGCAGCCCTGAGCTATGATATACAGAAACCAAATTCCTAGTTTGCCCCTTTTTCTTTCTTTCCTTTATCTGACTAGTTTCCTTTTCTTCCTTAAGTCCTCTTGCTAGCATCTTTATCCTCATACTCCAGGCCCATTCCTCCTCTTTCTCTTCTTCAAGTTCTATTGCCCATCCCCATTTTCCCTTCATTTGTATCATTATTTCTTCCTCCTCTCTTAATCTTCTTTCTTCCCTTTAATTCCTTCTGTTCCTATCTTCAAATCCTTCTATGTCTCTTTTTCCTTCTCCTTCCCCCCAAATCTTCCCAATTTCCCCCTCCCTAAATGCAATCTCTTCTTCCATCATTTCACCCACCCCACCTCCAGGGCCTTTTTTGCCATTCTTTCAGTTGGATCCATCCTCAGAAATTCTCCAGCATCTTTCAAAGGTCTCTTCCAGCTCAGCTGATTCTAGTCTATGATTCTCTGTTATTCCCTTTATTGGGGGATGGGGGTTAGGGGATTAGCTATGGATCCCAGACCTTGGAAGTTGGATCCCAGAGCTCAGCTCAGGATTGGATTTCCATGGTTTATTGCAATGTCCAACACAGTACCAGAAAAGAAGCCCCGATTCTGAATTCAGGCCGCGCCTGCCAGCCAGACCTTTCGGAGTTCTCTGGGATTGATGAATCTAGCAAGACAAAGTATGCGCTAAATGCAGAATCGCTCCTGAATTTCCCTCTCCAGGCTCCACTTAATTAATAAATTACATAATAAATTAATAAAACAACACTTTAGGCTCCATTTTCTAAATCTCCCTTGGGAGGCGGCTGCTATTACTCCTTTCCTGAACTCAGAAGGGACAAGAAACTTCTCCCAATCCCCTTCTCTGATCTCTGCTTTGGTCTAGCAGGGTACAATCAGATGACCTACAAAATGATCTAGTCCCTATGGTCAACTGGACTTCCACAATTGGCTGTCTGGGAATTAAATCCAGCCAGGCAGAGTGTAAATTTCCCATGTAATCCCTGTCTCTGATGGTGCTTGGAATTTCCTTTCTCTAGGACACCTGCATAAATCTTACCCTCCTCAAAACACCATGTACTAATAGCAATAACAGCAGCGATGATGATGATAGCAACAATAATAAAGTAGTGATCAATGTATTACAGTGAAAGGAAAACAAGCTTTGGAGTCAGGAAGACCTGGATTCAAATCCTCCCTTTGACATACACTGGCTTCATGACTCTCAGAAAGGAACTCAATCCCCCATGCAACTTTATTAGTTTCAGGACACTTACTAATCTACTTTAGTGAAGAGATTTCACGCAAGGAGTTGTCTACACTAATGTAAAAAAAAAACCATTACATTAAATCAATGTTTTAAGACATACATATATATATATATAGAACATTCATATACACACCCCTAGCATATAAACATGTAATTTATATATCATGTATAATGAATATCTATGTATATGGAGCATATATTTATTGTCCTCTATCATATAAGAATATATACATATTAACTAAGTTACTAAATACTAATATACTAAATATATATTTATATACCTATTATATCTATTATATATAATATATACTAATAAATATATACTAAATACTAATACACTAAAATATAAAATAAAAATATATACTAAATACTAAGTAACTAAGTTACTAAAAATACTAAAAACATAAAAATTAGAATTACTAAAAATCATTTAATACATGCATATCTCTAACATACTCTACAACTAATAATAAAAATGAAAATATCCTTCGACTAAAAATAAATATAAAGCCTTTTGGAATTGCTGCTTCTCACTTTATTGTGATCATCACACCAACTATTCTCCTGATTCTACTTCTTTCATCCTCTATTTTGTAAAATGTCTCCGTTTCTTTGAATCCATTATATTTCTCCTTTCTTACGGCCTAATAATATTCCATCACATTCATATTTTACAATTTGTGCAGCCATTCTCCAGTTGATGGAAAACTATTTTGTTTTTAGCTCTTTGCTAAAACAGAGAGTGCTGCGACCAATATTTTTATTCAGAAATGGCATTTCCCTCTGGCGTTGACCTCTTTAGGGACTTAGGCTTACTGCTAGTAGGTGGGAGTTAAAACATTGGAATATTTTAAAGATTTTTAAGGTATAATTCCAAATAGTTTTCCAGAATGGTTGAAGCACTTCCCACTTCCACTGACAGTTCTTTAACCATAAATGAATAGCAGGGTAGCATTCTATACTAAGATCATTTCGATCTGGTAACAATAATAATAATAATAGTAATAATAAATAACAGCTAGCATTTATGTAGCATATATTGTGTGCCGAACACTGTACTTTTTCAATTATTTTATTTCACAACAGCTCTGGGAAAGAGGTACTATTATCCTATCCATATCATATCTATAAGAAAATTCAGGGTCATGTAGTTAGTAAATGTAAATAAAGAAGATTTGAACTCAAATCTCTCTGGCTCTAGGCCCCTTATATCTACTATACAATCTAGCTGTTTTTATAATTTAAAAATAATTTTATTATATACATATAATTTATTGTAATTATAAAAATAGTTTTTTATAATAATGTGCAGAATGACAAAAATAACATATAGCTTTATAACAACTTACATATTACAAATTGCTTACCATCAACAGCTCTGTGAATTAAATAGGACAAAGACCTCCATTTTACAAAGGAGGCAAATGAGGCTCAGTCAAGTTATGTCTTATTGTCTAAGTATCATAACTGAGGCTTCAAGCCCTGTGCTCTTCCTCCTAAGAATTAAAGGCTAAATGGGATCTCGAAAGCCATTTAGTCCAGCTAAATGGCTTTCGAGATCCCATTTAGCCTACCTCTTCTCTTCAAGAAGAAATCCCCCTAGAAGTACTTGAGCATATGGGATAAGACAGGAGAAAGGAGGATCCATTTGATTTAAACTTGGAAGACACCTTAGAGATCATGGAAATCAACATTCTCATTTAACTGAAATTCAGAGAGGTAAATGTGGCTTGATAAAGTCACCCAGCTAAAATAACTGTTTGGACATGTATACATATATTGTATTTAACTTATACTTTAACATATTTAATATGTATTGCTCTACCTGCCATCTGGGGGAGGGGGTGGAGGGAAGGAGGGAAAAAGTTGGAACAGAAGGATTTGCAACTGTCAATGCTGAAAAATTACCTATGCATATAACTTGTAAATAAAAAGCTATGATAAATTTTTAAAAATAAAATAAAAAGAGAGGGGAAAAGAACTTTAAGTATTGTATGATGAAGAAATACTAGAATTTTATAAAATTCTTTCCTCTCCCAGAAAAAAAAACTGTTAAAATTAAATTAATGATAAGAAAAAAAAGTCACCCAGGTAGTGTTGGAATTGGAATTAAAATGCTGGTCTTCTAATTTTAAAATTAATATATTTCCACTGGGCTACACTGCCTGTCCAGTCTCTGTAACTAACAAACTACCAGTGAGCAAGGTATCACCAAGTTCAGTTCCCCAATTCTTTTGTCCACTGAGTCAGGGAATTACAAGGACAACAACAAAGACCCACAACAATCACAACCACCACAAAGACTACCATCAATAACAAAAGCAAACAGAACAATAAGAATAATTATGATGATGATGGTGATGATGTCAGGAAGCATGATAAAGTGGCTAAAGAGTAGACCTTTTCATCAGAGAGACCTGATATCTGGGCTTGTGTGACCCCATGGAAATCTCTGAATCTCTTCTGAAATTAAAAGACTACTGCTTCTCTAGACCTGTTTCCTCATCACTAAAATGTCTAAAACAGTTTTCTGGTTTACCTATTGGCTCCTATCCTCTCTCACTCTTAGCAGCCATCAGCTGTTCTGGCCTCTTAATATCTCTACAAATACTATGATGAGGAGCCTCTCACATTGTAAATGCAATGAAATGGAAGTCCTTTTCTTCCCTTTTTGTGAGCTTTAGCATTGCTAACAATAAGCCTAGTAGAGGTGATAAAATCCCAGCTGAACTCTTAAAAACCTTTAAAGATAATGCTGCTAAAGTACTGGACTTAAAACTCCAACAAATCTGGAAAATTCAGCAGTGGCCAGTGGTTTGGAAAAGATCAGTTTGGGTCCCTATCCCAAAAAAGGACAAAGCTAGAGAATGCTCAAATTACCTAAAAACTGCACTCTTTTCACACACCAGAAAGGAGATGTTTGATATTCTGCAAGCGAGGCTTCAGTCATATGTGAATTGAAAATTCCTAGAAGAACAGACTGGTTTTTTTGTTTTGTTTTGTTTCTTTTTTTTGTTTTTCAATAGTATTTTATTTTCCCAAATACACACTTTTCAACATTCATTTTTGCAACTATTTTATTTTCCCAAATACACAGTTTTCAACATTTATTTTTGAAACTTTGTGTTCCAAATTTTTCTCCCTTCCTTACCTCCTACTTCCCCAAGACAGCAAGCAATCTAAGTTAAATATGTGCAATCCTCTTAAAGATATTTCCATATTTGTCATGTTGCACCAAAAAAAATCAGACCAAAAGGGGAAAAACATGAGAAAGAAAAAAACAAACAAAAAGATGAAAATATGCTTTGATTCACACTCAATCTCCACAGTTCTCTCTCTGGATGTGATTGACATTTTCCATCCTTAGTCTCTTGGAATTGAGAGCATACTGGTTTTTGAAGAGGCAAAGGAATTAGAAACCAAATTGCCGACACAGTGGTACATGGAGAAAGCAAGGGAGTTGCAGAAAAAACCCAACATCTACTGACTACACTTAGTCCTTGAACTGTGTAGATCACAACAAAATGTAGCAAGTTCTCAAAGATGGGCATACCAGTTCATCTGACTTGGTTCCTGAGGAATCTGTATGAGGGCCAAGAAGCAATAGCTAGAACTAAATATGGAACAATTGATTGATTTAAGACTGAAAAAGGAAGTATGATGAAGCTATCTATTGTTACCTCATTTAACTTATCAGTTGAAACACCAAGGCTGGAGGAATTAAAAGAAAATTAAGATTTCAGGGGAAAATATCAACAGTCTCCAATATTGAGATGATAGCACTCTAGTGACAGAAAGTAAAGAATTAAGAAGCCTCTTGATGAGGGTGAAACAGGAGAGTTAAGATCTTGGCATCTGGTCCCCTCACTTCCTGGAAAATAGAGAAGAAATGGAAGTAGTGTCAGATTTTATATTCTTGGGCTCAGAAGGTACCTGCAGCCATGAGATTAAAATATGTTTGCTCCTAGGAAGACAAACTATGGCAAATCTGAATAGTAGTAACAAATATAAAAATTTGCCAACAAGATATCATATAGTCAAAGCTATGTGGTTTTTTTCTCAGTGGCTGGGAGAGTTGGTCTATAAGGAAGGTTTTTCCAGTATGGCTGGGAGAGTTGATCTATAAGGAAGAGTTTTTTTTTTTTTTTTCCCCAGTATGACTGGGAGAGTTGATCTATAAGGAAGAGTTTTTTTTTCCAATATTGCTGGGAGAGTTGATCTATAAGGAAGAGTTTTTTTTTTCCAGTATGGTTGGGAGAGTTGATCTATAAGGAAGAGTTTTGTTTTGTTTTTTTTCCAGTATGGCTGGGAGAGTTGATCTATAAGGAAGTGTTTTTTTCCAGTATGGCTGAGAGAGTTGGTCTATAAGGAAGTTTTTTCCAGTATGGCTGGGAGAGTTGATCTATAAGGAAGAGTATTTTTTTTCCTGCATGGCTGGATCTATAAGGAAGAGTTTTTTTTTTTTTTTTTCCCCAGTATGACTGGGAGAGTTGATCTATAAGGAAGAGTTTTTTTTCCAATATTGCTGGGAGAGTTGATCTATAAGGAAGAGTTTTTTTTTCCAGTATGGTTGGGAGAGTTGATCTATAAGGAAGAGTTTTGTTTTGTTTTGTTTTTTTCCAGTATGGCTGGGAGAGTTGATCTATAAGGAAGAGTATTTTTTTTCCTGCATGGCTGGATCTATAAGGAAGAGTTTTTTTTTCCAGTATGGCTGGGAGAGTTGATCTATAAGGAAGAGGGTTTTTTGGGGGGGTTTTTTCCCCAGTATGGCTGGGAGAGTTGATCTATAAGGAAGAATTTTTTTTTTCCAGTATGGCTGGCAGAGTTGGTCTATAAGGAAGAGGTTTTTTCCAGTATGGCTGGGAGAGTTGGTCTATAAGGAAAACTGAACACCAGAGAATCAATGCTTTTGGATTGTGGTCTTGGGGAAGACTTTTGAGAGTCCCCTGGACAGCGAGGAGATCAGATAACTCAATGTTAAATATGGAAGATGAAGATGAAATATTTTGACCCCATAATGAGAAGACAGGACTCATTGGAAAAGCCCCCAGTGTTAGGAAAAGGCAAAAGGAAAAAAAAAAAGATGGAAGAGGATGAGATGTAGATAGTGTTTTTCAGTTGTGCCTGACAATTTGTGACTCATTTGGAATTTTCTTGGCAGAGATATTTGTGTGATTTGCCATTTCTTTCTCCAGCTCATTTTGCAAATGAGGAACTAAGAAAGACAGGACTCAATGACTCGTCTAGAGTCACACAACTAGCAAGTTGAATTCATGAAAAGAAGAAAACTTCCTGACTCTAAGTCTGGCCCTCTATTTACTGTACCACTATCTACCTGACCTGAGACAGATAGAAAATGTCACAGAAACAAAAAAGATGAATTTGGACAAACTGTGAAAGATAATGGAGAACATAAGGGCTTGGTGTACCATGGTCTTTGGATTCACAAACAGTCATACAGGACCGAATGACTAAACAAAAACAAACTCCATTTAGCCCTGACAACCAGCAAGCATAAACATCCAAGCAATAAATGATAAATTGATGGGCAGAGGCCAGTTGGGGCTACTTGTGCTTTACATGTTTTTTTGTTTCATCCTCTTAATGGGAAGCGTATTTGATTCAGGCAGAACATTAATTGAACTTAATGGTATGTAGGCAGACTCAAGAGACAGGTCATCTCAGGATTCATTGCCTGGTAAATGCTAGAGGAGTTAAAAAAATGTCTGGGAGATGAAAAAGGAAGGAACTAGAGAGAAATGAAGAATTTAGTACTCAAATTTTTTAAAATGAATGTTTAAAATAAATAAATATGTTAATAAGCTGGGGGAAGCAGCCGGAGCACCTGAATGGGATTTGGTAATGGTGTGCATTCTCCGGTACAAGAGGAATCTTCAGAAATGATACAGTTAATGCCCAGACCATTGGCAGGACTATCAAGAAGGGCATAATGTTCAAAAAGAGCCAGAAGACTAGGGTTTTCGTTCAAGCCTTTTTCACTGACTGGGCCACCACTAGAGTGTCTAAGCACTTTGGTTGGATCCCAGAAAAGAAGGTTAAGCTGCCTTATTGGACCTTTCTAGGTTCTTCTCACTACCCACCTGTTCCCAAAGCCCACCTTCCACTCAGAGACAGTGTGGCATTCCAAACAGAAATTCGGTTCAACTTAGGTTGAAATTCCATTTCTATCCCCTTTCCCGCCTGCTATGTGATCTTGGGCAAGTCATCTTCCCTCTCTGAGCCTCTATTTTATCATCTATAAAATAGGGATATTACTCTTATTCCTAATCTGCCGGGCTTCTTGTGAGGATCTGGTGTAAACACTGTAGTGTTAACATGAGGTATAATTAACACCCACTATGTAGCCTCCTATTCAACAGGTACTCCATTTGGTCAGTGTTCAACAGTATTGGGAAGCGCCACAAGGAAGCTCCCTTATCCTGTTACGGATACAGATCTACTAATTAATAGTCTCAGTGGGCTGTCTAGAGGTTACTGAAAGACTCACCCATTAACCCGGGATCATACAGCCGAGATATGTCAGAAACAAATCTTGAACCCTGTATAACCAAACAATGACAAGATTTCTTTAGGCCAACTCTCCAGGCATTTTATAAATAGATGTGATGACTGATTTGTTGACTCTTTTTCCACTTAATTTAAATTAAGGCTTTTGATGATTCACCCAATATCAGGAGTGGAAGGAACCTTTTAGCTTATCAAGTAAACCTCTTCATGTCATTTGACAAGTGGCCACATTAAGTGGCTCAGATAGGGCTTGAACTCAGGTCTCTTGCTTCCTATTTTCACATCTGGCTAATTATATTCATAACATCTCAATGCGCAGAGGAGAACAAACCCATTTTCCCCAATTCGATCTCAGAGGAAACTCAAGGTGAGTCAGCTCTGGAGTTCTGGTCGAGGTCTTGTGATTTCCCAGTTCCAGGCACTGCAAAATCTCTGGAACCAGAACATGCATCTTTGGAGATTCCCTTTGGGTGACAGCCAAAGTTTCTTTCAGGAACTGGAAATTAGCCTAATGAGCCTTTCTTTTTCCTTTTTGTTCATTGAAGATGACACAGCTGTGAAATTTGCAAGTGGTCTTGGATGGACAATGTATTTTTATGAAGAAGAATATTGGCTATCTCAGTATTTACATGAAAATATCTTGAAGTGAAGAGTAATGATCTTTCTGCATTTGGGGGCCACAAAAGATTTGGCGAGGGTCATATTTTATGCAAATATATATAAAGACCCCATATGACAAAAGTTAGCCATGCTTTCCTTTTTAAAATTTATTTCATATTTTTATTTTTCTCAGTTACATTTAAAACAATTTTTTACATTTGTTTTTAAAAATCTTGAATTCCAGATTCTCTCTTATCCAGATTCTCTCTTTCATTCCCACACACCCCCCATTTAGAAAGATTTTGTGAAATTTATTGGTGATGCTTTCAACTGATCTAGTGGTTTTCTGGTCTTGTCCTCTCAACTTCACTCTCATTCTCTTCCTCCTTCCAAAGGGAAATCTATTTCAACGATTTGTCCAAGGTCACACAGCTTGTCTGTGACAAAGGCCACATCATCGGGATGGCAGTTTCCAGACACCCATCCCCATACTCTTAAAATAAATGATGGGGTAGGGATTGACTGGGGGAACCTGATCCTGCTCCTCCCGTGTAATAAATTTATGAAATTCCAGATTATGGCCAAGTGTTAGGAAGAGGGATCGCCCACTGAGAAAGGAGAAGGACTGCTCTTATTATTATCTCAGACGCTTTCACCATCACAACTTTCCTTTATGTCCCCAATTTCCCATTACCCCTCATGTAAAAACATGGCCAACTCTGAACAACTAGTATTGGGAATAAGTGGGACCAGTGCTTCAAAAGTTGGAGGATATCTCCAGTATGTTGGGAATATGGTGGAACAGACAACGCCATGGGAGAGGGGGGGAAAGTAAAATATACATACTGGTTCAAAAAAATCAACTTACATGAACTGATGCTGAGCGAAATGAGCCGAACCAGGAAAATATCATACGTAGCAACAGCAAGATCGTGCGATGATCGGTTATGACAGACTTGGTTCTTCTCAGTGGTTCAGTGATCCAAGGAGATACCAATAAACTTTAGATGGAAAACGCCATCCCAGTCAGAGAGAGAACTGTGGAGAATGAATGTAAATCAATCCATGTTATTCACTTTTTTCTTTTTCTTCTGTTTTTTTTCCTCTTGTGGTTTATCCCTTTAGTTCTGATTTTTCTCTCCCAACATGATTTATAATGAACTATGTAAAAAAAATGAATGCACATGTATAACCAAAAAATGCTGTTTTCATATGTAACTGGGGAAAATAAAAAATTAAAAAAAAAAAAAACAATCTCACTGGTACAGGTGGGGCAAGCTGAGATAGGTATAAATGTGTGTGAAAATGATCTGAGGTTACCATACCACAAGCTCAATATGTATCTACATTGTAATGTAGTAGTCAAGTAACACAAACACGCTGTGTGGAGAGATAATGTTTATGAAAAAGGAAATGAGAGTCTTCTGCCCTGGGCTGACCACATCTGAAATATCAGCTTGGGCTCTGGGCTCCATATTTTAAAAAGGACACCCATAAGTTGCTTTGCATTCAGAGGAGGGCAACCTCTGGATGGTGAAAGGCCTCAAGCTTATAGGGCCTCTACACTTGTGAGGATGGTTTGCCAGAACCAGCATTCATCCCAGAAAAGAGAAAACTCAGGGGGGTCCAAAAGCTGTCTGCAAGTATTTGACTACTTGAAAAATAAAAATTGGGAGAAGCACTCAAAATAAAGCAATAAATCTTGTGGTTAGTGTGAGCTGGTCTTCTGCAGATGGGCTTGGGAAATGTGATTTAAGGGATATTGAAATTGTCCCTCTCACCAAAAAATGATTCTACTCCCTTATGCCCCCAAATTCAAATAGTATAGTCTATGTGTAGCTAGATGGTGCTGAAGTGGCTAGAGCTCTAGGCCTGGAGTCAGGAAGACGCCTCTTTCTGAATTTAAATCTGATCTTAAACATCTAGTAGTCATGTGACCCTGGGGAAATCACTTCCGCCTGTTTCAGTGTCCCCATCTGTAAAATGAGCTGAAGAAGGAAATGGCAAACGACTCTATATCTCTGCTAAGAAAACCCAAAAGGGATGACAAAGAGTCAGACATGACCAAGATGACTAAACAACAATAACATACAATAGATTAAATTTAAAAATTGTTCTGCTGGGGCCCAAGAGACATAAATAGGTGCAGTAGGTCTAAATTGCAAAGAGGCAAATCTCATCCAGAAAATGGGACAAATGCCTTGCCCTCACAAAGCGTACAGTAGGTACTCTCCCACTAGGGATTTTGACGGTTGCTTTGTGCCGCACAACCCGACTGAGGTCCCTTTTACCTTCAAAACCCTTATTATTCTGTGGACCTTCAAATAATAACACAAGATAAGAAAAGGAAAAAAAATACTTGCCTAAATTCAGGGTCCATCCAAAAATACAACTCCCAAGTCATAGACTTATAACCCCGGAAGGGATCTGCGAGTCATCTTGTCTGACGTCTCCATTTTACCGCCAGGAAGGCTTTAACCTAGACAGGGAAAATGGGTGACTTACTTCTCCAGGATCATAGAGTGAGTTAGAGGCAAAAAGCAGGACTAGAAGTCAGGGGTTCTTACTTTGAAAGCCCTTTGACATTTAGTCTGCTGACTTATAAACAGAAGGCCTGCCGGAAGCAAGCAACAGTCCAGAGGAAGGGGTAGAAAATTTTTGACTGGGAGGAAAGCTTTCTAGAAGATCTCAAACGAGACCCCAAAGGAGACTTCTTGCTCATTACCTGGTCTACTGATTATTACCCTGTCATGAGTGTGTTTGGGAGTTTTAGAAACAATTCCAAACTACCCATGGCCCCTTATAGTTCTGACCCATATGTCAAGTCTGGAATATAATTACACTTTTCAAAAGACTAATGAGTTGGTCTCTGGAATATATTTCGCCATTGCTAGAAGAGATCAATAATCTCTTTCTCTCCTGTGATGTCAGAGTTGATGAGGGAGGAGGGGCATAGGGCACAAGTATATGGAAGAAAGGAAACAAGCATTGATCAAAGTATTTATTAGGTGCCAGGAATTGTGCTATTTTACTTTACCAACATTAGCTTATTTAATCCTCACCAAAACCCTGAGTGGTAAGTGCTCTTATTATCCCCATTTTACAGTCAAGCAGAATGAGACAGGTAGAAGATTTGGCCAAGGGTACACAGCTAGTAAGTAGCTGAGCTGAGATTAGAACTCAAATTCCAACTTCCAGGCTCTGGGAATAGCTTTCTATCCAGTGTACCATCCAGTTGGAAGCTAAATGAGGTGTCCGGTCCAATATGCAGCTGTTCAGAATGTGGAGAATGCTAGGAAGTTTAGCCTCTTTTGCCTCTGATTTTACTAATGATGACTTTTCTCCTGAACTTTTTTTTTTTTTTTTGCTAAGGCAATTGGGGTTAAGCAACTTGCCCAGGGTCACACAAGGATTTTTTTTTATTTTTTTAAAAAAGAAAGAGAGCAAAGAAAACCAATGAACAGACCAACACTTTTCCTCTATTGAATTTACATTTCCAACTAGAGGTAATCCTCTAGCAAATAAGCAAACAATTGCTGAGAGCTTTTGGAGTAGAAATAATGGAGAAGGGAGACTAGCATTGACATATCTAGGGGTTCACCCCAATTCACTTGAGAGTGATCCTCTGGGAAAGATTATCCAGGTTCAGAATAATCCGTGAGTCTCCATGCTCTCCAGCCCATGGCTAACCAATATGTTTACCTCTAGTAGTCAAAAATGTGATTAGTTCCAAATCCAGCCATTAACTTGACAGCACAAGAAGAAAAGTTGCAAGAACACATTATCCTCTTCAATCTGGAAGGTATTTCCCTGCAAATAAATACACGATCAGCAAGAACCACATATACAAAGGGAACAATCAAGCTGGGAGCCTCATGCCAGGATCACATATGGTGGAGGCACCGGCATAGAAAGGCAACACACATATCTGATGTAGTTGAACCACTGATACCTCTTATTAATGTCAGGGCTCGGCTTTCCCTGGGTTTCCCAGACCCGTGACTGGCTCTGAACTGCTCTGTTGGACACTGCTTCACAGGACGCTGCTCCATTGGGCATGCAGGTTGCCAGACATGACTCTGCTAGAAACTGCTCTGCTGGGGACGGGATCGTTGCTGGACACCTCTGGGCACGGCACCACTGGACACCAAATTGTGAAGTTTCTCTGAGGCTCTCTCTGCAAAGCTCTTTTAGTTCAAAAGTCAGACGTGTTTTTATATGCCTTTAAAATAAACAAACAAACAAAAACAAAAAAACCCCGGCCTTCCTTATCGTGGCCATAGAAGAGGGGGGAAAAATCTACTTTTCAGGGGTTTTTTTTTGTGTGTGTGTGGGGGGGGGTTTCTCACTGAGTGCTCTGTCTTGTTTCCTCCATATCTGGCTCAGTGTCTCTCCTCTTCCCGGCCAGTGCCCGCAAGCTCATGTGTCTTTCTTGAACTAAACTTCTTCGTTTGGGGATTTGAGGTCTCTGTAGGTAAACTCTCTCTAAGTCCCAGATAATCTGCCCAGGACCATCTGGCTCACCTGCGTTAAAAACAGGACTTAACACAAATCTCGACTGAAGCTTGCTTGATCTCCACCACGCCCCATGGCTTCTCATGCACCGTATGAGTTTGCCTTGGCTCCATCGGTAAACATCTCTCACATTTTGACTAAAATATCCTAAATAAACTTGCTCACTGTCTGAATGAAGATTATTCCCGAGTCCCCCTTAGCTGGTACCTGCCCCCTGAGATCACCTTTCCTTTATACAGGGATAGCTTGTTCTTATATACATCTCTCTTCCATCACACTGGGGGCTTCTTGTGAGGAGGAGGAAGGGTTTGCCTTTCTTGATATCCCCACACAGTAAGCATGTGATAAATACTCACTGACTTGGGCCCGTCAGTGTCTTCCTTCAGCCTCCCTGACCTACAGCACCAATCCGAAGTCTGGAGATGACAGAAGCTAGCTAGCATGATCTGCTAGAAGTACATTCTATTAAAATTACCCATACATATAACTTGTAAATAAAAAGCTATGAAATAAAAAATAAAGAATGGAAGGCAAAAAAAAAAAGTACATTCTATTGTCTAGAAGGCCCCACAACTGGAACAATAGGTTACAAAGGAGTTGCCTTGGGGTTCAGCTTCCCCCCCCACCCCCCCCCAGTCTGAATAGTGGCCAGCTGGGTTTTTCTGACCCTCCCAGAAGAACCAGAACCCAATTGTATCTTCATTTGATTCACCATCTTCCAAGCTTTTATCAAGTCCATGGCAGTCTCTTTTTGGAGGGTCAGTGGGTTCTTACAAGATTTAATTTAGCCAACTCTCCACAACCCACCCAGAGGTCTGACAGACTTTCCAAGAGGTTCCAGACTCAGATTTGGAGTGGTCCTTTGAAGTCATTGAATCCAAGCTCCTAATTTTACAGATGAGTAAAGTGAGGCCCCAAGAGTTGAAGTGGCTTGTGCAGATACATATAGCTAGTGTCTGAGGCAGGATTTGAATCTCATTTTCCTGACTTCAAGTCCTAGTGCTCAATTAACCAAGCCATCATAAGACAACTGAGTTGTACCATATTGTTTTTGTTGGCTCCTCACCTCTCTCTTTCATAAATAAATCAAGTTGCCCGCTTTCTTTGGCGTTCCATTGTTCCACTCTCCAATCTTGGGTCCCTATATACCAAGATTTCTTAGGAAAACTATCACCTTGCTGAAAGTGTTGACAATGAATTTGACCCTCAAACTATTACTTGCTTCTTTTGTAACTTCCCTGATACGGGAAGTCAAAGGTCATTCAAAGAGCTTTTAAATGCTCTATGATGTTATGAGATGCAAGTACCTACTATGTTCCAGGCATTGCCTTATGGGATGTAAGGGCCTACTGTGTGCCAGGCATTGTGTTATGGGGTATAAGTGCCTACTATGTGCCAGGCATTGGGTTAAGGACTCAAAGACAAAAACAAAACTGACCTTCCTATCAAAGAGTTCACATCCCATGGAGCAGAAACAATATATGTATATAGAAAATAATCACCAAAATTTGTGTGTGTGTGTATATGATTTTTAGAGTACAAAAACAGCTGGGGAGCGAATTAGAAAATACAGATAGACCTTTAAGCTGAGCTTTAAAGGATGCTAGGGGTCATAGGGGGTGTTCCAGGCAAAGGGACAACATGTACAAAGCCATGGAGACAGGAGATGGAATGTCATGTACAAAGAACAGCAAAGCAACAGCTTTGGCTGGAACAGAGTGCGTTAAGAGGAGTAATATGTAATAAGAGATGGAAAGGTAGGCTGGGGGCAGATTAGGAAGGACTTTCTAAGCCAAATAAATGAATTTCTGCTTTATCCTAGATCCAAGGCTCTTAATGACCTTTTCTGAGCCATTGTTCCTTTTCATTTGGCAGTCTGGTGAAGGCTACAGACTTATTATCAGATTTGTGCTTGTAAATACAGAAAATAAAATCCATATGGTCAAAAAAGAAAATCCTCGTGTTAAAATACAGTTTTGTAAAAAAAAAAAAATTGGGACAGCTAAGTGGTACAATGGGATAGAATTCTGGGTCTGGAGTCGGGGAGATTCAACTTCTTGAGTTCAAATTGGGGACACTTCCTAGCTATGAGACCCTGGCCAGGTCACTTCATCCTGTTTTTGCCTCAGTTTCTTCATCTGTCAAATGAGCCAGAGAAGGAAATTGCAAACCACTCAGGTGGTTTGAAGAAAACCCCAAATGGCTCATGAGGAGTCAGACACAAGGGAAATGACTAAACAATAATAAAACCTAAAAATTAAAATAACAGCTTCCCAGAGCCCAGGTTAGAGTCAATGTTAGAGACGAGAGGTAGTTTCTTTAGGAAAAGAGCAACATGGTCAAAACTGTGCTTCAGAGTTACTATATTGACATCTGGATAGAGGATAGGTGGCCATTAAGCCTCCATCTTCCCTCTCTCTGTATCCATCTCCCTTTCTCTCTCCCTCCCTCTGTGTCTCTCCCCGTGTCTGTCTGTGTCTGCCACTGTCTCTGTCTCCCTCTCTCTGTTTTCTGTCTCTCTCTCGCTGACTCTCAGTCTGTGTATCTCTGTCTCGCCCCATCCTAATTCTTGCTCCTCGTGCATAATACATTATTTCCTCTATCTGCGTTTCTGCGTTGGCCCTCAAGCTCGGTTCAGCAAGAGCAACTTAGTTATTTACAAATCGACTTTAATAGTATGTCCGTCGTCCCCCCCGCCTCAGCCCCTCAATCAAAGTCCCGGCTTCTCGGAGATCCTCTGGACACGGCAGCTGAATAACATTGCTATTTTCTCTTGGCTCAGTGCTCATTTCTTGCAAAGAGACAGTTTAAGCCGCATGCTTGACAGTGGCTCCGCAAAACTGGCAGGTGGCAATTGACAACTTCTGCCTGGCTTCCTCTAAACCTCCGAACCTCTTCTGTGCCATGGATCTCTCAACCAATCTGCTGCTGCCTTTGATACCTTCTCAGAATACAGTTCTGAAAAACCTAAAATCAAAGCATGAGTTTGCAAAAGAAGCCTGTTACCTTGAAAGAGACTTGTCCTCCCGAATTCAGATCTGACCTAAAAACGTTTACTAACTGCGGGACCCCAGGTGAGTCACTTTACCTTCTTTGCCTCAGTTTACTCATCTGTAAAATGCCCAAGAGAAGGAAATGGCAAGCCATTCCGGTATCTTTGCCAAGGAAATGGGCTCACAAAGAGTCAGACCCAATAAAAATAACTGAACAACAATGAGTTATCAAAATCATTTGAAAGAACAGCTCTGGCTCACAGACCCTCCCCAGTTTTTGAAACCTCACTCTCATCTGTCTGTCTTCATGTTCTTCCAGTGTCTTTCCAAAGTTCATCTACATATCCCAATAATGCCTTGAAATTTACATCTCCAACTACTTTCCCCTAAACCATGACTAAGCCAAGTTGGCTGCCTCTTCTAGAACCCCGGACCAATCTGGCATGTGCTCAGCTTTCAACGCTGTATCAATTGTACCAGACCTCATCTAATTCCACAGCTTTTAAAGCTTCTCCTAATCGGTCTCAGTGGACCACCATGGGCAAAGCCAGGTCAATTTTAGGCTGAATCTTACATTGGACAAAATGAATGTTGTCATGCAATGAAAGCCTCACCATCGCCAAATTGCCCTTTGAGTCTTCTCAGACCTCTTTGTTGTGTAACCTGAGGCTTTACCACCTTCTGACTCTACACGTACCAAAAGTCATTTCTGCAAAGCATTGCAGCAATCTACCCCTTTCTAACCCAGCCTTGTATCATTGCTAGCATAAGTCACTCACCTGGCTGATCCAAATTGCCCATAGTCCTCCCTGTTGGGGCCATAGATCCTTTCTTGATAGATACCCATTGTAGACTGGTGGCTCCCATGGCTTGGGGTGTGTAGAGACCTATTGGGGTCATTAGTGTTCTTTTTCCCCATGATAGCCTGGCCATCTGTCTTTGGATATTCCCCTTTGATTAGAGATCTTTGTGTCTAAAGACATTTTTCTGCTTAGTTTCTATGAGTTTCTAAGTCTCCACATTTTATATCACCAGGTGTTCTGTACTTGTCCAGAAAATTTACAGCAAACAGACTGTTCATTTAGTGAACATCTTTTATCTAACCCCCCCAAATACCTACAGAACTTTCTCAGTATCCTTATTTCCCAGGTGATAAGGATCCTCAGCTCTGTCTAGTACTGCTTCCCATTCACTACTAAACATCTCTGGGGGTGCCTCAGTCTGCCAAAAACCAAGGTTTTATTGCTGGTGGCGTTGTGAAATGATCCAACCATTCTGGAGAACAATTTGGAACTATGCCCAAAGGACCATAAAACCTCATACCCTTTGATCCAACAGTGTCACTACCGGATCTGGATCCCAAAGAGCATAAAAAGGGAAAGGGACCCAAGCGTGCAAGAATGTTTGTAAAGGCTCTTTTTGTGGCGTCAATGAATTAGAAAATGAGTGGATGCCCATCAATTGGGAAGTGACTTAAGTTACATACATGAATATAATGGAAGATTATTGTTCTATAAACATGATGAACAGGCTGATTTTAGAAAGGCCTGAAAAGATTTACATGAAATGACACAGTGAAACAAGCAGAACCAGGAATACATTGTACACAGCAACAGCAAGACTATGTGATGATAGACTTGGTTCTTCTCAGCAATTCAGTGATCCACGCCAACCCCAGCAAACTTTGAATAGAAAGCACCCTCCCATCCAGAGAGAGACCTATGGAAACTGAATATGGATCAACACACACTATTTTCATCGTTGTTTCTTCTTCCAACTTTATGGCCTTAGACAAGTCTCTTTGTTCCTCTGAGCCTCAGTTTCTCCCTCTGTAAATTGAAATGGTTAAGCAGAGGGACAGGTGTCAAGGCCACAGGGCAGAGAAGTTTAGGGTTGCTAGTCATGGACCCTTCCCGTCTTTCTCTCCCTCCCTCCCTTCTGAGGACAAACAAGGAGAAATACATTTTTGGACCAGAAAACATTAGCTAAGAAGAAACATGGCAGGGCACGCCTAGCTCAGAAAAGGAAAACGGTGATATTTATGGGACTCAAACATTGACTTTTTATGTGCCCATTATCCAAGTAGCCTTTATTCTCTAGGATTCAGACTTTTATCTGGAAAAAAAATTATATACTTTCTCCTATTTCTCCACTTGCTTAGGAGGTCAGAGTGGACTTGATGGAAAGCCTCGGAATAGAACCTCTTAAACTGAGTGGGACCAGACAAACAAGAGGGAATTGGGAGCGTAGTGTACAATTGTATTTGCCATTTTCAAAGCAACAGTGTTTGGTTAAATGCAGTATTTGTCCTAATTCCAGGAAATGGTGAAAGCTGCCTATTCCCTCTGAAGCTTGAAAAGATGCTCCTCTGCCTTCCCAAGGACAGAGGCAGATGTGGGGTCCAGTATGACTGGAGATTGTCAGGCCAACATGTTCGGGAGCCTTAGGGATGCTAATAAAACCTAAGGTTTGGGGAAGGGTGGGGGATCATTTCAGCAAATGAGGTGTTTCTGTTGGAATAAAAAACTTTAGATATCCAAAGTCCTTTATAGTTCAATGAGTAATAAAAAGGTCATGAGAGAGCAGCAGTAGGGGCTGTTTATGCTATAGGAAAAGTGGAAAAGACCTGCTCCATCAGCCCATTTGCTTCCTCCTTACACAAAGCCATGGAGGCACAAGAAAAGAGAGAAATCACTTTGGAGAAATAAAAACCATGGGCTCCAGGTCCACTTTATCCCTTCCTTCCAGACGCACTTTTAAGGTTGTTAGATCTGTCCTCAGGGCAAGTCACTGAAAGAAACAGGGCAAGGTTATTATTGCACTTATTTTTACAAAGGGGACACTGAGGCTCAGAAAGAATATTATTAATAATACGCAACGTGGAACTGGAGCCACCCTCCAGTCACTTAGGGGCCAATCAAGAATGGTCATCTCATCCCAAAGAGGTGTAATGCTTCATAAGGAGTCAGAGAATATGTCCCCCTTTGGGCTGAATTGTAGAGTGGATCAATTTAGCACACTCGTGCTATGGCGACTCCAAAGCCAAATTGCTTTTCTAGTGTTCTCAAGCATTCTTATCATGTGACTTCAGGTCACCCAGTCCAGCAAATCCCCCCCGGAGGGATAGGGGATCGGACTTGGGGTTTCATTGTGGAATGACGCCATTGATATAAGGAACTCCCAACGAGAAAACTCCACTCTCCCGAAAGAGGTCTCCAATTGTTCTCCTTTTAGCAAGTTAGTGGGGACACTAAGAGGAGGAGCGAGTTACCCAGAGTCACCCAGTCATGATGTAAGAGCCAGGGACTGAATCCAGATCTCTCCTCTCTCTCAGGTCAGGCTTGCTCAAATATTAATGCTGCAATTCGCAGGTCTGACACCGCACCACATCATGCTGCCTCATTTTACCTCCATGAGGCAATTTCTTCATGTGTAAAATGAAGAGAATCATACCTATGTTTCTTATCTTATCTCCCAAGGTGTCTTTCACCTCATAAAGGGATTTGCCCTATTACCTTGGGTATTCTCTTTCCCTGAACTTCAGCTGCCTCATCTGGAGGTAATGGAGATTCTAATAATTCTCATCCCTCCTAGCAACTCCTGGTGTTGGAGGGAGGACAGTTTATCAACAGGAAAGGGTTAGAAAAGTGGAGGCACTAAAGCTAAGATTCCTCTCTCTCTCTCTGCCCAGGCAATGGACTATTTTTTTTCCCATTTTCAATAGAATTTTGATATAGTTTTATATCATTTATATTATATATTTGGTATATAATCATATAAATGAGATACATACATAAATATCATCCATATTTATAGAAAAAGATAGTTTTCAGTTCATTCATTTTTTATTTATTATTTTTTTTAATTTTAATAGCTTTTTATTTACAAGTTATACGCATGGGTAATTTTACAGCATTGACAATTGCCAAACCTTTTGTTCCAATTTTTCCCCTCCTTCTCCCCCACCCCCTCCCCTAGATGGCAGGATGACCAATACATATTAAATATATTAAAGTATAAATTAAATACAAAATAAATATACATGTCCAAACCGTTATTTTGCTATACAAAAAGAATCGGACTCTGAAATATTGTACAATTAGTCAGTTCATTCATTTTTGGAAGATTTTGAATTCCAAATTTTTCTTCCTTTCTTCCTTCCTTTCCCTCTCCCCAAGACAGCAAGCAGTCAGATATAGGGCATATATGTACAATCATTTTAAATATATTCCTATATTTGTCATGTTATGAAAGAAAATCAAAACAAAAAGGAAAAAAAAAACTACAAGAAAGAAAAAGCAAACCAACAAACTAAGAAAAAAATGAAAATAAGTATGCTTCCATCTAGTCTCCATAGTCTCCCTCTGGATATGGAGGACATTTTCCACAATGGACTAATTTTTTCCCCTAGAGTATGCAGCCTTGGATTCTCCTGGGCACATTTGAGCACAGCCTCCCCAGATGTGGAGGAGCCCTGGGGTCCAAAAAAGCTTTTCCATCCAAGTACTATATAGAGAAAGACAGGCTACTGACAGCTCAGCTTCCCTTCCATTTTTCTAAGTTTCTAAGAACCCTTTTTCCAGAAGCGAGAGAGATGAGGGCAGAGAGTTCGGGATGTGGAACTGAAGGAGCTGAGGTCAAATGAGGTGGTATCAAAGTTGTGTAAGAAGAGCACAAGCTCTGGAGTCAAAAGAGCTGGATTCAAATCCTGCTTGTGATACTCACTTCCAGTGTGACTTTGTACAAGTTACAACCTCCTCAAGTCTCAGTTTCCTCCTTTATAAAGGCCCAGGAGCTTGGGTGATCTCACACCACTCCCTCCTGCTCCTGACGCCTCAGGTCCCCTATAGCTGAGAGCCACTACAAGGGCTTGGAGATTCTAAAGCTTCTGAAGGCCTTGTCATCTGTAAACCAAGGATCATGTGGGTGATCTCACATCAATCTCCTCAGTCCCTAGGCTTTGGTTTCCTAAAGTTATGAGGGGCTTTAACTACAAAGCCTCTGAAGGCCTTGTCAGCTCCAAGTCTAAGAGCCCAAGACAGATCTTATGTCAGATACTTACGCTCTCCAGGCCTCAGTTTCCCCTATTGTCACTGGAAGTGCTTGGACTTGAAAGCCTCTGAAGGTCTGTGACTGATCTCATGCATGTCCCCAAGCCACAGTTTTCCTCCTCAGTATCAGGGAGTTGGACTTTATGGCCTCTAAGTCCTTTTAAGTTATAAATGTAACATTTTATGTGTGATCTCACAGCAGTTACTTTAGTTCCTTAAGCCTCAGCTTCCTCCATCAACAACAGGAGGGAGACAGTACAGCTCTGAAGTGCTACCAGCTCCAGGTCTAGGTCCCCATGGGTAATCTCACACTCACGATGGTCTCTTCAGTTCTCCAGGTCTTAGTTTCCTTCTTAGTCACAGGAAGGGACTCGGTGACTTCTGAAGGCTAGGCCTAGGAGCTGGTGGTTAACTTTCAGTAAGTCACATCGGCTCTCTACACCTCAGTTTTCTCATTCTGGGGGATCCTCTGGCAAGTGACTTAACCAACTACAAACACTGAAGTTGTCATATGTGCTAAGCACTGAGAAGGTGCCCTTGTATATATACAAAGTCAATAAGTAAGTAAATCAATAAATACTCTGTCCAGCTGGTAAATACAAAGTGTGTGTGTAGGGGGGGTATCAAACAGGCAGAAGCAGCAGGAGAGAAAAGCCTCATCAAGGAGAGGGGGTCTAGTGGAACTTTGACAGGAATTAGATATTTGGAAAGTGGGAGGAGAAGAGGGAAGATATTCCCAGAAAGGAACATGGCTCGTGCAAATGCACGGGGCCTGGAGATGGGGAAGGGCTAGGGAATAAACCATATGGACTGGATCCTGAAGGATTTGATGTAAGGATGCAGTAAGCCTCAAAAGGGAGGCTGGAGCCAGATGGTGAAGGGTTTGGTGTGCCAAAGATTTTACCTTTCTGGGCTCATTTCCTTCTTTGTAAAAGGAAAGGGGTAAGCCAGATGACCACCATTAAGGCCTCTTTCTACATGGCTATCCCTCCTACTCTCCCCCTGCCCCCCATGCTCGAAGAGCCAAACAGTGGAAGTATTCTTCCTTGGTTCAGACTTGTTGTGTCCTGCTTTCGAGAGCCCCCACACCGGGCTGACTAAAATATCCTACTTTTGAGAGCCCCAACACCGGGGTAACTAAAACATCCTGCTTTCGAGAACCCCCATACCAGGGTGATTAAAACATACCTTCTTAGTGGAGAAGTGATGAGGCAGAATTCCTAAAGATGGTGGGAAAATGAAGTCTATTTACTACGAGGTCTTTTCCCCCTTTTATACCCTCATGCCCTTAAAATAGCAAAAACAACACTGGGCATGCGCTAAGTATATCCTGCACACCTGGGACTCGATAATTTGCTATTGTATATAGATTGCCACCTGGTATCACTTCCACCTGGTATCCCTCTGCTTCAATCACAACACAGGTCCCCTGACTTCTCAGGAAGGCCAAGAGCCCTTAGGGAAAGTGGGGAGCCGAACCAGACATTGTGAGCAGGTTCCCTCTGGGCTGAAGGGTCTTATACCTCACCCAGAGTCCCCCCACTGACTGTGGCCCTCTACAGAGGCCAATGCTTCCCTTTGAGTAGCCATTTCCCAGTACAGAAGCTCCCTCCACCGCTGCACTCTAGCAACTCATCTGTGACTGAAATGATTCGTCACAGCTACTCTATGGAGAGGGGCTAGAGACAGCTCAGACAGGCTCAAGAGAACCGACTCTTACATTTTCAGTTGGAGTATTTATACCTCAGAAATTAACAAATGCTTCACAGCAGACCTTGATTGGTTTGTTGATTAAGAAAATAATGAAGAAAAGGTGAATGATGTAAGTTTAGTGTGTCATGGGTATTTTTTTTTCCTGGAGAGTCAGTTGTTAAACATTTATCAGTCTCTTCCTGCTATTATATGTCAAAGGTAGGAACTGAACCCAAGTTTTTTCCCAGAGTAACAATATTGTAATAATTAACTCATTTTAGTTGTCATTGTTTAGTCATTTTTCAGTTGCATCTGCCTCTCCTTAACCCCTTTTGAGGTTTTCTTGGCAAAGATATTAGAATTATTTGCCATTTGCTCCTTCAGCTCATTTAATAAACGTATGTAATTTGTATGTAATACAATAAATGTATATAAAATATATAAAATGTATGTAATACATGTAATATATTATATATAATGTAATATATGTAATATTATATATATATATATATATATATATATATAATGTAATATATGTAATCATATAAGGAAACTGAGGCAAACAGGGTCAAGTGACTTGCCCGGAGTCACACAGCTAGTAAGTGTCCGAGACCAAATTTGAACTCAGTAAGATGTCTTTTTGACTCCAGAAACAACACTCGATCCACTGCAATACCACCTGGGTGCTCTTAAAAACACATTTCCCTCCTTTGTTGCTTCATGGAGTATATAGTAAAGGAAAAGTTAGGAGTCGTAATCACACTTACTCTTAATCCCCATTTTAAAAAGTTCCTAAATTCAGGAAGAAGTTGGAAATCTGTGCCTTAATTTACATTAATATTTCTATTTCTATCTAGCTAACCCCTGGCCTCTTGGTAGTAGAGGCAAAATTCAGGTTACCAGTGTATATTATAGTATCTGTAAATATACAGGAGCCAGGAGGGGAAGTGGAGGAAAGAAGAGACCCTTTCTTGTAATTTCTCTCCTTCCTTAAGGAAATAACCACAGAAGGTGAACCACAGCCCAACCTTCCTCTCGGAGATGCCGGAGATATATCTATGGCAGATGTAGGATCTCTGCCTTCTCTGTTAAGTATTGTTTTCCCTTTTCTTCTTCAATTATTTATTCTGCTTCTTTTGGCCTCCCATCTGTATGTTCTCGCTTCTTTCCCTCTACGGTCAATTCTTCAAAATCCCTTGGGTTCTCAACCCCCTCCCTCATTTGATACAGACCACAGAGGGAATTGCCGACTCCCTCAGCCAATCAAAACGGATTTCCCATGGCCCCTTAGTTGAATTAGCTTTGATTGATTCAAGGAGGTGCCCAGACCTTTGGTACCTCATTCAGATTGATTGATGTGATCAATAAATGTTCTTACATGACAAAAGTAATTACTTTTAAGTGAGGTAGGCTGGTCAATTGGTGCCCTCCTTACGCTGACTCCAAGGCCAAAGCTATTTACACTATATCACTGTTAACAGGCTTTGAAAAATGGCCAATCCCTACAGTCATTCATTCAGTTCATTCAACATATACTGTGTATAGAGCCCTGTGGATTAAAGGACATGGAAAATTTAAGAAGGCTTTTGATGCAGAAATCCGGAGCAATCCACAGATTTCAGGGATGTTCATCACTCTCCGGAGTAGAGGGTTTTGAATCCATGGCTTCCTGACCTTCTTTAATGCATTTAAATATCATTGTGTAAGGCTAATAGTACACTATTTCAAAGTCCGATTCTTTTGGTGCAGCAAAATAACTTTGGACATGTATACTTATATTGTATTTAATTTATACTTTAACATATTTAACATGTATTGGTCAACCTGCCATCAGGGGGAGGGGATGGGGGGGGGAAGGAGGGGAAAAATTGGAACAAAAGGTTTGGCAACTGTCAATGCTGTAACATTACCCATGCATAGAACTTGTAAATAAAAAGCTATGATTTATATGTAATACAAAAGAATAAAACGATATATTATTATATAATATATTATATATAATATAATTTACATATAATATAAAAAATAAAAAAATCATTATGTATTATATGCAAGTGGCTAGCACTGTCAGATCCTCAATTTCCCTATCTATAAAATGGCAAGAATAATGTATGTAGGGCCTTGTAGGGCAGGCAAGAAGAAAATGCTTTAGGAACTACTGATCACCAGGCCCGGTAGCACTCTTGCACCACTGAGGGCCATGCCATCCTAGATTGATTTACGACAGCCTCTCAAGAGCTGATGCATACATAGGAGTATTGTCCTTTACTGCACTAGACTTTAGATTCTCTGAGTGAACTTGGGCAAGTCAATTCAGTTCCATGGGACTCAATTTCACTACCTGTAAAAGAAAAGGGTTAGACAGAATGGCTTCTACGATCCCTTATACTTCTATGTCCAGAACTATCTAAGTCACCAAGGATAAGGCACTTAATTCTTCTCCATTTCCTCCTCACTAAAGCCAGGAGATAGCCTCTGAAGCCCATTTTTATGGCTCGGCCTCTAAGATGCTACATTTAACACTTGAGAAGATATTTCAGATCCTGGGCCTCAATTTCCCCCTCTGTAAGACAATATGGCCATTATGGTCTCTTTCCATTCTAGACTTATGACCCCATGCAGTTCATCTTGCTGGGAATCAATCTTATGTTCTGTAAAATAAGAAGTTTGGATTTGATGACTTGGAGTCCCTCACATCTCAATGTCTACAATGTCTCGAAACCCTAGACAAATCATTTCATCTCTGAGCCTCAGTTTCCTTCTGTGGAAAATGAAAAGAGGGACTACATGGCCTCTGAGGTCCCTTCTACTTTAAAATTTAAGGACTTATTTGGATCTTGAACAAGTAACTTTGATTCCTTAAACCTCATTTTCCTTCTTTGGAAAATAAGATGATTAGACCAGAAGACTTCTGAGGCCCCTTACATATCTAAGTCTAAAATTATATGAGTGAACCAGTCTCAGTCATATCCCTTCTGTGGTTCTCAGGTTCCAATTTGATAATATAGTTCTGCTCCATAGCTTCTGAGGTTCCTTGTGTATTTAAATCCAAGTTTATATGACTAAGCCAGGATAAGTCACTTCTCTCTGTCTTAGTTTACATTTTTCGTTCTTTATTTTTTATTATTAAAGCTTTTTATTTTCAAAACATAAGCATGGATAATTTTTCAGCATTTTCCCTTGCAAAACCTCATGTCCAATTTGTCCTCTTTTCCTCCCACCACCTCCCCTAGATAGCAAGTAATCCAATATATATTAAACATGTTAAAATATATGTTAAATCCAATATAGGTATATATATTTATACAATTATTGTGCTATATAAGAAAAATCCAATCAAAAAGGGAAAAATGATGAAGAGAATAAAATGCAAGCAAACAACAACAAAAAGAGTGAAAATGCTATGTTGTGATCCATACTCGGTTCCCACAATCCCCTCTCTGGATACAGATGGCTCTCTTTATCACTGAACAATTGGAACTGGCCTCAATCATCTCATTGTTGAAGAGGGCCCCGTCCATCAGAATTGATCATCATATAGTCTTGTTGAAGTATATAATGATCTCCTGGTCCTGCTCATTTCCCTCAGCATCAGTTCGTGTAAGTCTCTCCAGGCCTTTCTGAAATCCTCCTGCTGGTTATTTCTTACAGAACAGTAATATTCCATAACATTCATATACCACGATTTATTCAGCCATTCTCCAATTGAGGGGCATCCACTCAGTTTCCAGTTTCTGGCCACTACAAAGAGACCTCCCATACAGGTCCCTTTCCCTCTTTAGAGATCTCTTTGGGAGATCTCTACTACTGGGTCAAAGGGTATGGGTCTCGGTTCCAATTTGATGAAATAATATAGTTCTACGACCTGGCTTCTGAGACTCCTTGTGTATCTATATCCAGATTTATACAACTGAGCCAGGTTAAGTCACATCACTTCTCTGGACCTCACTTAGACCTTTTTCAAGATGGCGTTAAATTGTCTCTCTGCCCCACCCTTTTCATCTCAAGATCAAAGATATTTGTAACCTTGAACAAATCAACTGCCCAAGCCTCTGTTTTCTCCTGTGTAAAATAGGTGGATTGTGTTACCTGTACTAAGGTCTGTTCTAACTCTAGCTCTATAATACTTTTGTGACCTGGTATCAGTCACTTTATTACTTGGGGCCTCAGTTTCCTTCTCTGTAAAATAATCATTCTACTACATAGTTTCTGAGCTCCTTTCTAGCCAGATGTCTGGAATCAAATGAGTTACCCTGGATTTTCCTGGTTCCCAGATTCCTACTCTATAAAATAAGAGAATCCGACTCAATGCTCCCTAGTCTTGTTAGGTTGTTTTTTCAGTCATGGCCAATCTGTGTGACCTCATCTGGGATCTTGGCAAAGACGCTGTTTAGTTCTCCAGTTCAGTTTCCAGAGGAAGAACAGAGGGAAACAGTGTAAAGTGACTTGCCCAGGGTCATATAGCTAGTCTGAGCCTGAATTTGTACTCAGGAGGAGGAGTCCTTCTATTTCCAAGCTCAGCGCTCTCTCCATTGCAGCATCACCTAGCTGCCCCTTAATGCTTCCCATTAAATGTCAAGTCCCATGATACCATGCGTGACATTGGGCAGGTGACTTCAATTCCCTGTGTTTCCTCTTTTGTAAGATAAGATGGCTTCCTAGGTCTCTTTTCACTTCAGATCAATGTGGTTTTACATGATTTGCATTCAAGCATTTCATGTACCTGGGTCTCAATTTATTTTTCTGTAAAAAGAAGAGTTTGTTGTAAAGGGTCTCAGTCTTAATTTTATCCCCAGATCTTGGATATGATGGGTGATTTTGGACATGTTACTTTTTCTTTCTAGGCCTTCATTTTTTCTTCTATCAAAAAAAGATGGTTAGACTGGATGGGCTATAAGATCTGTATCTGGAATCATATGAGTGACCCTGAGACAGTCACTTCATTTTGATGGGTCTCGGTTTCCTTCTCCATAAAATGAGAGAGTTTGCCTAGCCAGCTTATGAAGTCTGGATCTATAGAAGTTCTTGGTTCAATCATTTCACTTCTCAGACCTCTTTTTCCTCTTCTGTACAATAAGGTGGTTGAATTTAATGGCCCCTTTAGAACTCAGCATCTAAGATGCCATAGATAATCTTGGACAAGTCACTTTCACTGCCTGGGTTCCATCAGGCCTCGTTGACCTCCTAGATCTCTGACACTTTATGCAACCTGAATTTCTACTGGGCCTCAGTTTCCTTCCTTGGAAAATGAGGTGTTTGGACAAGTCTAAAACTCAACTAACATAAGTAACCTGGGCATGTCACTTTACTTTTCTGCACCTCAGTTTTCTCCTATGAGACCAGAGGGTTGGACTAATGGCCTCCAAGAACACCCTTTACAATTCAAAACCAAGGATGTGACGTGTGACATTTTCCGAGTCTTCATCTCTTTGGGTCTCAGTTTCCTCCTCTGTAAAATGAGGAAGTTGGATTTAATGCTCCCTGAAGCACCCGATTACAGCTCAAGACCAAAGATACTATAGGGACTACAGGGCGGGTCATTTTCTTTCTCTGGGGCCCGTTTCCTCCTTAGGAAAATAAGAGGGTTCTTAAGATGGTCTCAAGTTTCAAAATTCTCTTGCTGGTTTTGGTTCAGACACAACATCTCCCTGGTGCCCAATTTCCTCTTCTACTTCCCAGCCTCCTTTTTATGTCAAGATCTCGTATAATATGCGTGACCTTGGATAAGCCACTTCATTTCTTTGTGACTCAGTTTTCTCCTTTGTAAAATAAAGAAATCGATGTTTAGACAGCATGTCCACTGGGGTCCCTTTCGGTTCTAGCTCTGCAATGGGCCATGGGAGCTACAGCATTCATCTATCTGATCCTCAGTTTCCTCATCCAGTAAAATGAAGTTTTTGACTTCTCAGAAACTTTTCAGATCTCTATAAGTATCACCTAAATAATGATGATGGTGATAATACTAGCTGGTCTTTAGATGGTGTTTTGAGGTTTGGAAAGCCCTTTACATATGGCATCAGCCTTGGGAGGTAAGTGCTATCAGGATCTCCATTTTGCAGTTTAGGCAACTGAGGCAGCCAGCCACAGGCTGTGTGACTCACCCAGGGTGACATGACTAGTATGTTTCTCAGGCTAGATTTGAACTCATTTTTTTCCTGATTCCAAACCCAGGATTATATCTGCTATGTCACCTAGTTGCCTAGTAATTTCAGTTTCCTGCCCTTTAAAAGAAAAGGTAGATGACCTCTGAGGGAAGGCCCTTATTGGTTTTAAGGCTAGGAGGCTACTGTGATTGTGAGATTTTTACTTTCCTCTCCTGTGCCTCAGTTTCCTTTTTTGACTAATAAGGAGTTGGGACTAGAAAACCTCTGCTTTCTCTTTCAATTTTGGACCTATGATTCCATGTATGATCTTGGACAAGCCCTTCCCCTTCCTTGTGCCTCAGTTTCCTCCTCTGTGAAATGGAAGTAGCCTCTGGAGTCCCTTTCAGTTTGGGATTTAGCATTTGTCTGCCTTCAAAGCTCAATGATTTCCCAGAATCACCAGTTTGGAAAGGCCTCAGTAACCTAGTCCTGTGTTCACCAAAATTTCCCTCTAGAAGAGAACTATGAGACTGGATGTGGATCAAAGCACAGTATTTTCACCTTTTTGTTGTTGTTTGTTTGCTTCTTTGTTTTTTCTTTCTCCTGTTTTTTTTTCTTTTTGATTTAATTTTCCTTATGCAATATGACAAAGATGGACATGTGCTTAGGAAAAATTACACCTGTTTAACCTATATTGGGCAGAGGGAAGGGGGAGAAAAGTTTGAAACACAAGGTTTTACAAAGGTGAATGTTGAAAACTATCTTTGCATGTATTGGGAAAAATAAAAATCCTATTGAAAAAAAATTCCCTCTAGGGGCATCCCCTTGTGAGTAAGTGGTCACCTGGGCTTTCTTTCCAAGCCAAAGTGATGGGGGGTCAGTACAAAGGTCAGGAGCCCCTTTGTTCCTCATTCACTGTTCTTTATACCAGGCTCAGATCTGACCCACTGAAACTTGAATGGAATTCTATTTAAGCAAACAGGATTTTAGTATGCACCCACTATATGGTCATCACTATGTAGCTAGAGGAGACTGGATGGCCCAGTGGAAAGGAAGACCTGAATTCAAATCCTACCTCAAACACTTACTAGCTGCATGACCCTGGGGAAGTCACTTAACTCCAACAGCCGAGAGAGAGAGAGAGAGAGAGAGAGAGAGAGAGATACAGAGAAAGAGAGACACAAAGACACAGAGAGACAGACAGAAAGAGAGACAAAGAGAGAGACTGGAATGATAGCCCAGAGGGGGAAAAGTGGGTACTTAGGCTCATGGGAGAGAGAGAAGGTTCACATAAACCTGGCTTTCTTCCCCTCCTGATAAATACATGTGAGCGGACAATCAGTGGTGAATGAACACCTTTCTCCTTCTACTTATCAGCAATTTATATCATCTATCTATGCTTTCAATACTGTGGGGAAATATGCCATTTTTCCCTAAATTGATTTTCCTTGCTCAGGGTCCGTCTCCCCCCTCCGGAGAGAGGTATTTTCGAAGCAGTGATGGCTAAAAGCTCGATCAGAGCCTTCTTGCTGAAGAGTTACCTCTGTCCCATATTTACTGTTTATTATCTAAGTGTTTACTGTCCTGGATCAGGGATGAAAAGATAGCCATTTTCCTCATATTTCGGGGCTGTCACGACAGAGACAAAGTTCAAGGGAGAGATTGGTAGATGGAGGCTAATCAATGGGAACAATCTAATTAATTTAGGTGGACTTGCAGGCTGTGTCAATTGGGTCCGATGACTCACAGGCAGAGCTCCATGTAGCAAGCTTTTTCTGTCTATATGTACCGTGGCTCTAGCCAGCGGCTTGCCATTGTGTTGTGGGGAAAGGTTCAAAACACTAGAAAACTCAAAAAGTACAAGCGTTCCGAGTTGGGAGGCCGGGAGAGGTCGGCGGCAGACCTCTGGCACCGTTGCATTCATGCCATTGCCCCTTTTATTCAAAGAGCTTGGTAAGGCACATCAATAGATAAGTGCTCCACATCCAGCCTTCTTAGTAAACAGACACATTGGGTGCAATGTGACCATGAGTTTCAGGGACTTGACAATAGCCTCTCTAGTGTTTATCCATTGGCACGAGTGGGGACACTTCCAAACAGGTCACCCCCCGCCCCTGGGAGGCCAGGAACCCTTCCCTCAGCGCAGCTGAGCCCAGAGCACAAGGTTAGGTGCTGGAAACACAATTGGTAAGCAGAAGTCCCGACACTCCCTCTCTGCCCTCATTCTACCTCCGCCGTTGGCCGGCTGTGTGACTGTGGGGAAAGGCCTTTCCCTCTCTGGCTAGCATTTGGAAAAATGAGCATTCTAAAATCTCCACTGTCTCAATTTCCTCCGGGGGTTGGTACGAGCAAAGTAGTTTATAAACCTTAAAGTACTGTATAAATGAGCGATATCATCCCCGGCAAAATGAAGAGATGGAAATCCACTTAGGTGGATTTGACAGGCGGTAACCAATTTCATTCAGTAAGATAGAATTTAAGAGGCACAAATAGAAAATCCCGAGCTCGTATTAAAAACGCAATCAATATCCCAAGTAAAGGATGGCTGTTGGAGTTGGAAAAACCTCCTGTTTTTCATACTGAGTATTTCTTCAACAGGCTGTTTCTGCCCCAACTGGGCTTCTCCCCCTGCCCCGAATCATGAATCTTCCCAGCCAGAAATTTCCAGTCCCTGCCTGGGACATCAGGGGTAGAGAAGCCAGTCAGAAAACAGAGCAGATCCTCCCCCCCCCCCCCCCACACACACACACACACACACACACACACACACACACACACATCCCTTCCTCCCCATTTGGTCTTCCTCTATTTCCCCAGGTTGTCTTGATGCATGGGATGATAAAGGCCCAGATGGATAATGTCCAACTGGAGAGAGCTTAGTTTATCGATGCGACAAGACCTGGCAAAGGTCTCTTGCTAAGCCTCTCATACCCTGGACCAAAAACCTTTGTGCCTAAAGATCTCGGGCAGATCCGATTGCATCTCTTCCCTACTCTCTTCCTTTCCCTGTCCAGCTTCACAGATCTCAACCATTGCTCCAGTCTGGGGGCCAATGACACCACCATTTTGAAAGTATTGGATGAAGCCCAGTTTGGAGTGATAGGATACCGTCCAAGTGTCCCTCTCTTGCCCTCATCTTCCTCCCTCAGCTCTTTTGGTGTCTCTTAATCATCTTAATCTTAATCATCTAACTTGTCCTTAAATGTGCAGTTTAAAAGGTTCTTAAGCTTCCTGTGGGTTATGGGCCTCTCTGGCTATCAAGTGAAAGTTTCTTAGAATTTTTAAATAATTGAAGAAAATGCTAAATTTTATTCAGAGATTAGTGAAAAATAAAGATGTTTATATCTATGCAATAAATACAACTGTACATATGTATATATACACATGTATAAAATACGTATTTAGACACAAAAGTTTACAAGCCCTCTGAAATCTATCAACAGGCCTCTACTGAAAAATCCTTAATCTGTTGTTCCCAGAATCAGTTAATGAACTGGATCTTAAATCTAGAGTTCAAAGACACATCTGAAACTGTCTCTTTCAGCACCATCATTCTGCAGATTGGGTATTTAGAGGTGGAGTGACTTGCTCAAGGTCTCACAGCTACAATTACAAGAGTCATTACTCTCTTGCCACTAGGCTGCCTTCTCTAGAAAGAAATCTGAACCTCTATCTTGGAATCTGACAAGTCTACATTTTATAGCTGAGAAAACCAGAGCCAAAAAAAGTCCAGTCACAGGTCACTGTCATTTACATCCAGGTCCCAGAGATTATAAATATCAGAGGGGGATTTCATACCCAGGTGCTCAGATTTTGGAATCACTCTCCAAGTCTCGAAATGAACCTACTTAGGTTCATTGTGAGGAATATCTCTTTTGATGTTGGTTGCAGTACAAGAGAAATAAGGGACTCAATGGGTCCCTTAATGACACAACTTGTATGATGGAGCAGCCTAGAAAATTAAATTGATCTGAGGCAGTCTTAATAATAGCAGTGATGACCAAAGGAACCGAGGGGAAGGTCCCACTGTCCTTTGCCCTGTCCAGATAATAGTTGTGATCAGTGTTTAATCCTGGGGGCCGCAAGTTAGAAAGAACATTGAGACACCAGAAACTTCCTTACAATCAGAGCTGTCTAAAAGTAGCTACCTCATTCCAATAGACTTAGGATGGGAAATGACATCCATATCCAGGGGGAGAACTATGAAAACTGAATGTGAATGGAAGCATAGGATTTTCACCTTTTTGTTGTTTGCTTGAATTTTTTTTTATTTCTTGTGGTTTTTTCCCTATTGGTCTGCTTTTTCTTGTACAATATGGCAAATGTGGAAATATGTTTAAAAGAATTAGACATATTTAACCTATATAAGATTGCTTTCTGTCTTGGGAAAGAAAAAGGGAAGGGAGGAAGGGAGGGAGGGAGAAAAAAATTGGGACACAGGCTTAGTCCCAAAATGCTCTCCACAATGGTTGGATCAGTTCACAGTTCCACCAACAATGTATTAGTGTCCCAGTTTTCCCACATCCCCTCCAACATTCCTCATTATCTTTCCCTGTCATCTTAGCCAATCTGAGAGGTGTGTAGTGGTATCTCAGAGTTGTCTTAATTTGCATTTCTCTGATCAATAGCGATTTAAAACATGTTTTCATATGACTAGAAATGATTTTAATTTCTTCATCTGAAAATTTTCTGTTTATATCCTTTGACCATTTATCAGTTGGAGAATGGCTTGTATTCTTATAAATTTAAGTCAATTCTCTATATAGTTTAGAAATGAGGCCTTTATCAGAACCCTTGAATGTAAAAAAAATATTTCCCAGTTTTCAGATTCCCTTCTAATCTTGAGTACATTGGTTCTGTTTATAGAAAACCTTTTTAATTTAATAGAATCAAAATTATCCATTTTACATTTCATAATGTACTCTAGTTCTTCTCTGGCCATGAATTCCTTTCTTCTACATAAATCTGAGAGGTTTCTTTCTTCTTCTAATTTGCTCAAGTATCACTATGTTTAAATCAAAAAGCCATTTCAACCTCATCTTGGAATATGGCATTAGGTGTTGGTCAATACCTAGTTTCTGCCATGCTATTTTCTAATTTTCTCAGCAATTTTTCTCAAATAATGAGTTCTTATCCCAGAAGCTTAGGTTTGGAGTTTATTACTGACTATGCAATACAAAGTATTACAAAAATGAATGTTGATAACTATTTTTACTACTATTGAGTAGTATATTAGTATATCATAGTATATAAGTAGTATATTGAGAATTGTATTACTACTATTGAAGGAAAAAAGAAGTGATGAGCAGGATAATTATTTTTACTTTTATTTTTTATTATTTTATTTTTTCCAAATATATGCGAAGATAATTTTCAACAGTCACCCTTGCAAAACCTTGGATTCCATATTTTTCTCCCTCTCCTCCCTCTTCCCTTCCTCAAGAAAACAAGCAATTGGATCTAGGTTAAAAATGTGCAGTTCTTCTAAACATATATCATTATTCATCAGACTGCACAAAAAATCAGATAAAAAGGAAAAAATACAAGAAAGGAAATTAATTTTAAAAAAACCAAGCAAACAGCAATAACAAAAAAAGTGAAAATACTATACTTTGATCTATATTCAGTCTCCATAGTTTACTCTCTGGATGTGGCTGTCTAGTGGAACTGCCTTGAATCACCTCATTGTTGAAAAGAGCCAAGTCTATCACAGTTGATCATCACATTATCTTGTTACTGAATACATTGCTCTTTTGGTTTGCTCACTTCACTCAGTATCAGTTCATTTTAGACTTTCCATCATCCTGCTCATTTCTTACGGAACAATAATATTCCATTATATTCATATACCATAACTTATTCAGCCATTCTCAATTTCCCATTCCTTGCCACTACCAAAAGGGCTCTTACAAATACTTTTGCACACATAGGTCATTCTCCCTCTTTTATGATGTCTTTGGGATACAGACCCAGTAGAAACACTGCTGGATCAAAAAGTATGCACAGTTTTATAGCCCTTTGGGCATAGTTCTAAATTGCTCTCCAGAATGGTTAGATCACTTCACACCTCCACTAACAATGTGCTAGTATCCCAGTTTTCCCATATCCCCTCCAACATTCATCATTATCTTTTCTATCATTTTAGCCAATCTGAGAAGTATAAAGTGGTACTTCAGAGTTGTCTTAATTTGTATTTCTCTAATCAATAGTGATTTTTTTATCATTTATGATTAGTTATTTTCTTTTCTTTTTTATTGTTTTTTTTCTGTTTATATATGTACATTAATTTTAAATACACATTTCTTTATGAAAAATGTTGGGAGAGAAAAACCAGAACCAAAGGGGAAAACAACTAGAGAAAAAAAAACAGAAGAAAAAGAAAAAAAAATGAATATAGCATGTGTTGATTTACATTCAGTCCCCATAGTTCTCTCTCTGGATTCAAATGGCATTTTCTATCCAAAGTTTATTGGTATTACCTTGGATCAGTGAATCACTGAGAAAAACCAAGCCTTTCATAGTTGATCATTGCCCATTCTTGTTGTTACTGTGTACAATGTATTCCTGGTTTTACCTGGATTGGGTTTTTTTGTTGTTATTTTTTGGGTTTTGTTTTTTTTTTTTTGCTCAGCCTCAGTTCATGTAAAATTTTCCAGGCCTTTCTAAAATCAGTTTCTTTAGCATTTTTAATAGAACAATAATACTCCATTATTTTCATATAACAACTTATTAAGCCATTCCCCAATTGGTGTGCACCTACTCATTTTCTAATTCTTTGCCAGTCAATAGTGATTTAGATTATTTTCTCATATGACTAGAAATGGCTTTAATTTCTTCATGTGAAAATTATTCATATCCTTTGACACATTTATCAATTGAGGAATGGCTTGTGTTCCTATAAGTTTGAATCAATTCTCTATATATTTTAGAAATGAGGCCTTTATCAGAAACACTGGCTGTAAAAAAAAAAAAAAAAATTTCTCAGCTTCTTGCTTCCCTTCTAATCAAGGCTGAATTGGTTTTGTTTGTGCAAACCCTTTTTAATTTAATGTAATCAAATTATCCATTTTGCATTTCATAATGTTCTCCAGTTCTTTGGCCATAAATTCCTCCCTTCTCCCCAGATCTGAAAGGTAAATTATCCCTTGTTCTAGTAATTTGTTTATCTTATCACCCTTTTTGTCTAAGTCACAAACCCATTTTGACCATATCTTGGTATAGGGTGTAAGATGTTGGTCAATGTCTATTTTCTGCCATGCTATTTTTCAATTTTCTCAGCAATTTTTGTCAAATAGTGAGTTCTTAAGCAAAAGCTGGAGTCTTTGGGTTGATCAAACACTAAATTACTGTACCCATTGACTATTGTGCCTCGTGAACCTAACCTATTCCACTGATCAACTACTCTATTTCTTAGCCAGTACCAAATGGTTTTGATGACTGCTGCTTTATAATACAGGTTTAAATCTAATAGAACTCGGCTATATTTGTTTGCATTTTTTTTCATTAATTCCCTTAAAATTCTTGACCTTTTGTTCTTCCAGATGAATTTTGTCATTTTTTTCTAACTCTGTAAATTAATTTCTTGGGAGTTTGATTGGTAAGGCACTGAATAAGTCATTTGATTTGGAATACGAAGTTTTACAACAATAGATGTTGAAAACTAACTTTACATGTATTTGAGAAAATAAATTCTTATTGAAAATTAAAAGAAAATAAAAGGAGTTGCTCCAGGAGGTAATGAGTCCCCTGTTTGCAAAGACTTCAGGTTGAATAATCATTGGCTGAGGATCTTGTTATTGGTCTTTTTCATTTTATATTTTTAGTTTCTTTATATGAGGAGTTTCCAATGGGAAGCCCTCTATCAAGGCATCCAGCACCTTCTCTGTCTGTGTAACCTATTCGTTATCTTAAGAATTCCTTGGGGCATTTGGCCAGAGTCATTTACTGGGGGTATGTTAAGGGATTCTGTGATTCTGGCTGTCTACGTTCAGACAAGGCACTTAAATTCACTGAGTCTCAGTTTCCACATCCGTAAAATTGTCAAGATAATAATGTACTATTTATCTCCGAGGGCAGCTGTGGAGAAAGAACTTTGCAAGGTACAGAATGACATACAAACACGCATAGTGTACATGGTGGCGAGAGGATGGTCTTGGGGATCAGGAGACTGAGCTTGTCATGTTCAGCTCAGTCTGAGACTTGCTGGAAAACTTCAGACAAGCAGCTTCCCAACTCCGGGCCTGCTTGTGAAAATAGCTCATCAAATGAACATAGGATATTGTGTTTATGCCAACGGTCCATCGATCTGTCTTAACAAGCTACCAGAGTGGGATGATCATGTTTTTCAAGTTATAAAGTTTCACCCCAGGACTCATGGGGCTTGGAACACATGAACAAGATTGACCAGTTGAATATATATTATTCAGACTTTGATTAAACAGGCCAATTGACCTACCATGGAAGTCTACCTGAATTAATTGGGTTTCTCCATTGATCAGCTCCCCAATTACCTAATTCTACTTTGCACTCTGCCTCTGTTGTGACAGTTTCCAAAGCATTATGAGAATAGCTATTTTTTTCATTACCACCCCATGGAGAAAATACTTCCACTATCAACAATGAATTAGAGACAGAGTCCTCCCCAAGAAGGCGATGAGCCAAAAAAGAATAGATTTCAGAGTTTTGCCCCCCGGCTTGCCTACCGGGGCAAATCAATCCACAGTGTCCATTTTCCTTTAGGTCAAACTGAAGAGCCATATTCCTTAGAAACCAGGTCTACGTGGGTTGCCACAGACAGCACCAATCCCACATGCATCACCAGGAGACAGAGAGTGCTTATAGGGACAAAGGGAAGCCTGAGATGACCCGGGGAAGCGGGAAGTCCAGAGAATTGGGCACTGTCTCTAGCTCTGCCACAAACTCTCTGTGACATGTCACTTCCCATAGCTGAGTCTCAGTTTCATTATTTGTAAAATGAGCAGATTGGGTCACTTCCAAGTTATTTCATGTTACAAGATCTTTTGCAGGGCTAACTGCCTGTGTCTCTCACATTCAGTTCTAAAATCTAACACATCTTCTAGTTCTAAAAATCTGTGAGCTTAGGAGTCTAAAGCAATGGGGCTATTTATCCCAGACCAGAAAAGGAACAAAATCAGTCTTCCATATTTAAAAACTTATCATGGGAGAAAGAGATAATCAAATAAAAATTCAGAGTTTGAATGTGATCTCAGACAGTTACTAGTTATGTGACCTTGGGCAAAACTTCAAACTGCAATCTGCCTCGGTTTCCTCATCTGTCAAACAATAGCACCTGTCTTCAAGGGTCGTTCTGAGGATCAAATGAGATCATACTTGAAGAGCACTTTGCCAACCCTAAAACACAACATAAATACTAAATAATAATAATAATAGACATAGTTCTGGAGCTGGAAGGACATTTAGTGAACAACTAGTTTTAATCCCCTCCTTTTTCAAATAAAAAAACTATGGTCCAGGGAAAGGAAGTGACTTCTCCAAAGTTACACAGGTAGAAAGAAGCAGAGTCCGATTCTAACTCCAGGGGCAAAATTCTTTATACTTTCCTACTCTGTCTTTCTGATTCAGATTTTATTTGTTATGCTTATCCCCAGAGGGTAGAATTCAGAGCAATCAATAAATAAGTATTTATTAAGCACCTACTGATACAGTGCACATTTATTAAGCACCAACACAGTGCTAGATAACTAGGGAGACAAAAATGAAACAATCCCTGCCTTCCTGAAGTTTAAGTTCTCTGAGGTGAGGAGAGGAGATTCTGTAGGTTCCCAGATGAGCCAATAGAGAATGTATGCAAAAATGAGCAGGGAGGGGCACCCACAACTGGGGCCTAATGAAAGAAATATACTTGATGGGGGCCTTGAAAGAAGCTGGGATTTCCAAGAGGTGAAGGAGGTGAGAAGGAGCAGAACTGGAAAAGACCTAAGATAACACAGGTTTCAACTGCCTCTGGAATATTTCTGACAAAGTGGTCATCCTAACTCTGCTTGAGTAATGGGGAGCTCACTCCCATTCCTTCTTTGGACAGCTCAAATTGGTAGAAAATGCTTTTTTGTATTAAACTGAAATCTGTCTTTCTGTAATGTTACAGAAACATTCATTCACTACCCTAGATCTGCCTTCTAAGAAAAAAAGTTGATCCTCTCTTCCATTGTCTCCTTAATCTTCAATCTCTCCCTGTTTACTGGCTCCTCACCTACCATCTAGTACATACTCATGACTCTCCCAAGCTTAAAAAAAAGTGCTTGATCCAACCGTCCCTCCTAGCAATCATCTTCCCTTTCTCACCTGTCTTTCTCACTTCCTTTTCTTGGCTAAATCTCCCGAGAAAGAGGTCTCCATTTAATGTCTGCACTTTCTCTCCTCTCACTTTTAAATTCGATGCAATCTGGCCTCTTCATTCTCAAGAAGCTACTCCCTCTCCAACGTCACCAGTGATCTTTAATTTGCACAATATCCTGGGCTTTTTGCAAGCCTCATCCTCCTGGACTTTTCTTCTAGAAGCTCCATTTCGAGGAAGTCCCCAAGCCAGCCATCTTCCTTTCCCCTTCTGCTTCCTTTCCCACTCTGGATTTTACCACTAGCTTCAGCTGCTTTCTCACTCTGATTGTCCCCTACTCTCATCCCTATGACCTCCTCATCTTGGAAGACCCATTTTCCCACTGCTAAGTTCTCCCAGAACCTCTATTTTGGGGAAAGGCCCAAGTCAACCAAATCTTAATTCGTCGCAGAATCCAGTTCAGATATCACCACCATGTCCCAGTCCAAGTCCTTTCTCCCCTCCCCCATCACCAATTTTCAGTTCCCTTTCATATGGTGTCTTTCTCCATTAGGATATAAGTTTCTTAAGGGCAAGGACTGGCTTGCTTTTTGCTTATATCTGTATCCACAGTGATCAGCACAGTGCCCGGCACAGAATAAATGTTTAATAAATGCTCACCGATCCATTCTCGGCCATTTTTGACGTAGTTAATTGCCCTCCTCTCCTGGATTCTTTCTAGGTTTCCATGACCCTGCCCTCTCTCTCCTGGCTCTCTTCTTGTGTGACAGGCCCTTCTCAGTCACCTCTTCTGGGTCTTCCTGTAGTTCAAGCCCACTAACTAGGGGGTGAGCCTAAGGCTCTATCTGAGCCATCTTCTCTTCTCCCTTAACACTATTTTGCTTAATGATCTCATCAGCTCCCTTGGGTTTAATTATTGTCTCAAGACAGATGAAACACAGATCTATATATCTAACTTTAACCTCTCTTTTAAGATCCAGGCTCTCCAGCTTTCTTTTGAACATCTCAAAGCAGATAACACCTAGATATCACAATTTTTTTTAATAATAGCTTTTTATTTTCAAAATATACATAAAGATAATTTTCAACATTTACACTTAGAAGATCTGGTGTTACAAATTTTTCCCTCCCTCCCCCATCCTCTCCCCAGACAGAAAATAATCCAATATCTGTTAAATATGTGTGATTATTCTGTACATATTTCCACATTTATCCTGTTGCCCAAGAAAAATCAGATCCAAAAGAAAAAAATAATTAGAAAGAAAATAAAATGCAAGCCAACAACAACAAAAAGAGTGAAAATACTATGTTGTGAACCATATTCATTTCCCCTAGTCCTCTCTCTGGGTGCAGATGGCTCTCTTCATCATATAACCATTGGAACTGGTCTGAATCATCTCATTGTTGAAGAGAGCCACGTCCGTCAGAAATTGATACTCTATAATCTTGCTATTGCCGTGTACAATGATCTCCTGGTTCCACTCCTGGTTCAAAGAGTGCACTTAGCATTATATTCATGTCAGTCTCTCCAAGTCTCTCTAAAATCATCCTGCTGATCATTTCTTATAGAACAATAATTTTCCATAACCTTCATATACCATAACTTATTCAGCCATTCCCCAAATGATGGGCAGCCACTCAGTTTCCAGTTCCTTGCCACTACAAAGGGGCTGCCACAAATATTTTTGCACATGTGAGTCCTTTTCCCTTTTTTATAATCTCTTTGGGATATTGGCCCAGTAGAGACACTGCTGGATCAAAGGGTTCTTTAGGTCTTTGGGCATAGTTCCAACTTGCTCTCTAGAATGGTTGAGTCCATTCACAATTCCACCAACAATGTATTAGTGTCCCAGTTTTCTCACATCTCCAACGTTTATCATTATCCTTTCCTGTCATTTTAGCCAATCTGAGAGATGTGTAGTGGTACCTCACAGTTGTCTTAATTTGCATTTCTCTGGATATTGCAAAAGTTACATGTTAAAAATAGAGGTCATCTTTCCCCCCAAAAATCCTCCTGTCTCCCCAACTTCTTTATTCCTGTCGACTAACCTGGACTGAGGACCTTGGTGACATCCTATACTCACGCCACATAGCCAATCTGTTGCTAAGTCTTATTATTTCTGTCTTTACAATATCCCATAGGTTATTGTCTTTCATTCTCGAAGAGGATCAATATGATATCACTGTGTCAGAGTCCAGTAACGCTGTGTCCAAATGTGGCTGATCAGACAAACCCAGAATTCTCCTCCACAGGTCAGACAGAACTAGTCCATGTGAACATTTAAGAGTAAACTCTCTAACTTTGCACATCTAATTTCTTCTGAGCTAATTGAATTCCTCTTTGCTCATAGAGCACAGCTCCTTCTCCGATGAGGGCACGCCATGCTGGGCGGTCCCTGTGCCAGGGTCTCCTCTGTCATGCAATCAGTTCTAAAGTTCTTAAGAGAGATCTTGAGAGTGTCCTTGTATCACTTTTTCTGATCAACTAGTAAAGGCTTACCTTGTGAATTCTCCCTAAAATAGCCTTTTCGACAAGCATACATTTGGCACTTGGACAAATTATATATGATGGATATTATAAAGATATATATGAAGATGTATGAGTATATATGTATATGTTCGTGTATGTATATATGTGATTGATATTGTAAAAATACGTATATGGAGATATATGTGTATGTGTGCATACATATAAGATAGATATTATAGAGATATATGTGTGTAAATGTGTATATGTATAAGTACATATGTATTATGTATTTTATATATATATATATATGGTGGATATTGTAAAGATATATGTGTGTGAATGTATGAGAATGTATATATATGATAGATATTGTAAGGAGATATATATACGAATATGTATGAGTGTGTATAAATGTGTGTATGTTTATGTATGCACATATGATAAATATTGTGAAGACAAATGTGCATGCATATGTATGTGTGTATCACTCTCCACTCACAGGGCAAAGAACATTTCCTGAATGCCCACTAAGTGTCAAATTTTACAAATATTTCATTTGATCCTCACAACAGCCCTAGGGAGATAGGTACTATTCTGATTTTATAGTTGAGGAAACTGAGACAGACAAAAGTTAAATGACTTATTCAGGGTCACACAGGTGGTGAGTGACAAGTCACAGAAGCAATCCATAATTTCATCCAAGAGAAATAAGACAACATATCCAAACTTATGGGATGCAGCCAAAGCAGTTCTTAGGGGAAATTTTATATTTCTAAACAGCTACATGAATAAAATAGAGAAAGAGGAGATCAATGAATTGGCATACAAGTAGAAAAGCTTAAAAAAAAGAACAAATTAAAAACTTCCAATTAAATACCAAATTAAAAATTCTGAAACTCAAAGGAGAAATTAATAAAATTGAAACTAAAAAACTATTAAACTAATAAATAAAACAAAGAGTTAGTTTTATGGAAAAAACCAACAAAATAGATAAATCTGGTACTTTGATTAGAAAAAGGAAAGAAAAGGCCAAATTACCAACATCAAAAATGAAAAGGGTGAACTTACAACCAATGAAAAAGAAATTAAAGCAATAATTAAGAGATATTTTGCCCAATTGTATGGCAGAAAATCAGATGATGTACTTTAAATGGATGAATACTTACAAAAATATAAATTGCCTAGATTAATAGAAGAGGAAATAAATTACTTAAATAGTCTCGTTATAGAAAAAGAAATTGAACAAGTTATTAATGAGCTCTCTGATCAAAAATTTCTAAGGCCAGATGGATTCACAAGTGAATTCCACCAAATATTTAAAGAACAATTGATTGAAATACTATGCAACCTATTTGGAAAGGTAAAGAAGGAGTTCTGCCAAATTTCTTTTTATGACATAAATATGGTACTGATACCTAAACCAGGAAGAACCAAAACAAAGAAAACTACAAACCAATCTCCCTAATAAATATTGATACAAAAATATTAAATAAAATATTAGGAAGAGACAACAATGATGTATCAACAGGGTAATACAATATCACCAACTGGGATTTATACCAGGAATGCAGGACTGGGTCAATATCAGGAAAACTATTATCATAATCAAATATATCAATAACAAAACCAACAGAAATCATATGATAATCTCAATAGATGCAGAAAATTTTTTTGACAAAATAGAGCAACCATTCCTATTAAAAATACCAGAGAGCACAGGTATAAGAGGAGCTTTCCTTAAAATAATAAACAAAAACAATCTAAAACCAAGAACAAGCATTATTTGTAATGGAGATAAGCTGGACACATTCCCAATAAGATTGGGGTGAAACAAAAATTCCCATTATCACTGCTAGTATTGAATATTCTATTAGAAATGTTGGCTTTAGGAATAAGAAAAAAAGGAATTAAAGGAATTAGCTGCAGAATATAAAATAAATCCACACAAATCACCAGCATTTCTATATATTACTGACAAAGTCCATCAGCAAGAAATAGAAAGAGAAATTCCATTTAAAATAACTATAGGTAAAATAAAATATTTTGGGGTCTAACTGCCAAGACAAATCCAAGAACTATAGGAACACAATTACAAAACACTTCTCCCACAAATAAAATTAGATCTAAACAATTGGGAAAATATCAATTGCTCATAAGTAGGCTGAGCTAATATAACAAAAATGACAATTCTGCTTAAATTGATCTAATTATGCAGTGTCATACCAAACTGCCAAAAAATAAATTTATAAAAGCAGAAAAAATAATGACAAATTTCATCTGGAAGAACAAAAGGTCAAGAATATTAAGAAAATTAATGAAAAATACCAATGATGATGGCTGAGCAGTACCAAATCTAAAACTATATTATAAAGCAGCAGTCATCAAAACCATTTGGTATGGGGTAAGCAATAGAGTTGGATGAGTGGAATAGATTAGATACACATGTCACAATAATCAAGGCCTATAGTAATCTAGTATTTGACAAACCCACAAATTCCCACTTCTGGAATAAGAACTCACTATTTGACAAAAATTGCTGCGAAAACTGGAAAATAATATGTCAGAAACTCAACATAGACCTGCATCTCTCACCTCATACCAAAATAAGATTCAAATGGGTATATGACTTTGGCATAAAGGATGATGCCAAAAATAAATTAGGATAGCAAAGGATAATTTACTTATCAGATCTCTGGGAAAAAGAGGAACTTATGACCCAAGGAGTATAAGAGAACATTATAAAAGGCAAAATGGACAACTTTGATTACATTAAATTTTAAAAAGCTTCTGCATGAACAAAACCAACAGAAAAAAAGAATGAAAGGGAAGTACAAAGGTGGGAAATTTTTTTTTAGATTTCTAGAACGTCAGATTGGTAAGAATACATGTCATTACCCATTTGATAAATGATCAAAGGATAAGGGCAATTTTCAGATGACAAGTTAAAGCCATCTATAGTTATATGAAAAAAAGTGCTCTAAATCACTATTGATTAGAAAAATGGAAATTAAAACAACTCTGAGTAACCACTTCACACTTCTCAGATTGGGTAAGATGACAAGAAAAGATAATGATAAATGTTGGAAAGGATGTGGGAAAACTGGGACACTAATGCATTGTTGGTGGAGTTCTGAGGTGATCCAACCATTCTGGAGAGCGATGTAGAACTATGCCCAAATGGCTATAAACTTGTGCATACCCTCTGACCCAGCAGTGCCATTACTGGGTCTGTATCCCAAAGGAAATATAAAGGAGAAAAAAGGACCCACATGTGCAAAAATGTTTGTAGCAGCTCTTTTTGTGGTAGCAAAGGATTGGAAAATGTGTAAATGTCCATCAGTTAGAAGAAAGGAGACTGAATGTAAATCAACACTTGCTAGGTTCACTTCTTTTTTTTGTCTTTTTTCCCTCTCCCCTGATTTTCCCCTTTTTCTCTGATTTTTCTCTCCCAACATGATTCATAAAGCAATGTCTATTAAAAATTAAAAATAATTAAAGAGAAAATAAAATATTTGGGTATCCACCTGCCAAGACAAACCCAAGAACTGTATGAACACTGTTACAAAACACTTCTCAGACAAATAAAGACAGATCTAAACAATTGGAAATATATCAATTCCTCACCAGCGTACTGAGCTAATATAATAAAAATGACAAATCTGCCTAAATTAGTCTCCTTGTTTAATGCCATATCAATCCAACAACCCAAAAATTAGTTTATAGAACGAGAAAAAATAATGAGAAAATTCATCTGGAAGAACAAAAGGTGAAGAAAATCGAGGGGATAAACAGAAAAAAAAATACTAAGGATGGTGGTTTAGCAGTACCAAATCCAAAACTATATTATAGAGCAGTAGTCATCACAACCATTTGGTACTGGGTAAAAAATAGTGGTGGATGAGTGGAGGTTAAATATACATGACACAATAATCAAGGCCTATAGTAATGTAGTGTTTGACAAACCTCCAAGCTCCAGCTTCTGGAATAAGAACTCACTATTTGACAAAAATTGCTAGAAAAAATGGAAAATATTATGTCAGAAACTCAACATAAACCTACATCTTTCACCTCATACCAAAATAAGATCCAAATGGGTACATGATTTTGGCATAAAGGATGATACCATAAACAAATTAGGACAGCAAAGAATGATTTACCTATCAGAGATTACATTAAATTAAAAAGGTTTGCACAAGCAAAATGAACAGAAACAAGATGAAAAGGGAAGTATAAAAATGAGAAAAATCTTTACAGCCAATGTTTCTGATAAAGATCTCATCTAGAATATATAAAGAACTGCGTCAAATTTATAAGAATACACGTCATTGCCCATTTGAGAAATGGTCAAAGGATATGAACAGAATATTTTCAGATAAAGAAACTAAAGCTATCTATAGTTATATGAAAAATGCTGTAAATTACAATTGTCTAGAAAAAAATGAAAATTAAAACAACTCTGAGGTACCACCTCATACCTCTCAGACTGGTTAAGATGACAGGAAAAGATAATGACAAATAATGGAAGGGATGTGGGAAAACTGGGACACTTCTGCGTCATTGCTGGATTTGTGAAGAGATCGAACCATTCTGGAGAGTAGTTCGGAACTACGCCAAAAAGGGTATCAAACTGTGGATACCCTTTGACCCAGCAGTGCCATTACTGGATCTGTATCCCAAGGAAATCTTAAAGGCAAAAAAAGGACCCACATGTGCAAAATGTTTATAGCAGCTCTTTTTGTGGTAGCAGCTCCTCTACAAGGAGTAGATGCCCATCAGTTGTGGAATGGCTGAGTAAGTTGAGGCATAAGAATGTAATGGAATATTATTGCTTTATTTAAAAAAAAGATGAACAAGCTGATTTTAGAAAGTCCTGGAAAGGTTTACATGAAATGACACTGAATGAAACAAGCACAAACAGGAATCCATTGTGCATGATAACAGCAAGAACGTGTGATGATCAACTATGAAAGGCTTGGTTCTTCTCAATGGTTCAGTGAGGATGAGAATCCCAATACACTTTGGATGGAAAATGACATCTACATCCAGAAAAAGAACAAAGGAAACTGAATGTAAATCAATGTGTGATATGTTTACTTCTATTTTCTCTTTTTTTTTTTATCTCTTCCATGTTTTTTCCCTTTTGCTCTGATTTTGTTTACCAACATGATTCATAAATCAATGAGTATTTTAAAAATTAAAAGACAAAATAAATTCTTTGGGTGTCTACCTGCCAAGAAAAACCCAAGAACCATATGAACACAGTTACAAAAAAACTTCTCACAGAAATGGTCAGACCTGAACAACTGGAAATGTATCAATTCCTCACCAGTAGGCTGAGCTAATATGATAAAAATGACAATTCTGCCTAAATTGCTCTACTTGTTCAGCATTATACCAATCCAACTGCCAAAAAATTATTTTTTAGGACTAGAAAAAATGGTGACAAAATTCATCTGGAAGAACGAAAGGTCAAGAATATCAAGGGAGCAAATGGGAAAAAATACAAAGGATGGTGTCTTAGCAATACCAAACCAAAAACTGTATTATAAAGCAGCAGTTATAAAAAACCATTTGGTACTAGGTAAGAAATAGAGTGGTGAATCAGTGGAATAGATTAAATTCACATGACACAATAATCAGGGCTTTTAGTAATCTAGTATTTGACAAACCCTCAAACTCCAGTTTCTGGAATCAGAACTAACTATTTGAAAAAAAAATTGCTGGAAAAACTGGAAATTGTCAGAAGCTTGGCATAGACCTACATATCGCACCCCATATCGAAATAAAGTCAAAATGGGTACATGATTTGGGCATAAAGGATGATAACATAAACAAATGAGGAGAGCAAGGGATAATTTACCTATCAGGCATCTGGAGAAGGGTGGAAATTATGACCAAAGAAGAAGTAGAGAACATTATGAGAGGCAAAATGGCCAACTTTGATCACATTAAATTACAAAGGTTTTGCACAAACAAAACCAACAGTAAAAAGATTAGAAGGGAAGTACAAAGCTGGGAAAAAATCTTTACAGCCAGCGTTTCTGATAAAGGTCCCATTTCTAAAATACATATGGAACTGGGTCCAAATGTCTAAGAATACACATCATTCTCCAGTTGCTAAATGGTCAAAGGATATGAACAGGCAATTTACAAATTGACAAAATTAAAGCTATCTATAGTTATATGAAAAAAATGCTCTAAAACATTATTGACTAGAGAAATGCAAATTAAAATAACTGAGGTAGTACCTCACACTTCTCAGATTGGCTAAGATTATGGGAAAAGATAACGATAAATGTTGGAGGGGATGTGGAAAAACTGGACACTAATACATTGTAAGTGGAGTGTAGTTATCCAACCATTCGGGAGAGCAATTTGGAACTATGCCCAAAGGGCTATAAAACTATGCATACCCTTTGACCCAGCAGTACCATTACTGGGTCTGTACACCAAAGAAATCATAAAGGAGGGGAAAGTCCCACATGTGCAAAAATGTTTTGTAGCAGCTCTTTACGGTAGCAAAGAACTGGAGAATGAGTAGATGCCCATCAATTGAGGAATGGCTGAACAACTGGTGGTACATGAAGGCAATGGAATATTACCGTTCTATAAAAATATTGACCAAACTGATTTTAGAAAGTCCTGGAAAGGTCTACATGAACTGATGCTGAGTGACACAAACAGAATCAGGAATACATTGTACACAGTAACAGCAAGAATGGGTGATGATCATCTATGAGAGACTTGGTTCTTCTCAGTGGTTCAGTGATCCAAAGCAATCCTAAAAGCCTTTGGACAGAAAGTGCCATCCACAGCCAGGAAAAGAATCAAGAAGACAATGTAAATCAAAACAGGCTATATTCACTCCTTTTTATGTTTTTTTTAATCTCTCCCATGATTTTTTCCACTTTCGTTGTGATTTCTCTTTCCCAACAGGATTCATAGGCAATGTTTATTATAAATTTAAAAAACTTAAAAAGACAAAATGAAATACTTGGGTGTCTACCTGCTAAGACAAATCCCAAAACTATATGAGCAAAATGACAACATACTTCTCACACAAATAAAGTCAGATCTAAAGAATTGGAACTATATTGGTTGCTCATGGGTAGACCAAGCTAATGAAATAAAAATGACAATTCTACCTAAATAAATCAACTTATTCAGTGCCATACCAAGCAAACTACCAAATAATTATTTTATAGAACTAGAAAAAATAATGACAAAATGTATCTAGAAGAACAAAAAGTCAAGAATATCAAGGGAATTAATGAAAAAAAAAACTCACAAAGGATAGTGGCTTAGCAGTACCAAACCTAAAATTGTATTATAAAGCAGCAGTCATCAAAACCATTTGTTACTGGATAAGAGACAGAGTGGTGGATCAGTGGATCAGTGGAATAGATTAGATTCACACGACACAATAATCAAGGCCTATAGTAATCTAGTATTTGACAAACCCTCAAATTCCAGCTTCTGGAATCAGAACACACTATTTGAAAAAAACTGCTGGAAAAACTGTAAAATCATATTTCAGAAACTCAGCATAGACCTACATCTCTCACGACATACCAAAATAAAGTCAAAATGGATACATGATTTTGGCATAGAGGATGATAACATAAACAAATGAGGAGAGCAAGGGATAATTTACCTATCAGACATCTGGAGAAGGGTGGAAATTATGACCAAAGAAGAACTAGAGAACATTATGAGAGGCAAAATGGACAACTTTGATTACATTAAATTATAAGGGTTTTGCACAAACAAAACCAACAGTAAAAAGATTAGAAGGGAAGTACAAAGCTGGGAAAAAATCTTTACAGCCAGCATTTCTGACAAAGGTCCCATTTCTAAAATATATATAGAACTGTGTCAAATCCGTAAGAATATACGTCATTCTCCAATTGCTAAATGGTCAAAGGATACAAACAGCAATTTACAGTTGACGAAATTAAAGCTATCTATAGTTATATGAAAAAATACTCTAAATTACTATTGACTAGAGACATGGAAATTAAAGACAGCTCTGAGATACCACCTCACACCTCTCAGATTGGCTAAGATGACAGGAAAAGATAATGACACATATTGGAAGGGATGTGGGAAAACTGGGACACTTCTGCATTGTAGTTGGAGTTGTGAAAAGATCCAACCATTCTGGAGAGCAGTTTGGAACTATGCCCAAAGGTCTATCAAATCGTGCATACCGTTTGACCCAGCAGTGTCATTAGTGGGTCTATATCCCAAGGAAATCTTAAAGGAGAGAAAAGGACCCACATGTGCAAAATGTTTGTAGTAGCTCTTTTTGTGGTAGCAAAGAATTGGACAAGGAGTAGATGCCCATCAACTGGGCAATGGCTAAGTTGAGGTATAAGAATGTAATAGAATATTATTATTCTATAAAAAATGATGAACAAGCTGATTTTAGAAAGTCCTGAAAAGATTTACATGAAATGATACTGAGTGAAACAAGCAGAACTGGGAATACATTGTACATGATAACAGCAAGAATGTGTGAGGATCAACTATGAAAGGCTTGGTTCTTCTCCATGGTTCTGTGATAAATGACAATCCCAATACACTTTGGATGGAAATGACATCTATATCTAGAAAAAGAACCAAGGAACTGAATGTAAATCAATACATGCTATGTTTTTACTTCTATTTTCTCTTTTTTTATCTCGCCCATGGTTTTTTCCCATTTGCTCTGATTTTTCTCTTCCAACATAATTCACAAAGCAATGTGTACTAAAAATAAAAAAAAGACAAAATCAAATATTTGGAAGTCTACCTGCCAAGACAAAAGCAAGAATGACATGAATACAAGTAAAAACACTCCTCACACAAATAAAATCAGATCTTTGGAAATACATCAATTACTCACCAGTAGGCCGAGCTAACATAAGAAAAATGACAATTCTGCCTAAATTGCTCTACTTGTTTGGTGTCATACCAATCCAACTTCCAAAAAATTATTTTATAGAACTAGAACAAATAATAACAAAATTCATCTGGAAGAACAAAAGGTCGAGAATATCAGGGGAATAAATGGGGAAAAAAAATATAAAGAATAGAGGCTTAGCAATACCAAACCTAAAATTATATTATAAAGCCGCAGTTATCAAAACCATTTTGTACTGAGTAAAAAAACAGAATGGTAGATCAGTAGAATAGATTAGATGCACAAGACATAATAATCAAGGCTATAGTACTCTAGTATTTCACAAACCCCCAAACTCCAGCTTCTGGAATAAGAATTCACTATTTAGCAAAAATTGTTTGGAAAACTCAAAAACGATATGTCAGAAACTAGGCATAAACCTACATCTCATAGCCCATACCAAAATAAGGTCAAAGTGAGTACATGATTTTAGCAGAAAGAATGATGCCATAAACAAATGAGGAGAGCAAGGGATAATTTACCTATCAGACATCTGGAGAAGTGGGGAATTTATGGCCAAAGTAGAATTAGAGAAGACTACAAAAGGCAAAATGGACAACTTTGATTACATTAAATTACAAAGGTTTTGCACAAATAAAATTAACAGAAAAAAAAGATTAAAATGGAAGTACAAAGCTGGGAAAAAAATCTTTACAGCCAGTGTTTCTGATAAAGGTCCCATTTCTAAAATGTATATAGAACTGTCTCAAATTTATGAGAATATGCATCATTCCCCAGTTGCTCAATGTTCAAAGGATATGAACAGGCAATTTTCAAATGATGAAATTAAAGCCATCTATAGTTTAAGAAAAAATTCTCTAAATCACTATTGATTAGAGAAATGCAAATTAAAACAATTCTGAGGTACCACTTTACACCTTTCAAATTGGTCAAGATGACAAGAAAAGAAAATGATAAATGTTGGAAGGGATGTGGGAAAACTGGGACACTGATGCATTGTTGGTGGAGCCATGAGGTGATCCAACCATTCTGGAGAGTAATCTGGAACTATGCTCAAAGTGCTATAAAGCTGTGCATGCCTTTTGACTCAGCAGTGCCATCACTGGGTCTAGATCCCAAGAAAATCATACAGAGGGGAAAAGTCCCACATGTGCAAAAATGTTTGTAGCAGCTTTCTTGTGGTAGCAAAGAACTGGAAAATGAATAAATGTCCATCAATTGGGGAATGGCTGAGTAAGTTGAGGTATAAGAATGTAATGGAATATTATAGAAAATGATGAACAAGCTGATTTTAGAAAGTCCTGGAAAGATTTACATGAACTGATGCCGAGTGAAACAAGCAGAACCAGGAATACGTTGTATATAGTAACAGCAAGAAGGTGCAACGATCATCTATATACAAACTGGTTCTTGCCAGGGGTTCAGTTATCTAAGGCAATCCCGATACGCTTTGGATAGAAAATGCCTTCTGCATCCAGAAAAAGAATTAGGGAGATCGAATGTAAATCAACATATGTTATGTTCCCTTGTATTTTCTCTTTTATTTTTTATCTCTCTCATGGTGGGTTTTTTTCCTTTTTGCTCTGATTTTCTCTCCCAATGTGATTCATAAAGCCATGTATATTAAAAACAAAAAAGTTAAAAGATAAAATAAATTATTTAGGTGTCTACCTGCCAAGAAAAATCCAAGACATATATGAACACAATTACAAAAAAACTTCTCACACAAATAAAGTCAGATCTAAACAATTGAAAATATGTCAATTTTTCACTGGTAAGCTGAGCTACTATAATACAAATGTCAGTTCTGCCTAAATTGGTCTACTTGTTCAGTGTCATACCAATCTAACTGCCAAAAGATTATTTTATAGAACTAGAAAAAATAGCAACAAAATTCATCTGGAAGAACAATAGGTCAAGAATACCAAGGAAATTAATGGAAAAAAATTCACAGGATAATGGCTTAGCGATACCAAAATCAAAAACTATATTATAAAGCAGCAGTCATCAAAATCATTTGGTACTGGGTAAAAAATAGAGTAGTGGATCAGTGAAATATTTTAGATTCACATGACACAAAAATTAAGGCCTGTAGTAATGTAATTTTTGACAAACTCTCAAACTCCAGCTGCTGGAATAAGAAATCACTATGTGACAAAATTTGTTGGGAAAACTCGAGAATAATATGTCATAAACTTGCTCATCTCATACCCCACACCAAAATAAGGAAAAATGGGTACATTATTTGGGCATAAAGGATGATAACCATGAACAAATTAGGAGAACAAGGGATAATTTACCTATCAGACATTTGGAGAAGGGAGGAATTTATAACCAAAGAACTAGAAAACATTATAAAAGGCAAAATGGACAACTTTCTTTATATTAATTTACAAAGGTATTAGCACAAAGAAAACCAACAGAAACAAAATTGAAAGGGATGCACAAAGCTGGAAAAAAGTCTTTACATCCAATGTTTCTGATAAAGGCCCCATTTCTAAAATATATAAGGAACTGCATCAAATTTATAAGAATTCACATCATTCTCCTATTGATAAATGGCCAAAGGATATGAACAGACAATTTTCAGATGATAAAATTAAAGCCATCTATAGTTATATGGAAAAATGCTCTAAATCACTATTGATTAGAGAAATGCAAAGTCAGGTAGCTCTGAGGTACCACTTCACATCTCTCAGATTGGCTAAGATGACAGGAACAGGTAAAGATAAATGTTGGAAGGGATGTGGGAAAACTAGGACACTGAGGCATTGTTGGTGGAGTTGTGAAATCCAACTGTTCTAGAGAGCAATTTAGAACTATGCTCAAAGGGCTATAAAACTGTGCATACCCTTTGACCCAACAGTACCATCACTGTGTCTATATCCCAAGGAAATCATAAAGGGCAAAAGACCTACATGTGCAAAAATGTTTGTAGGAGCTGTTTCTGTGGTAGCAAAGAATTGGAAAATGAGCATATGTCCATCAGTTGGGGAAGGGCTGAAGAACGTGTGGTTTATGAAGATAATGGAATATTATTGTTCCATAAAAAATGATGAACAAGCTGATTTTAGAAGGGCCTGGAAGGGTTTAGATGAAATGACACTGAGTGAAAGAAACAGAAAGAGGAATCCATTGTGCAAGATAACAGCGAGAATGTGTGATGGTTAGCTATGGTTCCTGTCAGGGGTTCAGTGAGTGATCCAAAGCAATCCCAATAGAACTAGGACAGAAAATGCCATCTGCATCCAGATGAAGAACTAAGTAGACCAAATGTAAATCAATACATACTATGTTCACTTCTTTTTTTTCTATTTTTTATCTCTCCCATGCTTTTCCCCATTTGCTCTTATTTTTCTCTCCTAACATGATTCATCAAGCAATGTGTATTAAAAATAAATCAATTAAGTGGAACAAAGAAAAACTTTATTCTTATCTTTGCTCAATTTCATCTTCAGGAAAGATGAAGGAGCAATGGTTTGCTACAGTTGTTTGCCATGGCCAAAAATTATGAATGAAATATAAAGTAACAAGATTGAGCAAGAGAAGAAGCCAGCAACAACACACAAGGTGAAAATGTCATGAAATGATGGGGAAGGAATTAAATACCTTGAGCACTGACTCATTTTCCTGATTCCCCCATGAGAATGACTCAGTAAGAGACACCAGATATTGATTCTGTTTAGCCTTGTAAAGGAAAGGGAGAGCAAGCAGTTGAATGACGAGGGGCATGTAAAGGAATAAAGCCAGTACAAGGAACAGTGGAAAGCCATGGAAAAAAGATGTCATTCCCTCTCTTTCCTTCCTTCCCTCTATCATTGACAATTTTTGTTTAACTATAGGGATGTGGGAAGATGAGACATTAATGCATTGTTAGTGGAGTTGTGAACTGATTCAACCATTCTGGAGAAGAGTTTGTAACTATGCCCAAAGGGTATTCAAACTCTGTATACCCTTTGATCCAGCCATAACACTAATAGGTATGTATCCCAAAGAGATTTTTTTTAAAAAGCAAAAGGAACTATTTGTATAAAATATTTAGAGCAGCTCTTTCTTTGACCAAGAAGTAGAAATTGAGGGAATACGCATCAGTTGGGGGGAATGACTAAACAAGTGGTGGCATATGATTATGGTAGAGGGTCACAGACAGTAGGGGAACTCTTCAGCCCAGAGGGAACCTGCTCACAATGTCTGGTTCAGCTCCCCATCTCCCCTAAGGGCTCTTGGCCTTCCTGAGAAGTCAGGGGGCAGTGACAACCTGGGCTGTGATTTAAGCAGAGTGATACCAGGTGGCAAAGAGATATCTATACACAATAGCAAGTTGTTTATGCGGTCCCATGTATGCAGTATATACTTAGTGCATGCTCGGTGTTGTTTTTGTTACATAAGCATATGAGGGTATAAAAAGGGGAAATAACTAGGAATAAATGGACTCCATATTTCCACCATCTTCGGGAGTCTCACCTCATCACTCCTCCACTAAGATGGTATATTTTAACCACCCCGGCATGGGGGCTCTAGAAAGCAGGACAGAACAGATTATAATGGAATACTATTATGCTCTAAGAAATAACAAACAGGATACTTTCAGAAAAAATATCTGGAAAGACTCACATCAACTGATGCTGGGTGAAATGAGCAGAACCAGGAGACACAGTAAGAGCAATATTGTACAATGTTCACCTATGAATAACTTGGCTATTCTGATCAATACAATAATCTAAGACAATTCCAAAGGACCCGTGTTGAAAAGTACTATCCACAAAGAACTGATGCAGTCTGAATGTGGACTATTTTTTACTTTCTATATTTTTCTTTTAGGTCTGTGTTTCTTTTGCCATATGACTAATATGGAAATGTGTTTTGCATGCTTGCATATGCATAACTATATTAAATTGTTTACCATCTCCAGGAAAGGGAGGAGAGTGAAGGTGGGAGGAAGAGAAATTTTTAAATGAATGTTAATGATTGTATAACCTATGTATAACCATGTATAATCTATATCAGATTACTTGCTGTCTTGGGAAGCGGGGAGAGAAGGAAAGAAGGGAGACAAATTTGAAGTTCGAAATCTTTCAAAGATGAATTTAGAAAACTATTTTATATATAATTGGAAAAACTAAAATGCTTTCAAGTAAAAAATGAATATTAAAAATTGTTTTACATGCAATTGAGAAAAATGTTCTTTAAAAAAAAAGATTATTTTCAACTTACATTAATTGTTTGCAAGTTGTCTTCCCCAATAGAATGTAAGCTCCCCGAGGGCATGTCTTTACCTTTTTTTTGTATCTTCAGCACCTTCCCCATTTGGGTAAAAGGGGAAACCTAGCTGGGGCCACTGTTCTCCTCCATTCTCCATACATGTTAGCTTCCAGGTTTGGGAGTATTTTGTAAAGGTGGACTACTTTGTTTGTATCAGAGGTCTTTCTATCCTCTTTGAGTTCCTCCACTTTTGTCATCAACCCTACTGACTAAACTATTAAAGAACTGAGAGCTAAAATATATATGGAGGTTTCTAAGTGGAAACTTCATAAATGAAACCTCCACAAAATCCTTCTGGGGAAGAGGCCTAGAATTAAGCCTCTTCCAATGATCCCCGTTCCTGGGACCTTTCTGATGAGCCCCTTGACATACTACATATGCAACCAGAAGCTTCTGGTTATTTCCCATCTCCCACTTGGCTATGTCACTTCTCTCATGAGAGGTTGTTGAAGATGACTAGTAGTGGCAAAGCATGAAGAGCCAGCTTATCCACAGTCTTAGAAAGGCAGCCAACTCAGGTTCTCTCTCTTCCTATTGGTCAAACACTCTTCTAGTGAGAGAGAAGAAAATGGTGGTGTGGCAATTTGGGCACCTGCTCATAGACTACAGAGGAACTGAAGCTCCTGGAGCCTGAAACTCTAGAGGGTCTGGGTTTCTCCACTTGAACAAAAGTGAATTGTGACCCCGAGATAGGTATGTTCTAACCTCGGTGACAACTCCAGGAATTTGAGAAGTTGGGAATTTCTGGGTTAGGGTGCTAGTTGCCCAAAAGGGGGCAATCTCAGAGATTACGTCTCAGGAGTCTAGGCCTTGGTTATGACCTAGCATGCCAGAAGATCTAGACCCTGAATGAATTTCTTAGACAGTGCAGAGCCAGGAGGAAGATGAAATAGCTTTCCAGTACCCTCTCAAAGTGTTTCAAGTTTTAATGTTTTAAGTACATATCACCAGGAAAACATAATAGGACTAATGGATTAGGATGGATTATTGCATCATGCATTAGGTGCTCACATCATGCTTTCAATATTAGTCAAAGAAGGCTTCTAGGTTTTTCAATTTTCTTTTGTGATATAGGAATTAAATAAATATCCTCTGCCTAAGCCATTTGGTGCACTCAGTAGGTTTGTAAATAGAACCCTCTTAATCCTTTTCAAGGGAATTCTAAACTTCAGGCAAACCTAAGCATTAGGGAGTTTTATTCCTGGGCTCCTAGTTGGATCATAATGAAGCAGAATATGGAGAAGCACTTAGCACAGTGCCTGGCACACGGTAGCCTCTAGAAAATGCTGATTTCCTTCCCTTTCCCCTGCAAAAAAGTGATCCTATCTCTTTTACAGGGAAGGCTCCCTCAAGCTGGAGCCAGGTCTTCATAAACTGAGACCCCTTAGCTGGAGAGGGCAATCCGGGCTATACAATTTATACGTATTTCTCAGAACCACATGATCTCTTTATAAAAATAGATTTTGCTAGGGCACAGAGAAATTATAAACAAATGTAAAAAATCGGAAATATCAAAGACATACTTCACAGACCATATAGGGACAGGGAATAGGGACTGAATGGGTAATTTCCTAACAAGTTCACAGACCATCACACAAGAAAAATGGTAATAGAAATAATACAAGCAAAGAAATAGACCTAACCCTAAATGAACAATGACATACCTTGTGACCTGGGGGTCTCAAACAAGGGGTTGCTTCTGAATTCACACAAAGCAGGTTGAATTCTGAAGAGCCCAACTTCCAAAAGAAAGTTTCTATTTCTCTCTGCCCTTTCTTCCCCCTCCCACATCTCTTTCTCTTCTCCCTACTCTTCCCCTTCCTCTCTCTGTTTCCCCCTCTGTCAGTCTCTCTGTCTGCCTTTGTCTCTCCCTTTCTCTGTCTATCTGTCTCTCCTTTCCTCCCTCTCCCTCTTTCATCCCCACTGTTTTTCCCTCTGACTCTGTTTCTTAGATTATCTGTTTCTGTCTTTGTATTCTTCTGTTTCTCTGTATGTCTCTACCTGCCTCTTCCTGCCTCTTTTTCTCTCTCCCTCCCTCTCTATTTTTCCTTTATTTTCTTCAGTCCCTGTCTATTTCTCTCTTGCTTGGTCTGTCTGTTTCTGTCCTTTTCTTCCTCTGTCTCTCTTCTTCCTTTCTCCATTCTCTTCCTCCCTCCCTCCTTCTCTTCCTGCCTTCCTTCCTTCCTTCTTTCCTCCCTCTCTCCCTCCCTCCTTCCTTCTCTCCCTTCTTTCCTTCCTTCCTTCCTTCCTTCCTTCTTCCTTTCCTTTTGCTTTCTTCCTCTGATTAACTTGCTACAAAAACCTCCCCTCTCTCTGATCTACTGATGTCTACATCATGAACTCAGAAGCATTTAACCCAGAATGGTATTGCCAAAACTAGATAGATCAATTTCTTCAGCTAGATAGTACAGTGGCTAGTGCTAGGCCTGGAGGCAGGAAAACCTGAGTTCAAATTCAGCCTCAAATATTAACTGGCTACATGGCTCTTTGGACAATTTAAGTTCTGCTAGCTCCAATTTCCTCATCTGTAAAATAGGAATAATAACAGCACACATCTTCCAAGGTTGCTGTGGAGATATCTGGAAAGCACTTAGCATAGTGTCTAAAACATAATAGGACTTTAATCAATGTCTGTTTCTATCCTTCTTTCTCAGAATTTCAAGCTGCTGACCTGTGGTCAGAGAAGGAAATGGGGGAAAAAAATGGACAGATACTCAGGGTCTATTCTTAGACCATAGAAATATATATGTTCTGCAAGGCATAATTGCTGCCGGGGAACAGGAGTAATTTTGTGTATGTGTATTAGGGAGGGCGTGTTGGAAGAGGGAAGAAATTCCACTTTTACACTGGGAGAAAATGCATATGAAAAGGGGACAATATCCACTGGAGAAAGCTTGGGGGAAACTGGTTCCACTATTCTTACACTCCATTCTCCTGACTCTCAGTTGACAAATCTTTGGCATAGGCTAGTCACTGGGACAATCAGGAGTTCCTTTTGTCATCCCAGAAAGATTCATGCCCCTCAGCAGGGGGACAAAGTCCAGAAGCAGCTCCATGGAATTTCTCCTAGGCTAACAAGGCAGGGATTCCCCTAATCATTTCTGCATCTGAATACTGAGTGAATCAAAAAACAAATCAGAAAAAACAACTAATAGCTATGTAAAAAAGGAAAATAATAATAATGAGACAACATCCCAATGTTTTTGAGGTGAAACTAAAGCAGTTCTCAGTAAGAAAAGTTTATTTCTTAAAAAAAAATACATTAACAAAACTGAAAAGAAAGAGATGAATAAACTTAAATTTATGATGATTCTAAGTTTTAAACTCTAAGGATTAATTTAACTAATAAAAAGAGTGTTGTGAGAATAAAAGGAAATATTTCTAACATACTTTGTGCTCTTTAAATCATTATATAAATTCTGGCTATTACTATTATAGATAAGATCAAGTACCATTCCCTACTAGATTAGTACTCAAAAGGTATGAGCAAACATATCCCATAAAATTTGCAAATGATTTGCAATCCTATAGAAGACTGCTCCAAAACACTAGCTAGGATAAGGTTTACCTCACACCCAGAAAATTGGCAAAGATGATAAAAAGAGAAATATTAAGTATTGAAAGGGCCGTGGGAAGACAGAACCATTGATACATTGTTGGTGAAATGGTATCTAATCATTTTGGAAAGCAATTTAGAATTATGCTAGGAACAAAGAGTGACGAAAACGTCTATACCCCATGATCACCTAATACCCACCCAAAAACAGAAATTAAGTAAAACAAAGAAATAAAAATCTCACATCCATCACAAGAGTGCTAGCAGTATTTTTGTCACTGTTGTAGCAAAGAACAGGAAAAAATAATTACGTTTCTAATGGGGGATGACCAAATGAATCCTGGAACATCTCACTAGAACATCACAGAGGCTTCTTGATGTGACGCATAATCACTCTAAAGAGTTTATTCTAAACATCCACATGGAAAAAAAAACAGGTGGATATAAGGATGCCTCTTGGTCAGGTTATGAGTTCTATAGTTTGTTATGGTAGTAAAGATTGTCTATTATATACACAATGGAATACCCCACTTTAAGAAATAGTAAAAATTTAAGAAATAGAAAAAATAGTAAAATAAAAATTCAAAGAAATATAAAAAGACTTACATGAATTGGCAAAGGGTGAAATAATCAAAACTAAGAAAGCAATATGCAGAGGGAGTGTAACAGTGGAAATGGAAATTTTAAAATGAACAAGCTTGGCCCCAGAGAAGAGATGAGAAAGTGTGTGCCTTCCCCCCTCCTTTCTTGCAATGTGGGGCACTATGGGTGTGGAATATTTTTTATCCTTTCAGACAATGCCAAAAGGTTGGTTAGTTTTGCTGAATTGCTTCTGTCTTTTTCTTTTCTTTTTCTTTTTCTTTTTGTGAAGGGAAGGGAAAATAGATTGATATATTCATAAATGAATGGTACATAAAAAGAAAAGATCATCAAAAGGAAAATAAACATTTTTTTAAAAATCTAATAATGATATGGTGAACGATTATGAACAGTATCATATCATGAAACAGAAAAGATCAATGGAGAGAAAAAGAAAATTGTAGAAAGCTTTGTTGGGAACCCAACTAGGCTAGATCATCCCAAGGGCATTTCAAGTTGAACCTTGAAGGAGGACAATGAAGAGATGAAAAATGGAACAGATCTTTCAAGACTTCTATAACAAACTTTTTTCTCCATCAATGACAGTGGGAACACTTGGACATTTGGATGCCAACATCACAGTCCCTTATGTGCAGCCCGAGGAAGTAGAAACAACATTAAAGCAAATTAAGATGGGAAGAGCAGCTGAATGAAACCAAGAACACACAGAGGAAGTCCATGCTGGAGGCAACATGATGTTGAAGGCACTGAGGGATTGATTGTCAATATCTCTGAAAGAGGAGAGGAAACTGAATGCTTTGAAAAAGCCAGGACCTTTTTATTACCAAAAGGGGAAAAGAAGAAAAATAATTTCCAAGCCATACTTTCCCATCTGCATCAGAGTTTTATGAGAATAACCTACATGAGCATGAAGGCCATCCTTCATGAAGGTATGAGAAGGGAGCAGAGAAGGTTTCATACACAACTACAACTGGAGCTTTCTGACTCCAGTACCGGTCCACTGATGCTCTGATACCCCTTCATTCTCTCCTCTGGTCTTCCAGGGGATAGAGTTTTTTACTATTAGGATTGGCCATGGAATTTTAAGGCCAAATTATAGAGACACAATGATGATTAGAGCTATGGTTTGGGCATTCAATTTATGACTTATGGGGTAGGAAAAAGTTCTAAGTCATTTTCAGGTGTCCTATTTCAGTGTTAAAGTGATAAGGATAGCTCAAAGAATACTAAAATCCTAGATAATGATGTAAATATTCTTAGAATCCTAAAGCCACAATCCTGCTATTCTTAGGCCCAAAGGGCTATAAAACTATGATCCTTTGATCCACAGGGGAGTATCTGAATAAGTTATGGTATATGAATGTAACGAAATATTATTGTTCTATAAGAAATGATGAGCAGCTAAGTCACTGCAATGCAAATTCCAATTTCAATTTGCAAATCAATACAATGCAATGCAATACAATGCAAATCAAGACAACTGTGAAATACCAGTAGACACTTCTCAGATTGGCTAAGATGACAGGAAAAGATAATGACAAATGGTGTTGGAGGGGATATGGGAAAACTGGGACACTAATACATTGTTGGTGGAATTGTGAACTGATCAAACCATTCTGGAGAGGAATTTGGAACTATGATCAAAGGGCTATCAAACTGTATAGACCCTTTTCCAGCAGTGTCTCTACTGGGTCTATATCCCAAAGAGAAAACTTAAAGGAGGAAAAGGGACCCACATGTGCAAAAATGTTTGTGGCAGCCCTTTTTGTAGAAACAAGAAACTAGAAACTGAAACTGAGTGGCTGCCCATCATTTGGAGAATGGATGAATAAGTTATAGCATATGAATGTTATGGAATATTATTGTTCTATAAGAAATGATCCTCAGGATGATTTCAGAGAGGCCTGGGGAAACTGATAGGAACTGATGCTGACGGAAGTGAACAGAATCAAGAAAACATTGTACACAGTAACAGCAAGATTATATGATGCTCAATTGTGATGGACTAGGCTCTTTTTAACAATGCAATGATTTAGTGACTTGGGATGGAAAATGCCATCCACATCCAGAGGGAGAACAATGGAGACTGAATATGGATCGAAGCATAGAATTGTCACCTTTTTTACTTCCTTGTTTTTTCTTCCTCATGTTTTTTTTTCCCTTTTAGTCTAATTTGTCTTGATATAATAAATATGGAAATGTTTAAAAGGATTACACACTTTTAACCTATATCAGATTGCTTTTTGTCTTGGGGAAGGGGGAGGTAGGGAAGGAAGGGGAAAATCTGGAACTCATAGTCTTACAAAAATGAATATTGAAAATTATCTTTACATGAATTTGGAAAAGTAAAATATTGTTGAGAAAAAAATCCTGCTGTTCTGTTCATGCAGCTATGCCCATGGCAATTACTGAGGGCCTCAATGTTGCTCTTTCAGCTCAATGTAAATAACAGGTCTTGATTTGCCAATTCCTGGTGAAGAAAATGGGTTCATCTGTCAATTGAATGTGTCTCCCTTAGTGCCAACTGAGGCACAAAATAGTGAGATCCATGCCTACTAAAAAAATTGCCTGATTTTTCAATCATTTGTCATGGAGAGTTCAAATGGAGCAGTTTCCCATTAGATGGTGGGATCCTCCAAGTATTGCTTTTTGCTCATGACATTTTGCTGATTGCCTTAAAGCAGAGGTATCAAACTCTGTGCCAGAGTATTATGGTTACAATATTCCACAGTAAACCCCAACCAGATTCAGATGTCATTGGCAAGTGTTTAACAAAATAAAGAAAAATACAATACAGCATAGATGGTGTTAATTTAGAGTGTTCTAAGTCAAAGCGAACCCGGCGAATCTGTTTCTATTTGATTTTGACCTCACTGGTCTACAGGGGTCCAAAAAATTTTCAAATAGGGGGCCAGTTCAGTGTCCCTCAGACTGTTGGAGGGCCGGACTATAGTAAAAACAAAAACTTTGTTTTGTGGGCCTTTAAATAAAGAAACTTCATAGCCCTGGATGAGGGGGATAAACATCCTCAGCTGCCGCATCTGGCCTACGGCCGTAGTTTGAGGACCCCTGGTCTAGAATATCACCCAGCCTCCAAAGCAGAAGTTATAGTCATTCTTCAGAGTTTGGCCCAGTCAGTCTTGATGGAAAAAAACAAGTGGGTGAAAAACACGTCTCATCCAGATTATCATATGCCATTAGTACATTCATAGGAGTTTTCTATCAGTATGTATATCTTAGACAGGAAAGAAGGGTGGGGGGAAGGAAGGAAGGAAGAAAGGAAGGAAGGGAGGGAGGGAGGAAAAATAAGAATTTGTTAAGCATCTTTTGTATGCTTAGCATGCTAAGCACTTTCCCAATATTATCTTGTTGAGTCCCCACAACAACCCTGGGAGTCAGGGGCTATTGTTATGGTCATTTTACAGTGAGAAAACTGAAGCAGAAAAAAGTGAAGTAACTTCCCCATGTTCCCACACCTTGTAAGTAAGTGGAAGAGAACTTAAGTCAGATATTGAATAGAACAGAGTCTATAGAATTAAAGTTCAAGATAATGGAAAGGGAGATCATGATCATGAGCAGTGTATGACACATTATTAAAAAAAATTACTCAAGACCCTCCATCTCCTAACTCCAGCATTCGCACCGGCTGCCTCTTCATGACTGGAAGGCTCTCCCTCCTCATCTCCTTGCTGGTTTTCTTTAAGTTCAGCTAAATCCCACCTTCCACAGGAAGCCTTTCCCCCTCCATCCCCCTTAATTCTGGTGCCTTCTCCCTGGTGCTTATCTACAATTGAGCTTGTCTTAATCTTGTTTGTACACGGTTGTTTGCATGTTTTCTCCCTCATGAAACTGGTGTCTCCTTCAGAGCAGGGATTGTGTTTTAGCCTTCTGCACATCTTCAGAGTGGGCTATTATTGAATTGTTGTTTGTTTTTCTGTGTTTTTCAGTGCTGTCCAACCCTCCATAACCCCATTTGGGTTTTTTTGTTGTTGACAAAGCTACAGGAATGGTTTGTCATTTCCTTCTCAGACTCATTTTATAGACGAGAGCACCGAGGCAAATAGAGTTTGGTGACTTGCCTGGGGTCACACAGTAGTAAGTGTCCGAGGCCAGATTTGAACTTATAAAAAGGGGTTTTTCCATCTCTGGGGCAGGAACTCAATCCACTGCAGTGCCACGTAGCTGCCCTGTACCATCTGACTTCCAGGCCATTAAGTAGGCACTTCATAAATGATAGTTGACTGCTAGCCGACCGACTAGAGGGAAGTGATGGAAAGGGTATCATCTTAGAAATGTATGGATAGGAAAAAATATGAATCATAGGGAGCCCAAGCAAAATAGCCAGTACCTTTTTACTTCATGTATACTCACACAACATGAAGACATCTATAGGAAAGGCCCAGTGATGGGGTAGACCAGTGGGGAATGCCTTAGTGGAAGAAAATGCCAATCTCATGGGATGAGCAAGAACGGGAGAATTGTAACCATTATCATTGGAGGGAACGCTATCATTTCTAAGATCATAACTCCATCAAGGCCCCAAAGTATTTGCAATATCCCTCAACTTTTGTCTTGAAGAAAGCATTCATAATAGACCAGAATGAGGTCCCTATATAGCACACAAGCATCTTTTTTTTCTTACCTCTCAACTGCCTTTGCCAAGATTTCTCTTTCACCATCCTCTCTTGTAAATGAATGAATGAATACAAAAAATTAATTGTTTGCCATATGTCAAGCGGTAGGCTAAGTACTGAGGATACAGATTAAAAAAAAAGAAAGCTGTCTCTACTTGAAGAGAAATCACACTCTAATCGAAGAAGATAACACATATTGGAGAGTTCAAGTGCAGGTTTTTTCAGAGGTTATAAGGAATCATCATTGGCAAGACCCAGGAGTCCTGGTGCATTGAAGTGACAGACTTACAGGCTAGGGATTGCGTAGGAGATAATCTGGGTTCTATCTAGCAAGGATGGGGAGGGGGGAAGATGAGTGTTCAGCCAAAAGGGGGAAAAAAGAAAGGGAAATTGACAAGGAAGTTGGGGTAAAGGGTAGGGGAAATTGATTGACCAGGAGGTCGGGAGTGGGTTCCAGAGGGCCTGACATGGAGAAAAAGGTCTCCCTATTGGATGCTAGCTCTGACTGGGATCCTCCAGTCATCCCTGGATGAGAAAGAACTGTTTTTTTTCATTGAAGTCGCTGAGGATTAAAGTATATATTGATTTAATTTGGAGTTGTGTTCACGTGTGCCATAGGATTTCGCTACTTCTTATTCTCTGCAAAAGCTGCTAACTTGTAGGCTGCAATTATCTTTCCAGTGATCTTTTTGAAAATGCTGATCATGAACCCTGCCTGATGAGCTAGCCAAGTGTCTTGTGAAATCATATTTATCGACACCTTTTGACACACGTTAAAACCAACTCCACCCACTCATTTATTCGCCTCTCCAAGGAGAACTCTCAAGCCATCCTTCCTTTCAGCTGAAACTTCCTTCTGTCTTCTGGCTTCATTTATAGCCAGAATGTCAAGATTGATGAGATTCAGTTCCTCAAGTAGTGAGTCCATTTATTGGTCACTGGAGTACTCATAGTTGAGTTAATGTTTATAGAGTCTGGAAGTCAGGTTCTTTCCCTCTCTCGCTTTCAGCATCTGCCCTCTCCTTCCCACCTTGGTTCAATTCAATTTGATAACAGTTATTAGATACCTGATGTGTACAGAGCACTGTACTAGGCTTTGGGGGGTACGGGTGGATAAATAGAGTCAAATCCCACCCTCATGAAGCCAACAGTTTAGGGTAGTATTTTTCAAAAGAAGTACTGTGCATTTGGCTAGATGTGCTGTGAAACGTTGGATGTCATTTTATTGCAAATAAAAGAAATGTAAAAATAATTTTAATAAGCATTTGACTCAGCATACATGGTGTGAAAAGTATAGTATTCATAAAATATACAAAGTTCCCTATTTTATGTATACCCTAACCTTAAGATACATCAAAAATTAAACTCATAAAGAACTCAACAACAAAAAATGGTTACTTTCATTAAGGGACAGGTGTGCTGCCAAATGTCTCCCAAATCTGCTTTAGAGTTGCCAAATTAAAGTTTCAGTGTGCCATTATTTGGGGGAAATACTCCTTGGAAGAAAACCTTGGAGAACCACTGGATTATCTCCACAGGAAGATAAGGTTATATTATACTCAGAGCATCTCAAAGTCAAAGAAACCTCATTTGCCATCTGTACCTAATAAAAGCAAGAATTGAGAATAATGGATTTGAGGTACAGACAACAAACCTCAAAGTAGTCCCATCTTGGTGAATTCTTTTTTGTTTTCTCTTTCTCATTCAATTCACTTTATGGAGGACCCAAAGTTTCGTGGGACCTGAGGACAGAAATGTAGTGAATGAGACTCACGTGATTCTTTTGAGTGGTTTTGGCAGAGTTCTACCCTGGAATTGGTTCTGGAGGCACAAGATGTCCACAATAAATTAAATTGGAGTGAAAAAAGAATGCCTAATGCTGAATCAAGTAGTGGCCTGGAACAATGGACTCCTATTCAATCCCAGACACAAAAGCTCTAAAGACAGACTAAGGGACATCAGGTTCTAATGACCTTTTTGTCCATATTTCAAAAGAGACCAGCACATCGAGTCTTAGACCCTGGGAATTGGAAGATTTCTCATGTTATGGAGAAAAAGCTGATTTTCTGTATTCCAATGACTGGATTATAGAGGACCTTCTTTTCTTCTAAAGGAAATATAGGTTCGACTCTTGGCTGTAAACAGAAAGGGACACAATAGAACCTACTTTTCCTCTTATGAGTAAGAAACAGTATGGTATCTGAGGACTCTACCTTCAGTGAGAGCAGCCCGGTAAATAAAGACATGACATGACACTAAGGTTCAGGCAAAGCTGAGAAGAGCATTCATGTGGGGAATGGGACTGAGGAAAGGAGAATCATAATATCTACAGAAAACACTAGCAGCTTTTCTGTAGCCTTGCCCCCGTGCATGTGCCCTAGACACACTTATTCTCTTCCCTAAGCATGTCTCTCACACATGTAATCTTTATGTGTGTTCACTCTTTCCACTGATGGGATGGGAATTGTCAAGAGAATATTCCATAGGCTTAGAGGAGAAATGTCCTACAGCTATTTCTCTCCCTATGCTACTCTATGATATCCTTTACCTTGAAATAATGATGTCTTCTGGCCAAACAGTAAGAGGAAGCATGGCAGTGGGGCACCCAAGTTGTGGTTTTGAGTGGATTACATTTATCCACAGGGTGCCATGAAACTGGAAGAGTATTCTAAGAGATCTCTGTATAGCACGTGATAAGTCCATCAGAGAGACGAAATTCATTTCAAATCGCCCCTTAATGTAATGGAAGGAACACTGAATTTTGTAGGCAGCTTACTTCTGGATAACTGGGTGGCACCATGGTAAATAAAGTACTGGCCCTGGAAGCAGAAAGATTGGGGTTCAAATAAAGCCTCAGATACTTTCTAGTGACTCTAGGTAAGTCACTTACCCTGTTTGCCTTGATTTCCTCATTTTTAAAATGAGCTGGAAAAGGAAATAATCAATCATTCCAGTATCTCTACCAAGAAAACCTCAAATAGAGTCATGGAGAGCCAGATCGGACTAAAATGACTCAATTTTCTGAATTTCCACTCTACAGCTTCCTGGTTTTGTGAAAATAATCCCCTTACTTCCTCTCTCCAGTTTAGAGACAACTAGGTGTCTGAGTGGATAGAGCGTCAAGCTTGAAGTCAGCAAGGGTCTGAGTTCAAATCCGGCCTCAGACACTTACTAGCTTTGTGACTCTGAGCAAGTTACTTCACCTCTGGTTGCCTCGGTTCCCTCAATGCCAAACAGGGATTTTAATAGTACCTAGCCCCAAGCTTGTTCTGAGGAAAAGTATCAAATGCAAATCTATATAAAAGAAATGAGTGGAGAAAAACATAAGCCTAATCATAATAAAATGAATTTTAAAATTCATTTAAAATGACTTAGATGAATCAAATCAATAAAATGCGAGAGAGTGGTTAAATAGAGAAGAAATCAAAAATCCAACAAGCTACTTTTTATAAGAATCATTTACCAAATGAAGACTTGATGCTTATTTCTCCCCTTCTCTTTTTTTTTAAATATTATTATTTTTTTATTGTATAGCTTTTTATTTACAAGATATATGCATGGGTAATTTTTCAGCATTGACAGTTGCAAATCCTTTTGTTCCAACTTTTTCCCTCCTTCCCCCCACCCCTTCCCCCAGACGGCAGGTTGACCAATACACGTTTAAATATGTTAAGTATAAGTTAAATATAATATATGTATACATGTCCAAACAGTTAATTCCCTGTATAAAAAGAATCAGACTCTGAAATATTGTACAATTAGCCTGTGAAGGAAATCAAAAATACAGGCGGACAAAAAATAGAGGGATTGGGAATTCTATGTAGTGGTTCATAGTCATCTCCCAGAGTTCTTTCCCTGGGTGTAGCTGGTTCAGTTCATTACTGCTCTATTGGAACTGATTTGGTTCATCTCATTGCTGAAGTCTCCCCCTCTCTTAAGAAGCCTGTTGCTACCTGGGTACTGATCCCTTTTCTCTTACTGTTACACACACCCCTAGTAAGCATTGACTATGTGCCAGGAACTTAGTGGAAAGTTCTTTGCTCTCTGGTCTGCAGCTCATCAAGACACTTAGAGCAGCCCCTTTATAATGCTCTCATTCACTCACACTCTGCTCTTAAATTTTTAACCCAAAACATCCAACTCCCCCCCGCCAAAACAAACCATGTACATACAACTTACTCTTAATATTAAACTTCCTTCTTAACATTTTCTCCCTCACTTTGGTGAGTACAGACACATGGCCAGAACCTATGGCTGTTCTTAGCTGCATGCCCCCAAAATGGGTCTCAAAAGAGCTCTAGCTTAGTTTCAAGCCTTAGAATTTGAAGTCTAAGCCTAAGACTATTCCCTCACTATCTCCATACCCAGTGCCCAGATACAGACCTAGAACCCCCACTTGCAGATATACACATAAATACATATTTATCCCTGCCATCCCATTCCCTTTCATTTTTGTCCACGTCCTCATGGGCTTGCAACAATGGCTGCAACCAAAAAGTGGATGGCTCTCCTCCCTTTCTTCTGATGTTAGATTTGTACGAGTGGGCCTTGGGCCCACTGTCCACCCATCATCCCTTGTCCTGAGCCTATTCAAAGCCATCATTTCCAGTTCTGAAATCCACTGTTCTTTGAAGTCTTGTTGACACTTATTGTCATCTTTAAGGAGCGTATCCCACTATCCTCTAGTTATAAGACAACAGTCTTAAAAGGATGGGGCCCATCACTTGGGAATATGGTTGAACACGGCCCTATACACAAGTGCAATGAAAAATGACTTTGCCATAAGAAACAATGAAGGCTTTTATGAACTTAAGCAGAGTTAGCAGAAGCAGGGTTGTAGAATCCTAAATCTTAGGGTTGGAAAACTAGATCCTGAGACCCCTCTGCTCCATCCATCTGCCACTCTCACTACAGAAGAAGGGAAGGAGGGGACACTTGCATCTTGTTTCATGGGTTGCCAATGACCAAGAGGCTCCTAACCGTGGGACCAGTCTATAGGCTGGGGAATAGACTTCTGTTTCTTAGACCAGTCCTTGGGAAAGGGGTCTATAGTCAAACCTTCCGAGCACTTTCACAGGCTTTCATACCACTGGCTCCCTGGCATGACTTCTGAGAGGCTGGGCTTTCCCCCGTGGAAGAGACTTTGTGAAAGGCGTCAGGGCACAATGAAGGCCTAATTAGCTTACTAAAATCTAATTAGCTGACTAAATAAAAAATGAAATTACCCAAGCTGCCTACTGGCAGGCAAAAAGCATGGAGATGCTAGGAGAGAAGAATGCTTCTCACAGACTCCATGGAGAGAGGAATTTAAGTTTATTCAAAGCCTAGTTAAAGGCTTGCAATGGAATAGTAGGCATATTCATGGTCAGCGAGTGATAATATGACATCAAAAAATGCTCGGAAAGCCTTTCACCTCAAATCCTGACTGTCTTCCCCAGTACTTGTGTGACTTTGGGTGACGGCATTTACCCTATCTTGCCCCTCCAATTCACCCCCCCGGATTCTCCCTAACACATATTCACATGAGATTCATTCATTCCTACTCCTTCCTTTGACAAATGAGGAAATTCAGGAACAGAAAGGGAAATGACAAGCAAGGTCACACAGCCTACAAATAGGAAAGCCTGAACTTAAGACACAGAATCATGAATCATTAGAACAAGATGGGAATTTTAGAGTTCATACATTCATTGAGTCCTGGACCGAGAGCTAACAAGGTCCTCCCAACCCCTTCATTTTACAAAGGAAAAAACTGAGGCCTAGGGAGAGGAAGGGATTTGTTCAAAGAAAACGACCAAATATCACCATGTATGTCAAAATCAGTTCTCTTTTTGCTTTTGCCACTGAATGTTGTGTGACCTTAGGTAGATTATTTCCCCTCTAGGAAAAGTAAAGGGGCAGAATTAGATGCTGGCTAAGGCTCTTATGATCTCTGACACTCTAAGACTCTTCTGAGAATTTGTGAAAAATAATGAATGAAAGGAATTGAGAAAAGCATGGATAGACTTGTATGGGCAGATTCACAGTGACATGAGCAGAACCATGAGAGTACAACCTACATGGGACTCAAATATACGTCAGTCAAAAAGATTTAATAAGTGATTATATATATATATATATATGTGTGTGTGTGTGTGTGTGTGTGTGTGTGTGTGTATGTATTGTAAACATAGACACAAGTGTAAACATACTAAAATATGCTTGATCTATATGCTGCCAATATGTATGTGTGTCTATCTTTATCTCTAGTGATATAGAAATATAAGCATTCCAATGTAGGAAGAGAACATATAAAAGGAAACAGAAAAGGGGGTGACGGTGGGAAAAGCTGGCCTGCAAAGGCAGGAGGATGGGGTGGTAGAGAGAGTCTAGTATGAAACCTGGACAACAGTAATACATGGCTGGCCTGGGGAGATTCCTAAAATGGAGGTTAGAGAGGAGCTAGCCAATCAGAGTGAGAGGCCAAAAGGGTGGATGGTTTTTTCCAGGACTGGAGAGGGGCTGCAAGAGGAAGAGCATGGTAGAGGAGGTCCAGAGTGCATCCTGGAGAGGAATATGGGAATTCCCTTTAATAAAGCATAAGCCCCAAATCAACTTCCCAGGTACAGAACTGCAGGTGGAGGGTGTGACCTGATTAAACAAGAGTTTGTCTGAAAAAAATCTGGGAGGAAAGAGGGAAAACCATTTAAGAGCTTATGCCATATAAAGATTTATCTCTTCCCTCTCTAATAATGTGCTAAGCATTTCACAAATATTGTTCATTTGATCCTCAAAACAACAGTGGGAGTTTGTGCTATTATGATACCCATTTTAGAGATGAGGAAACTGAGGCAAACAGAGGTAAAGGGACTTGCCAAGGGTCAAACAACTAGACAAATCTGAGGCTGGATTTGAACTCAGATCTTCCTGATTCAAGAATTAGGATAGTTAGGAAGAGTGGTGTGTTTAGGGGGAAGGAAAAGGTAAAGAGTTCACTTTCAAATGTGTTGAGTTTAAGATGTCCATGGGATATCCAATTGGAGATGTCCACCAAACATCAGCGATGCAGGATTGGAATACAGGGGGAAAGTTAAGGCTGGATCCATGGATTCGGGCATCATCTGCATAGAGATGATAAACAGGAGCTATTGATATCAGTGAGAGAGCGGGGAGAAAAGGACCCGGGACAGAACCTACCCATATTATAGGAGACGAGGTGTAGGTCTTACAAAGGAAACAGAGAGATTTGTCAGGAAAATTCGTGGAGAAGGGAATGGCTGGGAGGATGGGATAGTCAACAGTGCCGAATGCTGCAGAAAAGGCAAGGGGACTAAAGATTTATAAAAGGCCGGTGAATAGTCATTGTAAATTCACAAAGGAGAAATTTTACTTGAATAATGATGACATCAGAAGCAAAGGGTTGAGACATGAATAAGATGAGAAAATGGAAATAATGAGTATAGACAGATTTCCTCCCTAGGCAATGATCTGACTAGGAAAGAAAGGACCCATTCGATAGCATAGGAAGCTAGGTGGCACAGGGCATGGATCGCTGGACCCAATTCAAATCCAGACTCAGACGCTTCCCAACTGTGGGACCCTAGGCAAGTCATTTCACCTTTTTTTTCACCTCTGTCTGCTTCAGTTTCCTCAACTGTAAAGCGCGGCTCATAACGGTATCTACCTTCCAAGATTGTTGTGAGGATCAGATGAGATAATGTCTTTGAAGTCTTCAGCACAGTGTCTGGCACATCATAAATACTGTATAAATGGCATCTAGTAGTAGTGGTACTAAGAGGAGGAGGAGGAGAAGCAGCAGCTTGGGAGTATGGTTGAATCCAGTGAAAATTGTTTTGTGTGTGCGCGTGTGTGTTTTGTGGATTGGGGAGATGTTGGTAGACAAGAGAGAAACCCAACAGTGATTGAGGAGAGATTGAAAATTAGACAAAGACAATACAGAAAATTGTCTTGCTTGATTATGCATGTGTGCTGTAAGGGTTTTGATTTTTTTCAACTGAAGGAAAGGAAATTAGACATTTTGCTCATTGGAAAATATAAAATTACATTTCACAAAAAGGAAAATTTGTCGAAGAGAAGGTGTGGACAAAGGGGCAAGCTGCTGACAGGGGGATCGGGAGGGCACGGAGTCAAAGGCATGAGTAAGGGAGTTAACTGTTTCAGGAGAAATGCCATCTCTATCACAGACTAGAGAAAAAGCAAGAGTTGGAGTGGGGAGCAGGAAAGCACAGATGCTAACTAGAATCTTCTTTGCAAAGAAGGGGGAAGAAGAGGAGAGAACAAATGGTCAGGCCATTGGGAGACCATGGTGGTGAGGGCTGGAGGTTGAGAAGAGAATGGGGTGATAGAGACCTCTGACCTCTGACCATGGCTCCGGCATCTCTTGGACCACGAGATTGTCCCTAGCATGTAATTCTTGGAGGGGAGCTATTTTTAAGGAAAGGTGGTCTGGACCCACCAAGAAAGCACTTGAGAAACCGAAATTATCCCCAAAATGTCCAGTTTAGAGCAAGACCCATGAGAAAAACTTCCAGGTAATGTCAATCTGGTAATAAACCCAAGTGGCCCCAAAGCCATGAACCCATGTCATATGAAAAGGGGGACCAAAAAGAACATTGTGTAGATTTTTGATATAGAGATCCTTTGACAAAGTAGTCACCTATCCTGAATCCAATATATTTCATTTGAGTTCAATATGTTTCATTTATTTACAAGGCTTCAAGTTTTTTTTAATTAAAAAATCATCTGATTTGAATGAAGAAAAACAATCAAAGGCCCTCAGGTAGATTTTACTCCTGCAAATTCTCTCTCCAAGCTTTTCTGTAGACTGGTGAAAATTTCCCCTTCCTGTCTTGCTCCTCTCTGCTTTATGAGTTCATAATCTGTTCATAATCTTCCACTTTCCTTCTCCATAATATTCTACAGATGAGTTTATATTCTTAGCCAGTGCTACCTTTGGCTGCCTTTTCCTCCATTTGGCAAGTATTTCCAATGTTTACTGCCCAAGATGGCTTTCAGACCTTTTTTTGTTTCCTCATTATGGCAATTAATTTACATCATTTAAGTTTCCACTTCAAATTACTGTAACCCAGTCAGTGTCTTTTGATCTGTCTGTATCCCATTTTAAGGAAGCAGCAATAACTTGCTTAAACAGGTCAAGCTGGAGTTATTCTAATTTGAGGCTATATATATATTCTCATTCTTATTCTTTTTTCCCATCTTTGAATTAATTTTGAGCTTTACGCTAGCAAGTGAGTGGTCTGACTCGACATAGGTGACTGAGTCAGGAGTAATCTTCCATTAGTGATGACTTGTTTCCTATCTGTTAAAGTACAATCAATTCCATTCCTCGTATTATTTAGTCAGTACTCATCTCATCCGGCTCCTACCCATTTTCCCTAAGTATTCATGATGTGTAGGTGTGACGCTTTCTTGCAATTTCTTTGGCTTAATGGCTGCTCTCATCACTTGCTCCTCAGCTAGACCTTCTAAGATATTTTTTAACAAACTGGTCCAGCAGGATCCTGGCATGAAAGGCCATCTGATCAGCATCAACTATGCTGATATAATTTAAAAGATCTTATTGAACTTGTCATCGAATTTCTCTGCTGATCCTTCGATCTCTGCGCCACACGCTGTGATTATTTTCATGGTGGTGTTTTGGTCAATGCTTCTCTTGTCCACTGCTGTACAAGGAGAACCAGTGTTGTTCAGTCGTTTTTCAGTTTTGTCTGATTCTTTCTGACTCCATCTGGGGTTTTCTTAGCAAAGATGCTGGAATGGTTTGCCATTTCCTTCTCCAGTTTATTTTACAGATGAGGAAACTGAGGCAAACAGGATTAACTTCTCTCTCTTTAAGACTCAGTTCAGTAGGAGTTCAGAATGCTCTGCCACAGGTTAGGCACATATAGTCCACCCTAATACAGCGAGTGGAGATGTGTCTAAATTTATGCATCTTATGTTCCTTTTGAGCTACATATTTATACATATAAACACACATGACTTTCTACATATAGTACTTCATTTAAAGAAAGAAGAAAGGAGAGAAGAAAGGAAGGAAGGAAGGAAGGAAGGAAGGAAGGAAGGAAGGAAGGAAGGAAGGAAGGAAGGAAGAAAAAAAGGAAGAAAGAAAGAAAGAAAGAAAGAAAGAAAGAAAGAGAAAGAAAGAAAGAAAGAAAGAAAGAAAGAAAGAAAGAAAGAAAGAAAGAAAGAAAGAAAGAAAGAAAGAAAGAAAGAAAGAAAGAAAGAAAGAAAGAAAGAAGGGAGGGAGGGAAGGAGGGGGAAAAATGGCATAATGGCATAGTGGATAGAGCACTAGACTTGAAGACCTGGCATCAAATCCCACTTCAGACACTTGCAAGCTGTCTGATCTTGGTCAAGTCACTCAAGATCTGTCTGCCTCAGTTTCCTCATTCATAAAATGAGAATATAATAGCACCTACTTCACAGGGTTGTTTTGAGGATCAAATGATATACTATGGCCTCCAGATCACCTTCTGCTAGTAAAAGCTTTGGACTCATTCTCCCAAGTTCCAATGCAGGTGGGTCTCCAGAATGCTAGAACTCCATTTAGAATGAGCTAGGGTCTTAGCAGGGACCAGATCACAGCTCTTCCTATCTAATCCTAGGCATCTGTGGAACAAATTACTACTGTCCTCACAATCCTGAAATCAGTCTGGGTGGGTAATTGTGTTCGGATGGCTTGGAGCCAGTTTGCCCAATCTTTCATGGAGTGCCAAGCCAGATTGTAGCACATGGCACGGGCAGATAAGATGCCCAGCAGGGGACTCCTTCAGTAAGAAGCTTGGCAGGGAACTGGGAAGTCCTTTACATGTACTTGTGTGAACTCAGGTGATCCCATTGCTGAATGGCCAGTGTTGAAGCTTCCACAAGCACTTCTTTCCCCTGAACCCTTGGGGCCCGAGCCAGCCACCGAGTATCTCAGAGTGGCATTCCGATTCCCCAGGGACAAGCTCCAGGCAGGAAGAAGGTCATCCATCCATGCCCGGGGAGCAGCTGGAATCTCAGCTTCTTGAGGGTGGAGATTCACATTTTGGGCTTTTGATCGCCAGTCCCATGTAGCATAGTGTGCCAGGTTTGGCCATATAACTAACCTCCTACTCCTCACTCAGCAAACACCAGTGTCTCTCTATCACCTTCAGGACCAGAACCAGAATCTTCCGTTTGGTATCGAAAGGCCTTCATAACCCGCCCCGTGTCACCAACTTCTCAGTCTTCTTCCACTTTATACTCCACCACATGTTTTTGCCAAAAAAATCCCAAGTGGGTCGCAAAGAGTTGGACATGATTGAAACAAGTGAACAACTTAAGATTTTCTCCAATCCAGTAAACACTACACTGACCCCCTTGGCGTTGCTAGAACAAGACACTCCATTCTCAACTTGGACGTTTTCCCTGGCTTCCCTGATGCTTGGAAAGCTCTCACTCCTCATCTCCACTCCTGGCTTCCCCCGCCTCCTTTGAGTCCCAGCTAAATCTCAACCTCTACAGAGAGAAGTCTTTTCTGATCCCTCTTTATGCCTTCCTCTGTTCATTATTTCCAAACTAGCCTGTTGTTTATACACAAATGTTTGTACATTAACTCCATCACTGGCCTAAGGGAATTTGAGGACAGGGAAACTTTAGCCTTATACCCAAGTTCATCACAGTACCTGGCTCACTGTAGGCACTTAATAAATGCATCTTAGATTGCGTTCGCTTGAACTGGATACAAGGCTGAATTTTTAATATTATAATCATTATAATGATATATAGGTAAATCTATATAAATATAATATATATTATATATAAGTGTATATTATAATTATAATAATATAATAACGGAGCCAAGGTTGTAGACTACGTCCCACTACATACGCCTGGCTCACTCTGTCCCAAGGTCATGCATCAGTACCCTCGCTCATCAGCCATTTTGCGAATACAGACTATTGCTAACAAAAGCAAAGGAACATAAAAATAATTATAGAGCAGAGCAATATATTCCCCTTGGTGTCAAAGCACCTTACTGTTCCATTATCATCTCTTTGCAGATGACTCCCAATTTGAGATACCCAGCCCCAAACTCCAGCTGGGCAAAGTCAAGTGCCCCTTGGATGGTTCTACCTGTGGATTCCACAAACTTCTCAGACAAAATCTGTCCAAAATAAAATGTCTTTTCCCCATCCTCCATCTTCTCTCTGCTTCCCTATTTTTCACACTCAACCAAGTTTACCTCAGAGTAATCTCCAACTGCATTTTTGTGTCTCCAGTGTTTTACACATAATAAGGCCTTAATAAAGGATTACATGATCAACACATTGATTTTTCCCTCATGACTATCATTTGTACAAGGAAGGGCTTCTATAAGTGGGAAGCGGGGGAGTAAATAGAGATGCATCAGTACAACATAGAAGAAATAAAAAGGTCAGAAGGAGCCACAAGCAGGGAAATTTTTGGATGAAAGCTTTTTATTTTCAAAATGTATGCATAGAAAATTTTCATCATTCACCCTTGCCATAGCTTCTATTTCAAAAATTCTCCCTCCCTTCCCCCATCCCCTCCCCTAAATGGCAAGTAATTCAATATATATTAAACATATGCAATTCTTCTATAGCTATTTCCACAATTATCATGTTGCACAAGAAAAATCATATTAAAAAGGGGGAAAATGAGAAAGAAAACAAAATGTAAGCAAATCATAAAAAAGTGAAAATCCTATGTTGTGATCCACGTTCAGTCCCCAAAGTCTCTGTCTGGGTGCAGATGACTCTCTCCATCACTAGACCATGGGAACTGGCCTGAATCATCTCACTGTTGGAAAGAGCCACATCCATCAGAATTGATCATCTCATCATCTTGCTATTGCTGTGTACAATATGCTCCTGGTTCTATTCCCTTCACATCACACCAGTTCATGTAAGTCTCTCCAAGCCTATCGAAAATCATCCTGCTGATCATTTCTTCTAGAACAATAATATTCCATAACATTCACATACCATAACTTATTCAGCCATTCTCCTACTCAGTGGTCCTCAAAGTGTAGTCCAAAGAATTATTGGGGTCTCTGAAACCCTTTCAGAATGTCTACAAATTCAAAATTATTTGTTATTTCTAATATAGTAAATAGTTATAAATATAAGCCATGTGAACAAAAACTCTTTGAACAGATCCTCGATAGTTTTTTAACAACATGAAGATACTGAGAACAAAAGTTTGAGAACCACTGCTCCAACTGATGGGCATCCACTCAGTATCCAGTTTCCTGCCACTACAAAAAGGGCTGCCACAAACATCTTTGCACACATAGATCCTTTTCCCTTTTTATGATCTCTTTGAGATACAAGTCCAGTAGAAACACTGCTGGATCAAAGAGTATGCACAGTCTGATAACCCTTTGGGCATAGTTCCAAATTGCTCTCCAGAATGGTTGGATCAGTGCACAACTCCATCAACAATGTTCCAGTTTTTCCACACCCCCTCCAACATTCATCATTATCTTTTCCTTTCATTTTAGCCAATTGAGAGGTACATGTAGCAGTACCTCAGAGTTGTCTTAATTTGCATTTCTCTGATCAATAGTGATTTCGAGCATTTTTTCATATGAACATAAATGGTTTTAATTTCTTCATCTTAAAATTGTCTGTTCATATCCTTTGATCTTTTATCAACTGGATAATGGCTTGAATTCTTATGAATTTGAGTCAATTCTCTATACAGTTTATAGATGAGGCCTTTATTGGAACCCTCAGTTGTAAAATTTTTCCCTGTTTTCAGATTCTCTTCTAATCTTGTCTGCATTGGTTTTGTTTGTACAAAAACTTTTTAGTGTAATATAATCAAAATTTTCCATTTTGCATTCCATTATGTACTCTAGGTCTTCTTTGACCACAAATTTCTTCTTTCTCCACAGATCTGAGAGGTAAACTATTCTTTGTTTTTCTAATTTGCTTATAGTATCACTCTTTATGTTTAAATTCTGAACCCATTTTGACCTTATCTTGGTATAGGGTATTAGCTGTGGGTCAATGCCTAGTTTATGCCATAATCATTTCCAAATTTCCCAACAATTTTTGTCAAATAGTGAGTTCTTATCCAAGAAGCTGGAGTCTTGGGGTCTGTCAAAAACTGCATTACTATAGTCATTGACTATTTTGTCATATGAACCTACTCTATTCCACTGATTGACTACTCTATTTCTCAGCCAGTACCAAATGATTTTGATGACTGCTGTTTTATAATATAATTTTAGGTCTGGTAATCTAGGCCATCTTCATTTGCATTTTTTTCATTAATTCCTTTGAAATTCTTGACCTTTTGTTCTTCCAGATGAACTTTGTTATTGTTTTTTTTCTAGTTCTGTAAAATAATTTCTTGGGAGTTTGATTGGAATGGCACTGAATAAGTAGATTGATTGAGGTAGTATTGTCATTTTTATCATATTCTCTCGGCCTACCCAAGAGCACTTGATATTTTTCCAATTGATTAGATTTTTTTTCTTCATTTGAGTGGAAAGTGTTTTTTTTAATTGTGGAAATATTTGATATTATCTACAATTATTTTAAATGGAATTTCTCTTTGTATCTCTTACTGCTGGCCTTTGTGGGTAACATATAAAAGTACTCATGATATATATGGGTTTATTTGGTATCTGCAACTTAGCTAAAGTTGTGAATCATTTCTAGTATTTTTTTAGTTGCTTCTCTAGGTTTCTCAAAGTATGCCATCATATTATCTGCAAAGAGTGATAATTTGGTTTCCACATTACCTACTCTAAATCCATCAATTTCTTTTTTTTTTCTCTTATTGCCGAAGCTAGCATTTTTAATACAATATTGAATAGTAATGGTGATAGTGGGCAATCTTGTTTTCCCACTGATCTTATTGGGAATGGATCCAATTTATCCCCATTACATCTGATGCTTGCTGAGGACTTTCAATAGATGCTAGTAAACATTTTAAAGAAAACCCCATTTATTCCTACAGTCTTTAATGTTTTTAATAGGAATGGGTGTTGGATTTTGTCAAATGCTTTTTCTGCATCTATTGAGATAATCATATGATTTTTGTTCATTTTCTCATTGATATAGTCAATTATGCTGATAGTTTTCTTAATATTGAATCAGCCCAAGCAGGGAAATTTTGCTACTTCCATGTTAAATTTCATGTATATTTTTAAAATTCAACCTAAGTAAATCATTTAATATATAATTCTCATTCTTGTTCTTTGTATACTGAAATGGTCATGTATATCAGTGCTTTTGCTTATAACAAGGAAAATTTCAAAAGATTTATTGAATTACATTTAACTCAAAACACACATCTTCCTAGATGTCTGAAGCATCCTTTTTGCCATAAGAAGGCTATCTCAGACTCCCCTCCCTCCCCTGCCTACCTCCAGCTGCCTACAGAACATATCCACCTGGATATTCCAGCAGCACTTGAATTCGATCTGTCTCAATCAAGCATATCCTCTTTCCCCTTAAACCTACTTTCCCCTTTGCTGTCCTTGTTTCTGTCAATGGCCCCACAATTCCCTTTGTCTTTAGGGTATGAAATCTTGAATTCACCTTTGACCCTTCCCTATTCCTCATTTCTCATATCTAAGCAGTTCCCAGGGCCCACCTCATCCCCTTCCCAAACAACACTCACATTCATCACCTCATCTCTATTGCTTTTGTCCCCAGCCTAATAATGCCCTTCATTATCCCTTGGCTAATTGGGAAAGTTTCCTAAAATATATTTTTCCTCTTCCATTTTTCCCTCCTCAAATCCATCCTTCACAAGCTACCAAAATCATCATCCTTTTACACAGTTTGCTCACAACAAGGATTGACAGCAGCGAGGGGATGTGGAAAACTTGGGACACTAATACACTGTTGGTGGACTTATGAACTGATCCAACCATTTTAGAGAGCAGTGAGAAATTATTCCCAAAGAGTTCTAAAACTGATCCATCATTACCATTATTACAAATAATTCCCAGGGCGATCAGGGAAAACAGGGGGAACAAAGCCTACATATCCTAAAATATTTATAACAGCTCTCTTTGTGGTGACAAAGGATTGGAAACTGAGGAGAACCTCATCAATTGGGAAATGGCTGAACAAGTTGTGATTTATGATTATGATGGAATACTACTGTGCTCTGAGAAATATGAGGGGGTGGTTTTTAAAAAACATGGAAAGAACTACGTGAAATAATGCAGAGTGAGATGAGCAGAACCAAGAGGATGTTATATGCAGGAACAGCAATATTGTTCAAAGAGCAACTGTGAATGACTAAGCTGCCCTAAGTAATATAATTATTCAAATAAGTCACAAAGCACTTATGAAGGAAAATGCTCTCCACCTCCAGAAAAAGAACTGACATATGGAAGAATGCATAGTATGTACCACATATATAAATATAGCAAAGGCCGGACTTTCTAATGCAGGCTCGGGGGGGGGGGGGGGAGGGGGAATAAATGCGAATTTCCAACGTAAGCAGAAGAAATTTTTAAGGAAAAAAAGGAATCAACAGTTGCCCTTGGAGATAAGGATGGAGAGTTCTTTTTGCATGGCACTTAAGGAGCTCCACAAGTCGGTTCCCTCTCCCTTTCCAGTCTTCATTCAGAAGCCCTCTGCTCTCCAATACACATGGCCAGTACTCACATATCCCTTCTGACTTTGCTCAAGCTGATACACTTCTTATCATGCAATTCAGTCATGTCTGATTCTGTGTGACCTCATTTGGTTTTCTTGGAAAAGATACTGGAGAGATTTGCCACTTCCTTCTCCAGCTCATTTTACAGATGAGGAAACTGAGGCAGACAGAGTCAAGGGACTTTCCCAGGGTTACACAGCGAGGAAGTGGCAAAAGTTAAATTAGAACTCAAGATTTCCTAACTCCAGACCTTGCGCTCAATTCACTAGGGCACCCGGCTATTCCAAATCTGTCTAACACATGAATAATAATATAGCACATTTCTGTTTTGTGGTTTTCTTAGAAAAGTTCCGGGAGAGATTTGCCATTTCCTTCTCCAGGTCATTTTACAGATGAGGAAATCGAGGCAAACAGAGTCAAGGGACTTTCACAGGATTACACAGCATGGAAGTATCAAAAATTAAATTAGAAATGAAGTCTTCCCAACTCCAGGCCTTGCGCTCTATCCACTGGGGCACCCGGCTATTCCCAATCTGTCTAACACACGAATAGTAATAGATCACATTTCTGTAGCACTTTAAAGTTTCCAAACACAACCACCCTAGGAGAAGGTTAGTACAAGTAGTATCATGTCCACTTTACAAATGATGAAAGAGCCTCTCAATTATTCAGAAAGATTCAACTGGTAAAAGCTGGCAGCAAGCAGATACTATTTTATCTACTGGAATAAAGGCATGCCCTCTGCCACTCGGAATATTCTCCCCCAAAGGGACTCCTGCCTCTAGGTCCAGCACACTTTCCCATCATTCCATTTTCTTTCTGCTTATTTTACCCCCGTCCCAGACTGCCAGATCCATAGGAATAGATCCCGAGTCTTCTCCAAACTATCTCCCCCACCCCGGTGCCCAGCGCGAATTAATATATTAATATAATATTAATAATACATTATATAATAATAATAATATTAATATAATATATATTATATTTATATAGATTTACCTATATACCATTATATAATTTAATATTTTAATAAATTTGTGTTAAATTGCATTTTTTAAAGCAGGACATTAGCTAAAATTATATCCCGTCCTGTGACAGAGAGGGTCTAAGTGGACAAATCCAAAATAATATTCTGTAAAAAGCCCATTATAAAAGTGTCTGGCTGTGTTGCTGGCTGCTGTTATATTATGAGTCAAATCATGTCCCTTGTGTACAGAGTGACCTGCAACACATTTCTGTCACCATAATATGTCAGTTCCAAGACTCTCTCACTGTTCTTTTATCTAAAGAGTTGCCTGTCTCAGAGATTTCAGCACAATAACTCTGTCCCCCCAAAACAGAGAAGCAAGAAGGCTGGCTCTGGCCTTGATTTCCCACCGGTCTGAGGCATCCCATCTGCTAACTAGGTTGTTTTTGTTTGTTTTTTTTTTAATAAGGAAGTCTTCTAGTTTGAGTTCACAGAAGACTAGATTCCAAGCTGATCAGGACCCTCGAGATCATCAAGTCCAGTTTCCTCATTGTACAGGAGAGGAGCAGAGGCACAGAAAAATGAAATGACTTGTCCAAGGTCTCCTAGTCAGACAATGCCAGATCTGGGGCTCAAGCCTAAGTCCCATGATTCCAAATTCAGCATTCTATCCACAAATCACAATTTACCTTTGCCTGCCCAACTGGAGCTTCCCAATCCTTCAGAAAATCCCTGAGATGGTAATTGGGATGGTATAGGTATCACCATTTTACAGGGGAGGCTCAAAGAGGGGAATGACTTTGATTCTTCAGCTGGTAGAGTAGAAACAATCACAGGATTTAGAACTTCATGGGGGAAACTGAGGATCAGAAAAAAGAATTGCATTTCCCAAGCTCACCCTCGGATTACATGATAATGTCAGGATTTGAATCCGGGTCCTCTGCCTCCAATTCCCTTGTCCTTTCCACCTCATAGTGCTGCTGCAACCTCCTTCTGCCATCCCCTCATTTTATAAATAAGAAAACTCAAGTCCAGAGAGGCTTTGAAAGGTAGTACAAAGAGTCAAGAACTGGGTTCAAAGCCTAGTTTTGCTACTGCATGAATGTGTTACCCTCAGCAAGTCACTTCCCCGTCTCAGTTTCCCAAGTGTTTATTCAAGTTTTCTCAAGTGTTTTGCTCTTTCCAAATCCTCAAGTGCTTAAGAAATGGAAGCTATTACTGACACGCAATGATTTATCTAAAAGCCAACACAGGTAGACAGTGGTCCTAGGGCAGTGATGGGCTTGGAAGTATTTAACAACCAGCTCTCCAAGAAAAAATGTATCCACTATACACTTTTAAGTTTGAATTGCATTATTAATCATTTTTCAGCTCTCAAGTCTACACAATCAACAAAACAACCAACCGAGTCCTAATTTGTAGCATTTGTGGATTTGTAAGGTATAAATACCGACTACTTCCCAATCAGTTCTCCCTAGAGGGTGCAAGTTGGCTCCGATGCACCCTTGTCCCACAGGCCACTGAGTCTGATCTCTGTGTAGAGAGATCTATAGAGAGAAGGAAAGTGAATCATTCATTCATTTCATAAGCATTTATTAAGCATCTACAGTATGCTATGAACTGGAGAAATCAGCTCAGGTCAGCTAAGTCTCAGTTCTTGATCTCAGATAGTTTCCACCTGGAGAGACGTAAGAGAAATTCACCCAGTCCATTCTTCAGCATCCAGCAAATTTTAGCCATTGTATGTTATCAGTTTAACCATTCAGCAAATGGGCAAACAAGTTGTAATCTAGTGAACGTGAGTGGATGTGATTTTACTGCCCAAAACGACTCGTGAGAAGAACTCAAAGAAGCATGGGAAGTTTTATATGAACTGATACCGAGGGAAGGCAGCAGAACCAAGAGCCCAATATATGCAATGCCAACAAGACAACTCAAAAGAATAACAACTGAAAGCAGAGCAGCAAGAACCCATGTCTTGTACCATGTAATTCTAAGGACCAATGGGGACCCCAAGAACAGAAGAGAAATGAATCTGGACCGCTGTCTCCCTCCTGGGCAAAGAATGATGGTCATGGCACCTTGACTATATTAGACTCAACCAATGTGAGATGGAGTAATGATTTTGCTGAATTGCTTTCTGACTCTTTGCTATAAGGGGTGGCCAGGCTAGGTGAGGGGAAGGAGGAAGCAAATGATTTCAGAAATGAAGGTGATGATGGGCAGACTATGATAGATGTCAATTTTAAAAAGTCCAAAGAAAAAAAGATCATTCTGTGGGTGGGGAAAAACATTAAAGCGTTCTTTTCCGAGACCCAAGGTGATTGATTATAAACCACAAATTAAATATGGGAGACACTTGCTACTTCTTAATTAAAAGGGGAGGGGGGAAAGAGATACAGAGCCCAATCCCCAGGCAAATATCATACTGGGCCAGGGGCAGCTTGGCATGCTGGGAAAAATATGGTGTCCCAGAACCCAAGTTCAAATCCCACCTTCTTATGTATACCTCTGTGACTTGCCCCATCAGCTCTAGATCTAGGAACCTCTGTGTGACCTTGGACAAGTCCCAAAATCTCCCTGGCTTCAGTTTTCCCCTTAGTAAAATGAGGAGATTGGACCCTGCAGATCTGCTCACTGGAGGCAGCCAGAGGTGACCATCCACTCTGGCTCCCTTCAGTTATAGTTAGGAGACCTGGGGTTCCATCACACTTGAGGACTTGGGACCTTCTTCCCCCCGCCAGGACACCTAATCTGTGAGCCTCAGTTTCTTCATCTGTGAAAAGGAAGTTCTACCCACTGTGGTGTGTATGTCCCCAGGGTTGCTGAGATAACGCATGTATCACGCCCAAGAAATCTGAGCTGTTTGGTTGAAAGGTGGCCCTGGCTGTGATCACCATATATTGGGTAGAGAACGAGCTGATTATCAGCTGGGAAGCCTTTCTGGAGGGGCTTGATGGGATTTCCCTGCTATATATAGTCACAGGCCTGACCCTTGACTTCCCCTGTCAGCAAGGAGGCCTGAGGCCTTTGTCTCGACTCGGTGCCTGCCTGCTTCCAGTCTGGCACACACTTGTTCCAAACTCTGGTTCTCCCATTAGGCAGCCCCTATTCCCAAGGCTTCTATCTTCCCATAAGGAAGTGCTCCTCTGGGCTCATCCACCCACAAATCATCTTCTCTAAGGTGCTGCAAGGAAGGAGCCTTCCATGCCCAGTAAAGGCCCCAGTGAAAATGGAGGGCACAGCATGTAATGGGGATGACTTAAGTCAACAAGCATTTATAAAAAAGCCTTCACGTGCTAAACACTGGAAAGGATTCAGTCCATCCCAGCCTTCCTCGCAGAGGAGGAAGATGATGGCTGTGGGATACAGAATATCTGGCTGGCCTCCGTGGAAGCCTGGCTGACTTCTTTTTTCATTCATCTTGCATCCTTTGTTATCAGGCTATCTGGGATATTTGACATCAGGAATAGCCGGCCGGGTGGGGGAGGGGGAGGACAAACATAGGAAATGAAGGTGTTGAGAAAACAAAAGATAGCAACTCGACTTCCAAAATGTAATAAAGTAATGGGAGGGGGGCTGTGCGAGGAGGAGACGGGAGTCACGTGATCTGCCCAGGATTACGTGGCTTCGCATCCCCAATGTTGGGTCCGGTTTCTGGCGTGTAGTTCCTCACAAAAGCTTAGGAAGTGTCAGAGTTCAGATGGAAACAAAAGGTCTCTTCACTCGGAGCTCATATTTACTCCACAGGTGCCGTGTTAAACAACATAACAAAAGTTGGAACAACACAGTGGGAGAAACGGCCCCTTTGGTCTGGGAAGAGGAAGGAGTCCAAGTTTTTGTGGGCTCTGACCTTGGGCGATCTCTGTGGGACTCAGTTTCCTCATCAAAAAAAAATGACTGGGGTGAACTTGAATCTCTAAGCCTGTGCCCCTTTCTGTCAGCTGGGCTCTTCACCAGGAAAAGGGGATGCACTTAGAGATCTACCCCAAATTGCCCAATGAATGACAGGGTCGGGGTTTGAGCCCCATGCTCTTGCCACTGGACAACACTGCCTCCCAATTTGTGAGCCGACATTGTAGAACTGACATTCAAAGTCTTTTCTCTACCTGGATCTCAATTTGGTAACGAGGACTCGATGCCCTCCCTTAAGCATCTGTCCACCTCTGACATTTTCAGAGCCCATGATTCATTGTCTTCTGCTGCCAGTTGTCTCTGTAAAAGGCTCATCTACCTTTAGGTGAATTTGTTTATCAGGACTTTTTTTTCCTCTATCCACAGACCACTGAGCTCCTTGGGGAGGAGCAGCATGTGAGAAAAGGGAAATGAACTTCATCACTTTCTGATTTTTCTTCCTCTTGACCCAGGTCTTTGAGGACTGAACAGTACTCTGTGCCATAAGCCCATTGCTCAGCTCCTGCTCTGGTCTCCAAGGCCAACAGAAATACTCTTTTCTCCCCTCCCTTGCTGTCTAATACAAGGAGGTGGGGGAGGGAAAAGAGAAAGAGGGAAAAGAAAAGCAGAGATCAGAGGGGCAAGGAAAGACCTAGAGGATGTAGGGAACACTGTTCTGTAACTACTCTAATATCAGACCCTGACTGGCTAAAATGTTGCTTAACCATTCTCTGGGAATGGACATCGTCCCAGCTCTCCTCAAGACCATTAATCATCCTGAGTAATTGAGGACTGGCTGAAGTTGCTTCTCCAGCTCCTAGGCACTCAAGGTGTGGTAAGGCCTGGATGGAAAATGAATATGCAGGGTATCTGGCTGGAGGGTCTTTGGACTCCAAAGCTGGTGTTTTTGCCATGACGCCATGAAGAAGGAAGGATTATAGGACCAGATTGTCTAGAGGTAGAAGGGAGATCTTAGAATTCACCTAATCCAAACTTTTCTTTCACCTGTGGGCAAAAGATACTTGGAAGGTATAAAGATAATCCCCAGCCAACTGCTCCATGCTCATGACTTCCCCGGCCTAAGTTGGATTTGGAGGGTCCCCCCTCCCAGATCCCCACCCTGAGTTGTCTGCAGACAATCTCATGGAAATCAAATATAGTTTGGGTCCAGATCCCTACCAAGGTGGGTACAAGGCTGCCCAGATTCTCTCTAAGCACTCAGGATAAGAAATGTACATATCAGAAGTTAAGCAACTGGAAACCAATCAACAAGCATTTATTAATCTACTATGGGGAGGAGGAACAGCCACTTATTAGTTGTGTGACCTGAGCAAATCATTTAAACCTGTCTACCTCAGTTTCTTCATCTGTAAAATGAGATGGAGATCCTGTCTGCCTCAGTTTCCTCATCTGTAAAATGAAATGGAGAAGGAAATGGCAAAGCATTTCTTTGCCAAAAACAAAAAACAAAAAAACAAAAAAAAAGGAGGGCATGAAGAGTCAGAACAACTGAAAAATGACTGAATGACAATAAGTCTTGTTTGTTTTTAGGACAGCTAGATGAAGCAATGGATGGAGCACAGGCCCTGGAGCCAGGAAGATACGAGTTCAAATTCAGCCTAAGACCTTACTAGCTGTGTGACTTTGGACAAGTCACTTGACCCTTTTTTCCTCAGTTTCCTCATCTGTAAAATCAGCTGAAGAAGGAAATGGCAAATCACATCAGTGTCTCTGCCAAGAAAACCCCAAATGGGGTCATGAAGAGATAGATGTGACTGAAATGACTGAATAACAAATGTGCCCAGCACTGTGCTAGGAAACCAGGATTACAGGAACAGAAATAAAATAGCTTTTGCTTTCAAGGAATTTATATTCTATTATATAAACATGAGCCAGCAAATGAATCATGAAGCGGTTTTCCATGCTTACTATATTCCAAGCACTTCGCTAGGTTATGGGGATACAAAGACAGAAGTGAAATAATCTCTCCTTCCAAGCACTTCCCTAAATAATGCCATCTCTTGACTCCAAAGTCTTGTTATCCCGGTTACTGGTGGGAAAGGGAGACCAGTCTTCCCCAAGTGCGACACTAATATAGACCCTCCCACCCCATAACCAGCACCAGCACCAAAACTCACTCTCAGCTCTCTGAGATTAGCCAATGGGGAAAGGCCAAAAGGGGGAAGATGGTGGGGATTCAGTTGATCCCTTTAAATGGGTTCATCACAAAGAGGTTGTTTTTCCTACAACAAGCAAAGTAAATCCATCCTCTGGGACCCAACTTCTTAAACTCCATGTGGGATCTTGGGTTTATCAGTAAATGTTTGATTTGTACACTTATTTTATAAACCTATAGACCCAGAGTCACAAAACTTTCTCAAGTGAAAGGGGATCATAATTGGAAAAAGTTGAAGAAGCCCTGGCATAGGAGGTACCAAAGGACGTCATGCACTCCATAGGAAGACCAAGTCCAAGGCAAAGGCTTTCCTCCCTGTGGATTCACCAAAGTGACTCCGGATCGGTCCTCTAGAAGATGTTCTTAGTCCCCTCATGAGGTGCCAGTGGGCATGTTCGTAGCCTACATAAACAGATGTTCTTAAATCCCAAGTCCTTGCCATCATATTAACTGATCAAATTAGGCAGGCGGTTGCCCTGCTCAACTCCCGACGTGACTGATTTGCCCAGGGTTAAAAGGCAAGTCCTCTAGAGCTTTTATATTATTAAAAAAGCAATCAGGAAAAAGGGGGGTAAAAGGTGGGGGAAGGCAATGGACGGCACCATGGAGACCGTTTCTTCACTTCCACCAAGGGAGCGGGGAGGGGATGAAGGAAGGGTGGACCAGAGTGGCTGATGATATCAAAGTGTGATTTGTTCTCTTAGGGCCAAATGGTGGGAACAACGTTGGAGGAAAGCATTTGAAAGGGGAGGGGTAGCATACACCCCTGTAGAAAATGGAAATTCACAAAGCACAATATTAGCTAATGGCAAAAGTACTGTGCAAACCAATTACTGATAATACTGCCAGGCAGTGTTAGCCATTCCCATTAATTTGGATGTGTTAAGCTTACTGGGGAAACAGAATCAGAGGATATTTTAACATGTGTGGATTATCAATCATGGCAGTCTCTCAATTATACCACACAAAGCCAACCAAGGACCATCCAAGAGGCATAAGAGTGACAAGAAGAGGGCGAGAGAACCTTGGTGGTCTTCTATTCCCAGGATCTAACCAGAACTTGAATGTTCAGAATTGGGTTGAGAGTAAAGACCCATATCAATAAGGCAGGGAAGTGTGGGAGAAAACAAAAGACCTGGATGAAGATGGTTAGAGCTGGGAAGGAGAAGGAACATTGTCTAGTGTGGACTCCTCATTTGACTGGGGATTGGAAGACTGATTTGACTTTTGGACCCGCCCATGAGTTTTTTTTTGTTTGTTTGTTTGTTTGTTTTTAAAGCAGACGTGTAATTTCACCGGCATAAAGAGATCCCAGTAGAGATATTCCCTCTACCAATGGGGTTCGGTGTCTTTTATGTCACTAGCCATCTTGGAGAGTTTACTGGGGTGCTGAAAGGTTAAGTAATTGAGGATTACATCGACAATACATGGTGAAGATCATCTCAATCTTATTAGCCTTGAGACCAGCACTCTACCCATTCTAGCACTCTTTCTCTTGACCATTAGTGGTTATATCTAAATCTTCAGTGTTAACAGAGAACCATCTTGTTGGAAGTGGATTTATTTCATGGATAAGGAAAATGAGACTCAGAAAAAGGAAGGGACTTATCTAAGACCACACACCTATTGAGTCTTGAAGCTGGGACTTGAACCCAGGAGACTATTCTGCTTCCAAGTCCAATGTTGTTGATTTTTCTCCTTGGCTTTTGAAATGAGCTCAGGGCTCATATAATAATACCAATAAATAATAGAATATAAAATAATAACAAATAGTGATTTGTTGAAAATAATAACAAAGTTCATCTGGAAGAACAAAAGGTGAAGAATTTCAAGGGAATTATGGAAAAAATGCCAATGAAAGTGGCCTAGCTGTGCCGGACCTGAAACTATATTATAAATCAGTGGTCATCAAAGCCACTTGGTACTGGCTAAGAAAGAGAGTAGTTGATCAGTGGAATAAGTTAAATTCACAAGACAAAATACTCAATGACTATAATAATCTAGTGTTTGACAAACCCAAAGACCCCAGCTTTTGGGATAATAATTCACTATTTGACAAAAACTGCTGGAAAAATTGGAAAATAATATGGCAGAAATGATGCCCGGACCAACACCTAAAACTCTATACCAAGATAAGGCCGACATGGGTTCATGATTTAGACATAAAGGGTGATACTATAAGCAAAATAGGAGAACAAGAGATAGTCTATCTCTCAGATCTGTGGAGAAGGGAGGGATATGTGGCCAAAGAAGAACTAGAGAACATTATGAAATGCAAAAATGGATAATTTTAATTACATTAAATTAAAAAGGTTTTACACAAACAAACCCAATGCAGCCAAGATTAGAAGGGAAGCAGAAAACTGGGAGAAAGTTTTCACATCTAAGGGATCTGATAAAGGCCTCATTTCTAAAATATCTAGAGAATTTACTTAAGTTTATAAGAATACAAGTCATTCTCCAGTTGATAAATGGTCAAAGGATATTTTCCTTTTTTTCAGATTAAATTCAGATTAAAGCCATTTCTAATCACATGAAAAAATGCTCTAAATAACTATTGATCAGAGAAGTGCAAATTAAGATAACTATAAAGTACCACTACACACTTCTCAGATTGGCCAAGATGACAGGAAAAGATAATGAAAAATATTGGAGGGGCTATGGGAAACCTGGGATACTAATGCATTGTTGGTGGAATTGTGTACTGATCCAAGCATTCTGAATTTGGAACTATTTGGAACTATGCCTAAAGGGTTATCAAACTGTATATATTCTTTGATCCAGCAGTGTCTCTACTGGGTCTGTATCCCAAAGAGATCATAAAAAGGGGAAAAGGACCAAGATTTGCAAAAATGTTTTCGGCAGCCCTTTTTATAGTGGCAAAGAACTGGAAACTGAGTGGATGCCTGTCAGTTGGGGAATGGCTGAATAAATTATGGTATATGAATGTTATGGAATATTATTATTCTGTAAGAAATGACCAGCAGGATGAATACAGAGAGGCCTGCAGAGACTTACAAGAACTGATGCTGAGTGAAATGAGCAGAACCAGGAGATCATTCATTGTATACGGCAACAGCAAGATTATAAGACGTTCAATTCTGCCCGGACATGGCTCTCGTCAATAATTACATAATTCAGGCCAGTTCCAATTGTCTTGTGATGGAGAGAGCCATCTACACCTGGAGAGAGGACTGAATATGGGTCACAACATAGTATTTTCACCTTTTTGTTGCTGCTTTTTTTCTTTCTCACTTTTTTTTCCTTTTTGATCTGATCTTTCTTATGCAGTATAATAAATGTAGAAATATGTTTAGAAGAATTGCACATGTTTAACCTGTACTGGATTATTTGCCGTCTAGGGGAAAGGAGGGAGAAAAATTTGAAACACAAGATTTTGCAAGCGTGAATGTTGAAAACTATCTTAGCACATATTTAGAAAATAAAAAGCTATTATTCAAAAAAGGAAATTAGCTCAGGAGTTAGGCAGATGGTCAAGCAGGTAAGAGGGAGCCAGCAAAGTGGCTGGGGAAGCTAAGACCTTCTCTCTACCTCAGAGTTGGGGCCAAGGGGCTCGGTATTTATAGGTGCCAATCCTTGGCAGAAAGCAAGGGGAAATCTCAATGTTTCTTGTACACTCTGCTACTGAGCAGATACACACCCAGTATGAGGCCCCTTGCAAATGGTAATAATACAAATGAAAGAAGTCAGCTTAGTAAGGAGAAGTATTCCCAAGGCCCACATGGCCATTGCTTGTCTGGCTTTGAAGGATGAAGGGCTGAGAACGAATGGACTGAAGGAGACTGTAGCCAATTCACAGTGAAAGGAGAATGCCAAAGAACCAGAGAATATTCTTGAATTGGACTTTTTAGTACCTTCAACTTAACCAATTGGAATTCGCAATGCACTGTCCTAGGCAACATTTTTTAAAGGGTTTGCTTCTTTAAACAGGACTTTACCAGGCAGCTAGGAGGCCCAGTGGATAGAGCACCAGCCGTGAAGTCAGGAGGACCTGAGTTCAAATCTGGCCTCAGACACTTAGCACTTCCTGGCTGTGTGACCCTGGGCAAGTCACTTAACCCCCATTGCCTTAGCAAAAATAAATAAATAAATAAATAAAGATTAAAAAAACAAAACAAAAAACAAACAAACAAACAAACAAAAAACAAAAAAAAAAAAACCAGGACTTTAAACAGATCAGTGTTTGACTCTCTCTCCAGAGAGGCAGCATATAGTAAAGAAACAGATTATTGTAAACCTATTCTGCCACAAGAGTGCTAGGAGACATATAGCTGAATACAGAAGAACAAAGCTCTTTCTGAGGGTACTGAATGTTCCCGGGTGAAATTTGTGGAAATGACATGAACTTAGGCTTAGAATAAAGAACAGAAAATGCCAGAGAATGCCAGAGATCAGAGGTCTTAGAGCAAGGAATATCAAAGCTGCAACGGAACTTAAAAGAGAATCAGAGCTGGAAGAGACCCTTAGAACACAGAGCACCAGACCTGGAAGGGATCTTAGAACAGTGAATGTCACATCTAAGAGGGAACCCGGAAAATGAAATGTCAGAGTTAGGAGGGACTTTCAAATGGAATTTCAGATCTGGGAAATATGGAATGATTGAATGTAAAAAGAAAATGGATGCCAGAAAGCATCACAGACCAGCCTCTGATTGGAAAGAATAAGACACCAAACAGGCCGACAACACAAGGATGTTACTTGGGAAAGTGAGATGTGGCTCAAACAATGACTTGAGACTTTAATAGCTCTAACAAATAAAAGAAACCATTGGAGGAGTAAGTTCGAGGACAACATATTTCTCCAACAACAATGAACCGCCTCCTTGTCTACATTAGGGAGTTTAGAAGAGAGAGTTTAATAATCATCTCCCAGTTTACAAAGAGCCATTATATATATATATGTTATGTTGTTCAAATTCTAGGAACCAAAGTGAAATAGAGAAACTCAGACACAATCATGAAGTTTGTGTCCAGAAGTGGGAAATATTGAAAGAGTGCCTTTCAAAGCAATAGGAAACAGTAAAGGAGAATGAGTCAGAAGAAGGGGGAGGTCAAATGGGAAACTAGACTCAGAAAATCACATGAGTGCTGATAGGAAGGATGAGGGGGCCTGAGGAGGAGGAATATAGTGAACAGGCTCAGAAAGAATCTTAAATCTCACCTGCAGTAAAAAGAGACATGGAAATGTGGTTGATCCACCTTTCAGTAATTAAGACCTCAGTTTTCTAAAATGTAAAATGGAGTAATATATGCCATTATTGTACTATTTTCATGCAATCAACAAGCATTTATTAAGCTCCTATCTTCAAAGGACCTTACCTTCTATTTGAGAAGAATATATATATATATATATATATATATATATATATATATACACATATATATATATGTATATGTATATATATATATACACACACACATATATGTATATATACACATATGGATGGGATAGGGATTTAATTGCTGTAGGAATCTCCCAGTGAATAAATTCCCTCTAACAAAAAAGGTTGGTGCTTTCTTGACAATGTAGATAATGATGATAGCAATGATAGCTATCATTTATATAGCACCTTAAGGTATACAAATCATATCACACATCTTATTGTTATTATATACCTTTACATATCTTAATATGAATGCATTTTATTGACAAATCCCATGAGGTAAGTGTTATTGGATTTTCCATTTTACAGTTGACAAAACTGAGGCAGACAAAAATTAAATGACTTGTCCAGGGTTACATAGCTAGTAAGTATTTTTTAAAAAAAATTTTTATTATAGCTTTTTATTTACAAGCTATTACATGCATTTACATGCTATTTACATGCATTATATGCATGGGTAATTTTGCTTAGTAAGGATTTGAGGTACGATTCATATTAAGCTCTTCTGGGCTCTGAGTCTAGCGCTTTATCCAGTGCAGGTCTATGCTCTTAAAGAGGTGGCTAGAGGTTAGGTGAGTGGTCTAAGGACATGCAGCCAATATATGTTAGAGCTGGGACTTAAATACCCATCTTCCAGGCTTCTTCTATCCATTATGCAAACCTGCCTCTGAATGAGGAGTAAATATACAGAATAAATGAGATTTTAAATAAAAACACTTTTAAGGAACTGGAGATTGAGTGGATGCCCATCAGTTAGGGCATATGAATATGAATATGAACCCAGGACTCTTTCCCCATACTATGCTGAAGGAGAAAAGGGAGGATGGAAAGAAAAAAGCACAGAGAGAGTCTTAATGACCATGACGACACAGACAATCCATGCAGCCTGTGAGAAGTATGGAGGAACACAGGCCGCTTTTTAGAAGCTGTGAATTCTCATCAGAGATTTCCTCTCTGGGTAATATCAGTCTGCACGATGGACCCTGTATCTCCTTTTCCCTTCCTTTTCAAATTATGGAGTCACAAGTGCCTTTGGTAATTTGTGGCTATTAATTTCCCACCTGAGCAAGGACCACTTTCCTTTTAAATTGATATTGATATCTTTTGTTTTGACATCATTTTCATTTCTGAATAGACCCCTCTCCTGATCATCCAGTTATCCATTCTAATGAAGAATTTTTAAAAAGAAAGAGAAAAAAAAGTAATTCAGCCCAGCAATAACCAACTGAGTCTTGCTGTATATTCAGTGTTCCTTCCACTTCAGCAAAGAAGAGAGAGGGACATCTCAAATCTTCCAATACAAATTTGAGGGACTTTATATCTCTGTTAATTTTTCAGAATCTTGGTCATCTCTCTGTTAGAGGCAATCTGTGTTATACTCTCCTTGACCTCTTTCAGTGGCTGCTGGAAGGGTCAACCAGAGGAGTTCATTTAATCCAGCCTCTTGTCCCAAAGCAATATCGTACTTAGAACCCAGGGAAAGGGAGGGGGCTGATCTTCAGATATGTGAAGATAGGATGATTCAGTGGGAAGCTCATTGGACTTAGAGTCTGAGGACCTGGATTCCAATGGAAGTTCTGTCACTGCCTTATGGCCTTGGGTAAATCAGTTTCCTTCTGTGACCCTCGAAATTTTCCTCTGCAAAAAGGACACACATTGAGAACCTGAAGGGACCTCATCTGATCTAATCTCACTTTACCCTGGAAGAAAAAGGCCTGAGGTTATGAAGTGACTTCCTTGAGGTCAAATAGGCAGTAGGTGCCAAATGGTACAGCCAAAATTCGAGTTCGGATCTTCTCACTCCGAACCCAGCGATTATTCCACTGTGCTTCTGCTGCTCATATACATACAAAACCTCCTTCACAAGGTTGTTGTGAAATTAGAATGAGGAAATGAATGAGAAACCCTTCTTAAGCCTGAAAGGGCAGTAGAAATGTCAGCTTTAATAGAGTTTAAAGATTGCCAGGGAAGGGGAGCTGTCCAAGGTCCTGTTGTCAGTTTTGCCTACACTGTGAAGTTGGAGGGCCTGTGCTTTGCATTTGACTTCTGACTTAACAGGAGTAATACAGTACAGTGGAGGTAGCCAGAATCAAGTCTGGATTCAAGGTCTGTCCCGGGCACTTACTAACTGTGGGACCTTGAGGGAGTGAGTCATTTAGCCTCTCATTGCCCCAGGTAACTCTCTAGGATTTCAAGCTGCAAAATCAGATGCTGATCTCCAAAGGTTTCCCTTCCCCCAAAAAAACCCTTCCACCAACAACAGAGAAACCATGTTGTAAAGCAGAAAGCTAGCCACTGGGTCAAGAAGACCTAGATCTAAGTACTGCCTCTGCTATAAACTGTCTGTGCCAACTGGGGCAAGTCATTTAACCACCTAGTGCCCCCAAGAAAATCTTTAAGCCAGTAAATTACAGAACAAATGCTGCTCTGCAGTGGTAGAGGGACTTTTCTCACAAGGGGTGAGTGATCTACACCTCAGTCCTTCACTGTAAAAATGAGGAGGCTCCAGCTCAGGAACATTCAATTGCTTGTCCAATGTTATAGCAGTATTAAGTGGCAGAGCTGTGATTTCCTTATATTAAGTAAATGAGAGCTCCACCTGAAAACAGCCAAAGTAGCACTGTTTGACAAGAATAACAGAGCTTGGGGTCAAAAATGATGGACTCGAGTCTCAGCTCAGGTATTTACTACCTATAGAAACTTACATAAGCCCCATGTTCTTTCTAAAAATTTGGAAGTAAAAAGATAGGATTTGTCTGCCTGAGGAACTCCAAGGATCTTTCCATGTCTGCCATTCTATTATGTTAAGAGTACATTTGGGGGGTGTCCACAAGCTTTTTCTTCCTGTCCCCCACAACTCCACACTCTCCTGAATCAGGTAACCATGGTTCTCTCCGTCATAGCCCAGTTTTCTTTTATTTACCATCCCCTCTAGTATTAAAGTAGATGTTTAATAAATGCAAGTATCCTTTCTGAGATCCACTCTCCATGTGGAGTGCTGTATAAAATCTTTGCTCTAACCCAGTGGTGGTTGTATTCAATACCACTTGATTCACCTTCCTTTATTGCAATTTCGTCAAAAATACAATTATAGGACTGGAAGTTGCTCCAATTGGTGTTTTAAGCTCCATTACCTTCAAGAAGTTATTTTCAGAAAATAGTTGCATTTTCAACTTGTAAACACAACTCCTTCCTGATTCTGCCAAGAAATCTTCTTTGGGTACTAAGCTGCCTCTGGCCAGGAGCTCCAGGGATCACAATCAGGGTGTCTATTTTGGTTAATAATCTGGTCACTCATATATATTCTTTTTCAGAGGGCTAGGGGAGAATGTGACAGATTCTTCCAGCTCACATCAATGTTGCCTCAGAAATATCTTTGAGTTCTAGGCTTTCCTGTCCACCTCAGACTCAATGATCCCCAAAAGTCAAGCTAAATGAGACCTTAGTAGGTAGAGTTTTCAAGTATTAGAGTCAGACGTTAGGATTTAGAGCTGGAATGGACATTAGAAATCTTATAAATCCAACCTCCTTATTTTAGATCCTAGAATTTTAAATTTATAGTTGAGAGATTTTGCAGGTCATCTTGGTCCACTCTCTTCACTTTAAATGCCAATTTTCCTGCTGAAACCTGTACACACTAATTTCACATCTCAGGCACATTTTCCCACAAAGACTGATTTTACTTTTATTTTTGTATGCCAAGTATCTAGTAGAGTGACCGGTAACCAGTAGGAACTTAATAAATGTCTCTCTGACGAATGTACACATCATGGATGGGAAGAGGGAGCAATTGATCAATAATAATTTCTAAAATTGCCTAGTTCCTTAGTCCTCAGTTTGTTATCTATAAAATTAGAAGTTAAATTAGCTCCCCACATCCTTTCTAGCTCTAATAGCTTGTTTTGAATGACATTTTACTAGGCTCTTATCATAATCACGGATGTCTAGGTCAGTACTTCATGTCCCATCACCCAAATAGCAAGGTATTAAAAATAAAAGTCTAACTTTGGCCCATGAGTTATATGGAACAATCAAGATGTGGGCAAAAAGCAAAAACCCTGAGCGATTGCTTAATATGACGAAATAGACATAGAAAAAGGATTATAGAGCTAAAAGGTTTCTTACTGGTCATCTAGATTGATTTTTTCCTTTGCGGGGGAAGAAGTTGGGGCCCAAATGCAAGTTGTGGAGGAGAAACTTACCCAAGATCATATCAGTAGCTGTATGTATATATATATATATACATATATATATATATATATATGTATATATATATACATATACATGTATATATATATGTATATCTATATATATACATGTATATGTATATATATATATATATATACATATAGCTACTGATTGTGATATATTGGGTACCCCATTTCTTCTAGATGAGTCTCAGATCCCAAAACAAGACTACATGACCCCTTCAGGATTTTAAAAAGAATCAGGGGTGAATCTAATGCTTTTTCCAGGATCCTTAGGTAGCCATGAATTTATGTCCAGTCTATTCTTGGTTCCCAATGGAGAAAGTGCTATCACCCGATCAAGGGATATGACTAGGGCATTTATGGGGAGTTGGGGAGCACAGTATCTTCCAAATCCTCTGTCTTCAAGATCCTCAACTGGCCAAAGTGTGGGATGAGAAGACTAAAGCCAAAGTTAAAATTAAGGCTTCTCCTGATTCCCTCCCCCCCATCCCAAGGAGGTTCCATCACCTGGGATTCATCAGAATGCCATACTTAACTCCAATCTTTTGAATGAATCCAGTTCTAAACCAACTTGTTCATTTATAGATAACTCCTCTTATGTGACTGTCTCTTTGGCCTATTCAAATATGCAACATTACTCTAATTATGAGGACATTTCCCAATTGATAAAGTGTCTTATCACAATTTTCCTTATATAAAATGAATATGATCATAATGTATAATCATTTTATTGTGTTTTTATAGCCTATTTGCTGATATTTGAAACTTTCCTGTCAACATGCATTAGGGATATGGATTTATAGTTTTATTTCTCTCGTTTGTTTCTTTATGGTCTAGTGTATCAAAATCACATTTGCATCAATGAAAAGTCCATTATTTTCCTATCTTTGCAAACAGTTTTGCAACACTGGAATTTATTGTTTTTTTGAAAGTTAGACTTTATTTGCAAATCCACTTGAACAAGCTTCTTTTTTCTTGAAAAGTTTACTTATGGTTTGTTTGATTTATATTTCTGATACTGGCTTACTTAAATATTGTATTTCTTCTAATGTTAATCTTTTCTTTTGTTTTCTAAATATGAATTTATTTACGTCATCAATTTTCCTGGCATATTATTGGATAAAGTAATTTCAGGTAGATTTTTTTTTAATTTCCCTTTCAATTGTTGTGAATTCCCTTTTTTTCACTTTTGATATGAATAGTTTTGCTTTCTTTTCTTTTTTACATCAGATTAACTATCTATTTCATTAGTTTTTATTTTAAAAAATATTCTAGTTTTATTTACTTATCCCCTTAATACTCTTTCGTTTTCTTTCTCTGTTTTTGATCTCTTCTTTGATTTTCAAATTTTCTACTTTGGCATTTGTTTGAGTCGATTAGGCATTTTTCTAGGACTTATTTTTAGTTCACAATTCATTTATTTGATCTTTCTCTCTTTTGTTGACCAAAACATTTAGAGACGGTAAAAATTTTCCCAAAGACTACTTTAGCTACATCTCAGAAGTTTTGCTGTGTTGTCTTATTGTTATCAATATCTTAGATAGACTTTTCTATTGTTTCTATGATTTGTTCTTTGGCTCAATAATTCTTTAGGAGTAATTATTTATTTTCCAATTAATTCTTTCATCAAATGATCTTTATTGAATATAATTTATTGCATGGTGATCAGTAAAGGGCATATTTAGTATTTCTGTTCTTTCTGCATTTTGGGTGAGGTTTCTATGCCCCAACACACTGTCAGGATTTGTAAAGATGCTGTACATGACTGAGAAATATATAAACCCATTTCTATTCCCATTCAGTAATTTTCTGAGATCTCTTATCTCTAAATTTTCCAAAGTTCTATTCAAATCCCCAACTTGTTTCTAGTCTATCTTTTTGTTAGATCTGCCCAGGTATGAAAGCAGTTCTTTGAAGTCCTCAAATATTATGATTTCTCAGTTCAATTAACTTGCCCTTCAACAGTTCAATGCTATGCAGTTCAGTGCATATATAGTAAGTATTGATGTTGATTGATTATCTATGGTGCTTCCCTGCTTATCTCCTTTTATTGTGTACATATTTACATTTACATTTTATATTTACATAAATATGTACATAAGGTACATATTTAATTTATTTGAAATTATGATTTTTACTTTTGATGTTTTGAGTTTACCTGAAGCACAATAAAAGCTGCTCTATCGCCTCCATTTTTATTGAATGTGATTTTATGTTTCAAGTGTCTTCCCTTGTAAACAACATACCACTAGACTGTTTCTTATTTCATTCTGCTATTCTCTTCTATTTTATCCGAGTTCATGATATTGAGGCTCACAGTTATGATTGTTAATTGTGTGTATCCCTGCTATCCTGTTCTCTTAAACTTTTTCTTCTCTTTGACCTCATCCCCTTTATAGATAAAAAGCATCCTAAAAGACAGGAATTTTGCCTTACAACTGGGATCTATAAATGAATTTATTGATCTATTTCTTCTCTATTGCCTCTCTTCTCTTTACTTTGCCCCCCCCATCACAAATTTTTATTATTCTTTAATTCCCTTTGATTCCCTCCCTTATCCACTCTTCAATCTTGAAAAGTGATTTTTATGACCATTTCCTTATCTGTTCTGTCCTACCTCTTGAATCCACTTCTCCTTTCTCCCAGTCCCTATCTATTTCTCTTCTGGGTGTAACTACTCTCCTGACACCAGTCATTTTCATTGACTGTCCCCCAGATTTGGGATATTCTCCCTCCTCTTCTCTGCCTCCTGGCTTCCCTGGCTTGCTCCAAGTCCCAACTAACACCCCACCTTCCACAGGAAATCTTTCTTCAATCCTTAATTAATGTTAATGCCTTCTCTCTGTTGATTATTTATAGTTTGCCCTGTAAATAGTTTATTTGTACATAGTCGCTTGCATGTTGTCACCCCTGTTAGATTGTGAGTTCTTGATCTCTATCTGGCCACTGGACTCAGATGGCTCTGGAGGGGAAAGTGAGGCAGTTGACCTTGCCCAGTCCTCCTTCACTTAAATCCAATTGCCGTGCATGTTATGGTATCACCTCTCTGATGTCATGGTCCTTTTGGAGAATGAAGGGCAAACAACAATAACAAAAACCTCCCAGGCAGGGATATTTGTATCACCAGCACTTAATTCAATGGCTGGTGCTTAATAAATGTTTTTTTTAATTGATTGACTCTCTTTGTGCCTATGTGTGTATGTGGACACTCTCATTTTCCTTTGTCTGATTCAGGTAAAATTGAGGTTCATGGGATGCCCATTGCTAGCACTCCTTTCTCCATATATGAATAGTTTTTTCTTATGTGCTGGAATTTTGTGGGATGGAAACTTTCCTCCCCTTCCTCAACCATTCCTTTACATTATAATCCACTGATTCCCTTGCATTTCTCTCTTCTCCTAAGACCACAAGAAAAGAATAGAATCACCCTAGATCCTCTGTCTTGTTTTAAAACTTTCCCTGACCCTTAAAGACATCAGGGTTGTGAAAAAGACACTTTTCTTTTTTTCTGTATTATCATGTAAACAGTTCATACTCATGCAGTCTTTTCCAACCAATCAAATGTACTTTTTGTCCATAATTCTCTTGATTCCTACATTTTCCCTTCACGGTATCTATTAAGTTTTGTCTTTTTCATCAAGAATGCTTGGAAGTCCTCTGTTTCATTAAAGATCCATTCCTCCCTACCCCCACCCAGTAGGATTTTGTCCAATTTTGTCCAATAGTTATTCACCATTATAAGCCTTTCTAATGTAATGCCATCTTCCACCTCTCTATCCTTTATGATGGCACCTGCCAAGGCTTAATGTGGTCTTGACTCTAGATCTCTGGTTCCCCAATTCTTTCTCCTTAGATGTCTGTAATATTTTTTCTCCTTTGACCTGAAAGCTCCAGGTTTTATCTATGATATTTCTGGAAGTTTGAGGATCAATCAATGATCAAAGTAAATAATGAGATTAGGTAAAAGAGGAATAAAAAGCAAAGCAAGAAATGGAAATCCTCTCCTGAGAGAAACAGATCAGTCATGACATAAGATAGACATCGCGATTCCCTTTTCCTTCAAATTTGCCCCTCTTCTGAACTTTTCTATTAGGCCCTATCCTTCCAGTCTCACAGGTTGAGAACCACAAGATTTTCCTCCACTTTTCTCTTACCTTCTTCCCTCACATCCCATCAGTTGCCATGTTCTGTCCATTTTACCTCTCCATTACCTTGATGCATGTTCTTATCCCCTCTCAGCTGAACTATTACATAGCTTGCTAATTAATTTATCTTCCGGCTTCTACTCTCTCCCTACTCTAATCAATCATCCACACAGATGATAAAGTGATATTCCCAAAACTACAAGCCTCCTTATACTTCTCACCTGGTCATTGAGCAGCAGTGGCTCTTTATGACATCTAGGATAAAATAGAAATTGCTCTTTGTGGCACTCAGGGCCCTTAACAACCTGATTTGAACCACCTTTTCAGGCATATTATACATTCCTTCCCCTCTGGGAGTTCTGAGGTCCAGTCACACTGGTCTTTCTGTGCCCATCCATGATCCTTCTTCTCCTACTTCCATGCCTTTGCATGTGTCTGCCTCCTCACCTCTACCTCTTAGAATTCTTCATTTAAAAACTCAAATTATGTTCCCTGATCCTTGGTTTTAAAATGTAAATTTCAAACTTTAAACTTAGATTTATTGTATATGAATTTCAGGTGGTTAATCCAAGGTAAACTTCCTGAAGGCAAGAAGGGTTTCATTTTTACCTCAGTATTGATTGATTTGAGATATCTCTCCTTCCTCATATAACATATTGGAATCTCTATTAAAATGTCTGATAGTTATTATTAAAGAATTGCCGTGATCAAAAATCTCCATTTATCTGTTCCATTTTTCATCTTTTCACTGCCTTTCTTCCAATTTCATCTTGAATGCAATGGTAATGATCTCAGAACTGAGATGAGGCTGAGAACAAAGACTATTAGAGTTCAGATGAGGCTCAAAACAAAAAAAAAAGACCCAAAGGCTCAGCCACTAATTTTGAATAGCTTCAGCATGCACTTTCAGCCTCTTCATACCCTCTGTATGAAGCCAGATGAAAATTCAATTCAGATTCAGGGAAAAAAGTTCTGTTGATCACTTCTCTATCTAAGTATAAGCTGTTCCTCTTGCCTGAAAAATATTCTCTTCCGACTCCATCTCTGCTTTTCAGAATGGCATTTACAAAAATACTTGTGCTCAATAAACAAATTGGGGTTTGTAAAAAGGAAAACATTATTCTTTTAAAATGTTTTAGATGCATCTGCTCTTCTCCAATTTTAAGGCTAAAACCCAAGTTGAAATCTCCACAACAACCTATTCTGAACCACAAGAACAACTTGTGTGCTGTCTGGCTGCCTCCATTTTCTTCTCTTTCCAATCCATCCAACACAAATTCAAATTAGTCCTATTAAAACATGCCCTTGTTATATAGTCTACCTTTCAGATCTATGGAGAAGGGAGGAATTTATGGCCAAAGAAGGACTGGGGAACATTATGAAATGCAAAATAAAAAATTTTGATTACTTAAAATTAAAAAGGTTTTTTTTTCACAAACAAAACCAATACAGCCAAAATTAGAAGAGAAGAAGAAAGCTGAGGAGAAAATTTTACAGTCAGTGTTTCTGATAAAGGCTTTATTTCTAAAACATAAGTGGAATTGACTCAAATTTATAAGCGCACAAGTCATTCCTTTCAATAATGAGATGATTCTGGCCAGTTCCAAAGATCTTGTGATGATGACAGCCATCTGCACCCAGAAAGGACTGTGGGGACTGAGTGTGAATCACAACATAGAATTTTCACTCTTTATGTTGTTTGCTAGCATTTTGCTTTATTTTCCTTTTTGATCTGATTTTTCTTGTGCAATGTGGTAATTGTGGAAATATGTATAGAAGAACTGTACATGTTTAACAGATAGTAGATTACTTGCCATTTAGGGGAGGGTGCAAGAGGAAGGGACAGAAAAAAAAAACTTTGAACACAAAGTTTTGCAAGGGTGAATGTTAAAAATTGCCTATGCATATGTTTTGAAAATAAAAAGTTTTAATTAAAAAATACAAGCCATTCTCCAATTGATACATGGTCAAAGGATATGAACAGATAATTTTCAGATGAAGAAAGTAAAGCCATTTTAGTCATATAAAAATGCTCTAAGTCACTATTGATCAGAGCTGAGGTACCACTACACACCTCTCAGATTGGCTACGATATCAGGAAAAGATGATAAATGTTGGAGGAGATGTGAGAAAAATGGAACATTAATACATTGTTGGTGGAGTTGTGAAATGGTCCAACCATTCTGGAAAGCAATTTGGAACTATGCCCAGAAGGTTATCAAACTGTCCATACCTTTTGATCCAGCAACGTCACTGCTGGGTCTGTATCCCAAAAAGATAATAAAAAGGGGGAAGGGACCTATATGTGCAAAAATGTTTGTAGCAATTATTTTCATAGGTGCAAGAAACTGGAAATTGAGTAAATGACCATCAGTTAGGGAATGGCTGGATAAGTGATGGTATATGAAGGTAATGGAATATTATTGTTCTATAAGAAATGATGAGCAGGTTGATTTCAGAATAGTTTGGAAAGACTTACATGAATTAATGCTGAGTGAAATGAACAGAACCAAAAAAACATTGTAAACGCTAACAACAAGATTACAGGACGATCAACTACAATGGGCTTGGCTCTTTTCAACACTGAATGAGATGATTCAGGCCGATTCCAATAGACTTGAGATAGAAAATGCCAATCACATCCAGACAGAGAACTATAGAGATTGAAAGTGGATTAAAGCATAGGATTTTCACCTTTTTGTTTGTTTTTCTTTCTCATTTTTTCCCCTTTTGGTCTGATTTTCTTGTGCAACATGACAAATATGGAAATATGTTTAAAAGGATTACACATATTTAATCGACATCAGATTGCTTGCTGTCTTGGGGAAGGGAAAGGCAAAGGAGGAAGGGAGAAAAAATTAGAACATAACATTTTACAAAAATGTATGTTAAAAACTATTTACATATATTTCAAAAAATAAAATATTATACTTATATTTTATTTAATTTATATTTCAACATACTTAACATGTATTGGTCAACCTGCCATCTGGGGGAGGGGATGGGGGAAGGAGGGGAAAAATTGGAAAAGGTTTGGCAATTGTCAATGCTGTAAAATTACCCATACATATAACTTGTAAATAAACTATAATTTTTTTAAAAATAAAAAAAAATAAATTCAAAAAAATACTATTATTTTTTAAACTTTCCCTTGTTTTCAGGAAAAGCTTCAAACTCCTTAGCCTGGCATTCAAGGCCTCCTACAATCTTGACCCAACCTATTTATTTTATTTTCCACTCCTCTCTAACATACCTAAAGTAGTCTCCTTCCTGTCCCATGTGTGGTATTGTAGAAAATTAGTCAGCTGACCTAGGTTCAAATCCATCCTCAAACACACTTATTAGCTGTATGGTCTTGGGCATTTAACCTCTCTGAGACTCCAGTTGCCTAATCTGTAAAATGAAAGAGCAGAATTATATACTCTCTGTGGTCCCCTCAGCTCTACAACTATGAGTTTATGAGCCTATGATTTGAAATCAGAGAGCCTAAGTTCAAATCTTCAGTGGACAGAGCACTGAGCCCGGAGTCAAGGACAACTTCTCTTCATGAGTTCAAATCTGACTTCAGACACTTCCTAGTTGTGTGATCCTGTGTAAGTCACTTAAGCCTGTTGGTTTCAGTTTTCTTGTCTGTAAAATGAGCTATAAAAGGAAATGGCAAACTACTTTAGTATCTTTGCCAAGAAAACCCCAAATGCGGTCACCAAGAGTCAGACACAACTGAACAACAACTCAGTGAGGTTCAAATCCCAGTTCTGCAATTTCCTACATGACTTTGAACAGATCATTTCTCACCCCTGGGCCTCAGTTTCTTCATCTGCAAAGTGAGGTGACTGGGAAAGATAGCATCTGAAATCTGTTTTGACTCTAGTTCTAGGATGCTGTGACCCATTATCCCTGCTTCAGAGCCTTGGCCAGCACTACTGTCCTCCTGCCTCGAATGCCTTTGAACACTCCCACCTTTTCAATCCTCCCAGTACTAAAGCTTAGCTCAAGTCTTCTCTTCTCCAGGACCACTCCCTCACTTATCTCCCCCTTCTCTGGGCTCTCCAGCCCTTTGTTGCCAGAACACAAAATCCAGGATGTTTCAGTCCGAAGGGATGGTAAAAACATCAAATTTCCAATTGAAAGGCACTGAAGATTATATCAAGAGTCAAGAAGATCTTAAAAGGCTGGGATGTTGGGTTAAATGCAATCAGAGGAAATAGAACAAGAAAAAGTGTGCAGTGCTCCACTCTGGTTCAAAATCATTTCTCTACTCAATCAGTCATGGGCTAAAGAGTAAGCTGGGAGGGGGCGGCGGGGAATCTATGATCAATTGAAATGCCATTGCACAGGAAGTGGGTTTGGATTCACTGAGGAAGCTTGGTTTGCCCTGTGGGTTGGCTATAAAATAGTCTGTCAATGAGTATTTGTTAAATGCCCACTGGATACTGCTAAGCAATAGGCATATAAAGAAAGCCAAAAAATAGTCCCTGCTCTCCAGGAGCTTACCATGTAATGGGGAGACAACATGCAAACAAGTCTATACAAATAAGCTGTACACCAAATAAATAGGAAATCATTAACATTAACAAAGCATTGAAATTAAAAGGGGTTAGAAAGGCTTTATGTAGAAAAGGCATTTTAACTGGGACTCAAAGGAAGCCAGAAAGGTCAGTAGCGCAGAGGAGGAAGAACAGGGAAAATGCCTGGGGCCAAGAACTGAGGGGTTTTCTTTGTGGCCTGCAGAAGCCCAGTGTTGCTTAGTCAGAGAGAACATGAGGACTTCTAAGGTGGAAGAAGATTGGAAAGGTGAGGGAAAGGGGGACTAGGTTATGACAGACTTTGAACATCCAAAAAGTATTTTATATTTCTTTTTTTTCTTTTTCTAAAATTTATTTATTTTTTTTAAATTTTAATAGATTTTTATTTAGAAGTTATATGCATGGGTAATTTTACGTATTGACAATTGCCAAACCTTTTGTTCCAATTTTTCCCCTCCTTCCCCTCACCCCTCCCCTAGATGGCAGGTTGAACAAGACATATTAAATATGTTAAAGTATAAATTAGATACAAAATAAGTAAAGTATTTTATATTTCAACCTGAAGGTAAGAGGATGTTTAGAGTTTATTCAGTAAAAAAGTAACATGGTTGGACCTGTGCTTTAGAAAAATCACTTTGGTGGCTGAATGGAGGATGGACTGGGGTGGGGAAAGACTTGAAGCAGGGAGACCTCTACACACACACACACACACACACAGAGAGAGAGAGAGAGAGAGAGAGAGAGAGAGAGCGCAACAGCTATTACAAGACTCCAGGTCTGACCAGTTCCAATGATCCTGTGATGAAGAGAACTTTCTACACCCAGAAAGAGGACTGTGGGAACTGAGTGTGGAACACAACACAGCATTCTTACTCTTTTTATTGTTGTTTGCTTGAATTTTATTTTCTTTCTCATTTTTTTCCTGTTTGATTTTTCTTAATGCAGCAAGATAATTATATAAATTATATAAATATCTATGAATATATTGGATTTAACATATATTTTATCATATTTAAGTATATTGAATTACTTGCCATCTGGGGAAGGGGAGGAAATTGCAACACAAGGTTTTGCAAGGGTTAATGTTGAAAAATTATCCATGACCAGGAGATCATTATATACTTCAACAATAATACTAGATGATGACCAGTTCTGATGGACCTGGGCATCCTCAGCAAGGAGATCAACCAAATCATTTCCAATGGAGCAGTAATGAAGTGAACCAGCTACGCCCAGAGAAAGAACTCTGGGAGATAACTAAAAACCATTACATTGAATTCCCAATCCCTATATTTATGCACACCTGCATTTTTGATTTCCTTCACAAGCTAATTGTACAATATTTCAGAATCTGATTCTTTTTGTACAGCAAAATAACAGTTTGGTCATGTATACTTATTGTGTATCTAATTTATATTTTAATATATTTAACATCTACTGGTCATCCTGCCATCTGGGGGAGGGGGTGGGGGGAAAGAGGGGAAAAATTGGAACAAGAGGTTTGGCAATTGTTAATGCTGTAAAATTTCCCATACATATAACCTGTAAATAAAAGGCTATTAAATTTAAAAAAGAAAGAAAGAAAAATTATCCATGCCTATGTTTTGAAAATAAAAAGCTTCAATAAAAAAAAAGACTCCAGGTCTGAGGTGATAAAGGTCTTGACCAGGATGGTAACAGTGTCTGGAGAGAAAAAGGGGTGGATTCAAACAACAATGCAAAAGTGAAATTGGCAGCCATGGCAACAGCTTGGATACTGGAAGAAGAGATAGTGAGGAGTCCAAGATGGCTCCTAGGTTGTAAGCCTAAGGGACTGGGAGGATGGTGATACCCTTGACAGTAAAAAGAAGAAGAGAGGGTTTGGGAGGAAAGATTATGAGATCAGTTTTAGACATGTTAAATTTGAGTTGTCTGTATCAGACATCCAGTTCAAGATGTCTGACGGGTAGTTGGAGATGGAGACTGGAAGTCAACAGAGAGTTGGGAGCAGGAAAGGTAAATTTGAGAATCATCAGCATAGGGATGGGAATTGAATCCACAGAAACTGATGAGATCTTCAAGAGAAGTAGCAATAGAAAAAAAGGAGAAGAGTCTAGAATCCTGAAGAATACCTATAATTACAAGGTGTGATCTAGACAAAGATCCAACAAAAGAAGCAGAGAAGGAGAGGTCAGAAAGGTAGGAAGAGATCCAGGAGACAGCCTAGAGCAGTGGTTCTCAAACCTTTGTTCTCAGTATCTTCATGTTGTTAAAAAAACTCAAGGATCTGTTCAAAGAGTTTTTGTTCACATGGGTTATATTTATAGCTATTTATTATATTAGAAATTAAAAAATTTTTGAATTTGTAGACCCTCTGAAAGGGTTTCAGAGACCCCAACAATTCTTTGGACTACACTTTGAGGACCACTGAGTAAAGAGAGTATAAAGAAGGAGAGGGAGTAGTAGTGTCAAAGGCTGTCTATGATAGTTACCTCTACTTCCTCTTCTCTCACTCTTTTTTTGAATTTTCTATAGTCTGATTTCTGATCTCATCATTCAACCAAAACTGCTCTCCCCGAAGTTATCCATGACCTCTGTTTTACATCTTTTTTTGTTGTTGTCAAATCCAGTGGCCTTCCTCAACCCTCATCCTCTTCAGCCTTTCTGCAGTGTTTGACACTGTCAATCACCCTCTTCTCCTTCATCCTCTCTACTCTCTAGGTTTCCCCAATCCTACCACATTCTGGCTCTTCTCCTACTTCTCGAACCACATCCTTTGCTAGATCTAGATCCAGGCCATGTCTACTATAGGTGACTGGGCCCAGGGCTCTGTCCTTGATTCTCATCACTTCTCCTATACGTGATGATTTCATCAGCTCCCATGGATTCAATAACCATCTGGATGCTGATGATTCTCAGTTCTTCTTATCCAGCCCTAAACTCTCTCCCTATCTCATCTCCTTTCAGATATCTCAAACTGGATTCCCATATTCATCTTAAATTCACCATGAGCAAAGGTGAATCTCTTATCATTCCCCAAAACCCTCCTTCCTTCTCTTATTAGTAAGGAGCCCACTATCCTCTTAGATCTCAGATTCGCACCCTCAGTATCACCCCCGACACCTCCCTTTCTCTCTTCCCCTCTCTCTGATCTTTTGTCAAGTCCTGTTGATTTTACATTTGTAGCATCTCTCACATATGACCCCTTCTCTCCCCTGAAACTGCCACCACCCTGTGCAGGTCCTAGACTATTGCAACAGCCTGCTGGTTCATCTCCCTGACTCATCTTTCCCCACTCCAGTCTATCTTCCACTTAGCTATCAAATTAATCTTCCTAAAGCACAGATGTGACCATGTCTCCCCCTATTCAATAAACTCCAGTGGCTCCCTGTCACTTTCAGGATCAAATATAAAATCTCTTTGGCATTCAAAGCCCTTTACAACATGTCCTCCAACCGCATTTTCAGTCTTTTTACATCGTCTGCCACGTACTCTCCAACCCAGTGACACTGACCTCCTTGCTGCTCTTCACACAAGATACTCCATCTTCCAAGTTGGAACATTTTCACCGGCTGTGTTCTCCCCCTCCCACCGCCCCCGCCACCGCATGCCTCCAATTTTCTCATTCCTCATCTCTGCCTCTCAGCTAAAACCTGTTTTGTTTTTTTTTTACCAAGAAACCTTTCTTAATCCCTCTTAATTCTAGGGCCTTCACTCTGTTTTCTATTTTAATATGTTAATTTGTCTTGTCTATAACTTGTTTAAATATAGTTACTTATGTTATCTTCTCCATTATACTGAGCTGCTGACGACAGGGACTGTCTTTTGACTTTCTTTACATTCTCAGCATTTAGCACAGCCTGGAACAAAATAAGTGTTTAATAACTGCTTGTTCATAGGCCCAAAAGACTATCAAACTGTGCATAACCTTTAATCCAGCAGTGGGACCTGTATCCTAAAGAGATCATAAAGAAGGGAAAGGGACTCACGTGTGCAAAACTTTGTGGCAGACTTTTCTTGTAGTGGCTAGAAACTGGGGAAACTGAGTGGATGCCCATCAATTGGAGAATGGCTGAACAAATTATGGTACATGAGTATTATAGAATATTATTGTTCTGTAAGAAATGACCAGGATGATTTCAGAGAGGCTGGAGAGACTGACAGGAAATGATACTGAGTGAAATGAGCAGGACCAAGAGAACATTGTTCACAGCAACCACAAGATTATACAATGGACGTGGCTCTTTTCAACAGCAAGGTGATTCAGGCCAGTTCCAATGGTCCTGTGATAAAGAGAGCCATCTGTACTCAGAGGACTCTGGGAACTGGGTGTGGATCACAACCTAGTATTTTCACCTTTTGTTGTTGTTGTTGTTGTTGTTGTTTGCTTGCTTCTTTTTTTGCTTTTTTTTGGATTTGATATTTCTTGTGCAGCATGATAAACATGGAAATATGTTTAGAAAAATAGTACATGTTTAACCTGTATTGGATTACTTGCTATCTAGGGGAGAGGGTGGGGAGAAGGGAAGGAAAAAGTTTTGGAGTACAAGGTTCTGCAAGGCTGAATGTTGAAAACTCTCTTTGCATGTATTTTGAAGATAAAAAGCCATTTTTAAAATAAATAAATAAATGTTTATTCACTGGCTGATCCCCCAAGCAGACCCTAGCTGGATTGTTGAGTTAAGTTTGGGGTGCCATATGTCAACAAGGAGATAGGCTAAGATAAAGTGAAGCTAGAGGAAGAAGACGAGGAAGATGAAGAGGCTGAAGACCAACCATATGTGGATCAGTGGAAGGAATGAGTCATTGATCCTGGATAAAACTTGGGAGAAGGTTATGAGAAGGGAGAAGCCATCGTGACTGTCTCCTAGAGTTTGAAGGACCTTCACTTGGAGGACAAAGTCGACTTTTTTAGCTCGGTTCCAGACAATACAATTAAGAGCAGAATAGAAGAAGCAGGAAGGCATATTTCAGCTGAAGATATGGAAACATTCCTAAGTATCAGAGCTATACAAAAGTGGAATGTGGAACTCTGAGAACCAATCAATTCTGTCTCAGAAATTCTTCAGATAGGAACTAGATGACCACTTGTTGGGAAGATTGTAGAGGGGCATTTGGCCGTGGTACAGACGAATGCATTGTTCATAGACTCTTCAAACTCAATTGAGTCCAAAGAACATTTTGCCAGCATTTGCCAGCTGGTAAATAACTACTAATGAAAAAATATTCCTCTATCTGAGAGATTTAAAGATAAATTTTATCAAACATTTAAAGAATAACTATTACTTATGCTAAAATAGATTTTTGTCAACCACTGAGAAAAAGGGAGCTTGACTAAAATTCTTTTGGCTTTTTTGACCCAGACCAGTCTGTGATTCCATTGGTGTCAGGGGACCTCCCAGTGAGGAAATTCTCTCTACCAATACAGATGAACTGTTGATTTCTGCAAGTTAAAAGATGCCTGGACCTTGAGAGATGAGGTAGCTAGCATAAGATCACATGGTCAGTATGTGGCAGGGAGAAAACTGGAGCCCAAATCTTCCTGGTTGCAAACCCAGCTCTCCATTTGCTGTTTTTCTACTTCCCTGTGAAAGTCATCATATGAGACAACCATAAGAGACCTGATTCCCAAAATAGAGAAGGATAAAGCAGAGATTCCTTTACTACAGCTGGAGACCGATTTTACTAGTAATTATTGACACAAATTTTAAAAATAAAATCTTAGTAGAGAGACTACAGCAATAAGACCAAAAGGAATATTCATATGGCTGAGATGCAAAGATGGTTCAAGATGAAGAAAACAATTAGTGTTATTAATTATAGAAACAAAACCATGTAATTTTATCAATAGCTGCAAAGGGGGCTTTTGTCAAAGAAAACTATTTCTATTTAAAACCCTAAAAATCATTGGTGTGAAGGAGTACTTTTTTAATATGATTAAAAGCACAGCTCTAAAGGCAAGAACAGCAGCAAAACACTGGAAACTTTGCAAATAGATATAGGAATAAAAAAAAATGCTGCTACCCCAAAGAGTAACATGAAATGGTTCTCTGCCCAGAGAAAATTTATAGAACTCAAAAAAGAATTTAAAAATCAAATGGAAGAGATTGAGGAAAAAATAAAAATAAAAACCATTCAAGAAAAACAAGAAGCTTATTTTTTAAAAGTGAACCAATTAGAAAATGAGGTACAGAGTCTCAAACATGAAAATAATTCTTTGGAAATTAGAACTGGGCAAGGGGAAGCCAATGAAGCTATGAGAGAATGAGAAATAATAAAACAGATTATAAAGAATGAGAAAATAGAACCGAATGTGAAACATCTTATAAGAAAAATGACAGATCTGGAAAACAGCTCAAGAAGAAAACACACAGGAATAATTGGACTATCAGAAAAATTGTGACCAAAAAGAGAATCTTGACACAACAATGCAGGAAATAATCCAAGAAAATTGTTCGGAAATGATAGAACATGAGAGGAAAGTAGAAATAGAAAAAATCCCCCGATCACCACCTCAAAGACATCCTTTGTGGAAAACACAATAGCAATATTGTTACCAAATTTTGAAACCCTGGATCAAAGAGAAAATTTTGCAAGAAATAAGGAAAAAACAATTCATATACATTGGGAACTACGATTAGAATTGTCAAAGATTTATCAGCATCTACAATAAAAGACTGCAGGTCCTGGAATCATATCCACTGACAATCAAAAGAACTAGGCCTGGAGCCAATAATATCATATCCAGCAAAATTATCTATAATTTTAAAATGAGAAAAAATGGACATTCAATAAACTTGCAGATTTTCAGCACTTTCTATCAACCAAACTTGAATTTAACAGAAAATTTAACATAAAAGAGCCAATGTGAAAGGTCAGTTTTTAGGAATTCAACATGAACAAACTGTTTAAACGTGGACAATTTGTTTATGATTTTTTTTAAATGGAAAAATGTATACTACATGCTTAAGATTCACTTCAACAAAACAGTAGCTCAAAAGAAAGACTGGCAGAGTCAAGGTAAAAATAGTCATCAGGTTATATAAATGAGGTACAGAGGAAGAAGAGACACAGAGATATTAGAGGGGGGAGGAGGGCTCATGGTTCTTAAAATCTAGTCACATTGGGAATGGGTTCAATAAGCAACCCTACATATAGATCACTCAAGGGTATAGCACTCTCCAAAATCTATTAAAAAATAAGCAGGGAGGGAAAGGCAGTTGGGATAGCAAAGGGTGAGGGAAGAAGTCAAGGGAGGAATCTTTGAGTGCAGGGGAGGTTAAGTAATAGCAAAGCAAGTTATAGAGCAGAATTTAATCAAAGAGGAAGTGGGGATAGGAAAGACATGTGTGCATATGTGAGGGGGTGAGTGTGTGTATGTATGTTTATATCTACATGTGTATACATAAATATATCTTTTCTTAACTATAGCTTGCTTGGGGATAGTTGGGCAGATAAAAGGGGGAAAAAGAATAAAGTAAATAAGGTATACAGCAGAGAACTAAAGAACAGTTTACAAGGAAGCAAAGAAAAAATGGACATTAGTGAATATAATTTCTTCTACTGATATATATATATATATATATATATATACTTTCTTGGACTGGTAATTTGTTGTTATATATTTTGAATTCTCCCTGATGTTCTGCTGGGAACATAACAATGTTCTTTTTTGTTTTGCTTTCTTTTGTCTTGTTTTCCTTTTCTGTTTTTCTTTTTTTTCTTACTCTGTTTTTTCTTTCAAATAAAATAATTTTTTTAAATCAATAATCTCTTAATCTGGAAGGATGTTAGGTTCTGGAGATACAAAGACAAAAGTCCTTAAGGAGTTTGTCTTATATAACACCTAAAAATCTGTTGACCAGAATGAGAAAACAAAATCAATCTGTAAATTTGTCAATTTACTGTTTGCTCAGGGCCTTCATTCATTCATTTGTTCCTTCGGTTGTTCTTTTGTTCCTTTGTATTTATGTCTATTTTTTTTATTTTTATACTATTTTATTTTTTCATTTATGTCTGTTTATAGTCTATTTATTCATTTGTTTGTTTTTGTTAAAGTCCTTTTTTCTGGAATTTTGACTGAACTAAAGGAAATGCAGAACTAATTGATTTCAATAAAGTAGTTAAGTTACAATTTTAAATTAAAATATTAATAGAAAAGTAGATTATTGGAGTATACTGGATAAAGCAAGAAATTGGAAAATATCTTGCATCTATAAAGTGCTTTAGGATTTGCCAAGCCCTTTACAAATGTTATCTCATTTTAGCATCACATCAACCCTGGGAAGTAGGTTTTATTGTTATCTCAGTTCTAGAGAGGTGAATACTGAGTTAGGCTATATTTTAAGTGACTTACTTAGTACACACTTGCATGTCTAGTAAGGGACTAAGGTCCTGAAATTAGATCCTCCTGACTCCAGATATAACACTCTATACACTGCACCACCCAATAGCCTCAGGATGTAAAATTAAACAAAGAACACAGACTACTAGAAGAAGAACTATAGGAACCCCTAAAAAACTGAAAAGTAATTTAGCATGTAATGTTCGGCCTAACTCTCTGGAGGACCTCGGGATCAGCCCAAGTCCTTGGTCTTTAGGTGGAGAAGTGAAGGAGGCAGGATAGTTACCATGAGGCTGGTCAAAGATGGAATGAATCATTTCCAGTCCTTATATACCTTATTGTAATTACATCATTACAGCCTACTGAGCATGTGTGAACTAGAGAACCATTACATCACATGCTAAGTACTAAGTATATATGGGAACTAGAGAACCATCATCTCATCAGTTCCACTGAGTTAACACCTTGTTTCAAGTATCCTTGTTTCAAGTATACTTCTCTAGAGTTCCCGCCCTCTACATCAGCAGAAAAGAGATTTAGACTGACATTTTACATCAGATACCATAGTAAGTTTAGGTAAGAGACCAAAAGGTAAAAGGTCACATCATTTTTTATTTAACCAGAAATCAACAAGAAGCAGTTTTCAGGATTATTATGAGTAAGAGGAGAATTGATACTCAAACAAAGAAAGACACTATTGTCAAAGATATGATGAACAAAGTTGATTATATACAAGTTCACATCTTTCATGTGACTAAAATAAATGGCATTCAATACAATTAAAGTTGTGAATAGGAAAAATCTGCATCAAATACCTTTGAAGAAAATTTGATAGATATCTGCGTCAACTCCATATGCATTTATTAGGTGCCTTCTATATAATAGGCACTGATAGCTGCTGGGAGCAGAAAAACAAAATATGAAATAGTCTCTACCCTTAAGGAACCTTTGAAGGCAGAGGAAGAGAGAGCGACACAGAAAAGTGAATCTCAAATTTGTTGTTGTTTTTCAGTCGTGTCTGACTCTTTGTGCTCCCGTTTAGCATTTTATTGGCAAAGATACTGGAGTGATTTGTCATTTCCTTCTCCTGGTCATTTTACAGAAAAAAAAAATTGGAACAAGCAGGATGAAGTGACTTGCCCAGGGTCACATAACTAGTAAGTGTCTACACAGGAAAATGAGTCTTCCTGACTTCAGGCTCTCCTCACTGTCCACTCTTCCATCTAGCTGCCCACATTTAAATATATCACAAAAAATGGAAAGTAATTAGGAGAGAGAGAGCCAAATAGTTAAGGGGGAGGGATTAGCATAGATTTATTTTTTGAGGTAGCCCTTGAGATGAATTTGGAAAATAGACTGAAAATTTATAAGGTGGTACTGAGGAGGGAGCTCATGTCCAGGCATGAAAGACAGTATGTTGACAGCAGATTGACAGAGATATATGGGAAATTGAGTCTTAAATGACTTACTCATAGCTATATAGCTTAAATGTCAAATTAAGGACTGGAACTCAGTTTTCCCTAATTCTAAGGCCATCATTCTATCCAGTGTAGACAAATAATCTAAGGTAAAATGTGACAGGAACAGAAGAGAGATGCAGGCCCCATGTTCCAGAAAAATTTGAAGGAGAGATTACTTTCAGCTTGGGGGAGAGGGAAGACAAGGTGAAATCAGGGAAAGCTTCATAGAAGAAAAAGATTTTTACAGTGGGAGATGAGGAGGCCTGTGAGAATGCAAAAGAAGAGGACTTTTCCAAAACCAGGGAATAATGGAAGTTCAACTTAGCCAGAAGATAGAAGATATAGAGAAAATTAATGTGAAATGAGGGGGAATAGGGAGGCTGGGGCCAATTATCCAGTTCCTTAAGACTGGGGAAGTTTCTATGTTATTTTATAAGCAAGACAGAGTCCCCCATGGGACTGGGTCAAATTAGTTGGTTTTTACTTGTTTATTGCTTGTTTTTAGGAAGGGAGTCATCCCTGGACCCGATCCAGATCTTGGTGATCTTTGGTGATATGTTTTTGATGCCTAAATGAAGAACTGAAGAGCAAAGAAACTGGAGCCAGGATGACTTAAATAAGAGGCTTTTCTCATATTCCAGGTAAGAGCTGAAGAGGGCTTTGTAGGCTTGCGGCCACAAAAATGGAGAGGAGATGCAGAACATATTGTGAAGACAGATATTAGGTGAAAAAAAAAACATATTGAGAAATCCTTAACAGCACTGATAAGATAGAGGCAGTGAGGGATATTATATATTATTATATATTATAGTATTATAGTGGAGCAGTAATAATGTGCCAGGAACTTTGCTGACCACTTTATAGATATTATCTTATTTGATCCTTCTAACAACCCTGGGAAGTAAGTGCTATTATTATCAGCAATTTAATAATATATATAATTATTATATATAATTAATAATAATTATTATTATTATGAGAAAACTAAGGCAAATGGAAGTTAAATGATTCACCTAGGGTCACACAGCTAGTAATTATCTGAGTCTGGCTTTGAACTCCAGCAAGACTCCAGAACCAGCATTTTTATCCACCACAGTAGGGGACCTTACCAGTCATTGTGTCCACTTCCTTCATTTTACAGATAAGGAAACCGGAGAAACTCGGTATATGCCCAAGATCACACACAGCTGGGAAATATCTGAGATGAGATTTGAACTTGGGTCTTTGAGGAGATTATTCTGAGATTTAGGACCAGAGTGATCCGGCGCGTGTTTGTGCCCTCGGTAGAAATAAGGAATTCAGAAGCGGGGGAAGGTCTATAAGGGATGATGAGGTGAGTTTGGGAAATGTGCAACTGGGGATGCTGGGGAAAATCTGCAGAAGCCATATGGAGTATGGCCCAAGAAAAATATGGAAGATTAGGAGATACCTTCGGAGAGCTATGGGAGCTGAGGAGGAGGAGAAGTATAGGGAGAGAAGGAAAAAAAGGGCTGAGGTATTATTGGGGGCCCCCCCCACAGGGTAGCCAGGAAAAGGAAAATAAATCGGCCAAAGAGATGGATAAGAAAGGGTTAAATCAGGATCTCCTGAGAAAATTCTCAGCTGCTCTGGATTCAAGGCAACTGCATTTGCTACGCTGGCTGTCCCTCCCCCACCTTGCCTTGGCTCCCCAGCGGGGCCTGGACCCTCCAAAACTCAGGGCTGAGCCTTGCTAGGGAAGAAGCAGCCCCTGCTGTGCCCATGACATCAGCAGAGAGCTTAGAGCACCAGAGCCTGAAAACAAAGCAAAGCTCAGGCTTTCTGTAAGCGGCTCTAATTTGCTGTTAGAGGTGGCTGACTAATTAGGAGTAGGATTTAATGAATTAATTGATTTAACCACATTTATTGAGTGACATTAAAAAGCAAAGGGAGGGAGGGGGCAGAGGCAGCAGGACAGAAACAAAGCCTGTACCAGATTTTAGGAAAGCTGCCAACACAGGGGAGGCATTCAGAGAGTCGGCTCAGGGGGGGAGCGCTAACCAAACTCTGGGCTGGGCGGGTGGAGACCCCCAGTAGTGGCCATCTCAGAAATGGGTAAACAAATTGACTAGTCACACAAAGATATGCAAGCGTGAGAGCTTGGGAATCCGAGACTCCTCTGCCTGGAAGGGAGCAAGGGAGCATAAGAGGAAGGGAATGAGCATTTCTACAATGCCTACTATGTGCCAGGCACTGCATGAAGCACTCTTTTTTTTTTTTTAATAAATATCTCATTTGATCTTCACAATAGCTCTGGGAGATAGGTGGTATTATTATCCCCATTTTACAGTAAAGGAAACTGAGGCAGGTAGAGATTCAAAGACTTGGCCAGGGTCACATATCTAGAAAGTTTCTGAGACTGAATTGGAACTCAGATCTTCCTGTCTCCAGGCCCAAGACGATAACGACTGTGCAACCAGCTGCTTCTCACCATATGATCCAACCCCCTTCTTCCAGGCAGATAAATGACATTTCAGCCAAAATAGCTGCTCCCCTGTCCCTTGTTTCTAAAATAAATAGAGAAATTCTTGTGTCTGAATACAAATTGAAGCAATTTTTTTACTTTATTTTTCTTGAGGGTTTTTTTTTGGGGGGGGAACCTATGTTTTCTTTCATAACGTGATTTTTAGGGAATCTTTTGCATAACTTTACATGTTCCTTCTTAATGGAAGGTGGGGGAAGGGAGGAAGGGAGAGAATCTGAAACTCAACATTTTCAAACAAATGGAAAAAATGGTTTTACATGTAATTAAGGAAAATAAAAATATTAAATTAAAAAAAAAAGAAAGTAGAGGTCCAAAGCCTTTCCTCCCCTCAATTCATGTGAGAAAAATGTTTAGAAAACAATGCTGCTGTTTGTCAAGATATAATTCCTTATGCCTAAAGCTATGGAGTCTACTTCAGTTTCAGCCATTTTTCTTCTCTTGAGTTTTCTAAGCACATAAGGAGCAAGTAACTGCTCCGAATAACCTTTAACCCCTCATCCTCTGACCCTTTTCTTTGCTGAACAGCACCTATTCCTTTAGCTTTTCCCCCTAATATCTATTGTGTTATTGCTATTCAGTCATTTTTCAGTTGTGACCACATTTGGGGTTTTCCTAGCAGAGACGCTGGAGTGTTTTACCATTTCCTCCTCCAGCTCATTCTCCCGATGGAGAAACTGAGGCAAACAGGGTTATATGACTTGCTCGAGGTCACATAGCTAATAAGAATCTGTGGCTGGATTTGAACTCATGTCTTTAATTTTTATTATTCTCACCCTCAACTTGAACCCTTAGAATACAGAATATCAGAACTAGGAGTTCTGGTCCAGGGCTTTATATGCTATGACCTATTTTTATATTTTTCCAAAGCTAAAAATGATTTTAAGTAATAGGAATTAATTTTTTAAATAATTTTTTAATTTGAAAAAATTTGAAAATGAAGTTTCACTGTACTGTATTTGAAATGTTAGAGGGGAAAACTAAGCCAAAAGGGAGAAAATGACTTATCTAAAGTCACACAGTTGGTTAATTGCCAAACTCGGGCCTAAAATCCAGGTCTTTGTACTCCTAACCCAGCACTCTTTCTACTACAGCCTTCTTTAGAAAGTAGAACCAATGCTAGCTACACACCATGCTCCAACACAGATCACTGAAAATAGAGAAGTGAAATGAAGGCATCCCCTCCCATTCCTTATATCTTATCCCACCAACATCCCAATGGACCCTTTAACCACAACACAATTTTGCTTCTTTCCATTTGACCCATAGGGGAACGTGACCCCCAAGTTGTTTGGTTGGGTGTGGGGTGGATTGCTGCTCAATCTAGCTTCATTCGGTCTTTATGGCTTTGTTTGATGGCCTGTTGCCTATTCCCCCCGAATATCCAGCTGGCCATACGACCACCCCAGCTCCTCACATCTTAGCCTGTCCAAAAAATGAGGTCCTCTATATTCTCCAGGTTTCTACAAGACTGATGGTTCAAGAGACAAAGTACTGGGCCCGGGACCTGAGTTCAAATTCAGCTTCAGACTAGCTGTGTAACCCTGGAGAAGTCAGCCTCAGTTTCCTCAATTGCAAAATGAGTTCTTGTGAGGATAAAATGAGGCTCCATAAATGTTTATTTCCTCTCTTTCCATGCAGTGGGTTTCCAATGGACTCTAAGAAATGGAACATAAAGATAACCATTCCTGCAGAAATTAACAGGTGTTTTGAAAGCAAGCCAGATTTCCAGGAACATCATTTCAAACACTTTGATCTGCTGGTTCTCTTATCAGATCACCTTGTGAAAAGTCTGGTCAGAGTGGAGGTTTGAGGATTTTTTTCCTAGTTCCATGCCTGTTCTGTTCCTGTAGGTATCTCTGAATAGCCTTGCTAAGGTGGCTGTAAGAATCCAACAACATAAAACATACAGCGTCAGTGGGGAGGGACCTTAGTATGCGGAATGTCAATTTGGGAAGGGACCTTAAACCCTAGAACAAAGGCAAATTAGACAAAAATAGAACATGGCATGTCAGAGTCGGTATACGTGTCTTTATGTAGCATGAATTAAATCATCACACGAGTAATTACCCACTCAAAACCATGGATCATGAGCCCCCGTCAATAGACTTATGCTTACCAACCAGCCAGAAGACATGTTCTGGCTCAAAAGAAAATATACTTAATCATGCAGCAGAAGAAATAGAGATGAGAAAATATCCCTCCACATACCCAGGGAGCACAATCTCCTAGTTTACCACATCATTAGTGGATAAAGTCCAATACAAATTCATGTCACATAATTTCAACTGAATCCTCACCACGGCAAACTAATGTTTTTCCTTTCCCTAATCAGCTTGCTATCCCACTAACTACAGTGACTCTTTCAAACCTTTTTGTCCTGCGTCAAACAGCCCATGGCACTCCTTCTCTACCTTCTCTCTTAGCTGAGAATCACACCTGATACTTTGTCCCCCCAAAATTGAGCCAAATAATGAAAAATCCATCCTTGTACCTTTCCCTTTTCCCTATATCCTTCAGATACCCATCTCATATGAAGATTTATCCTCTCTCTTTGCCAAGGCAAACCCCCCTAAATCCCAGCCCTTTCTCTCTAGTCTTCAATCTGTCCTTATCTACTAACTCATTCCCAGAGGATCATGTCCATGTCCAGCTCATCCATAAAAAAAACCTTCAGAACCCTGGGAAATGAGCATAAACTGTTTGCATTTTTGTATTTCTTCCCGGGTTATTTTTACCTTCTGAATCCAATTTTCCTGTGCAACAAGAGAACTGTTAGGTTCTGCACACAAATATTGTATCTAGGATATACTGAGACATATTTAACAGGTATAGGACTGCTTGCCATCTGGGGGAAGGGGCGGAGGGAGGGAGGGGAAAAGTCAGAACAGAAGTGAGTGCAAGGGATAATGTTATAAAAAATTACCCAGGCATGGGCTCTGTCAATAAAAAGTTATAATTTTAAAAAAAAGAAAAAAAAAACCTTCATTTGATCATAACATTGGTTGTCTATCACCCTATATCTCTGTTCTCTTTCTCGCTTAAAATCCTTGAGAAATCCATCTAAAATGGGTCCTTCCACTTCTTCTCTCACTCTCCTCTGAACTCTGTGCTCTGGCTTCTAACAATAAAATTTAACCCAAAATGTTCTCTGCAGAGTTACCCATGATCTCTCACTTGCCCATCCCAATGGCCTTTCCTCAGTCCTCATCTATCTTGACTTCTCTGCATTTTCTGACAGTCAATCCCCTTCTCCTTGATAGCACTCTCCTCTCTAGATTTTCCCATTGCTCTCCTCTTATTTATCTCATTGGTTCTTTATCAAATTTTCTTGCTGACCATGACTCTTTCCTAGTCCTCTTCTCTGCTTCCTCTATACTATCTCACTTGATGATTTCAATAGCTCCCATGGATTCACTTATCATCTCTCTCTATATGATTTCCAGATATAGATCCATATACTTCTAGATAAATATAGATAGATATAGATGCCAAATGTTTTTTTAATCATATATTTCATATCATCTTAAATTCATCCATTGCCTCAACTATTACAATAGCCTACTCTCCCTAAGTATCCCTCCTCCAGCCCATCCTTTACTCAGCTGCCAAAGCACAGGGTTGACCATCACACCTCCTACTCAATAAACTTCAGCAGCTCCCTATTACCTCCAAGAACAAATATAAAATCCTATGATATTCAAAACCTTGAATAAGGAAAAGCAAAGAGAATAAGCATTTATATAGCACCTGCTGTGTGCCAGGCACTATGCTAAGTGCTTTTTGTAAATATGATCTCATTTGATCTTTGCAACAATCGTATTTTTTTTGATGATTACAATTATTTTAAATGAAAGCTTTTTGATTTTCAAAACATAAGCATGGATGATTTCTCAACATTAACCCTTGCAAAATTTGTGTTCCAATTTCCCATCCCCTCCTCTAGATGGCAAACAATCCAATATATGCTAAACATGATAGAAATATGTTAAATGCAATATATTCATACATATTTATACAATTTCTTGCTGCACAAGAAAAATCAAATCAAAAAGGGAAAAATAAGAAAGAAAATAAAATGCAAGTAAACAACAAAAAGAGTGAAAATCCTATCTTGTGATTGATCTTCACTCAGTTCCCACAGTCCTCTCTCTGGGTGTAGATGCTCTCTCCATCACAAGATCACTAAAACTGGTCTGAATCATCTCATTGTTGAAAAGGACCAGAATTGATCATCCTACAATCCTGCAACCCTATTATTATTCCCATTTTAGAGATGACAAAGCTGAGGTAAACAGGGTTAAGTGTACATTGTTTGGTGCATGTTGTCTCTCCATTAGAATGTGAGCTCCTTGAGCTCAGACACCATTTTCCCCTTTTTCTGTAACCCCAGCCTGCAGCAAAGTAAAACTATGTAAACCATGTCAAACTAAGTGGACACATATGGAGGACATCCATGAGGGGATATATGTGTGCTGGGACAACTCATCCCTCTTAGGTGGCAGAACCCCTGGTGCCTTCCCATAATGCCATCATACAGCCCTGTTCTAGGTTTCATGTGTCTCCTATCTACCGAGTTCATTTGTCTCCGGTCAATCATCTCCCCTCTTCTTGATCTTCTTATTTCTGGTCTCAAGGTGACCTGTTATCATCTACTTGATTTCAGATCCCCCAGCCCATTAGCTCCTCCCCAGGGAGGAATAGCTCCTAAGAAGCACTCTCTGACTAGAACAAGCTATGAACCACCAGACTTGGCCAAGCAACCGAAAGGTCAATGAAAATTCTCCAGATTATTAAAGCAAGATCTCCCCCTGTGGCTCAGCTTGATGTGAAGTCCATGGGCCCACTCATGGGCTTAGAAATTTCTTCTTTTGAAGTGCCCCCCAATCCACCTTCCATGCCCAACTCCCCCAGCCAAACTCAAACACAAAACCCCCAAATTGGCCGGAGGCTGGAGCACCACACCACCAAGAACCTCTCCAATTAGCATGTAAATGAGCCTGAGGAAGCAAGGCCCACATTCCTGCTTTTATTATGCTTATGTACCAGCTTGAAGAGCCTAGCTCTTTTGTCCTGTGTACCTGGTTGGTCTTTTTATAAATAGAACACAGAAAGCCAGGGCTTAGAGACCATTTCTCCAAGCCACTGTATTTTCCACCCTGGGAGGAGAAAGTAACTTTGCCAAAAGGGCAGAGATGGTGTGCCAAGCTGGTATTCCAACCCAAGTTGTGTGATAAGCAGGTCCAGAATCTTCCCCCCCCCCCCTTTCCTCCTTCCCCTGCCTTTCCCTACCTTCCTGCCACATCTGCAACTTTACAGGTTTCTCCTAGAGAAGATCACCAGTGTCCACATCCATGCTGTGGACCAGTTTCTCAGCCACCCAGTGGGGGCTTATTCCACACTGCCTGGGAGGGAGAGCTGTCTGTCCCCGTCCGGCTGTCTTTCCCATCTCCCCGACCCCAGCTTGGAAGGCTCTCCATCCCCCAGCTAGCCTTGCACAGTGTCTTAGACTCCAAGGGTTTGTTGTTATGAAGGGTGATATTTAATGCTGGGCATGGCTGCCTGCTCTGCCAATGTTGAAATTTAATAAAGGCTCTTTGACAAGGGAGCAAGTGATGATAATGATAATAGTTGGAGCTGCGTCTCAAGACTGGTGAAGGGCTTTCTGCGGGATTGGGAACTATCTTATACAATCATTAGAATAATAGAACATAATAGGGCACAAGATGTTATAGCAGTAAGAACTTTGAAGTTTTTCAAGAGGCAGGGGGGTATGTTGGGAAGGCCTGCTGGTTTCGGAGTCTAGAGACATATTTAATCCCCCATATAGGATTCTGTGAGTCTTAGGTTCCCTATGGGGAAAATAAGGAAAATAATCCCCTTTCCACCGCCTTCTTAGGGTTATTATGAGAAACCATTGAAATGGTGTAGATAAAGCATTCTCAAAACCTTAAAGGACTAGATTAATATCAACCGTGGTTATTAGAAGATGGAGTGTTCTAAGGGGACAGTAGAAAGGGGCTTCAGAATATGAAACACAGAATATCAGCCCCACAAGGGGTCTTAGACCAGAGATCATGGAGGGTTGTATACAATGCTAAACATCAGAATGTCCACTCCTGACCACAAGAACTTTTCCAAATGTGTCCTAGTGTCCCCAGAACCTGGCACAGGGTCTAGAACAATTTGTTTTTAAAGTGAATCTGTGATTTCTTACGATATGGGGAACTCCTAATGAGTGAATTCCCTCTCCAAAAGTAGTTCTGGAACACTGAACACAAAGCTCAGTTTGGAAAAGGACCTAAGAATATAGAATTCCCATTGTCAGTTCTGGAACACTGAACACAATGCTCAATTTGGAAAAGGACCTAAGAATACAGAATTCCCATTGTCAGTTCTGGAACACTGAACACAATGCTCAATTTGGAAAAGGACCTAAGAATACAGAATTCCCATTGTCAGTTCTGGAACACTGACCACAATGCTCAATTTGGAAAAGGACCTAAGAATACAGAATTCCCATTGTCAGTTCTGGAACACTGACCACAATGCTCAATTTGGAAAAGGACCTAAGAATACAGAATTCCCATTGTCAGTTCTGGAACACTGACCACAATGCTCAATTTGGAAAAGGACCTAAGAATACAGAATTCCCATTGTCAGTTCTGGAACACTGACCACAATGCTCAATTTGGAAAAGGACCTAAGAATACAGAATTCCCATTGTCAGTTCTGGAACACTGAACACAATGCTCAATTTGGAAAAGGACCTAAGAATACAGAATTCCCATTGTCACTTCTGGAACACAGAACACAATGCTCAATTTGGAAAAGGACCTAAGAATATAGAATATCCATTGTCAGTTCTGGAACACTGACCACAATGCTCAATTTGGAAAAGGACCTAAGAATATAGAATTCCCATTGTCAGTTCTGGAACACTGAACACAATGCTCAATTTGGAAAAAGGCCTAAGAATACAGAATTCCCATTGTCAGTTCAGGAACACTGAACACAATGCTCAATTTGGAAAAAGGCCTAAGAATACAGAATTCCCATTGTCAGTTCTGGAACACTGAACACAATGCTCAATTTGGAAAAAGGCCTAAGAATACAGAATTCCCATTGTCAGTTCAGGAACACTGACCACAATGCTCAATTTGGAAAAGGACCTAAGAATACAGAATTCCCATTGTCAGTTCTGGAACACTGAACACAATGCTCAATTTGGAAAAAGGACCTAAGAATACAGAATTCCCATTGTCAGTTCTGGAACACTGACCACAATGCTCAATTTGGAAAAGGACCTAAGAATACAGAATTCCCATTGTCAGTTCTGGAACACTGACCACAATGCTCAATTTGGAAAAGGACCTAAGAATATAGAATATCCATTGTCAGTTCTGGAACACTGAACACAATGCTCAATTTGGAAAAAGGCCTAAGAATACAGAATTCCCATTGTCAGTTCTGGAACACTGAACACAATGCTCAATTTGGAAAAAGGCCTAAGAATACAGAATTCCCATTGTCAGTTCAGGAACACTGACCACAATGCTCAATTTGGAAAAGGACCTAAGAATACAGAATTCCCATTGTCAGTTCTGGAACACTAAACACAAAGCTCAATTTGGAAAAGGACCTAAGAATACAGAATTCCCATTGTCAGTTCTGGAACACTGACCACAATGCTCAATTTGGAAAAAGGCCTAAGAATACAGAATTCCCATTGTCAGTTCTGGAACACTGACCACAATGCTCAATTTGGAAAAGGACCTAAGAATACAGAATTCCCATTGTCAGTTCTGGAACACTGAACACAATGCTCAATTTGGAAAAGGACCTAAGAATACAGAATTCCCATTGTCAGTTCTGGAACACCTGACCACAATGCTCAATTTGAAAAGGACCTAAGAATACAGAATTCCATTGTCAGTTCTGGAACACTGAACACATATAGCTCAATTTGAAAAGGACCTAAGAATACAGAATTCCCATTGTCAGTTCTGGAACACTGACCACAATGCTCAATTTGGAAAAAGGCCTAAGAATACAGAATTCCCATTGTCAGTTCTGGAACACTGAACACAATGCTCAATTTGGAAAAAGGACCTAAGAATACAGAATTCCCATTGTCAGTTCTGGAACACTGAATACAATGCTCAATTTGGAAAAGGACCTAAGAATACAGAATTCCCATTGTCAGTTCTGGAACACTGAACACAATGCTCAATTTGAAAAGGACCTAAGAATACAGAATTCCCATTGTCAGTTCTGGAACACTGACCACAATGCTCAATTTGGAAAAGGACCTAAGAATACAGAATTCCCATTGTCAGTTCTGGAACACTGACCACAATGCTCAATTTGGAAAAGGACCTAAGAATACAGAATTCCCATTGTCAGTTCTGGAACACTGACCACAATGCTCAATTTGGAAAGGACCTAAGAATATAGAATTCCCATTGTCAGTTCTGGAACACTGAACACAATGCTCAATTTGGAAAAAGGCCTAAGAATACAGAATTCCCATTGTCAGTTCTGGAACACTGACCACAATGCTCAAGTTGCAAAAGGACCTAAGAATATAGAATTCCCATTGTCAGTTCAGGAACACTGACCACAATGCTCAAGTTGCAAAAGGACCTAAGAATACAGAATTCCCATTGTCAGTTCTGGAACACTGACCACAATGCTCAATTTGGAAAAGGACCTAAGAATACAGAATTCCCATTGTCACTTCTGGAACACTGAACACAATGCTCAATTTGGAAAAGGACCTAAGAATATAGAATATCCATTGTCAGTTCTGGAACACTGAACACAATGCTCAATTTGGAAAAAGGCCTAAGAATACAGTATTCCCATTGTCAGTTCTGGAACACTGACCACAATGCTCAATTTGGAAAAGGACCTAAGAATATAGAATATCCATTGTCAGTTCTGGAACACTGACCACAATGCTCAATTTGGAAAAGGACCTAAGAATATAGAATTCCCATTGTCACTTCTGGAACACTGAACACAATGCTCAATTTGGAAAAGGACCTAAGAATATAGAATATCCATTGTCAGTTCTGGAACACTGAACACAATGCTCAATTTGGAAAAAGGCCTAAGAATACAGTATTCCCATTTTCAGTTCTGGAACACTGAACACAATGCTCAATTTGGAAAAGGACCTAAGAATACAGAATTCCCATTGTCAGTTCTGGAACACTGACCACAATGCTCAATTTGGAAAAGGACCTAAGAATACAGAATTCCCATTGTCAGTTCTGGAACACTGAACACAATGCTCAATTTGGAAAAGGACCTAAGAATACAGAATTCCCATTGTCAGTTCTGGAACACTGACCACAATGCTCAATTTGGAAAAGGACCTAAGAATATAGAATTCCCATTGTCAGTTCAGGAACACTGACCACAATGCTCAAGTTGCAAAAGGACCTAAGAATACAGAATTCCCATTGTCAGTTCTGGAACACTGACCACAATGCTCAATTTGGAAAAAGGCCTAAGAATACAGAATTCCCATTGTCAGTTCTGGAACACTGAATACAATGCTCAATTTGGAAAAGGACCTAAGAATATAGAATTCCCATTGTCACTTCTGGAACACTGAACACAATGCTCAATTTGGAAAAAGGCCTAAGAATACAGAATTCCCATTGTCAGTTCTGGAACACTGACCACAATGCTCAATTTGGAAAAGGACCTAAGAATATAGAATTCCCATTGTCACTTCTGGAACACTGAACACAATGCTCAATTTGGAAAAGGACCTAAGAATATAGAATATCCATTGTCAGTTCTGGAACACTGAACACAATGCTCAATTTGGAAAAAGGCCTAAGAATACAGTATTCCCATTGTCAGTTCTGGAACACTGAACACAATGCTCAATTTGGAAAAGGACCTAAGAATACAGAATTCCATTGTCAGTTCTGGAACACTGACCACAATGCTCAATTTGGAAAAGGACCTAAGAATACAGAATTCCCATTGTCAGTTCTGGAACACTGAACACAATGCTCAATTTGGAAAAGGACCTAAGAATACAGAATTCCCATTGTCAGTTCTGGAACACTGACCACAATGCTCAATTTGGAAAAGGACCTAAGAATACAGAATTCCCATTGTCAGTTCTGGAACACTGAACACAATGCTCAATTTGGAAAAGGACCTAAGAATACAGAATTCCATTGTCAGTTCTGGAACACTGACCACAATAGCTCAATTTGGAAAAGGCCTAAGAATACAGAATTCTATGTCAGTTCTGGAACACTGAACACAATGCTCAATTTGGAAAAAGGACCTAAGAATACAGAATTCCCATTGTCAGTTCTGGAACACTGAATACAATGCTCAATTTGGAAAAGGACCTAAGAATACAGAATTCCCATTGTCAGTTCTGGAACACTGAACACAATGCTCAATTTGGAAAAGGACCTAAGAATACAGAATTCCCATTGTCAGTTCTGGAACACTGACCACAATGCTCAATTTGGAAAAGGACCTAAGAATACAGAATTCCCATTGTCAGTTCTGGAACACTGACCACAATGCTCAATTTGGAAAAGGACCTAAGAATACAGAATTCCCATTGTCAGTTCTGGAACACTGACCACAATGCTCAATTTGGAAAAGGACCTAAGAATATAGAATTCCCATTGTCAGTTCTGGAACACTGAACACAATGCTCAATTTGGAAAAAGGCCTAAGAATACAGAATTCCCATTGTCAGTTCTGGAACACTGAACACAATGCTCAATTTGGAAAAAGGCCTAAGAATACAGAATTCCCATTGTCAGTTCAGGAACACTGACCACAATGCTCAATTTGGAAAAGGACCTAAGAATACAGAATTCCCATTGTCAGTTCTGGAACACTAAACACAAAGCTCAATTTGGAAAAGGACCTAAGAATACAGAATTCCCATTGTCAGTTCTGGAACACTGACCACAATGCTCAATTTGGAAAAAGGCCTAAGAATACAGAATTCCCATTGTCAGTTCTGGAACACTGACCACAATGCTCAATTTGGAAAAGGACCTAAGAATATAGAATTCCCATTGTCAGTTCAGGAACACTGACCACAATGCTCAAGTTGCAAAAGGACCTAAGAATACAGAATTCCCATTGTCAGTTCTGGAACACTGACCACAATGCTCAATTTGGAAAAGGACCTAAGAATACAGAATTCCCATTGTCACTTCTGGAACACTGAACACAATGCTCAATTTGGAAAAGGACCTAAGAATATAGAATATCCATTGTCAGTTCTGGAACACTGAACACAATGCTCAATTTGGAAAAAGGCCTAAGAATACAGTATTCCCATTGTCAGTTCTGGAACACTGACCACAATGCTCAATTTGGAAAAGGACCTAAGAATATAGAATATCCATTGTCAGTTCTGGAACACTGACCACAATGCTCAATTTGGAAAAGGACCTAAGAATATAGAATTCCCATTGTCACTTCTGGAACACTGAACACAATGCTCAATTTGGAAAAGGACCTAAGAATATAGAATATCCATTGTCAGTTCTGGAACACTGAACACAATGCTCAATTTGGAAAAAGGCCTAAGAATACAGTATTCCCATTGTCAGTTCTGGAACACTGAACACAATGCTCAATTTGGAAAAGGACCTAAGAATACAGAATTCCCATTGTCAGTTCTGGAACACTGACCACAATGCTCAATTTGGAAAAGGACCTAAGAATACAGAATTCCCATTGTCAGTTCTGGAACACTGAACACAATGCTCAATTTGGAAAAGGACCTAAGAATACAGAATTCCCATTGTCAGTTCTGGAACACTGACCACAATGCTCAATTTGGAAAAGGACCTAAGAATATAGAATTCCCATTGTCAGTTCAGGAACACTGACCACAATGCTCAAGTTGCAAAAGGACCTAAGAATACAGAATTCCCATTGTCAGTTCTGGAACACTGACCACAATGCTCAATTTGGAAAAAGGCCTAAGAATACAGAATTCCCATTGTCAGTTCTGGAACACTGAATACAATGCTCAATTTGGAAAAGGACCTAAGAATATAGAATTCCCATTGTCACTTCTGGAACACTGAACACAATGCTCAATTTGGAAAAAGGCCTAAGAATACAGAATTCCCATTGTCAGTTCTGGAACACTGACCACAATGCTCAATTTGGAAAAGGACCTAAGAATATAGAATTCCCATTGTCACTTCTGGAACACTGAACACAATGCTCAATTTGGAAAAAGGACCTAAGAATATAGAATATCCATTGTCAGTTCTGGAACACTGAACACAATGCTCAATTTGGAAAAAGGCCTAAGAATACAGTATTCCCATTGTCAGTTCTGGAACACTGAACACAATGCTCAATTTGGAAAAGGACCTAAGAATACAGAATTCCCATTGTCAGTTCTGGAACACTGACCACAATGCTCAATTTGGAAAAGGACCTAAGAATACAGAATTCCCATTGTCAGTTCTGGAACACTGAACACAATGCTCAATTTGGAAAAGGACCTAAGAATACAGAATTCCCATTGTCAGTTCTGGAACACTGACCACAATGCTCAATTTGGAAAAGGACCTAAGAATACAGAATTCCCATTGTCAGTTCTGGAACACTGAACACTAATGCTCAATTTGGAAAAGGACCTAAGAATACAGAATTCCCATTGTCAGTTCTGGAACACTGACCACAATGCTCAATTTGGAAAAGGCCTAAGAATACAGAATTCCATTGTCAGTTCTGGAACACTGAACACAATGCTCAATTTGGAAAAAGGACCTAAGAATACAGAATTCCCATTGTCAGTTCTGGAACACTGAATACAATGCTCAATTTGGAAAAGGACCTAAGAATACAGAATTCCATTGTCAGTTCTGGAACACTGAACACAATGCTCAATTTGGAAAAGGACCTAAGAATACAGAATTCCCATTGTCAGTTCTGGAACACTGACCACAATGCTCAATTTGGAAAAAGGACCTAAGAATACAGAATTCCCATTGTCAGTTCTGGAACACTGACCACAATGCTCAATTTGGAAAAGGACCTAAGAATACAGAATTCCTCATTGTCAGTTCTGGAACACTGACCACAATGCTCAATTTGGAAAAGGACCTAAGAATACAGAATTCCTATCTGTCAGTTCTGGAACACTGACCACAATGCTCAATTTGGAAAAAGGCCTAAGAATACAGAATTCCCATTGTCAGTTCTGGAACACTGAATACAATGCTCAATTTGGAAAAGGACCTAAGAATACAGAATTCCATTGTCACTTCTGGAACACTGAACACAATGCTCAATTTGGAAAAGGACCTAAGAATATAGAATATCCATTGTCAGTTCTGGAACACTGAACACAATGCTCAATTTGGAAAAAGGCCTAAGAACACAGTATTCCCATTGTCAGTTCTGGAAACACTGAACACAATGCTCAATTTGGAAAAGGACCTAAGAATACAGAATTCCTATTGTCAGTTCCTGGAACACTGACCACAATGCTCAATTTGGAAAAGGACCCTAAGAATACAGAATTCCATTGTCAGTTCCTAACACTGAACACAATGCTCAATTTGGAAAAGGACCTAAGAATACAGAATTCTCCATTGTCAGTTCTGGAACACTGACCACAATGCTCAATTTGGAAAAGGACCTAAGAATACAGAATTCCATTGTCAGTTCTGGAACACTGAACACAATGCTCAATTTGGAAAAGGACCTAAGAATACAGAATTCCCATTGTCAGTTCTGGAACACTGACCACAATGCTCAATTTGGAAAAAGGCCTAAGAATACAGAATTCCCATTGTCAGTTCTGGAACACTGAACACAATGCTCAATTTGGAAAAGGACCTAAGAATACAGAATTCCCATTGTCAGTTCTGGAACACTGAACACAATGCTCAATTTGGAAAAGGACCTAAGAATACAGAATTCCCATTGTCAGTTCTGGAACACTGACCACAATGCTCAATTTGGAAAAGGACCTAAGAATACAGAATTCCCATTGTCAGTTCTGGAACACTGACCACAATGCTCAATTTGGAAAAGGACCTAAGAATACAGAATTCCCATTGTCAGTTCTGGAACACTGACCACAATGCTCAATTTGGAAAAGGACCTAAGAATATAGAATTCCCATTGTCAGTTCAGGAACACTGACCACAATGCTCAAGTTGCAAAAGGACCTAAGAATACAGAATTCCCATTGTCAGTTCTGGAACACTGACCACAATGCTCAATTTGGAAAAGGACCTAAGAATATAGAATATCCATTGTCAGTTCTGGAACACTGACCACAATGCTCAATTTGGAAAAGTACCTAAGAATATAGAATTCCCATTGTCAGTTCTGGAACACTGACCACAATGCTCAATTTGGAAAAGGACCTAAGAATACAGAATTCCCATTGTCAGTTCTGGAACACTGACCACAATGCTCAATTTGGAAAAGGACCTAAGAATACAGAATTCCCATTGTCAGTTCTGGAACACTGACCACAATGCTCAATTTGGAAAAGGACCTAAGAATACAGAATTCCCATTGTCAGTTCTGGAACACTGACCACAATGCTCAATTTGGAAAAGGACCTAAGAATATAGAATTCCCATTGTCAGTTCAGGAACACTGACCACAATGCTCAAGTTGCAAAAGGACCTAAGAATATAGAATTCCCATTGTCAGTTCTGGAACACTGACCACAATGCTCAAGTTGCAAAAGGACCTAAGAATACAGAATTCCCATTGTCAGTTCTGGAACACTGACCACAATGCTCAATTTGGAAAAGGACCTAAGAATATAGAATATCCATTGTCAGTTCTGGAACACTGACCACAATGCTCAATTTGGAAAAGTACCTAAGAATATAGAATTCCCATTGTCAGTTCTGGAACACTGAACACAATGCTCAATTTGGAAAAGGACCTAAGAATACAGAATTCCCATTGTCAGTTCTGGAACACTGACCACAATGCTCAATTTGGAAAAAGGACCTAAGAATACAGAATTCCCATTGTCAGTTCTGGAACACTGACCACAATGCTCAATTTGGAAAAGGACCTAAGAATATAGAATTCCCATTGTCAGTTCAGGAACACTGACCACAATGCTCAAGTTGCAAAAGGACCTAAGAATATAGAATTCCCATTGTCAGTTCTGGAACACTGACCACAATGCTCAAGTTGCAAAAGGACCTAAGAATACAGAATTCCCATTGTCAGTTCTGGAACACTGACCACAATGCTCAATTTGGAAAAGGACCTAAGAATATAGAATATCCATTGTCAGTTCTGGAACACTGACCACAATGCTCAATTTGGAAAAGTACCTAAGAATATAGAATTCCCATTGTCAGTTCTGGAACACTGAACACAATGCTCAATTTGGAAAAGGACCTAAGAATACAGAATTCCCATTGTCAGTTCTGGAACACTGACCACAATGCTCAATTTGGAAAAGGACCTAAGAATACAGAATTCCCATTGTCAGTTCTGGAACACTGACCACAATGCTCAATTTGGAAAAGGACCTAAGAATATAGAATTCCCATTGTCAGTTCAGGAACACTGACCACAATGCTCAAGTTGCAAAAGGACCTAAGAATATAGAATTCCCATTGTCAGTTCTGGAACACTGACCACAATGCTCAAGCTGAAGTCCCTTTAGAGAACCTGTCATCAGAAAAGCCAAATTCTCTAGGTGGAAAGAACCTCAGAAGCCATCTTGTCCAATTCCTCTCAACTCATACCAGAGGAACCTGAGGCCCAGCCAGGAAGAATGACTTGCTCAAAGTCTTAGGTATAGCAAGGGGCAGAACTAGGTTTGGAGCCAAGTCTCCTAACTCCAAGTTCCTCACTCTGTGCCAATCTGACTCCTTTTACATTACTGTCCCATTAGAGACTCTCTTGAGAGATAGTGCTAAGGTCTTAATGCTCTACCAGGAGCACATTGCTACTCTGTGGAGGATCTGCTTGAGAGAGATCACCATGGCCTGAGGCCTCAGTCAAGGGAACATTAGCACTTTGGAGCAGGGAAAGGGCATTCCTTCTAAGAGCACATCTCTCCAGGCTCCATTAGGCAGGCCTTAAGGCTCTCTAGACAGATTCTTACCATTCTTTGGGAGCATTATGGCCCTCAACTGTTTTTCTCTAAGTGACGTAACTGCCCTGAGGACAGGACATAATGGTGCCCCTGATGATTCTTCTAGCACTTCCCCAATAGCCTTGGTGAGAAGTGGAAGGCTAACACTTTGGACATGAGGACCCTGATAGGGGAACATAGACATCATAGACTTTCAGAATTGAAATGAATGGTCACTGGGTCCATCCCTTTCCCTGATTAATTAATCTTCTATTCAATAGCCCTGACAAGTGGCCTTCTAACCTCTGATTGAACACCTCTAGTGACAAAAAATTCACTACCTCACTAGGAAGCTCATTCTCTTTTCAAATTAATAGCATAACACATCTTTCTTTCTATTTTTTTTTATTTAATAACCTTTTATTTACAGGTTATATGTATGGGTAACTTTATAGCATTAACAATTGCCAAACCTCTTGTTCCAATTTTTCACCTCTTACCCCCTACCCCCTCCCCCAGATGGCAGGATGACCAGTAGATGTTAAATATATTAAAATATAAATTAGATACACAATAAATTTACATGACCAAACCGTTATTTTGCTGTCCTAAAAGAATCAGACTCTGAAATAGTGTACAATTAGCTTGTGAAGGAAATCCAAAATGCAGGTGGGCAAAAATATAGGGATTGGGAATTCAATGTAAGGATAACACACCTTTCTAAAGTGTTTTCCAATTCCCAAAGTACATCCATATAAATTTTCTCCTTTGATCTTCAAAACAAACTTAGGAGACAGAATGCATCCATCCTTCTTGTAAAAAATGAGAATGCAGAGGCTCAAAGAGTCTGATAGAATGTCAGCTTCTTGAAGGCAGGGCAGTGACTGCTTAATTCTTTTCTTTGTAGCTCCAGAACCCTGCATAGTGTCTGGCATTTATTAAAAACTTTATAAATACCTATTGATTGAATGATCATAGAAATTTGACCAAAATCAAGCTAACCCTTGAACCTAAGCCTGTTGACTTCAAGTCCACCATTTTAGAGCTCAAATCTGTCTCTCTATAGCTTTCCCCCATTATTACTGATTCTGTGTCTCTGTGATCACGTGAAAGAACTTCAAATATTTGAAAATTATTCTCATGTCCTCTTGTCTCTCTCCCCACAAAAAAATCTTTTCTCCAGGCTACCCATGCCCAGTTCTTTCAGTTGATCCCCACATGCCATGGTTTAGAGTTCCCTCTCTATTCAGATCCTCTTTCTCTGCATAGGCTCCAACATAACAATGTCCTTCTTTAAATCTGGACATCTGGAACAAGACTTCAGATGTGGTCTGACCAAGGTAAGAGACAACAGTAGAGACAATAAGAGTAGACTCTTGGACATTATCCCTCTTAATAGAGTCTAAGATCATGTTGGCTGTTTGGGTTGCCAGTCTACAAACTTGATATATCAAACTTTCAGTGTATTAAGCTTTTCTAACATGAAAATCATTAAGCAAAATGCCCCCCTACGGACAGCATGCAATTGATTTTCTAAATCTAAGAGCAGAACTTTATGTTGATTTCTATTTCCTTTAATCTTATTGGATTCTTCCCACTATGCTGGCCCACTGAGATCTCTTTAGATATTGATTTTTCCATTAAACATACTAGTTGCTCCTTTAAGCTTCATGTGAGACACAAATTTGGTAAACATGCCATCTGTGCCCCCTTCTCCTTCATTGTTAAAAGTATTGAATCTAAGTTTAATTAAATTTGAATTTAATAAAAATAGAAATGTATTTCTATTTATAAAATTAAAATATTTATATTTATAGAAAATATAAATTAAATTAAATTCAAATTCAATTTGAAGCTAAAAGCATTGTAGCATCCCACTAGACACTTAGGTTAACACACACACACGCACAGTAGCTACCTTGTTCTACTGTAGCACCAGGCAGGGGCTACTCTGTACTTCTACCATCTACTAGACCAAAGTGTGGGTTCAAGCAGAGATCCCCAAGTCATCTTCTCAACAATTCCACTGCATGAATATTATTATAAAGATAATAATTTGTGAAAGACTTAGCTACCCAAAATAAATGTATGGATATGTATACATATATTGTATTTAACTTATACTTTAACATATTTAACATGCATTTGTCTACCTACCATCTAGGGGAGAGGGTGAGGGGAAGGAGGGGAAAAACTGGAACAAAAGGATTTGCAACTGTCAATGCTGAAAAATTACCCATGCATAGATCTTGTAAATAAAAAGCTATAATAAAAAATAAAATAAAAATAAAAAAGAAAGACTTAGCTATCCAAAAGAATTCCAAAGGTCCCATGCTGCAAGACTTCATCTAGCTCCAGAGAGAAATGATGCAGAGTAAAGCAGATTTTTTTTAATTTCTCTATTTTTATTGTTTTATTTTGTTTTCTTTTGCAATATGACTAATGCGGAAATAGCTTGCATGACTTCACATGTATAATTGTTATCAAATTGCTTGCTTTCTCAAAAAGCAAAAGGGGTGGGAAGAGGTAGAGAATTTGGATCTCATTTTTTTTTAAAAAAATGATTGTTAGAAATTTTTACATGTAATTGGGAAATATTTAATTAAATAAATAAAAATAATAATTTAAAGATAATTCCATTGCATTCTGGATGCATGTACAACTACATACACTGAATTTACTCCATGACTGTTTTCCCCAATTTGACAGTCTGTGATAGATGTAGGCAGCCATCTAACACAGGAAACAGCCTCAGCTACATAGAGTACCACCTCTATATAGTTAATGCCTCCATTTTTAACAATGACAATTTACCCAATGTGACACTAGCATTTGATTTTAGTCTCTCAACTAACTAACTGCAGAAATATCTCTAACCTTTTGAGATCTCCATACAGAACTCAGATCCCAAAGGTAAAAATCATCTCTCTCAGGAAATCCTCTATAAAATCCTCCTCTTATGGCCTAGAAATGATGGGAAGATGATCCTGGGTTCTCATAGTAGCATGCAAACTCTGGGAGATCTTACCTAGCAAAAAATAAATAAATAAAAGACATTGAGAACAGGCCAGGGAAATGATTTGCTTTCTTTCCAAGCACCATCTTAGATAAATCCAGAGACATCCAACGCCAGTAGGCCAACTACTTAATGACATAGTCTCTGGCCTAATGAAATTACAAAATGTCTCTCCGTTCTGGGTGGGTCTCTTCCCCTTCTACAGTTGCAACAACACAATGGCAGAAAAGGCCCCAGAGGGGAGGCCCAAATCACATAATTTTGAGGCTGTTTATAAATTTTAAATGAGCCTATGGTCCTCTCAACAATTGATCCTTGGCCCACAAACAACAAGTAGACCCTATAGGACAAACTGAATCAAAATGGTCTTGCCATTTTCCTTCTAAATGAAACCAGTAGTCAACATAAAGCTGCAGGTAAATCAAAAAAATGACTCACACGTTCTCCTTGGATAGGAAAATAAAGGAATTGGCAGAATTGGTTTTCTTTTGCGTATAAAAGCAGCACGAAACCTAATTTTATGGGACGCTTGGTCATCTTGCATTGCGGCCCTCATGGTAAGTATTGTAAAAAGACCACCATGAAGATAATTGTAGCTTATGCATCAATGTTGTACCAATGTTGCAGGGGATGAGGAGGTGGAAAAAGTCTATACAGAATTCATTAAGAACACTTCAAATTAAAACAACATATACTTTGGTGATTGTTCACTTGGATATAAAGGCAGAGAAGGAAAATTAAATATACAGGAAAACATGGTTCTGGAACAAGGAATGGGGCAAGTTAAAGGCGTCCATCTATATGTCAGGAATACTTACTTTGAGAAAAAACAAGCTCACGAGGCACTGGACATGGTCAGCACCCAAAAACATCACGAAAAATGGAATCGATTATATGTTAACAGACAAGCAATGACTCATTACTGATGTGGTGGTCATTCCTGATTCAGCTGTCTCTGTACAAACCAGCAACTTGTTAGAGAAAAGGTCAACATTAATCTAAAAGTAGGAGAAAATAAAAATGAGAATAATGAAATAGCTTGCTTTTTATATGATGCTTTCAGGCTTGCTAATCACTTTACATATGTCATCTTGCTGGGTCCTGGCATACAATAAAGCAACAACAATCTGGCCTATTTATAGGGGAAAAGGGGGGAGAGGGGGAAATGGTGGAGAATGGGTGGAAGAAAGGACATTAGCACCTATTAGAATAATTTCTGGGAAAAGTAAGTGATGTAAATCTGTTGCCAAAAAAAAATGACCAAAAAAACCCAAATGTCACCTTAACCAACAAATACTTGATTTCCTTGCTAGCAGAAAGATATGACAGCCAAGAGCATCACTAATGAATTCAAAGGGAAACTTCTTTACATATTCTTTTCAAAGTAGATTTATTTTCCCCAGTTACATGTAAAATATTTTTGCATTTGTTTTTTAAGATGTTCAGTTTCAGATTCTCTCTCTTCCTCCCCACTTCTTCCCCATTGAGAAGACACATGTCCTTCACATATTCTTACAGGGAAGAAGGAGGAGGGGGTTCCGAGTGGAATTTTTTTTTTATCCAAAAGCAATCAATATTGGGGGGAGAAGCAAATGGAAAAAAAGCTTGGTGAAAGACCATACTAAGCACATATATTGTATTCAACATATACTTTAACATATTTAACATGTATTGGTCTACCTGCCATCTGGAGGAGAGGGTGGGGGGAAGGAAGGGAAAAATTGGTACAAAAGGTTTTGCAAGGGTCAATGCTGAAAAATTACCCATGCATATATCTTGTAAATAAAAAGCTATAATAAAAAAAGAAAGACCAAACTAAGCACATATATTGTATTTAACATATACTTTAACATATTTAACATGAATTGGTATAGCTGCCATCTTGGGGAGGGGGTGGGGGGAAAGAGGGGAAAAGTTGGAACAAAAGGTTTTGCAAGGGTCAGTGTTGAAAAATGACCCGTGCATATATTTTGTAAATAAAAAGCTTTAATAATAAAAAAAACAAACAAAAAAAGAAAGACCATACTAAGCAAAGTCTGAAGGCATTTAAGAAAGAACCCAGAAGGAAAACAAGAAAAAACAATGAAAATTGGGAAAGATCTGTAAAGATGTTTCTACCAAACTCTTAAGGACACCGTATAGTCCTGGGTAGAGGAAATGGAAAAAAAAAAGAATGAAAAAAACCAAGATGGAAAAAGCACCAAGATAAGGCCAATTATACAAAAAGATTAATTTCAAAGATCTTGAGGATCATTTCTCAAGTTTCATAAAAGAGGGGAGGATCCAAAGAGTTTGGAATACATCTCTGTATGAATATCCAAGAAAAACTGGTAATGGAGAGAATAGCTCTAACTACTGCCCCATATGCCTATTATCTCATCCATACAAAATTGTTCTGAAAATGCACGTCTCAGGGGTATGCTTTATAAGAACATTGCAAACAAGCTAAAAGGCTTCTTTCCCAAAAGATATTCCACAGTGGACCACAGCTTAATCATCACATAATCAAGTAAAAGATATAGAGAGGACAAACTCCCACTGTGTTTATTGTTTGTTGACTATTTAAAAAAATCACTTCATTTGGCAGAGCAAAATGCTGTCTTAAAGGCCCTCCTCTGTGTTATTTCCCATGTATATGTCAAAATCTCCCAGGATTCTTGGAAAGATGTAACAGCAAAGAGAACTGTATTCAACAGCCTTCTGACTATTAATAGCACGTGAACCACCGAACAAGGAGATAGATGCATCCTTGTCAAAGGTGTTTGCTACAGTCACAGAGTCCAAATGGAAGAGGGATTTTCCATATATAAACTCCTCCAGATGCTCCTGTTTGGGGTTTGACTTGTAGTCATTGAGTCAAACCCCAGACCATTGTAGAGCCTTTTGGAGATCTGTAATCATCTTGAAAAGTTAGGACTATGTACACAGGAAAAACCAAGTCATTCCAAAAATCCTAGGCTAATCAGTTGGGCGATCGATGTATGGAGTCCATTTGTCATTATGTGTATGTCAGAAAATACCACTGACTAGAACAGAAGGAGCAGGATGGGTTGGACTGCCTATGAGCAATTACCCCAAGCTTCCTCTTTAAAAATTCACCTTTTTTTTTAACAGCAATATTCTTTTGGTGAGGATGTATAAGTTCAAATCAGAAGAATCAAAATTAAGGCTCATATCAAGGATAGCCAAAGTCATCCAAGGAGACAAAGATAGTGAGTAGGTGCAGACCATAACACATTATATACAAGGAAATTACAGAAAGAAGTGCGTGAAAGATACCATCAGTATTCAACTGGGGACAAAATATGGGCCCGTCAAATGGCAAGATCAAGGCATATTCCACACAATTGCAAGAGAATTTGAGGAAGGCCTCCAGCACACTGATTAGAACTCCTGTGGCAAATGTAGCAGAGTACATGGTTGGGCCCTTAGCCCAGTGCCTGGCACTTAATGGGCACATAAGAAATCCTCATTCAAAAAAAAAAAGAAATTCTCATTGCTTTTTCTTCTTCCCCTTGTATTTCTAACAGGTCTTTTTCCCTTTCCTAGCCTGCTCCTGACTTCCATACCTCTATCAGTCAATTTCCCAATGGCTCTGGAGAAACTCTGGCCTTCCTTCCCAGAAGTAAAACCATTTTGCTATGGGGGCTGCCTCTAATAACCAGATTCTCTCTACTATCAACCTGCTGTGTACATTCCTGTCTTATAATCACTGAATTTGAGAATTAGAAAAGACTACAGTAAATATTGAGTTCAAACCATCCTGTAAACAAATTCTATCATATCCAGATAGTCATCCACCCTCTACCTAGAGGGCTCCAAGGACAGAAAGTCTACCCTCTCCAAGGGGAGCCCATTTCACCTGAGGGCAGTTTTTAATCACTAGAAACTTTTCCTGACATTGAGCCTCAGTTGGCCAATTTGCCATTTCCACCCCTGGCCCTTGCGCCAGCCCCCTGGGAATAAATGAAACAAGTCTAGACCACATGACAGCCTTTCAAATACTTGAAAAAAGCTCTCATTTCTTCTGAGTCTTTTCCAAGTTAAGCATACTCAGTTCTTTAGCAAACAAAAAAAAAATGGAATCTTGGGCTGCATCATGAAGTCCACAGAGCATGTCCAACTTGATAAACTAGAGATCTAGAACCCCAGAACATGGGCTCAAGGCCTGTCACCATCCAAGGTGCCCCCCTCTACAGACTCTCTGGTTTGCCAATGATCCTTACCCTTAGGTAGGACTTCTCTTAAGATCTAAATCTTAAATTTAGATCTCTGACTTACCAAAGTTTACCTAGTCTGTGGAACACAGAACCAAGCACACTACTCCAGATGAGATCTAATGAGGGCAGGGTATATAGTAAGACTATCACTTCCACATTCTCTATTCCTCAAAAAAATACAGCCCAAGATCCCACTAAGTTTTCTGACTGCCTCATTACTGATCCTAAAACACAAACTTGCTTTCATCTTAAATCTTCCCTTTCCCACTCCTTCCATATTCTGACTCTCACTAAGACCTGGATCCTTTCCCAACCTTTCCAGGACTAGTTGCCCTTCCATTCATTCCCCCCTTGCATCCAACAGAATTTCAGTTAATTTCAATTTAAATTCCACATGAAAAAGAAAGACTAGCCTTAGTATTTCAGATTTTGAATCTTATCATGACAAGAAAAGAAAGTTAGCAGATTTCCAGAATAGAAATTCCACATGACAAAAGATTAATTTCAATTTGAATAAAAACAGAAAGTAGATTATGAATATTTAAATCCCTAGAACATTGAATATCAGACAGAAAAGACACTCAGAAATTAAAGTATTAAATTCCCACAAAGAAAGAACTCTAGCAGATTCAGATTTCAATATGAAATCATCATGATAATATGAAACATCACAGCAAAATAAAGACAATTCAGAGATTTAATATTACAAATCATACAAAAGAAAAAATTCTATCAGATTTCAGATATTGAAATTCATCATGACAAAAAGACATTAGATTTCAGAAATACATCTGCAATCAGAAAAGAAACATATCAGTACATGATTTCAGAATTTAATTTACCCATCACAAAAAAGAACTCAGTCATATTTAGATATTGAAACCCATCATGCAAAGCAGAATTTAATAGAATTCATATCAGAAAGAATCTCCATCTGACAAAAGATAAATACATGCAGCATATTGAAATTCCATAAATTCACCAAACAAGAAAATATGAATTCCATCATGACAAAGAAATCTTGAAGATATCCACATCAAGAAGAAAATCCAGCTAATTCAGATATTTAAATCACAGAAATCACAAGACAAGACAAATTTAGTCAGATATTTGAAATTCCATCATCAATGAAAGACAGCATAGAAATATGTAATTCACAGATTTGACTCATCAGACAAACACAGACAAAGTAGAATTTGAATCAATATTGAAGAATCCATAGCAGATTTAAAGATCATGCAATTGAAATCATCATTCGAAATAAACTCCACTCAGACAAGATAAGACAAATTTAATGAAATCTCCCACATGAAAGAAAAAGATCACTTAGCAGATTTAGATAATTATCCCATCATGAGAATATAACCGCAATATATGAAATCTCCACATACAGAATGAAATATCTAGCAGATTTCACACTATAAAACATGTCAAAGAAAGATTAGACAATTCTACATTGCAGAAATTGCCAAATACAATGAAAAGACTCCATCAGCAAGATTCAGATAATTGATTCCAATGACACACATAGAAATACAGAATTTAGAAGATTCCATCATGACCAATGAAGAAAGAAGACTCAGATTCAATTTAATTATTGAAAGAAAACAATATAGATTCCAGCATTCAATTAAATTCCCACAGATAATAGATGCATTCAGATTCAAATTTGAATTCCCACAACAATGAAAGAATCCAGTTTCAAATCTAGATTCAATTAACAAGAAAATACACTAAAAGACTATTTCCAAATTGAAATCTCCACCATAATTGCAATTCAACATTAGTTATAAGTCTTAAATCCATTCATAACAATTGAAATTTGCATATACAAAATCTCATCATAGAAAATGACAATTCAAGATCAGATAGAAATCTCAGCATTCCAGATAAGAATTAGATCCTCATGCAATATTAAGATCATTTACAATTCAGATTTCTGTTCTCAGATAATTACAACTCAATTCGATAATGAAATCATATCAGCTCCAGCAGAATTCCAGATGATCTCCATAGAAACATAATACAATGACAATCAGATTAGATCATCACTCTCAAGATATCACTAAACATATCCAGCCAAAGCAAAACTCCACATTCAGAATATGAATCTCCCATATGACAGATAGACACTTCCTAGTCGATGTCAGAATTTCATATTTGTCAACTCACAGAATAAAGAACATCTCAGATTCGTAAATATCCAATATTTAAACGCATATGAATCAAATCATTAAGAATCATTTTCTCAGATCTTAATCTGCTAGATTCACAACAAATACTAATTCCAAGATTTCTATTACATTCCAGCATAAGAATAGACCCAATTATGCAGAATCTATCCATAATTGTCCACACTAATCTCCAACTTGTTCATGAAATGTCAATCATTCCATCAAAAGACTGCCTATCTTGCACAGTCATTGACAATACGATCAATCTCGATCAGATGAACTCCTAAATTTAATATGAATTCCACAATGTTCTTCCTGATCTCCCTTTCCAGACACATTCAATTTTCATTAAACTCCTACCATGCTAAATGATCCACCTCTGAGCAATCTCATTTTCCCCTATAAGTCACATGCAAAACCACTTGATCATTACTACCACCTCTAAAGCCATTCACATCTATGTTGCAATATAACTAGCCTTCATTGCTAACGTACAACATCATTTCAATTTCCAACTCATAGCTACACACCTTCCTGTTCATGCAACTTTCGATTCATGAGTACTCACTCTTACATACCAATTGCACTTCTAGATCTTAACGACCTCTACAAGTTCATATATTCAATTTATCTCACATGATTCATCATAAAACTCAATTCCATATTCTCACTCATCTCCATCGATAACTTGATTCACTATACTTCAGCATCTCAGAATACAATCTCAATAGATTATCTTGCCTTAGAACATAACCTTCCCTGTCACATTCTACACTCTGAACTCAATCATCCCATCTCACTTGCATTCTAATTACCATATACCCATTCACATACATCTACACTCCATTCTCACCATGCAAATCCAATGAACAACTTATGCACTTTCCATTCTCATACTCAGACCATATTACTACCTGAACTCTCTATTATCTAACTTCTCCAATTATCTTATGGAATCTCACTTCCTGTAATCCAATACCATCTACACATTCCTATCTTCATCGCACATTCCAATGTTCTCAGAATCATACCTATATCATTTGGTCATCAAAATTCTATTATTCCATATCATATTGATATCTCAATGAACTGATTCATCTTGATACTCATAGAACAAACTTCATCCTAATCTTCCATATCCTCCAATACCTCTACTTTCCTTCCATCAATCTTCATACCAATAGTCATCTTCTCAAGCCTTCCAACTCTGTACTCTCAACTAGCATCTGACTTCTCTCTCTCTCCCTTACTCAACTTCCCATTTCTTCCTGCCTATCTTTAACCTCTGTCTATTCCATTCTATCTACCTCCTCTTATTATCCTTCTAGAATCTCGTCCTCTCCTGCATTCTTATCCTCATGTACAACTATGAATTCAATTATGCTCTTCCGTCTCCTTGACTCCCTAAGTGCCACTATATTCTTCATTTCCTCTTCACTTCACTAATCTACATTTATCATCTCAAACTTCTTCCTCTATGATTCTATCATTACAATTACTTATATTACTTATCCTGATCTCATCTGAATTCAGCTTCTATTTCCCATTCTTAGTTTACTCTCCATACTTCCCTATGATATTATGCCCAATTACTCACTCATTCCTATTCCCATCTATCAGATCCCCTTCTTTCTCATAGTCTATCCTCATCTCAATCATCATGTTTTCTTCAACTCTCTTATGTACCTGCTATCATATCTTTATTCTACTCCAATTCTTTTAACTCCTGATCAACCATCTCTTACTACCAGATCATCATTCCTACTCTCATCCTCTTTCTCCAACTTCCTACTCTTCTCAACTCCAACTTCCGCTACCCTCATACTTAATCTATTGAACATCTAACCAAGGACTTACTTGACCCTAACTCTAAACTTTCCAATAACCTTCAATAACAATTTTCATTTTCTAAGTTCACTTTAAATCTCACCTCTAACTATAAGCTTCATAGCCCACACTTCGTTTAACCTCATCTGCCCATAGAATCCTTGCATTTCAGACATTTTGCTATCTCCATCTATGACAAAAATGATCTACAGATTTCAATTTTGAAATCTCCACATGACAAAGAAAAGACTGCTTGACGTTTCAGATATTTGAAATCTCCCAACATGAAAGAAAAAGACATTCTAGCCAGATTTCCCAGATATTTCAAATCTCCCATCATGACAAAGAAAGCAGCAATAGCGTTTCGATATTTGAAATCTCCCACCATGACAAAGAAAAGAATTCTAGCAGTTTCCGATATTTGAAATCTCCACATACTAAAGAAAAGACACTCACACATTTCCAGATTTTGAAATCTCCTCATACAAAGAAAAACAGTAGGTTTTCAATTTGAAATCTCCCATCATGACAAGAAAAACTTATAAATTTTCGATATCTGAAATCCCCACATGACTAATAGACAAAGACAGCTCTAGCAGGTTTTCAGATATTTGAAATCTCCACCATGACAAAGAAAAACAATCTAGCAGATTTCAGATACTTGAAATCTCCCATCATGACAAAGAAAAGAACTCTAGCAGATTTCCAGATATTTGAAATCTCCCACATGGACAAAAAAAAAAAGAGCTCAGCAGGTTTTCAGATATTTGTAATCTCCCACCATGACAAAGAAAAAGGCAATTCTAGCAGATTTCAGATATTTGAAATCTCCCATCATGACAAAGAAAAGACAGCTCTACCGGTTTCAGATATTTGAAATCTCCCACCATGACGAAAAAAGACAATTCCAACAGATTTCAGATACTTTGAAATCTCCCATCATGACAAAGAAAAGACAATTCTAGCAGATTTCAGATACTTGAAATCTCCATCATGAGAAAAGAAAAGACAGCTCTAGCAGATTTCCAGATATTTGAAATCTCCCATCATGACAAAGAAAAGACACTCACAGGTTTTCAGATATTTGAAATCTCCCACCATGACAACGAAAAAGACAATTCTAGCAATTTCCAGATATTTGAAATCTCCATCATGACAAAGAAAAAGACAGCTCTAGCAGGTTTCAGATATTTGAAATCTCCCACCATGACAAAGAAAAAGACAGCTCTAGCAGGTTTCAGATATTTGAAATCTCCCACCATGACGAACGAAAAGACAATTCTAGCAGATTTCCAGATACTTGAAATCAGCCATCATGACAAAGAAAAGACAATCTAGCAGATTTCCAGATATTTGAAATCTCCACCATGACAAAGAAAAAGACAGCTCTAGAAGGTTTTCAGATATTTGAAATCTCCCACCATGAAAAGAAAAAGCCAATTCTAGCAGATTTCCAGATACTTGAAATCTCCCATCATGACAAAGAAAAAGACAGCTCCAGCAGATTTTCAGATATTTGAAATCTCCCATCATGACAAAGATAAAGACAGCTCTAGCAGATTTTCAGATATTTGAAATCTCCCGTCATGACAAAGAAAAATACAGCTTTAGTCAGATTTTCAGATATCTGAAATCTCCCACATGACAAAGAAAAGAACCACGATTCTAGCATTGAATTCTCATGATAAAGAAAAAGACAGCTTCTAGCAGGTTTTCAGATATTTGAAATCTCCCATTATGACAAAGAAAAAGACAATTCTAGCATATTTCCAGAATATTGTAAATCTCCCATCATGACAAAAGAAAAAGACAGCTCTAGCAAATTTGCAGATACTTAAATCTCCCATCATGGCAAAGAAAAAGACAATTCTAGCAGATTTTCAGATATTTGAAATCTCCCATCATGACAAAGAAAAAAGACAATTCTAGACAGCATTTCCAGATATTTGAAATCTCCCACCATGAACAAAGAAAAGACAGCTCTCAGACAGACAGTTTTCAGATATTTGAAATCTCCCACCATGACGAAGAAAAGACACTCTAGCAGATTTCCAGATACTTGAAATCAGCCCATCATGACAAAGAAAAAGACAATTCTACAGATTTCCAGATATTTGAAATCTCCCACCATGAAAAAGAAAAAGACAGCTCTAGCAGGTTTTCAGATATTTGAAATCTCCCACCATGAAAAAGAAAAGACAATTCTAGCAGATTTCCAGATACTTGAAATCTCCCATCGACAAAGAAAAGACAGCTCCAGCAGATTTTCAGATATTTGAAATCTCCCATCATGACAAAGATAAAGACAACTCTAGCAGATTTTCAGATATTTGAAATCTCCCATCATGACAAAGATAAAGACAGCTCTAGCAGATTTTCAGATATTTGAAATCTCCGATTATGACAAAGAAAAATACAGCTTTAGCAGATTTTCAGATATCTGAAATCTCCCACCATGACAAAGAAAATGACAATTCTAGCAGATTTCATGACAAAGAAAAAGACAGCTCTAGCAGGTTTTCAGATATTTGAAATCTCCCATTATGACAAAGAAAAAGACAATTCTAGTATATTTCCAGATATTTGTAATCTCCCATCATGACAAAGAAAAAGACAGCTCTAGCAAATTTGCAGATACTTGAAATCTCCCATCATGGCAAAGAAAAAGACAATTCTAGCAGATTTCCAGATATTTGAAATCTCCCAGCATGACAAAGAAAAAGACAGCTCTAGCACATTTCCAGATATTTGAAATCTCCCATCATGACAAAGAAAAAGAAAGCTATAGCAGATTTTCAGATATCTGAAATCTCCCATCATGACAAAGAAAAAGAAAGCTATAGCAGATTTTCAGATATCTGAAATCTCCCATCATGACAAAGAAAAAGACAGCTCTAGCAGGTTTTCAGATATTTGAAATCTCCCACCATGACAAAGAAAAAGACAATTCTAGCAGATTTTCCAGATACTTGAAATCTCCCATCATGACAAAGAAAAGAACATTCTAGCAATTTCCAGATATTTGAAATCTCCCACCATGACAAAAAAAAGACAGCTCTAGCAGGTTTTCAGATATTTGTAATCTCCCACCATGACAAAGAAAAGGCAATTCTAGCAGATTTCCAGATATTTGAAATCTCCCATCATGACAAAGAAAAAGACAGCTCTACCAGGTTTTCAGATATTTGAAATCTCCCACCATGACGAAGAAAAAGACAATTCCAACAGATTTCCAGATACTTGAAATCTCCCATCATGACAAAGAAAAAGACAATTCTAGCAGATTTCCAGATACTTGAAATCTCCCATCATGAGAAAGAAAAAGACAGCTCTAGCAGATTTCCAGATATTTGAAATCTCCCATCATGACAAAGAAAAAGACAGCTCTAGCAGGTTTTCAGATATTTGAAATCTCCCACCATGACAACGAAAAAGACAATTCTAGCACATTTCCAGATATTTGAAATCTCCCATCATGACAAAGAAAAAGACAATTCTAGCAGATTTCCAGATATTTGAAATCTCCCACCATGACAAAGAAAAGAACAGCTCTAAGCAGGTTTTCAGATATTTGAAATCTCCCACCATGACGAAGAAAAAGACAATTCTAGCAGATTTCCAGATACTTGAAATCAGCCATCATGACAAAGAAAAAGACAATTCTAGCAGATTTCCAGATATTTGAAATCTCCCACCATGACAAAGAAAAAGACAGCTCTAGCAGGTTTTCAGATATTTGAAATCTCCCACCATGAAAAAGAAAAAGACAATTCTAGCAGATTTCCAGATACTTGAAATCTCCCATCATGACAAAGAAAAAGACAGCTCCAGCAGATTTTCAGATATTTGAAATCTCCCATCATGACAAAGAAAAAGACAGCTCTAGCAGATTTTCAGATATTTGAAATCTCCCGTCAAGACAAAATGAAAAATGACAAGCTTTAGCAGATTTTCAGATATCTGAAATCTCCCACCATGACAACGAAAAATGACAATTCTAGCAGATTTCCATGATAAAGAAAAAGACAGCTCTAGCAGGTTTTCAGATATTTGAAATCTCCCATTATGACAAAGAAAAAGACAATTCTAGTATATTTCCAGATATTTGTAATCTCCCATCATGACAAAGAAAAAGACAGCTCTAGCAAATTTGCAGATACTTGAAATCTCCCATCATGGCAAAGAAAAAGACAATTCTAGCAGATTTCCAGATATTTGAAATCTCCCATCATGACAAAGAAAAAGACAATTCTAGCAGATTTCCAGATATTTGAAATCTCCCACCATGACAAAGAAAAAGACAGCTCTAGCAGGTTTTCAGATATTTGAAATCTCCCACCATGACGAAGAAAAGAAATCTAGCAGATTTCCAGATACTCTGAAATCCCATCATGACAAAAGAAAAACAATTCTAGCAGATTTCCAGATATTTGAAATCTCCCACCATGACAAAGAAAAGACAGCTCTAGCAGGTTTTCAGAATAATTTGAAATCTCCCACCATGAAAAAAAAAAAGACAATTCTAGCAGATTTCCAGATACTTGAAATCTCCCATCATGACAAAGAAAAAGACAGCTCCAGCAGATTTTCAGATATTTGAAATCTCCCATCATGACAAAGAAAAAGACAGCTCTAGCAGATTTTCAGATATTTGAAATCTCTCATCATGACAAAGAAAAAGACAGCTCTAATAGATTTCCAGATATTTGAAATCTCCCATCATGACAAAGATAAAGACAGCTCTAGCACATTTTCAGATATTTGAAATCTCCCATCATGACAAAGAAAAATACAGCTTTAGCAGATTTTCAGATATCTGAAATCTCCCACCATGACAACGAAAATGACAATTCTAGCAGATTTCATGACAAAGAAAAAGACAGCTCTAGCAGGTTTTCAGATATTTGAAATCTCCCATTATGACAAAGAAAAAGACAATTCTAGTATATTTCCAGATATTTGTAATCTCTGATTTCCAGATATTTGAAATCTCCCAACATGACAAAGAAAAAGACAATTCTAGCAGATTTCCAGATATTTGAAATCTCCCATCATGACAAAGAAAAAGACAGCAATAGCAGGTTTTCAGATATTTTAATTTTCAGATATTTGAAATCTCCCACCATGACAAAGAAAAAGACAGCTCCAGCAGATTTCCAGATATTTGAAATCTCCCACCATGACAAAGAAAAAGACAGCTCTAGCAGGTTTTCAGATATTTGAAATCTCCCACCATGAAAAAGAAAAAGACAATTCTAGCAGATTTCCAGATACTTGAAATCAGCCATCATGACAAAGACAAAGACAGCTCTAGCAAATTTCCAGTTATTTGAAATCTCCCATCATGACAAAGAAAAAGACAGCTCTAGCAGATTTTCAGATATTTGAAATCTCCCACCATGACAAAGAAAAAGACAGCTCTAGCAGATTTTCAGATATTTGAAATCTCCCATCATGACAAAGAAAAAGACAGCTCTAGCAGATTTTCAGATATTTGAAATCTCCCATCATGACAAAGAAAAAGACAGCTCTAGCAGATTTTCAGATATTTGAAATCTCCCATCATGACAAAGAAAAAGACAGCTCTAGCAGATTTTCAGATATTTGAAATCTCCCATCATGACAAAGAAAAAGACAGCTCTAGCAGATTTTCAGATATTTGAAATCTCCCATCATGACAAAGAAAAAGACAGCTCTAGCAGATTTTCAGATATTTGAAATCTCCCATCATGACAAAGAAAAAGACAGCTCTAGCAGATTTTCAGATATTTGAAATCTCCCATCATGACAAAGAAAAAGACAGCTCTAGCAGATTTTCAGATATTTGAAATCTCCCATCATGACAAAGAAAAAGACAGCTCTAGCAGATTTTCAGATATTTGAAATCTCCCATCATGACAAAGAAAAAGACAGCTCTAGCAGATTTTCAGATATTTGAAATCTCCCATCATGACAAAGAAAAAGACAGCTCTAGCAGATTTTCAGATATTTGAAATCTCCCATCATGACAAAGAAAAAGACAGCTCTAGCAGATTTTCAGATATTTGAAATCTCCCATCATGACAAAGAAAAAGACAGCTCTAGCAGATTTTCAGATATTTGAAATCTCCCATCATGACAAAGAAAAAGACAGCTCTAGCAGATTTTCAGATATTTGAAATCTCCCATCATGACAAAGAAAAAGACAGCTCTAGCAGATTTCCAGATATTTGAAATCTCCCAGCATGACAAAGAAAAAGACAGCTCTAGCAGATTTCCAGATATTTGAAATCTCCCATCATGACAAAGAAAAAGACAGCTTTAGCAGATTTTCAGATATTTGAAATCTCCCAGCATGACAAAGAAAATGACAATTCTAGCAGATTTCAGATATTTGAAATCTCCCATCATGACAAAGAAAAAGACAATTCTAGCAGATTTCCAGATATTTGAAATCTCCCACCATGACAAAAAAAAGACAGCTCTAGCAGGTTTTCAGATATTTGTAATCTCCCACCATGACAAAGAAAAGGCAATTCTAGCAGATTTCCAGATATTTGAAATCTCCCATCATGACAAAGAAAAAGACAGCTCTACCAGGTTTTCAGATATTTGAAATCTCCCACCATGACGAAGAAAAAGACAATTCCAACAGATTTCCAGATACTTGAAATCTCCCATCATGACAAAGAAAAAGACAATTCTAGCAGATTTCCAGATACTTGAAATCTCCCATCATGAGAAAGAAAAAGACAGCTCTAGCAGATTTCCAGATATTTGAAATCTCCCATCATGACAAAGAAAAAGACAGCTCTAGCAGATTTTCAGATATTTGAAATCTCCCACCATGACAAAGAAAAAGACAATTCTAGCAGATTTCCAGATATTTGAAATCTCCCATCATGACAAAGAAAAAGACAGCTCTAGCAGATTTTCAGATATTTGAAATCTCCCACCATGACAAAGAAAAAGACAGCTCTAGCAGGTTTTCAGATATTTGAAATCTCCCACCATGACAAAGAAAAAGACAATTCTAGCAGATTTCCAGATACTTGAAATCTCCCATCATGACAAAGAAAAAGACAATTCTAGCAGATTTCCAGATATTTGAAATCTCCCACCATGACAAAGAAAAAGACAGCTCTAGCAGGTTTTCAGATATTTGAAATCTCCCACCATGAAAAAGAAAAAGACAATTCTAGCAGATTTCCAGATACTTGAAATCTCCCATCATGACAAAGAAAAAGACAGCTCTAGCAGATTTTCAGATATTTGAAATCTCCCATCATGACAAAGAAAAAGACAGCTCTAGCAGATTTTCAGATATTTGAAATCTCCCATCATGACAAAGAAAAAGACAGCTCTAGCAGATTTTCAGATATCTGAAATCTCCCACCATGACAACGAAAATGACAATTCTAGCAGATTTCATGATAAAGAAAAAGACAGCTCTAGCAGGTTTTCAGATATTTGAAATCTCCCATTATGACAAAGAAAAAGACAATTCTAGTATATTTCCAGATATTTGAAATCTCCCATCATGACAAAGAAAAAGACAGCTCTAGCAGATTTCCAGATATTTGAAATCTCCCATCATGACAAAGAAAAAGACAATTCTAGCAGATTTCCAGATATTTGAAATCTCCCATCATGACAAAGAAAAAGACAATTCTAGCAGATTTCCAGATATTTGAAATCTCCCACCATGACAAAGAAAAAGACAGCTCTAGCAGGTTTTCAGATATTTGAAATCTCCCACCATGACGAAGAAAAAGACAATTCTAGCAGATTTCCAGATACTTGAAATCTCCCATCATGACAAAGAAAAAGACAATTCTAGCAGATTTCCAGATATTTGAAATCTCCCACCATGACAAAGAAAAAGACAGCTCTAGCAGGTTTTCAGATATTTGAAATCTCCCACCATGAAAAAGAAAAAGACAATTCTAGCAGATTTCCAGATACTTGAAATCTCCCATCATGACAAAGAAAAAGACAGCTCCAGCAGATTTTCAGATATTTGAAATCTCCCATCATGACAAAGAAAAAGACAGCTCTAGCAGATTTTCAGATATTTGAAATCTCCCATCATGACAAAGAAAAAGACAATTCTAGCAGATTTCCAGATATTTGAAATCTCCCATCATGACAAAGAAAAAGACAGCTCTAGCAGATTTTCAGATATTTGAAATCTCCCACCATGACAAAGAAAATGACAATTCTAGCAGATTTCATGACAAAGAAAAAGACAGCTCTAGCAGGTTTTCAGATATTTGAAATCTCCCATTATGACAAAGAAAAAGACAATTCTAGTATATTTCCAGATATTTGTAATCTCCCATCATGACAAAGAAAAAGACAGCTCTAGCAGATTTTCAGATATTTGAAATCTCCCATCATGACAAAGAAAAAGACAATTCTAGCAGATTTCCAGATATTTGAAATCTCCCATCATGACAAAGAAAAAGACAGCTCTAGCAGATTTTCAGATATTTGAAATCTCCCATCATGACAAAGAAAAAGACAGCTCTAGCAGATTTCCAGATATTTGAAATCTCCCATCATGACAAAGAAAAAGACAGCTCTAGCAGATTTTCAGATATTTGAAATCTCCCATCATGACAAAGAAAAAGACAGCTCTAGCAGATTTTCAGATATTTGAAATCTCCCACCATGACAAAGAAAAAGACAATTCTAGCAGATTTCCAGATACTTGAAATCTCCCATCATGACAAAGAAAAAGACAATTCTAGCAGATTTCCAGATATTTGAAATCTCCCACCATGACAAAAAAAAGACAGCTCTAGCAGGTTTTCAGATATTTGTAATCTCCCACCATGACAAAGAAAAGGCAATTCTAGCAGATTTCCAGATATTTGAAATCTCCCATCATGACAAAGAAAAAGACAATTCTAGCAGATTTCCAGATACTTGAAATCTCCCATCATGAGAAAGAAAAAGACAGCTCTAGCAGATTTCCAGATATTTGAAATCTCCCATCATGACAAAGAAAAAGACAGCTCTAGCAGGTTTTCAGATATTTGAAATCTCCCACCATGACAACGAAAAAGACAATTCTAGCACATTTCCAGATATTTGAAATCTCCCATCATGACAAAGAAAAAGACAATTCTAGCAGATTTCCAGATATTTGAAATCTCCACCATGACAAAGAAAAGACAGCTCTAGCAGGTTTTCAGAATTTGAAATCTCCCACCATGACGAAGAAAAAGACAATTCTAGCAGATTTCCAGATACTTGAAATCAGCCATCATGACAAAGAAAAAAGACATTCTAGCAGATTTCCAGATATTTGAAATCTCCCACCATGACACAAAGAAAAGACAGCTCTAGCAGATTTCCAGATATTTGAAATCTCCCACCATGAAAAAGAAAAAGACAATTCTAGCAGATTTCCAGATACTTGAAATCTCCCATCATGACAAAGAAAAAGACAGCTCCAGCAGATTTTCAGATATTTGAAATCTCCCATCATGACAAAGATAAAGACAGCTCTAGCAGATTTTCAGATATTTGAAATCTCCCGTCATGACAAAGAAAAATACATTTTAGCAGATTTTCAGATATCTGAAAATCTCCCACCATGACAACGAAAATGACAATTCTAGCAGATTTCATGATAAAGAAAAAAAAGCTCTAGCAGGTTTTCAGATATTTGAAATCTCCATTATGACAAAGAAAAAGACAATTCTAGTATATTTCCAGATATTTGTAATCTCCCATCATGACAAAGAAAAAGACAGCTCTAGCAAATTTGCAGATACTTGAAATCTCCCATCATGACAAAGAAAAAGACAATTCTAGCAGATTTCCAGATATTTGAAATCTCCCATCATGACAAAGAAAAAAACAATTCTAGCAGATTTCCAGATATTTGAAATCTCCACCATGACAAAGAAAAAGACAGCTCTAGCAGGTTTTCAGATATTTGAAATCTCCCACCATGACGAAGAAAAAGAAATTCAGCAGATTTCCAGATACTTGAAATCAGCCATCATGACAAAGAAAAGACAATTCTAGCAGATTTCCAGATATTTGAAATCTCCACCATGACAAAGAAAAGACAGCTCTAGCAGGTTTTCAGATATTTGAAATCTCCCACCATGAAAAAGAAAAAGACAATTCTAGCAGATTTCCAGATACTTGAAATCTCCCATCATGACAAAGAAAAAGACAGCTCCAGCAGATTTTCAGATATTTGAAATCTCCCATCATGACAAAGAAAAAGACAACTCTAGTAGATTTTCAGATATTTGAAATCTCCCATCATGACAAAGATAAAGACAGCTCTAGCAGATTTTCAGATATTTGAAATCTCCCATTATGACAAAGAAAAATACAGCTTTAGCAGATTTTCAGATATCTGAAATCTCCCACCATGACAAAGAAAATGACAATTCTAGCAGATTTCATGACAAAGAAAAAGACAGCTCTAGCAGGTTTTCAGATATTTGAAATCTCCCATTATGACAAAGAAAAAGACAATTCTAGTATATTTCCAGATATTTGTAATCTCCCATCATGACAAAGAAAAAGACAGCTCTAGCAAATTTGCAGATACTTGAAATCTCCCATCATGGCAAAGAAAAAGACAATTCTAGCAGATTTCCAGATATTTGAAATCTCCCATCATGACAAAGAAAAAGACAGCTCTAGCAGATTTTCAGATATTTGAAATCTCCCACCATGACGAAGAAAAAGACAATTCTAGCAGATTTCCAGATACTTGAAATCAGCCATCATGACAAAGAAAAGACAATTCTAGCAGATTTCAGATATTTGAAATCTCCCACCATGAAAAAGAAAAAGCAATTCTATCAGATTTCCAGATACTTGAAATCTCCCATCATGACAAAGAAAAGACAATTCTAGCAGATTTCCAGATAATTGAAATCTCCATCATGACAAAGAAAAAGACAGCTCTAGCAGATTTTTAGATATTTGAAATCTCCCATCATGACAAAGAACAATACAGCTTTGGCAGATTTTCAGATATCTGAAATCTCCCACCATGACAAAGAAAATGACAATTCTAGCAGATTTCCAGATAATTGAAATCTCCCACCATGTCAAAGAAAAAGACAGCTCTAGCAAATTTCCAGATAGTTGAAATCTCCCACCATGACAAAGAAAAAAGACAATTCTAGCAGATTTCCAGATAATTGAAATCTCCCATCATGACAAAGAAAAAGACAGCTCTAGCAAATTTCCAGATATTTGTAATCTCCCATCATGACAAAGAAAAAGACAATTCTAGCAGATTTCCAGATATTTGAAATCTCCCATCATGACAAAGAAAAAGACAATTCTAGCAGATTTCCAGATACTTGAAATCTCCCATCATGAGAAAGAAAAAGACAGCTCTAGCAGATTTCCAGATATTTGAAATCTCCCATCATGACAAAGAAAAAGACAGCTCTAGCAGATTTTCAGATATTTGAAATCTCCCACCATGACAAAGAAAAAGACAATTCTAGCAGATTTCCAGATATTTGAAATCTCCCATCATGACAAAGAAAAAGACAATTCTAGCAGATTTCCAGATATTTGAAATCTCCCACCATGACAAAGAAAAAGACAGCTCTAGCAGGTTTTCAGATATTTGAAATCTCCCACCATGACGAAGAAAAAGACAATTCTAGCAGATTTCCAGATACTTGAAATCAGCCATCATGACAAAGAAAAAGACAATTCTAGCAGATTTCCAGATATTTGAAATCTCCCACCATGACAAAGAAAAAGACAGCTCTAGCAGGTTTTCAGATATTTGAAATCTCCCACCATGAAAAAGAAAAAGACAATTCTAGCAGATTTCCAGATACTTGAAATCTCCCATCATGACAAAGAAAAAGACAGCTCCAGCAGATTTTCAGATATTTGAAATCTCCCATCATGACAAAGATAAAGACAGCTCTAGCAGATTTTCAGATATTTGAAATCTCCCGTCATGACAAAGAAAAATACAGCTTTAGCAGATTTTCAGATATCTGAAATCTCCCACCATGACAACGAAAATGACAATTCTAGCAGATTTCATGATAAAGAAAAAGACAGCTCTAGCAGGTTTTCAGATATTTGAAATCTCCCATTATGACAAAGAAAAAGACAATTCTAGTATATTTCCAGATATTTGTAATCTCCCATCATGACAAAGAAAAAGACAGCTCTAGCAAATTTGCAGATACTTGAAATCTCCCATCATGGCAAAGAAAAAGACAATTCTAGCAGATTTCCAGATATTTGAAATCTCCCATCATGACAAAGAAAAAGACAATTCTAGCAGATTTCCAGATATTTGAAATCTCCCACCATGACAAAGAAAAAGACAGCTCTAGCAGGTTTTCAGATATTTGAAATCTCCCACCATGACGAAGAAAAAGACAATTCTAGCAGATTTCCAGATACTTGAAATCAGCCATCATGACAAAGAAAAAGACAATTCTAGCAGATTTCCAGATATTTGAAATCTCCCACCATGACAAAGAAAAAGACAGCTCTAGCAGGTTTTCAGATATTTGAAATCTCCCACCATGAAAAAGAAAAAGACAATTCTAGCAGATTTCCAGATACTTGAAATCTCCCATCATGACAAAGAAAAAGACAGCTCCAGCAGATTTTCAGATATTTGAAATCTCCCATCATGACAAAGAAAAAGACAACTCTAGTAGATTTTCAGATATTTGAAATCTCCCATCATGACAAAGATAAAGACAGCTCTAGCAGATTTTCAGATATTTGAAATCTCCCATTATGACAAAGAAAAATACAGCTTTAGCAGATTTTCAGATATCTGAAATCTCCCACCATGACAAAGAAAATGACAATTCTAGCAGATTTCATGACAAAGAAAAAGACAGCTCTAGCAGGTTTTCAGATATTTGAAATCTCCCATTATGACAAAGAAAAAGACAATTCTAGTATATTTCCAGATATTTGTAATCTCCCATCATGACAAAGAAAAAGACAGCTCTAGCAAATTTGCAGATACTTGAAATCTCCCATCATGGCAAAGAAAAAGACAATTCTAGCAGATTTCAAGATATTTGAAATCTCCCATCATGACAAAGAAAAAGACAGCTCTAGCAGATTTTCAGATATTTGAAATCTCCCACCATGACGAAGAAAAATACAATTCTAGCAGATTTCCAGATACTTGAAATCAGCCATCATGACAAAGAAAAAGACAATTCTAGCAGATTTCCAGATATTTGAAATCTCCCACCATGAAAAAGAAAAAGACAATTCTATCAGATTTCCAGATACTTGAAATCTCCCATCATGACAAAGAAAAAGACAATTCTAGCAGATTTCCAGATAATTGAAATCTCCCATCATGACAAAGAAAAAGACAGCTCTAGCAGATTTTTAGATATTTGAAATCTCCCATCATGACAAAGAACAATACAGCTTTGGCAGATTTTCAGATATCTGAAATCTCCCACCATGACAAAGAAAATGACAATTCTAGCAGATTTCCAGATAATTGAAATCTCCCACCATGTCAAAGAAAAAGACAGCTCTAGCAAATTTCCAGATAGTTGAAATCTCCCACCATGACAAAGAAAAAGACAATTCTAGCAGATTTCCAGATAATTGAAATCTCCCATCATGACAAAGAAAAAGACAGCTCTAGCAAATTTCCAGATATTTGTAATCTCCCATCATGACAAAGAAAAAGACAGCTCTAGCAGATTTTCAGATATTTGAAATTTCCCACCATGACAAAGAAAAAGACAGCTCCAGCAGATTTCCAGATATTTGAAATCTCCCACCATGACAATGAAAAAGACAGCTCTAGCAGGTTTTCAGATATTTGAAATCTCCCATCATGACAAAGAAAAAGACAGCTTTGGCAGATTTTCAGATATCTGAAATCTCCCACCATGACAAAGAAAATGACAATTCTAGCAGATTTCCAGATAATTGAAATCTCCCACCATGTCAAAGAAAATGACAATTCTAGCAGATTTCCAGATAATTGAAATCTCCCACCATGTCAAAGAAAAAGACAGCTCTAGCAAATTTCCAGATAGTTGAAATCTCCCACCATGACAAAGAAAAAGACAATTCTAGCAGATTTCCAGATAATTGAAATCTCCCATCATGACAAAGAAAAAGACAGCTCTAGCAAATTTCCAGATATTTGTAATCTCCCATCATGACAAAGAAAAAGACAGCTCTAGCAGATTTTCAGATATTTGAAATCTCCCACCATGACAAAGAAAAAGACAGCTCCAGCAGATTTCCAGATATTTGAAATCTCCCACCATGACAATGAAAAAGACACCTCTAGCAGGTTTTCAGATATTTGAAATATCCCATTATGACAAAGAAAAAGACAATTCTAGTATATTTCCAGATATTTGAAATCTCCCATCATGATAAAGAAAAAGACAATTCTAGCAGATTTCCAGATACTTGAAATCTCCCATCATGACAAAGAAAAAGACAATTCTAGCAGATTTCCAGATATTTGAAATCTCCCATCATGACAAAGAAAAAGACAGCTCTAGGAAATTTCCAGATAGTTGAAATCTCCCAGCATCACAAAGAAAAAGACAGCTCTAGTAGATTTTCAGATATTTGAAATCTCCCATCATGACAAAGAAAAAGACAGCTCCAGTAGATTTCCAGATATTTTAAGTCTCCTACCACTACATACTTTTATCCACAGCTTGTGTTCTGTTTCCTCAACTCATTTATTTTCTCTCTCCCTCCAAGTGGCCTGTAGCACAAACCCAGGCATAGCCACTCCCTCCCAGAGCTTCTGAACCCCTATCTGAGATTCAAACTCAAGTTTTCTTTCCCTTAGTGATAGGTCTTTTCATTTTTTGCCCTCAACTGAATCCTGAACCCAATATCTCATTCTAAAGCTACCCATTTTCGCTGTGCTCTCTGGGTTGCCTGCTCCATTAGTAACGAACTTGCTTTCATCTTTAATCTTTCCTTTCCCATTCCTTCCATATTCTGACTTTCATTGAGACCTGGCTCCTTTCTCTTTTTCCAGCACTAGTTGCCCTTACACTCATTTCCTCCTTGGACCTCATGGCCAAATTGTCTCTCTATGACCATCACTCTGTGATCTCACCTCTTTTTAGATTCCATCCATATCCACCACCCAATCAAAATGATGATAGCTGTTGTTTACTGACCTCCAGGAAGCTTCCCTTTTTCCTTATATCAGGAAGATAGATAGATAGATAGACAGAGTTTAAATAGATAGAGATATGTAAAAGATTTCCTAATATTAGGGCCTGACTCAAAGTCTTTCTCTTCTCTTCTTCAATTTCTGCTCTCATACTAGGGAACTTCAGCATCTATACTGTTACTCCCTCAAATACCCCAACTCATATTTTCCCCACTTCCCTAAAGTTAGACACAGAGATGGTCATACCCTTGATCCACAATTTTCTACATCCCAAAACTCTGAAGTTCCCTCATCTAATCCCAATCCATTGCCATTCCACCCCTCCCTCTGCTTCATAGCCCCAAGGCCTGTCACCATAACATCTAAGCCCTCCACCCATTGGTTCTTTCCCAGCCCATCACCTTTCCATGGGCCACATTCTTTTCCCTTGACTCTTTGTTGAATCAGGGCAAGTCCACCTTGTCTTCTGCTCTTGAATTCCTCATCGCTTTATCCTAACACCCTGCCAAGCTCTGGTCTTGAACTACTCTCTCTACTCCATTTCCTCCTACTCATTAAGCTTCTGCATGAAGCTAGAGAAAAATCATGAAACTATACCAACTGGGACCACTATAAACTTGTTATTTAATGTGAACTGGGCCCTCACTGTGCTAAGGCAATCCCTTTTTGCCTCCTCAAATGACTTGCTATTCCATTTTCCACAGAATCTTCACACCATAGGACGTTTCTCCTCCTCTCATCCACTCCATATTTCACTGGAAAAAAAATGAGATCATTTAGTGAAAATTCCCTCTTTTTCTCCTGCTCTCATATTACCCAGAGGACTTCTGCCATTATCTCCTCATTTACTCCTGTCTCACATGAAAAAAAATGACCTTTCTCCTTTCAAAGCAAACCTTTATATACCCCCTCTTTCTATTGATGACCTTCAAACATGTCTCTCCCGTCTTCAAAACCCTCACTTACTCCTTTTGTCCCTGCTAGCTACTGTCCCATTTATCTCTTCCCTTTTCTTGCTAAACTCCTGGAGAAGGCCATCTATAACTGATGCCTTCACTTCCCTTCCTCTTCCACTCTCCTTAACTCCCTACATTCTGGCGTCTAATCTCCAAATTGCTCTTTCCAAAGCTACTGATGATCTCTTAATCATCCAGTGCAATACCTTGTCTTAACCTTCATCCTTCTCAACTTCTCTGCAATCTACAACCCTGTCAATTAACCTCTTCTTCCTAGCCTTCTTCTTTCTTAAGGTTTCTGTGACACTTTTTTTTACTATGGTCCTCCTCCTAACTAATCTCAGTCTCTTTTGCTGAATTTAGCTCCCCCTTCTTAACCCGGGTATCCCCTAAGATCCCATTCTGGCCCACTATACTACTTCATTTGGTGGTCTCATCAGGTGCTATGGATTCAATGATCATCTCTGATGATGGTACTCAAATATATATTCTTTGGTCTTGCATCTTGAATTGTCTATTGGACCTGTTGATCTATATGTCTTAGACATCTTGAACTCAACATGAACAAAATTCATAGTCCTTTACTCCCAAACTCTCCACTCTCCCTCACTTCCCTTTTACTGTCCAGGGTACCACCATCTTTCTTCTCACCCAGATTTGGAACCAAGGTGTGTTATCCTCAACTCCACAACTCAAACCCTCCATATTTAATCTTTTTCTAAGACTCCAAAAGACTTCCCTTTTACTGTCAAAGGTACCATCTTTCCTCTCAACCAGATTTGGAACTTAGGTTGTCAAGCTCAACTCTTCAACTCAAACCCCCCATATTTAATCTTTTTCTAAAACCCCAAAAGACTTCCCTTTTACTTTCAGGGTACCACAATCTTTCCTCTCAACCAGATTTGGAGCCTACATGTATTATCCTGAACTCTTCAACTCAAACCCTCCATATTTAATCATTTTCTGAGATCACAAAAGACTTCCCTTTTACTGTGAAGGGAGCCACAATTTTTCCTCTCAACCACATTTGGAAATTAGGTGTGTCATCCTCAACTCCTCAACTCAAACCCTCCATATTTTATATTTTTTCTAAGACCCCAAAGGACTTCCCTTTTACTGTCAAGGGTACTAGCATGTTTCCTTTCAACCAGATTTGGAAAGTAGATGTGTCATCTTCAACTTCTCAATTCAAACCCCCTATATTTAATCTTTTTCTAAAACCCCAAAACACTTCCTCTTTACTTTCAGGGTACCACCACATTTCCTCTCAACCAGATTTGGAACCTAGGTGTGTCATCCTTAACTCTTCAACTTAAACCCCCCCATTTTTAATCTTTTTCTAAAACCCCAAAAGACTTCCCTTTTACTTTCAGGGTACCACAATCTTTCCTCTCAACCAGATTTGGAGCCTACGTGTGTTATCCTGAACTCTTCAACTCAAACCCTCCATATTTAATCATTTTCTGAGATCACAAAAGACTTCCCTTTTACTGTGAAGGGAGCCACAATTTTTCCTCTCAACCACATTTGGAAATTAGGTGTGTCATCCTCAACTCCTCAACTCAAACCCTCCATATTTTATATTTTTTCTAAGACCCCAAAGGACTTCCCTTTTACTGTCAAGGGTACTAGCATGTTTCCTTTCAACCAGATTTGGAAAGTAGATTGTCATCTTCAACTCCTCAATTCAAACCCCCTATATTTAATCTTTTTCTAAAACCCCAAAACACTTCCTCTTTACTTTCAGGGTACCACCGCATTTCCTCTCAACCATATTTGGAACTTAGGTGTGTCATCCTCAACTTCTCAACTCAAACCATCCATATTTCATCTTTTTCTAAGACCCCAAAAGATCTCCCTTTTACTGTCAAGGGTACCCCCATCTTTCTTCTCAATCAGATATGGAAACTAGTTGTGTCATCCTTAACTCCTCAACTCAAACCCTCCATATTTAATAATTTTTCTTAGACCCCAAAGGACTTCCATTTTACAGTCAAAGGTACCACCATCTTTCGTCTCAACCAGATTTGAAGCATAGGTGTATCATCCTTAACTTCTCAACTAATACCCTCCATATCTAATCTTTTTCTAAGACCCCAAAAGATCTCCCTTTTACTGTCAAGAATACCCCCATCTTTCTTCTCAACCAGATTTGGAACTTATGTGTGTCATCCTCAACTCCTCAACTCAAACCCTCCATATTTATTCTTTTTCTAAGACTCGAAAAGATTTCCCTTTTACTGTCAAGGGTACCCCCATCTTTCCTCTCAACCAGATTTGGAGCCTAGGTCTGTCATCTTTATCTCTTCAACTCAACCCCTCTATATTTATTCTTTTTCTAAGACTCCAAAAGACTTCCCTTTTACTGTCAAGACTACCACCATCTTTCCTCTCAACCAGATTTGGAGCCTAGATGTGTCATCCCCAACTCTTCAACTCAAACCCTCCATATTTAATCTTTTTCTAAGACCCCAAAATTTTACCCTTAAACATCTTTATTATATTCCCCCCTTCTCTTCTCTGACACTTCACTACCCTGATGCAAACCCTCATCACCTCACATCTGAACTATTGTCATTGCTGGTGGTGGGGCTTCCTGCCAACTCCAATCTATTCTCTGGTCAGTGATCTTCCTCAATTGCACATCTGACTATATCATACCCCTAGTCAATATACTCCAGCCAGTCCTTGTTGCCTGCAAGATTAACTGTAATCATGCCATTTGGCAATGTTCAAATCTTTTTCATAATCTCCTCCTCCTCTACCTTTCTGAGCTTCTTATGCCATATGCCTCTCCATGTATTTTGCTTAACCAGTGACACTGACCCCCTGGCTCTTTCTTATATGTGACCATCCATTTCCTGACTCCTCATTTCTATCTCCCGGGTTTTCTGACTTCCTTCAAACCCTAAGTAAATAAAATCTCATGTCCTCCAAAAATTTGTCTTTAATGATAATTCCTCTTGTCTAAACTTGTCTATGTATAGTTGTTTGTATGTTCCCTCCCCCATTAGATTGTGAGCTCCTCAAGAGTTTCTTGGACCTTTTAACTTCCAGAACTTAGCACAGTGCCTAGTATATACTATGGTCTTAATAAATGCTTGTTGACTGACTGTTAACTCCAATTACAAAATCCATTCTGTTTCTGCCCCCAATCCCACACTGCTCTTCAGCTCACAGCTCTTCATCATGGATTCCCTCATACTTTTTAAGCTAATGCTCCCCATCCCCTTTAGCTTTTTGGTATCATAGACAGGAGCACCCTGGACTTTCTCTTCTTGATTAATAACTCTGTTTAAGGAGAAGTCTCCATTTTAGTGCCAACAAGCAGTCACATCTAACCCCTACATTTTGCTTTCCTTTACACTAAATCTTGGCCAATGCCAACTAAAAGACAGAGTCCATTCTGTCTGAGACCCCCTAGTCCAATGACAGACTACTAACTTCAGAAAAAAATCTCTGTTCCCTCCCTTGGAATAAACACTACTCCCAAGGCCAATGGTTGACCATCTTGGATCCCAACATTACTATCTTTCCTCTCCTCTTAAAGTACCTATGGGAACTGCTTCAAACTCAGAAACCCTCTTGGTCTTTCTAAATCTTCCCTCCTTGTGGTCCAAAAGATGTTTTTCCATGCTTTGGCTCCCAACTATGACTGCCTTACAATTATGAAACTTTTCACTGACTCGTACCCTGAATCGTAAGTAGGAGGGTTTCTTTCCCTGATGCTGTTTCTTTTTAATAAAGTATGCCCTTCAAAGTCATATTTCATTCATCAGTTTCATTCCCCCCCATGTCTTGGGTATCCCATGAGGTCAAATTTGCCTTCTTGTGTTAAGTCCCCTAGTTTCTCTTGATAAACATGGGCATTGTGAGTAGGGGTTTACTGCCGACTCCTTTCTTGGGTTTTAATTCCCATGAACTTCTGGTGGTCTTAAGTGTTTTTTTTATCATTTTATATATATATATATATATATATATATATATTTGCTTTAACTTAGAGAGAGGAGGGTTGTTTTTTTTTCTTTTAATTCTCAATGGATAGTTTGATAGATATATGTAGGCAATTCCTACATCCCACCCCTCCTTTATCCCCTGTCTTTCTTATATCGGCACCCTTTTCTCCACCCCACTGCCCCATATGGCCTCTTAGATTTGCTTCCCCAGCCATCCACTATCCCTAAGTCAATTGATGGGAGTTGAGTAAGGTGGGGAAGAGAGGGATGCCCCACAATCTTGGGAATATTTTCCACTGGGGTCAACCAGAATTTTCTAATAAGAAGTTTCATTCGTTCCTAATACTTTTCTTGGAAAAAATCTGTGTTCCTCCTCCTATCTGTTGACTGAGGAAGAAGGCTCTCCCAAGGGTCTAGGACTAGGTACGAGATGACGCTAGACAAATAACACACAACTGTTTTGAAAGGGAGTTTCCCCCCAATAAAGTTTATTGATTTTTAATTTAAAACATGCATATCCAGAACATTCTACAAAGTACCACAAATGGTCACACTTGAACAAAGACAGTCTACAAGAATACTGAATAAATACACGGTTCGTTCCCCTGCCATCTCCTCAGAGGGGATGGCTTGACAGCAGATTTACCAACTAGGGGCCCATGAACTAGAATTCATTTTTGTCATACAAAACCCTCGAATGACAATCCCTCTCTGTCCAGTGCCACTTTTAGGGCTATTGGCTAAGCCATGCATGTGTGAGACCAAGGATGGTAACATCCAAGATCTGAGGATATTGAATCCCTCACAAGACCTGGCACGATGTCCCCAATCCTACCATTCATGAGCCATCTTTTGGGGCTTCTGAAGACTTTGCAGTCTTTGAGTGTTAATGTTATATATTGAATTACATTTAAATTATAATTTGTTTCACATCAATAAATATTTTACTACTTTAGTAGCACAAACTAATTCTAAAGTTTGGAGGTAAGTAAATAATGCAAAATTGAAACCCAACCCCGGGAAGGATTATGGGATACAACAAGAACCTAGAAAGGAAGGGGAGGAGGTGGAGACTGGTAGAGGATATGGGATGTGAATGAAGATCTAACTTTGGCCTATTTTCCCATTTTCCCCCTGGGTTCTAATTTCAGCTTCTGCTCGTCTTCTGATGTTCCTTTTCTTGGGAGCAGTTGTCTCCCCAGTTGGGTCATCTAGATAGTTGCCTGGATGAATTTGGGACCTCCACCATTTGGTGGCCTGAAGAGAGGACTTTCAACAAGAGCCTCCGAGATATTGACATAAACATAATATTGATTTGCACATGATTTGACTCTCACTATGTCTCTCTCTCTCTCAACTACCTTCCAAGGTCCAAAAAACAGCCAAAGTTGTTGACATGTTGAGTGGGATGGGTTGGTGTTTGGGGGAGAAATATACCCAATGGGGATTTGGGGCTTGAGGTTGGGAGGGGTTTAGGAACTGGGATGGGGGATTGTTGGAGGATCATGCAGGTAGTAATATTTAATTGAGATTTGGGGTCTTAGATGTGACACAGAATTGAACTGATGAGTCCACAAAGTACAAGAATAAAAGAAATCCTCAATCCAATGATGATAAGAGCATAAGTGTCAGAAGCCAACAAGAGTGCCTGTCCTGTGAAATGGTCACTGAGCAGAAGATCTGTAAGGGTTAAAGGGGAAGAATAATGTGCACTGAAGGCAGGAAAGGTACAGAGCATCAGCAACAAAGAGACCTCACACCCTAGGACAAAGAAGACGTCCTATACTGTGGCCTTCTAGGAATATTGCCAGCTTTCCTAGTAAAGGTCACAGGCCCCCATTCCCGGGTATGGTTTGGAAGGGGAGGCAAATTTAAAGCACTTGGGTGCAGTGGGTTGTAGGGGAGCTACAAAAAGGGACTTCCTATCTTCTCCAGTTACTTGTCCGGGGAAGTCTCTGCTGGGTATCACTTCAGGCTACGGTTACTAAGTGAGGAGGTAGAAGTGGGTAAACTAAGGCTGGGGTTACCAGATCATGCAGGTCTCAGGGATGGAGGATTTGGGGCGGTAAAGTAAGGGGGAAAGGAAAGGGCCTTAAAGAACAAAAGCGTAAAAAGAGGCACAAAAAAGAGGGTTCAAATACCCGATGTCACTGCAAGGGCTGAGTTCCAGAGTCCAGTTAAACAGTCTGCAGTAGAAAGATTCACAAGGGCTGAAGGGGGAAAACATGTGAGAATCAGCAATAAACAGAGACTCTGACTTCTGATTCAAGCATATGTCTCTGTCTCAATTTTCTCATCTTTGAATGGGGCGGGGATTGGGCTCAGTGACCTTGAGCATCATTTTTAGCTTTCTCATTCTATGACACAGTTAGGCATAGAAGTCAGAATAAGTTGAAAGCGCATAGCTGGTGATAGGAAGAAAGAAAAGATTCCAGCCTGTCTGTTAAAGAGCTAGCCTGTGGGAAGGGGAGGAAACATTAGGGTCAGTCATAGGAAGTATCACTCCAGGACTGAGGGTAGGGGTGCGGGGGGAGAGAATGGGGTCAGGGAAACAAAAGTTGGAGCCGAAGGGGAGGGGAAACCGAGAGTGAGGAGAAGAAGGGGCAAGGGCAGAGACAGACAGACGAGGGTAGACTTGGGGGGAGCATTCGTGTAGAATGCAGACAGTCAGACAGGGGAGCAGGCGCACTCCGAAAAGCGCACATGCGGACAAAAATCGGAGGGTAACACAAGATGGGAAGGTGTCAGTCCAGTCAAGCTCTTCAACATCGGGTCTGGTGATCAAAGAGCACAAGAAGGCAGGTGAGTCACAGCTGAGACCAAGACTCAGGAACCAGAAGATCAGCAGAAGCTACACAAGGCAAAGTCGGCAGGGGGCACTCGTAAGGCCCCAGTGGGGAGGTTATCTCCTACCTGACTCCACATCCCCCTGCGTCAGAAAAAGGGGCAGGGAAAGCAGCTGGCTAGAGTAGAAAACATGAAGGTCTGAGAGAATGGTGATTCTTGCTTATAGAAGGTGGGAGGCGAGGAGGAAGGAAGCTGTAGCGAGAGGCATCTGTGGGCTACATCTGACCTTTCTCTCCTTTCTCTCTTTTCTCATTTACTGGTAGCTATCGGACTGGTAAAGAGAGTCCTGGAGGATATCAGGTCTAGAGACACCTCCAGGGGATCTCTCGTGGACCACAATCCAGGAGGGGCGCCTGCCAGTATGGTCCCCTCTCTGAGAGTGAGGCTGGACAGCCCGGAAATTGCTAGATCCCTGGCTTGAGAAACCCCGGCTCTCCACCACAGGAGGCCCCTGGGCGTGTCCCCTGGCAGCCACAGGGAGGATGTCTAGCTCCAAAAGCTCATCACCATCTCCCTGCCCTACACTTGGGTCGAGCTGGAGGCCTCCCGCACCAGGGGCTAGAGGATGGACCCTGACCGCTCCGGCCAGGCCCCCAGGGAAATCCTCAGGGCTGGGGGGCACAATCAGGATGGTGGGGGGCTCTGGCCTAACAGCGGGGCGTGTACCTTCGGCGACATCGGGGCCTTGGACACTAAAAGCCTGGGGTTCTCGGAATTCTCCACCCCGCAAGGCGCGAGCTGACCGGAGCGCCGGTTGATCAGGGCAAACCATTGGCATGCAAAGCATGCAGCACTCTTGGTCTTGGCGTCTGCACTGGCAATAACTGCCGCAAAGAAACTGAGGGGAAACCGAGAAATGACAGACACCACAGCGGGGGCAGGGGGGAGCAGTGGAGTCTTCCTGCGGTTGGGGGCTGACGGGACGGCATCTTCCAGCTCGAGAGACCGCGTCTCGGCAGCAGTGGTAAGCGACTGCACCCTGAGCGGGATCGGGCATGCTCTGGCAGACGGCGGTGGAGGCGCCGGGAAGTACGCACTGGTAATCGCAGGCCTGATAGTCTTCGTCACGAGGCAGTCGCAGTCTAGAACTGCGGGGAGGAGAGGCATCCCGAGAGTCCACCTGGGAAATAACCAATGGATTCTGGTCACCTGACAGTCAGTTGGGAAGACTTCCTTCTCCCCTCTCCAGAGCCAACAATGCCCCAGAGACATGGCCTACCTTCAGAGAGAGCAGGTTCCTCCATCTTGGGAACTTCAATCTCCTCATCTAGAAGATGCTGATAGCTGCACCGCCTACCTCAGTGCACCCCATCCCACAAGCACCTATGGTGTGCCAGACACCAGACTAGTCATCAGGGGACCTAGACGGCTCGCTCGGCCCGGCCGTTTATTAGCTCCGGGAAAGTGAGCAAGACATCCCTGCTAACTTAGGGCCCTCCCTGTGCAGATTTCGTCCCTTTCCCTCAATCCTCCCTTCCTCACCCAATGGGCCTACGACAGTGCTCCTCGCCCTTCCTGCTCTTTCCCATGAACCATCAGAAGCCTTTGGACCATCCTGCACTTCCCAGCAAGCAGCAATGCCCAAGCAAAAGCAGTCTTCCTTGTTGCTGGCCCTGGCTCATTCATCATGCCGGCAATGTGAGTATATACATGTGTGGGGCAGGGGAGCACTCACTCATCATGCCATTTGCTCAATAATTTGGTCAGTTTAGACAGCGGATGATGAGCAATGTGGTCATTAGCATAATAAGGCCCTGCTAGCTTCTGCTCGGCCACAGAATAAACAAGAGAGGGGCCTGGCTTTCTCCAAGGTATTCTTCTTCTCTCCCCATCCCAGTCGTGTTGTACCCCTCCCCAGGAAGGATCTGCTCTCCTCCCCTTCTCCAGCTCCCTGTGCTGGCCCCGGGTCATCAGTGAAGAAGAAATAGGAGGGATATGTGCAAAAGGAGAAGGAGGGCAATGTCTGTCTTGACATGACCAGGACTCGTGCCTAGAGGTGAGACACCATCTTTTCTAGTAGTCCAAAGGCAAATGGAGGAAGGATAAAGGCAGAGGAATTGGAAATTACTCTTCCACTGAGACAGATTAGTACCATCTATGCCCCCCCACACACAGATCTTCAGAATACATTTATAATGGCAGCAGTCAATAGCCCCCCAACATCCCCCATTCTCAGAAAGCCTTCAGTTCAAAAATGTCATCTGGGCCTCTTAGGGAATCTCCAGTTGGAGGCAAAAAACCAAAAAAAAAAGAAGCCACTGGGTCTTAGCTATGAGATACTGAGCTGCCGGAGACTCCTGGCCCTGTTCTTCATTTTTCCCCCCCATTCTACCCACTCTGTCCTCTGGGAGTGTGACCTTTGCTTTGGCAGCCCAGGACGGTAAAACGAGGGTAGCTAACTCAGTGGGCTGTAACGTCCCTTCTAATTGCACCATCCTTGAGTAAAGTAGTACAGGCCTATTGTGGGTAGGTGTTGGCTTAATTGTCTTGAAATCACAGTCCATGCTAATGACCTCAAGGTTCTTCACAGTGATCTTGGGTTCCAAGTATATGAGAGCATTTGAAGTCTTAAGAAAGAATGGAAAGAGAAGGAAGGAGAGTCAGGAGGTTCCAGAGCTGCTGGAGGCTCCTTTACTTACTCGAGGCTGATCGGACACAAGTTCTGGCAGATGAATCGGGGAAAAGAAACAGCTTTCGCCAAAGTCCAGATCGCTGCAAGTCTCATCAGATGTGTGGTCGTCATAGTCCCCATAGTCAAAGGGAGGAGAGTAGGCTGAAAGGGAAATGCTCCCGTGAGACTCCTGTCCCACTCCCCAAACTACTGGCCCACCTCGACAGGCCCAAATTCAACGATGGCGTTGGCCAAGCTTTGAAGGCATCCCACCGGACCTCCCGACCTGCCCAATCCCAGCACCAATCCTTCCCAAAAGCTGCTCTCTGTACACAGATACCCACACTCCAAGATAAGGTCGGGCTTACCCGGGGGAGGTCCAAGAGGACGAAGGTCAATGTCGGTGCTGCGGTTCTCAGGGAAAAGTGGACGAGAGGGGATGTGAAACACGAAATCCTGACTACCATCATCATCTTGTTCTCTGGTACCTAACAGGCAAGGCAAGTAGAGTCGGTGAGCACGTGGGTGTGAACGGGCTAGTTGGGTTTGTGGGTCAAGGGGCAGGAACACAAGGGATCTGGGAGAAAGCTCACACCTCAGATGCCTTTCCTGAAATCTCTTAATGCATTGGGGATCCATTCCCACCATTCCTGCCCCCTTCCTGGTGATAGGGATGATGGAACAGAAATGCCTCTTCCATTTGTAAAAATGAGCAGTGAACAGAAATAAATGGACTAGAAAAGACTTGAGAAGGTTGGGACTCAAGGTTTGAGCCTTCTAGTCTGATTGCCCCTTATAGATTGTTTGGTCTTAGACCGGTCACTTAGCTTTTCTCTTTAGCCTCAGTTTCCCTGATCTACCCAAAATATAGATATATGGACTAAATGACCTCTGAGGTTGCCAGATGTTCTTGGTTCCACGATTCTGGGGCCTCCCTAATGAGTTATGGTGAGAGGAGGGAAAAAAGGGGGAAGAGAAGGCTGACCACCCATCCTGGGACTGACTCACTCACCCCGAGGAAAGGCGTAGCGGGCAGGGACCACAGAAGGTCCGCGAGACCGATCAGGAGGATGCGCCACTCTGCGGCGAGGCTGGTGAGCCGGGGTCGGGTGCATATCTAGCACCACCCCAGTTGGTCGCCGACGACGACGTGGGATGAGACAGCGGCAAAGGCGCAGGCAAGTGTGGTCACTGTCCTCACTGGGGCTGTTGGGGCGCCCTGCTCGGGAGTCTCCTTTGCTGCAGACTGCTCCCATGGTGAGCTACAGTTGCTGTTATTGGATAAGAACTTTGAGTGCTTCCAAAGGACAGGGCCAAGCAGGCTGGGAATCCCCGGGGGGTAGGCCTGGGGAAATCTTGGGCCCATTGCTGGGCCTTTGTGGTTCACTGGGGCCCAAGGGACAGACTGCAGCCCAACCTGGGCCAACCTGGTGCCAGGGAGAGGGGCCACTGTGTGTCCAGGGAGCTGCAGTCCTGATGAAGGACTCTGAGACATTTCCGGGTTGAGGACCAATCAAAGAGGGGGCAAGGGCACTGCTGGGCTTGGGGATCCAAAGGGATAAAGAGCTGGGGGAAGAGGAAGAAGCAGAGGGAGGGAGGGGCAGCAGGGGAGGGAGAGGGAGCAAGGGGAGGGAGGGGGAGCAGAGGAGGGAGGGGCAGGAGGAGAGGGAGGGAGAGCAAGGAAGAGAGAGGAAGATCAGGGGAGGGAGGGGAGGAGGGAAAAGAGAGGGAGAGCAGAGATGGGAGGGGGAGCCAGGGAGAGAGAGGAGGAACAGAGGTGGGAGGGGGAGCAGGGGTGGGAGGGGGAGCAAGAGAGAGAGGAGGAGCAGGGATGGGAGGGGGAGCAAGAGAGAGAGGAGGAGCAGGGATGGGAGGGGGAGCAGAGGGAGGGGGAGCAAGGGAGAGAGAGGAGGAGCAGGGATGGAGGGGGAGCAGGATTGGGAGGGGGAATAAGGGAGAAAGAGGAGAAGCAAGGAGGGAGCAGAGGAGAGAGGGAGAGGAAGGGAAGGCAGGGAGAGGAGGGCTAAGAAAAAGGGAAGGAGGGAAGGGATGAGAAGTGAAGGGAGCAGGGGGGGAGGGGGAGCAGCAGTGGGAGGGGGAGCAAGAGAGAGAGGAGGAGCAGGGATGGGAGGGAGAGCAGGATTGGGAGGGGGAACAAGGGAGAAAGAGGAGGAGCAAGGGGGGAGGGAGCAGAGGAGAGAGGGAGAGGAAGGGAAGGCAGGGAGAGGAGGGCTAAGAAAAAGGGAAGGAGGGAAGGGATGAGAAGTGAGGGGAGCAGGATGGGAAGGGGAGCAGGAGTGGAGGGGGAGCAAGAGAGAGGAGAGGATCAGGGGAGGAGGGAGCAGAGGAGAGAGGGAGAGGAAGGGAAGGCAGGGAGAGAAGGGCTAAGAAAAAGGGAAGGAGGGAAGGGATGAGAAGTGAGGGGAGCAGGGATGGGAAGGGGAGCAGGAGTGGGAGGGGGAGCAAGAGAGAGAGGAGGAGCAGGGATGGGAGGGGGAGTAGGAGTGGGAGGGGGAACAAGGGAGAAAGAGAAGGAGCAAGGGGGGAGGGAGCAGAGGAGAGAGGGAGAGGAAGGCCTAAGAAAAAGGGAAGGAGGGAAGGGATGAGAAGTGAGGGGAGCAGGGATGGGAGGGGGAGCAGGAGTGGGAGGGGGAGCAAGAGAGAGAGAGGAGAATCAGGGGAGGAGGGAGCAGAGGAGAGAGGAGAGGAAGGGAAGGCAGGGAGAGAAGGGCTAAGAAAAGGGAAGGAGGGAAGGGATGAGAAGTGAGGGGAGCAGGGATGGGAAGGGGAGCAGGAGGGAGGGGGAGCAAGAGAGAGAGGAGGAGCAGGGATGGGAGGGGGGAGAGGGGGGGGAACAAGGGAGAAAGAGAAGGAGCAAGGGGGGAGGGAGCAGAGGAGAGAGGAGAAGGCCAAGAAAAAGGAAGGAGGGAAGGGATGAGAAGTGAGGGGAGCAGGGATGGGAGGGGAGCAGGAGTGGGAGGGGGAGCAAGAGAGAGAGGAGAATCAGGGGAGGAGGGAGCAGAGGAGAGAGGGAGAGGAAGGGAAGGCAGGGAGAGGAGGGCCTAAGAAAAAGGGAAGGAGGGAAGGGATGAGAAGTGAGGGGAGCAGGGATGGAGGGGAGCAGGAGTGGGAGGGGGAGCAAGGGAGAGAGAGGAGGAGCAGGGGGGGAGGGAGCAGAGGAGAGAGGGAGAGGAAGGGAAGGCAGGGAGAGGAGGGCCTAAGAAAAAGGGAAGGAGGGAAGGGATGAGAAGTGAGGGGAGCAGGGATGGGAGGGGGAGCAGGAGTGGGAGGGGGAGCAAGGGAGAGAGAGGAGGAGCAGGGGGGGAGGGAGCAGAGGAGAGAGGGAGAGGAAGGGAAGGCAGGGAGAGGAGGGCCTAAGAAAAAGGGAAGGAGGGAAGGGATGAGAAGTGAGGGGAGCAGGGATGGGAGGGGAGCAGGAGGGAGGGAGCAAGAGAGAGAGGAGAATCAGAGGAGGGGAGCAGAGGAGAGAGGAGAGGAAGGAAGGAGAGAGGGCCTAAGAAAAAGGGAAGGAGGGAAGGGATGAGAAGTGAGGGAGCAGGGATGGAGGGGGAGCAGGAGTGGAGGGGGAGCAAGGAGAGAGAGGAGGAGCAGGGGGGGAGGGAGCAGAGGAGAGAGGAGGGAAGGGAAGGCAGGGAGAGGAGGGCCTAAGAAAAGGGAAGGAGGGAAGGGATGAGAAGTGAGGGGAGCAGGGATGGGAGGGGGAGCAGGAGTGGGAGGGGGAGCAAGAGAGAGAGAGGAGAATCAGGGGAGGAGGGAGCAGAGGAGAGAGGGAGAGGAAGGGAAGGCAGGGAGAGGAGGGCCTAAGAAAAAGGGAAGGAGGGAAGGGATGAGAAGTGAGGGGAGCAGGGATGGGAGGGGGAGCAGGAGTGGGAGGGGGAGCAAGGGAGAGAGAGGAGGAGCAGGGATGTGAGGGGGAGCAGGAGTGGGAGGGGAGCAAGGGAGAGAGAGGAGGAGCAGGGATGGGAGGGAGCAGAAGAGAGAGGGTGAGGGAGGAAAGGCAGGGAGAGAAGGGCTAAGAAAAAGGGAAGGAGGGAGGGGATGAGAAGTGAAGGGAGTAGGGATGGGAGAGGAAGGGTGGGTGCAACAGTAGGGGAGGAGGGTAGAAGAAGAGTTGGGAAATGGGTGGGAGAGGGAAGAGCTGGGGGGAGTTAGGGGAAAGCCGGCTCTCAGTCTCTCTTTCCCTTCTCACATGGGCAGGGCTGGGCCCCCTGCCCCCCCCCCCCCGGGGCTAGGGTCTGTCTCCCATTGGGCGCTGGGCCCTGTCAGCCGCCTCAATTCTTAGGGGCTCCATACAAACCAAATCACCCCCCAAAACAACAACAACAGCAGCAGCAACAATAAAGAATGAGCAGATTTGGTCAATCTTGTTTTCCTTAAAAACTGCCCACAAACCTGGGGTCTGAATTCATGTGCCCCTTGCTGCCTCAACTAGTCAAAAAGGAATATTCCTCAGTGCAGGAAAAAAACCAAACCAAACCAAACCAAAAACCAAAAACCCAAACACCTGCAGGTCCAGGTCCAGACGGCTGCCCCCCCCCCCCCCCCACCAACCGCCTCCCCTCAGCTCCTGACAACACTCTTCCAAGTCACTTCTGCATCTCCCAGAATCCCCCGCACCCCACCCATTCCCCTCCCCAGAGCCTGCCTTCTCCCCCCAAAATTACGGCAATCTCTTCTTTCGGGACCCCACTGGCTGTCCTTTCCCTTTCTGCATCCAGGAGCCCTTCTTCCCTCAGGCAGCTCTCCCAATACCCAGAGCCTGGCAACCCAGTTCGAAGGGCTTAAATGCTGGGTAGGGAAAGGCGAGAGGGGGCGCTGGAACTAAAAAGACGAGATTAAGAACCAGATACAACCGGCTAGAACTGACTCACCCAGGGGCCCTAGCTTAGAGTACCTGAGTTAAAGAAGGCATCCTCACAAAAATCCGCCCCCCCCCGCAACTATCCTGCCCAAGCTCTTCTTGAATACCTAAAGGGACGAGGAACTCACTCCATCCCCATCAGGCTTTCTGCCTGTCTCAGATGTCTCCAAATGTCAGCTCTGACACTCCCTCTTCCTGTGCTTTTCTGCTCCCTGAGCCTCAGCCCCCCCCCTCTAAAAAAGCGGGGGAGGGCAGGCTAATTGATCTCCAGGCCCCCTGTACATTGGGATTTGTTTGCTGCCCCCCGCCCCCCGCGGCTCTCCGTGCCGCTGCCCCCTCCCGTCCCTTGCTCTCCCACCTGTTTCCCAAGCTGCCTCATTCTGTGATGAGGAGCGCATTTCAGACTGGATTGAACAGGAATTGACCAGACAGAGAAACGTACTTGTTTTTTGCTTTGGGATTTCACCATAAGAAATCCTCGGTCATCTTCTCGGTTTATGCCCCCGATTTACCATATTTGCTTGTCCTAGACTGAATCCTGAGCTCTGTTCGAAACAGATACAGCATATTTTACGGGGGGGGGCGCGGGGGGGGGAAGCGGGGGGGCGCCTTCGATTGGGGCAGGGAGAAGAGACTGAGGAAAGCAAGGACCCAAAGGGACTCCTAGACGTCTATTGAGGTGCTCTGATGGGAGGGGGGCAAGAAGGAAAATAGCCAGTCTATAAACTAGCTGAAATTTACAGGAGTTATAGTCCCCCCCACCCCCACCCCCAGCCCATCCCCCACTGGCTGGCCGGTCCCTAAGAATGAAAAGGACCCCAGATTTTTAAAAAGCACCACAGGGGCTAATTAGCTAAAAAAAAAAAAAAAAAAGTGGATGCCCCTGTGACTCTTTATTGTGCCTTATCTAGGCTCAGGAGCTGGGGGCCCCCGCTTGGTTTAAGGGTTCTGGGAGGGAGGGGCAAAGGGGGGAATGAGGCTCTAAGATTAACATCCCTGAAAGCCTCAGTTTGGAGTGAGAATATAAGGGACAAAGGGGAAAAAGGGGGAGTGGGAAAAGAAATAAGGATTTCTAGAGACATTTACTAAGCTCTCTTTACAAATATTATCTCACTTGATTCTCCTAACTGCCTTTTGAGGTAGGGGCTGTTAGGTTTTGTTTTCCATTTTACATAGGGGGAAACCGAGGCAGAGGGACTCAGGTGCTTAGAGTTCTTGGAAAGCTTTTTTTTTTTTTTGCTATAGAAAGCCTTGTCAAAAATTCCTAGCTGCAAAGAGTAATTTTATACGTTGCCACCATCTCCTTCCTAGGCAACAGCATCATTAGAATAGTCCAACAACACTTAAGACCCACTGAAATGCCCACTGCATGTCCAGCCTTGCAGTGGATTATTCCGTTTGCTCCTGGTGCCCGCACCTTTGATCCAGTTGCAAGTCAGGCCCCCTCCCAAGGCGCGCCCCCTCCCACTCCCCCTCACCCCCTCTGCCCACAAGCCCCACCCTCTTGCAGCAGCCATTTGCCTCCTCCCCCAGGATTAAAGCACAATTAGCCAACTCTAGGTGAAAGAAAGCCATCAATTCAGATTCAGAGGCCTAAAACTGAAACCTTGGCTCTGCCCCCCCATCTCTGAATAAGAGATTAGTTGTCCCCCTGATTCTCAGTTTCCTCATCTGTAAAATGAGAGATCCCAGCCAGTTCTACAAAATTGTCAATCATTTCCCCTGTCTCCTCTGGCCCTGCCTCAGCCATTAAAAAGGAGAAGCATTTTTAGGGGCCGGCCTCCATTACCCCATCATTAAAAGGGGTAGGAATGGCCATTAGGAGGTTCCCATCTCTCTCAGTCCTCAGCCAGGTTATTGTGACCCTTGAGCTGAGAAATAGCTGGGCAAGAACAGCCCCTCCCCTGAATACAGTGGCTGTGCCCGAAGCAGAGCTTTAGGGAGAGAGCCCCAAGAATGGAGGATTGGGGGTTTTTGACCTATTCTCTTATCAAAAAATCTCACAGAATAAAACCCCCCAGACAAGACACCTCCCCATTTTGTCCCTGACTCACAGATGCTGATTTCCTTTGCTTGTTGCTTTTCTGCCTCAGTTTTTCTGTCTCTTGCTCATATATCCTCCCTCCCCAAATAATTCTGGGGTTTTTAGAGCTGGCTGATGAGGTCTCTACTTATTGTCCAAAGACCCTCACTGGGTGCTCTGATACTCCATTTGGAGTCAGAAATTGTGCAAAAAACCTGCTTTTCCCTTACCCCATTTACAATTCATTTTTCCCTTTAGAGAATAAGGAGATTGAATTAAAAATCCTTAAAGTGCTTTCCAAATCTGAATCTGGCTTCTTTCTGGCTAGGTGGTTCAATAGGTAGGGCTTTGGGTTCAAGAAATCAGAAAACCTGCAAACCTGGGACCAACACAGCCTCTCTGGACCTTAGGTATGAAATGACCAATTGTCAGCTTGTCAAGAGGTTATTCCACCATGATAAAAGTCCAAAGACTAAAACATCACTAAAACCCTGGTGGGAAGGACTCTGGGTTCAAGGAATCAAAAGACCTGCAAACCTGGGACCGACACAGCCTATCTGGTAGCCACGGACCCGACAACAACCTTATGTATTAAATGACCAATTGCCAGCTTGTCAAGAGGTTATTCCACCATGATAAAATCCAAAGGCCAAAGCATCACTCAAACCCTGGTACAGTGGGAAGGACTCTGGGTTCAAGGAATCAGAAAACCTGCAAACCAGGGACCGACACAGCCTCTCTGGACCTTAGGTATTAAATGACCAACTGTCAGCTTGTCAAGGGGTTATGTCACCATGATAAAATCCAAAGGCCAAAGCATCAGTAAAACCCTGGTACCTTATTCAAGCCTTCTCCTTTTTCTTCCTTCCTCCCTCCTCGCCCTCCCTTTCTTCCTCCCTCCATTCTCCTCCCTCCCCCCTCCCTTTTTCCTTCTTCCCTCCTCCCCCCTTCTCTGCTGATGATCATCTCTCCAGATTTTTCTATCTCCTCCCCTCCCCATTTCCCCACGCCCTGCTCTTTTAATGGCTGTATCTGAAACCTGTGTGCTTGTGATAGGGAAAGGGGAAATCTGGAGCCAAGGGAAGGGGGACCAGGGGTGCCAAAGACAAAACAGCAATCGCATCAAAAACCTTTCTAGATATACAATATGTAGACATATATGCATATATTTAAAACCCTAAGAATCCACAGAAACTTTCAGAAGAACCTGACAGAGACAGACTGGATTTAAATGCCACAGCAAAGGGATTTCCCACTAGGATCTGAGCCAGCATACTCAAGGCTAGACATCTTTAATCCAGGGGGGAAAGGGGACAACAGGAGAGGAGAGGAGAGGAAAGTAGAGGAGAGGGGAGAAAAAGACAGGGCAGAAGGGGAAAGGAAAAAAAGGGAGAGGACAAGATGGGAGAAAAGAGGAAAGGAGAAGAAGGAAAAGGGAAAGACAGGAGCAAAGAGGGGAAAAGAAGGGAGAGGAAAAGAGCAAAAGGGAGAGGAAAAGAGCAGGAGGGAGAGGAAAAGGGCAGAAGGGAGAGGAGAAAAGAAGAGAGAAGAGGAAAGGAGAGAGGACAGAAAAAGAGCAGAAGGGAGAGGAAAAGAGCAGAAGGAAAAGGAGAAGGCAGGAGAGGAGAAGAAAAGAGCAGAAGGGAGAGGAAAAGCCAGAAGAGAGGAAAAGAACAGAAGGGAGAGGAAAAGACGGTACAGGAGAGGGAAAGAGCAGAGGGACAGGAAAAGCCAGAACGGGAGAGGAAAAGGACAAGAGGGAGAGGAAAAGAGCAAGAGAGAGAGAGGAAATGGCAGAACGCAAGAGGGAAAGACAGAACGCGAGAGGGAAAACAGAAAGGAGAGAGAACAGAAAGGAGAGAGAAAGGCAGAACGGGAGGGGGGGGAAGGGGGGGGGGGGGGGAGGAAAAGACAGGCGAGGGGGAAAGATACGGCAACCAGGGCGATTTTTTTTCTGATTATCACTCACCTCACGACGTCTCCTTTCCCGTAAACTTTCCTGGAAGTCTCGAGCCTCCCGTGTAGGCTTTTTTAATTTTTATTTTTATTTTTATTTCCGATTATTCCCTGTCTCCCTCGCTATGCATGGGAATAAACAGAGCCGGCAGACGCTCAGCCGGGCTTGGGGAAGAGAGCGTTGCATCTATCTCTGACTCCTTCTCTAGCCCAGACAGAGCGCGCGCCGGGGGAGGAGCCGGAGGAGGGGGAGCCCGTCAGACTAAGATGATGGGGCTCGGGGGTGGGGGGGGTGTTTCCGCGGGCCTCGCCTAACTCGATTCTGACCATTGCCATGGATTCCCCTCGATTTTAAAGGCAATCATTCCTAGGGAAAATCGCTTTGCGCGCACCTTACCTGCAGCTGGGAAAGAGATTTCGCAATTCGGCCCAGCGCCGGCTTCCCAGTCCGGACACGCGAGGTGCAGCCTCCAGACCGCCGGGCTCTTCCAGATCTAGCCTCCCTCTTTCCCTCCTTTTCTCGCTCCCCTTCTCCCTTTGGGCCCCCCCACCCTCCCTCCCGGCCCGAGCCCGGCGATCCGCGCGTCCACACAGACACACGCGCACACACACACACACACTCACACACACACGCACAAGCACAGAGACACACACACACACTCACACACACGCGCACAGGCACACAGACGCAGATACAGACACTCGCCCCGCGCCCCGGGAGGGAGCCCACGCCGCGGCCAGCCAAAGAGCCGAGGAGCAGCCAGCCGTTCTGGGCCGGCGCCGGCTCTGCCCGTGCGCTCCCGAGCCCGAGGAGTGTCGGACAGCTCCGCCGGGTTCCGAACCAGGCACGCGCAGCCGGGGCCAGAGGCGCGAGTCGCGGGACCCCGCTCGCCACCGCGACGGGTCGACGGGTCGCCGCGACCCCGGCCCCTGACACGGCGACGCGGGGCTCGGGAAGGGGGCCGCGGGGGGCAGGGAGGGGGAGGACTCGGAGCTTACCGCTCGCGGAAGTTAGGGAGTGAGGGTCGGGCTGTCTCCGGGCTGCTCCCACGGCTTCCCCGCGCTTCTCCCGGCCGGTCAGCCGGACGCCAGGGGGACTGCGGCGGACTGGGCTCTCGCTCGGGCTCGGAGCGCAGGTAGTCCGGCAGCCACACGTGTGGAAAGCTAGCGGAGTTCCAGGCGGTAGGGCCAATCAGAGAGTGCAACAGGAGGAGCTAGGCTCTAGCTCTGTTTACAACTCTCATTCATAAGAAGCTGCGGCTCCCCGGTCCCGGCAGCTCCAATTTATTGGGTTCTGTTCGGGGCGGGGGCAAGAGCGTCCGGATGGCATCGGAGGCAGGAGATTGGACCGGAGGCTGCGAGGAGCGAATGGGGCCGGTCACCGCTGTTGCTGGGCGCTCCACCCACGCAGTGCCATCTCACCGAGCTCTCGCTTTTTTTTTTTTTCTGTTCCCCAGCTTCGTGATGCCCCCCCCTCCCATCCCCCGAATCTCCACCGAGCTGAAGTTTCCAGCCTAATGTCCTGCCTTAGCAGCCTGCGATGGGATTTTCTGTCGGAGGACTCGGGGAGCGATCGGGGCGCCAAGAGCGGGGGGCGCGGGGCCCCCCCGCCCCCGGCTTCCCGAGGGAGGCGGGGCGGAGGGGGGACGGAGAAGAAAGAGCGAGAAAAGATGGAAAGAGATTTTTTTTTTATTTCTTTTTGAAAGCGAAACGAGCGATGGGCAAGTGCCTTCGCTTTCCCCCAAGCTAGCATCGTAGAATCCCAGAATTTACAGGTGGCAGGCATCTCAGAGCAGCTTATTCCCAACCCTTTCGTTTCACGGGGCAGGGAACCGAGGTCCAAAAAAGGGGAAGGGGCTTGGACGAGGGCACACAAATAGTAAAGTGCAGATCCGGGACTGATGGGAGGCCAGATCCAGTCACACCAGAACCGGGGGGCTTCCCACTTCCAAGGTAGGTAAAAATCCATGTCTTTTCTCCTTTTCTGAAAAAGCTGCTTCAGAGCTGGGACAATTGTACCGTGGACTGCAGTTCTCACAATGGCAGTCCTAGCCCTGCCGTCTATTTGCTGTTTGATTCCCTTCTTGGGCCTCGGTTTCCTCGTCTGTAGAAATGCAAGGGATAGGCTGGCCGGTCCCTAAGGATCTCCCCCCCCCCTTGGAAAAATCCGAAAATCCAAGTGTCTCCAAGCCCCTGTTTATTTTTTTATTTTTTCTTCACCTTTTTTCTCTTCCCAGCTCTTAAGGCAACTGTAAGCATCCATTACCTGGAAAATTACAAGGGTCCCCCTAGCTAGTGCTTCGCTTGCAAAAGAGCCAGACTGGGGGGTCTGAGCTTCAAAATACAAAAAGAAAACAAAATACACAAACAAAAACACAAAAAAAAAGGGAAAAACCAAAAAAAAAAAAAGAAAAACCAAAAAAAAACAAAAAAAAAAAACAAAAAAAAATAAAAAAACAAAATTAAAAAAAAAACAAAGGAAAAAAAACCAAACATACAAAAAACCCAAAAATCAAAATTAAAATAAAAAATAAAAAAATACAAAACAAAAACCAAAATAAAAAAAAAAAAAAAATAAATATAAAAAAAACCCAAATCAAAAATAAAAAAATACAAAAGGCAGTAAACCAAATCCAAAAAAAACAAAAAAAAAAAAACAAAAATTAATAAAAAAAAACAAACTTTAAAAAAAAAAAAAGAAAAACCAGAAAATAACAAAAAACAAAAAGGAAAACCAAAAAAACAAAATTAAAAATAAACAAAATACGGCAAAAAAAAAAAAAAAAAAACAAAAAAAAAAAGCAAAAAAAAAAAAAAAAAACAAAAACACAAAAAAAAAAACAAAAAAAAAAACAAAAAGGAATAAAAAAAAAGAAACAAAAACAGAAAACATACAAAACACAAAAACAAAAGCAAAAAAAAAGAACAAAAAAAAAACAAAAAAATCCAAAATTAAAATACAAAAAACAAATTAAACCAAAAAACAAATACCAAAAAACAAAAAAAACAAATTTAAAACAAAAACAGTAAAGAAAAACAGAAAAAAAAATCAAAAAAACAAAAATACAAAACACAATTAAAAACGCAAAAAATAAAAGAAAAAAAAAAAAAAAAAAACAAGGGCCAAAAACCCAAAACAAAAAAACACAAAAAAAACAAATAAAAAAACACAAAAATCAAAAATAACCAAAATTCCCAAAAATAAAAAACAAAAAAAAAAAAAAAAAAAAAACCAAAATAAAAAAAACAAAAAAGATCAAACACAAAAAACCAAATTTAAAAAAAAAAAAATACAACCAATAAAAAAAACAAAAAAAAAAACAGAAAATAAAAAAAATGAAAAAAGACAAAAAAAAAATAAACAAAAAAAAAAAATAAGTAAACCAAAAAAAGAAATAATCAAAAAAAAAGAAATTTAAAAAAAAAAAAAAAACAAAGAAAAATTACAAAGAAAAAAAAGGCAATAAAAAAAAAAAAAAAAAAAAAAAAAACAAATAAACAAAAAAAGACACAAATTGAAATCACAAAAATAAACAAAAATTTAAACCAAACAAAAAAACTAAAAAAACAAACCAAAAAAATAAAAATTAAAACCGGATACAAACAAATGAAAAATAAAAAAATAAAAAGAATTAAAAAAGAGAACAAACAAAAAAAAAAAAAAAAAAAAAATTTACAAACCCAAAAGAAAACAAAAATTTAAAAATAAAAAATAAAAACAAAACCCGAATGCACAAAAAAATAAAAAAAACAAAAATAAAGAAAAAAAACAAAATAAAGAAAAACAAAAACCAAAACAAAAACCAAAAATAACAAAAAAAAAAACCCAAAAAAACAAATAAAATAACCCCAAAAAAACAAAAACAAAAATAAGAAAAAAATTAAAACCCTCAGGATAAAAAAAAAAAACAATTTTAAAAAAAAAAAAATAAAAAAGATGGACAAATTAAAAAACAAAATAACAAAAAAAAAATAAAAAAAAAAAAGAAGAAAAACAGAAACGAAAAAAAAAAAAGGGATAAACAAAAACCCCCAAAAACCAAAAAAAAACAAATAAAAAAACAAAATTAAAAAAAAAAAAAAAAAAAAAAATAAACAAAAAAAAAACATAAAAAAAAACAAAAACAAAATTACAAACAAAAAAACAAATTGGGAACAAAAACAAAAAATTTGAAAAAAAAAACCAAAAAAAAAAAAAAAAAAAAAAAACAAAAAAAAAAATAAAAGAAAAACAAAAAAACAAAATAAAAAAAAAAAAAAAAAATGGAAAAAAAAGAAAAAAAAAAAAACCAAAAAACAAAAACAGAAAAAAAAAAGGTTTAAAAATAAATTGAAACAAACAAAAATAAATTAAAAAACAAGAGAAAAAAATAAAACAAAAAAACAAAAAAAAAAAAAATGCAGAAAAAACAAATTTAAAAACACAAAAAAAAGGGAAAGATCAAAAAAAAACACAAAAAATATAAAATAAAAAAGGGAAACAAATAAAAAAACCAAAAAAAGACAATAAAAAAACAACCAAAAAAAAAAAACACAAAAAAAAAATAGGGTAAAAAATACAAACAAAATGAAACAAAAACAAAAAAAAAAAAATCAAATAAAAAAAATTCCAAAAACCCAAAGAGACTTTAAAATTAAAACAAAAACAAAACAAAATTTAAATAAACCCAAAACAAAAAACAGAGAAAACAAAAAATTAAAATAACAAAAAAAATAAAAAAAAATAAAAACAAAAAAACAAAAAAAAAAATAAAAAAATGGTAAAGAAAAAAAAACAGATAACAAAAAAAAAAAAAATAAAACCCAAAAAACAAAACACAAGGAAAAAACAAAAATGAAAAAATAAAAAAAAAGAAAAAAAAAAAAAAAAAATAAAAACCCAAACAAAAGGTACCAAAATACAAAACAAAAACAAGATACAAATTAAAAGAATACAAAAAGAGTAAAAAACAAAAAAATAAAAACAAAACAAAAATACAAAACAAAAAGAAAACCAAAAATAAAAATCAAAAAAAAAAAAAAGATCAAAGAACAAAACAAAAAGAAAAAAAAAAAAGAAAAAAGAATAAAAAAAAAAAAAAACAAAAAAAAAAACCAAATTAAAAAAAAAACAAAATTGGGAAAAAAAAAAAAAAAGAAAACCCAAGGTACAAACAAAAAACAAATAACAAAAAAAAAGAAACAAAATCAAGGAACAAAAAAAATGGAAACAAAAAAAAAAAACGAAAAGAAAAAAAAAACAAAATCAAAAATAAAAATAAAAAAAACCCAAAAAAAAAAAAAAAAAAAAAAAAAGAAAAAGAACATCAAAAAAAAAAAAAACAAAAAATCATAAAAAAAAAAAACAAAAAAGGAAAAACAAAAATAAATAAAAAACAGAAAAACACAAAAAAAAATAACAAAAAAAAATTTACAAAAAAATCAACAAAAACAAAAATAAAAAAAAACCAAAAAGGAAAAACCGAAAAATACAAAAAAATTACAAAAAACAAGATCAGCAAAAAATAAAAACAAAAATCAAATAAACAAAAAAAGAAAATTCAAATAAAAACACAAAAAAAAAAAAAAAACAGTAACCCAGAAAAACAACAAAAGAAAAACAAAAAAAAAAATGAAATAAAGAGATAAAAAAAAAAAAACCAAAAATAAACAAAATCAAAGATGACATCCCAAAAGGTACAAAAAAAAAAATAAACAAAAAAAACAAAATTACGTAAACAAAAACAAAAGAAAAAATAACCAAAAAAAAAAAGGGAAAAATAACCCAAAATTAAAATTAAAAAACCAAATAAAAAAAAAAAAAAAGAAAAAAAACAAGATACAAAAAAAAAAAAAAAACAAAAACCAAAGCACAATAAAAAAAGAATAAACAAAATCTGAAAAACACAAAAAAAAATTAAGTAAAAAAAAAAAAAAAACACAAAAAAAAAAACAAAAAAAATAAAAAAAAAAGAAAAAAAAAAAAGAAAAACCAAAAAAAAAAAAGAAAAAAACAAAACAAAAGAAAAAAAAAAAAAAAAAAAACAAAGGAACAAAAAAAACCCAAAAAAAAAAAAAAAAGAAGGAAAACAAGATGGAAACAAAAAAAAAAAATAAAAAAAGTACCCAAAACAAAAAAACCAAAAAAAAAAAAAAAAAAAAAAGAAAAAAGGGAATAAAAACGAAAACAGAAATCAAAAAAAAAAAAAAACCAAAAACAGCCCAAATTAAAAACCAAAAAAGAAAACAAACAAAAAATACAAAAAAAAAAAAAAATTAAAAAACAAAAAAAAAAAAAAAAAAAAAAAAAGAAACAAAAAAAAAATATGAAAAAAAAAAATAAAATACAAATCCCAAAAAGGGAAAAAACAAAAAAAAATAAAAAAACAAAAAAGAAATAAAAAAAAACCCAAAAACACAAAAAACACAAAAATAAAAAAAAAAAAAAAAACAAAAAGAGAAAAAAAAAAAAAAAAAAAAAAAAACACAAAAAAAAAAAAATAAATTGAAAAATGGGAAAAAACAAAAATAAAAAAAATCAAGAGAACAAAACCCAGAAACAAACAAAAACCAAATAAAACAAAAAAAAATAAAAAAAAAAAGGGGAAAAATCAAGATAAAAAATAAAAAAACCTTTAAAATAAAATACAAAAAAAGACAAAAATCAGAAAACAAAAAAAAAAGGTTTAAACCAAAAATAAGAAATTATAAACAAAAAATAAAACAAAAAAATCAAAACAAAAAAAAAAAAATAAAAAGGGAAAAGAAAAAACAAAAAATGGGGAAAAAAAAAAACAAAAAAAAGAAAAAAAAAAAAAAAAACAAAAAAATAAAAAAAAAAAACAAAAAAATAAAAAAAAAAAAAGGGAATAACAAAAAAAAAATTTGGGAACCAGGGATAAGAAAAAAAAATGAAATAACAAAAATACAAAAAATATAAAAAAAACAAAAATAAAAATGAAAATAAAAAGACCAAAAGAAAACCAAAAAAAAAAATAAAAAAAAAAATTTGGAAAAATAAAAAGACAATTAAAAATAAAAAAAAAAAATGGAAAGAAAACCCCAAAAAAAAAACAAAAACAAAATAAAAAGAAAATAACCCAAAATCAAAAAAAAAAATTAAAACAAATAAACCAAAAAAAAAAAAAAAAAACCAAATAAAGGAAAAAAAAATAAAAAAAAATTTGAGGTAACAAAAAAAATAAAAAGAAATAACAAAAATAAACAACAATCGGAAACAAAACAAAAAAAAAAACAAGAGAAAAACAAAAATCAAATAAACAAAAATAAAAAAAAACAAAAAACAAAAAAAACCCCAAAAACAAAATAAAAAATTAAATAAAACCAAAATCAAAAACAAAAACAAAAAAATCCGTACAAAATAAAATTTCCAAAAAACAAAAAAAAATCAAAAAAAAAAAAATAAGAACACAAAATACAAAAACAAAAAAAACAAAAAAAAAAAACACAAAAAATAAAAAAACAAAAAAAAAACAAGAAAAACAAAAAAAAAAAAAAAAAAAAAAAAATATAACAAAAATAAGAAAAAAAAAAAAAAAAAAAAAAGGGAAAAATAAAATTAAAAACAAAAAAACACAAAAAAAAAATTACAGAAAAAAAAAAAAAAAAAAAAAAAAAAAAATAAAAAAAGGGAAAAAAATTAAAAAAAAAAAACAAAAAAAATAAAAAAATGAAAAAAAAAAAAAAAAACCAAAATTAAAGAAAAACAACCCAAAAAAAAAAAATGAACATAAAAGAAAACAAAACAAAATGGGTAACAAAAAAAAAAAAAACCAAAGAACAACACAAAACAAAAACAAAATGCAAAAATCAAAGAAACAAAAAAAATGAAATAACAAAAAATAAAAAAACAAACAGGGAACAAAAAAAAAAACAATTGTAAAATAAACAAAAATACAAAGATGGACAGTAACCTAGAGATAAATACAAACAGGCAGAATAACACAAAAATACAAAGATATAGGGTAATACAGAGATACAGACACAGAAACATGCAGGATAACACAAAAATACCCCCCAAAAGCAGAATTATATACAGTAACACAGATATAAAGACACACAATCGTGAGGAAAAAACAAAAAAATACAAAAAGATGTATGGTAACTCAGACATACAGATACAAAAATGCAAAATAACACAAAAAATATAAAGATGTACAGTAACGAGATACAGACATACAAAATGCAAAAAAAAAAAAAACAAAGATGCACAATAATAAAGAGGAACAGACACAAAAATCATCAGAAAAACACAAAAATAAAAAGTAGAAAGTAACAAAGGTACAGACACACAAACATGCAGTAACACAAAAATATAAAGATATAAATAATCAGGATCAGACACAAAATCATCGAATGACACAAAAAACCAAGATGGACAGTAACCCAGAGATACAGACCAAACATTCAAATAACAAAAATAAAAACAGTCAGACAGAGATACATACGCAGAAAATGCAAGATAACACAAAATATAAAAGCACAATTATTGCAGTAATACTATGAAAGGCAGACAATCATGAAAAATAACTAAAAATACAAGATGGAAGTACCCCAGAATACAGACACACAAACAGGCAGAATAACACAAAATAAAAGATATATTAATCAAGGATACGAACAGAAACATGCAAAATAACACAAAATACAAAGATTTACAAATGAGAACGACATAAAAATGACAATAACACAAAATACAAAGATGTCTATAAGAGATAAAACACGACTCTTGAAAATAACACCAAATAAAGATGTACAGTCACACAAAATACAACACACAAACATGCAGAATAACACAAAATATAAAGATGAAATAACACAGGAATACAAATAAAATGATGCAGAATAACACAAAAATACAAAGATGGACAGTAACCCAGAGATACAGACAAACAAACATGCAGAATAACACAAAATACAAAGATGTAAAATATCACAGTGATACAAACACAGAATCATGCAAAATAACACAAAATGCAAAGATGTCAGTACACAAGATACAGACAAGGAAACATGCAAGATAAAAAAAAATATAAAAACCAATTATTGCATTAAAATAGACAGACAATCATGTAAAAAACACAAAATACAAACATGGACAGTAACGAATACAGACACACAAACAGGCAGAATAACAAAAAATACAAAGATATACAGTAATACAGAGATACAGACACAGAAACATATACAATAACACAAAAAAAACCACAAAAAGCACAATTATATACAGTAACACAGATATAAAGACACACAATCATGTAGAATAACACAAAAATACAAAGATATATGGTAACTCAGAGATACATATACACAAACATGCAAAATAACACAAAAATAAAGATGTGTAATCCAGAATGACAAACAAACATGCAGAATAACACAAAATACAAAGATGTACAATGCCACAGAGATACAAACACAGAATCTTGCAGATAAACTAAAAAGCAAATTATATGCAGTGATACAGATAGAAAGACAGACAATCATGTAAAATAACACAAAAATACAAAGATGGCGTACCCCCAGAGATACAGACACACAAACAGGCAGAATAACACAAAAATACAAAGATATACAGTAATACAGAGATACAGACACAGAAACATATAGGATAACACAAAAAAAAAAAAAACCAAAAAGCACAATTATATACAGGAACACAGATATAAAGACACACAATCATGTAGAAATCACACAAAATACAAAGATGTATGATAACTTAGAGATACAGATACACAAACAGGCAAAATGACACAAAAATATAAAGATGTACAGTAACCCAGAGATACAGACATACAAAAATGCAAAATAACACAAAAATACAAAGATGCACAATAAAAAGAGAACAGACACAAATCTGCAGAAAACACAAAAATAAAAAAGTAGAGTAACACAGAGGTACAGACACGCAAACATGCAGAATAACACAAAAATATAAAGATATACAATAATACAGAGATACAGACACAAAATCATGCAGAATGACACAAAAATACCAAGATGGACAGGAACCCAGAGATACAGACATACAAACATTCACAATAACACAAAATACAAAGATATACAGTCACACAGAGATGCAGACACAGAAACATGCAAGATAACACAAAAATATAAAAAGCAATTATATCATATCTGATAGAAAGGCGACAATCATGTAAAATAACACAAAAATAAAGGACGTACCCCAGAGATACAGACACACAAACAGGCAGAATAACACAAATACAAAAGATATATGGTAACTCAGAGTCAGAATACACAAACAGCAAAATAACCAAAAATACAAAGATTTACAGTAATCAGAGATACAGACATCAAACATGCACAAAACACAAAATACAAAGATGTACAATATCACAGAGATACTAACACAGACTCTTGCAAAATAACCCAAAATACAAAGATGTACAGTCACACAGAGATACAGACACACAAACATGCAGAATAACACAAAAATATAAAGATGAACAATAACACAGATACAGAATAAATGATGCAGAATAACACAAAAACAGATGGACAGTAACAGAATCAGACACAAACATATGCAGAATAACACAAAATACAAAGATTGTACAATCCACGAGATACAAAACAAGAATCATCAAAACAACCAAAATGCAAACATGTACAGTCAAGGATACGACACAGAAACATGCAAGATACAAAATAAAAAGCACAATTATTGCAGTGATACAGAAAGACGGACAATCATGTAAAATAACAAAAATACAAAGATGGGACGGTAACCTAGGATACAGATCCCCAAACAGGCGAATAACCAAAATCAAAGATATGGGTTACAGGATACAGAACAAGACATGCAGGATACACAAAATACCCCCAAAAGCGAATTTAATACAACAGATATAAAACATGCAATCGTGTGAATAATAAAATACAAGATATCAGTTGCAGGAGATACAGACACAACATACAATAAACACAAAAAACCCTAGGCACATATCAGACCAGATTAAAGACACATCAGTGAAATCAAAAAATACAAAGATGGCGAAATCCTAGAGGATACATATACAAAACTCAAATAACACAAAAATATAAAGATGCAGTACCAGGAGATACAGCCTACAAAAATGCAAAATACACACAAAATACAAAGATGCACAATAATAAAGAGGACAGGACACAAAAATCATGCAGAAAACACAAAAATAAAAAGTAGGAAATGCACAGAGGTTAGACACACAAACATCGCCAGAATAACACAAATTAAGATATACATAATACAGAGATACAGACCAAATCATGCAGGGTGTTAACAAATACCAAGATGGACAGTCCAGAGATACAGACTAAACATTCACAATAACACAAAATACAAGATATAGTCACAGATACATACAAGAAACATGCAAGATAACACAAAAATATAAAAAGCACAATTATTGAGTAATACTGATAGAAAGGCAGACAATCATTAAAAATAACACAAAAATAAAGATGGACAACCCAAGTACAGACACACAAACAGGAAATAACAAAAAATACAAGAATATATGGTAACTCAAGGAACAGATACAAAACATAAAATAACACAAAAATACAAAGATTTACAAATCAGAGGATTAAGACATACAAATCAAAATAACAAAATACAAAGATGTACAATATCACAGAGATACAAACACAAACTCTTGCAAAATAACACAAAATACAAAGATGTACAGTCACACAGAGATACAGACACACAAACATGCAGAATAACACAAAAATATAAAGATGTACAATAACACAGAGATATAGCAAAATGATGAGAATAACACAAAAATACAAAGATGGACAGAACCCAGAGATAAAACAACAAACATGCAGAATAACACAAAAATACAAGATGTACAATACAAGAGATACAAACACAGAATCATGCAAAACAACACAAAATGCAAACATGTACAGTCACACAGAGATACAGACACAGAAACATGCAGATAACACAAAAATATAAAAGCACAATTATCAGATACAGATGAAAGACACAATCATGTAATATAACACAAAATACAAGATGGACAGTAACCTAGAGATACAGATACCAAACAGGCGAATAACACAAAATACAAAGATTAAGTATACAAGAGATCAGAACAGAAACATGAGGATAACACAAAATACCCCCAAAAGCACAATTATATACAGTAACACAGATATAAAGACACACAATCATGTAGAATAAAACAAAAAATACAAAGATGTATGGTAACTCAGACATACAGATACACAAACATGCAAAATAACACAAAAATACACAGATGTACAGTAACCCAGAGATACAGACATACAAAAATGCAAAATAACACAAAAATACAAAGATTGCCTAATAAAGAAAGACAGAACAAATCATGCAGAAAAACACAAAATAAAATACAGTAACACAGAGGTTACGATACAAAACTTGCAGAATAACCAAAATTAAAGTACAATAATACAGAATACAGACACAAATCATGCAGAATGGCAAAAATACCAAGATGGACATAACCAGAGATACAGACATACAAACATGCACAATACACAAAATACAAAGATGTACAGTCACAAGAATACAGACAAGAAACATGCAAGATAACACAAAATAAAAAGCACAATATAGCAAGTAATACAGATGAAAAGAAGATCATGTAAAATAACACAAAAATACAAAGATGGACAGTAACCCAGAGATACAGAATCACAAACAGGCAGAATAACACAAAATACAAAGATTAGGAATACAGAGATACAGACAAAACATGCAGGAATAACACAAAATACAAACCAAAAAGGAATTAATACAGTAACACAGATATAAAGACAAAATCGTGTAGAATAACAAAAAACACAAGATATACAGTAATACAGAGATACAGACACAGAAACATTACAATAACAAAAAACCCAAAAGCACAATTATATCAGTAACAAGATATAAAGACACACAATCATGTAAAATCACAAAAATACAAAGATGTATGGTAACTAAGAGACATATACACAAACATGCAAAATAATACAAAATATAAAGATGTAAGTAACAGAGATACAGACATAAAAGCAAATAACACAAAAATACAAAGATGCACAATAATAAAAAGAGAGACAGACACAAAATCATGCAGAAAAACACAAAAATAAAAAAGTAGAGTAACACAGAGGTACAGACACACAAACATGCAGAATAACACAAAAATATAAAGATATACAATAATACAGAGATACAGACACAAAATCATGCAGAATGACACAAAAATACCAAGATGGACAGTAACCCAGAGATACAGACATACAAACATTCACAATAACACAAAATACAAAGATATACAGTCACACAGAGATACATACACAGAAACATGCAAGATAACACAAAAATATAAAAAGCACAATTATATGCAGTAATACTGATAGAAAGGCAGACAATCATGTAAAATAACACAAAAATACAAAGATGGACAGTACCCCAGAGATACAGACACACAAACAGGCAGAATAACACAAAAATACAAAGATATATGGTAACTCAGAGATACAGATACACAAACATGCAAAATAACACAAAAATACAAAGATTTACAGTAATCCAGAGATACAGACATACAAACATGCACAATAACACAAAATACAAAGATGTACAATATCACAGAGATACAAACACAAACTCTTGCAAAATAACACAAAATACAAAGATGTACAGTCACACAGAGATACAGACACACAAACATGCAGAATAACACAAAAATATAAAGATGTACAATAACACAGAGATACAGACATAAAATGATGCAGAATAACACAAAAATACAAAGATGGACAGTAACCCAGAGATACAGACATACAAACATGCAGAATAACACAAAATACAAAGATGTACAATACCACAGAGATACAAACACAGAATCATGCAAAACAACACAAAATGCAAACATGTACAGTCACACAGAGATACAGACACAGAAACATGCAAGATAACACAAAAATATAAAAAGCACAATTATATGCAGTGATACAGAAAGAAAGACAGACAATCATGTAAAATAACACAAAAATACAAAGATGGACAGTAACCTAGAGATACAGATACACAAACAGGCAGAATAACACAAAAATACAAAGATATAGGGTAATACAGAGATACAGACACAGAAACATGCAGGATAACACAAAAATACCCCCCAAAAGCAGAATTATATACAGTAACACAGATATAAAGACACACAATCATGTAGAATAAAACAAAAAATACAAAGATGTATGGTAACTCAGACATACAGATACACAAACATGCAAATAATAAAAATACACAGATGTACAAATGTAAGATACAGACATACAAAAATGCAAAATAACACAAAAATACAAAGATGCACAATAATAAAAAGAAAACAGAAACAAAATATGCAAGAAAAACACAAAAATAAAAAATACAGTAACACAGAAGGTACAGATACAAAACATGCAGAATAACTCAAAATGTAAAGATATACAATAATACAGAATACAGACACAAAAAATCATGCAGAATACAAAAAATACCAAGATGGACAGTAACCAGAGATACAGACATACAAAACATGCACAATAACACAAAAAATGCAAAGATGTACAGTACAAGAATAAACAAAACATGAAGATAACACAAAAATATAAAAAGCACAATTATATGCAGTAATACAGATAGAAAGACAGACAATCATGTAAAATAACACAAAAATACAAGATGGACAGTAACCTAGAGATACAGATACAAAAAGAGATAACAAAAATACAAAGATATAGGGTAATACAGAGATACAGACACAGAAACATGCAGGATAACACAAAAATACCCCCCAAAAGCAGAATTATATACAGTAACACAGATATAAAGACACACAATCGTGTAGAATAACACAAAAAACACAAAGATATACAGTAATACAGAGATACAGACACAGAAACATATACAATAACACAAAAAAAACCCAAAAAGCACAATTATATACAGTAACACAGATATAAAGACACACAATCATGTAGAAATCACAAAAAAACAAAGATTATGGTAACTCAAGAGACATATACACAAACAAAAATAACAAAATATAAAGATGTACAGTAACCCAGAGATAAGACATTTAAAATCAAAATAACACAAAAATACAAAGATGCACAATAATAAAGAGAACAATACAAAATCATGCAAGAAAAACACAAAAATAAAAGTAGAAGTAACACGAGGTACAGACACACAAACATGCAGAATAACACAAAAATAAAAATATACAATAATACAGAGATACAGACACAAAATCATGCAGAATGACACAAAAATACCAAGATGGACAGTAACCCAGAGATACAGACATACAAACATTCACAATAACACAAAATACAAAGATATACAGTCACACAGAGATACATACACAGAAACATGCAAGATAACACAAAAATATAAAACACAATTATGCAGTAATACTGATAGAAAGGCAGACAATCATGTAAAATAACAAAAATACAAAAGATGGAAGTACCTAAGATACAGAACACAAACAGGCAGAATAACAAAAAATACAAAATATATGGTAACTAGAGATACAGATATAAAAATGCAAAATAAACTAAAAATACAAAGATTAAGTAATCCAGAGATACAGACATACAAACATGCACAAAATAACAAAAATACAAGATGTAATATCACAGAGATACAAACACAAACTCTTGCAAAATAACACAAAATACAAAGATGTACAGTCACACAGAGATACAGACACACAAACATGCAGAATAACACAAAAATATAAAGATGTACAATAACACAGAGATACAGACATAAAATGATGCAGAATAACACAAAAATACAAAGATGGACAGTAACCCAGAGATACAGACATACAAACATGCAGAATAACACAAAATACAAAGATGTACAATGCCACAGAGATACAAACACAGAATCATGCAAAACAACACAAAATGCAAACATGTACAGTCACACAGAGATACAGACACAGAAACATGCAAGATAACACAAAAATATAAAAAGCACAATTATATGCAGTGATACAGATAGAAAGACAGACAATCATGTAAAATAACACAAAAATACAAAGATGGACAGTAACCTAGAGATACAGATACACAAACAGGCAGAATAACACAAAAATACAAAGATATAGGGTAATACAGAGATACAGACACAGAAACATGCAGGATAACACAAAAATACCCCCCAAAAGCACAATTATATACAGTAACACAGATATAAAGACACACAATCATGTAGAATAAAACAAAAAATACAAAGATGTATGGTAACTCAGACATACAGATACACAAACATGCAAAATAACACAAAAATACACAGATGTACAGTAACCCAGAGATACAGACATACAAAAATGCAAAATAACACAAAAATACAAAGATGCACAATAATAAAGAAAGACAGAAACAAAATCATGCAGAAAAACACAAAAATAAAAAAATACAGTAACACAGAGGTACAGATACACAAACATGCAGAATAACTCAAAAATGTAAAGATATACAATAATACAGACATACAGACACAAAATCATGCAGAATGGCACAAAAATACCAAGATGGACAGTAACCCAGAGATACAGACATACAAACATGCACAATAACACAAAATACAAAGATGTACAGTCACACAGAGATACAGACAGAAACATGCAAGATAACACAAAAATATAAAAAGCACAATTATATGCAGTAATACAGATAGAAAGACAGACAATCATGTAAAATAACACAAAAATACAAAGATGGACAGTACCCCAGAGATACAGACACACAAACAGGCAGAATAACACAAAAATACAAAGATATACAGTAATACAGAGATACAGACACAGAAACATATAGGATAACACAAACAAAACCCCAAAAAGCACAATTATATACAGTAACACAGATATAAGGACACACAATCATGTAGAATAACACAAAAATACAAATATATATGGTAACTCAGAGATACAGGTACACAAACATGCAAAATAACACAAAAATACAAAGATGTACAGTAATCCAGAGATACAGACATACAAACATGCAGAATAACACAAAATACAAAGATGTACAATAGCACAGAGATACAAACACAGAATCTTGCAAGATAACACAAAAATATAAAAAGCACAATTATATGCAGTGATACAGATAGAAAGACAGACAATCATGTAAAATAACACAAAAATACAAAGATGGACAGTACCCCAGAGATACAGACACACAAACAGGCAGAATAACACAAAAATACAAAGATATACAGTAATACAGAGATACAGACACAGAAACATGCAGGATAACACAAAAATACCCCCAAAAAGCACAATTATATACAGTAACACAGATATAAAGACACACAATCACGTAGAATAACACAAAAATACAAAGATATACAGTAATACAGAGATACAGACACAGAAACATATACAATAACACAAAAAAAACCCAAAAAGCACAATTATATACAGTAACACAGATATAAAGACACACAATCATGTAGAAATCACAAAAAATACAAAGATGTATGGTAACTCAGAGATACATATACACAAACATGCAAAATAACACAAAAATATAAAGATGTACAGTAACCCAGAGATACAGACATACAAAAATGCAAAATAACACAAAAATACAAAGATGCACAATAATAAAGAGAGACAGACACAAAATCATGCAGAAAAACACAAAAATAAAAAAGTAGAGTAACACAGAGGTACAGACACACAAACATGCAGAATAACACAAAAATATAAAGATATACAATAATACAGAGATACAGACACAAAATCATGCAGAATGACACAAAAATACCAAGATGGACAGTAACCCAGAGATACAGACATACAAACATGCAGAATAACACAAAATACAAAGATGTACAATGCCACAGAGATACAAACACAGAATCATGCAAAACAACACAAAATGCAAACATGTACAGTCACACAGAGATACAGACACAGAAACATGCAAGATAACACAAAAATATAAAAAGCACAATTATATGCAGTGATACAGATAGAAAGACAGACAATCATGTAAAATAACACAAAAATACAAAGATGGACAGTAACCTAGAGATACAGATACACAAACAGGCAGAATAACACAAAAATACAAAGATATAGGGTAATACAGAGATACAGACACAGAAACATGCAGGATAACACAAAAATACCCCCCAAAAGCAGAATTATATACAGTAACACAGATATAAAGACACACAATCGTGTAGAATAACACAAAAAATACAAAGATATACAGTAATACAGAGATACAGACACAGAAACATATACAATAACACAAAAAAAACCCAAAAAGCACAATTATATACAGTAACACAGATATAAAGACACACAATCATGTAGAAATCACAAAAAATACAAAGATGTATGGTAACTCAGAGATACATATACACAAACATGCAAAATAACACAAAAATATAAAGATGTACAGTAACCCAGAGATACAGACATACAAAAATGCAAAATAACACAAAAATACAAAGATGCACAATAATAAAGAGAGACAGACACAAAATCATGCAGAAAAACACAAAAATAAAAAAGTAGAGTAACACAGAGGTACAGACACACAAACATGCAGAATAACACAAAAATATAAAGATATACAATAATACAGAGATACAGACACAAAATCATGCAGAATGACACAAAAATACCAAGATGGACAGTAACCCAGAGATACAGACATACAAACATGCACAATAACACAAAATACAAAGATGTACAGTCACACAGAGATACATACACAGAAACATGCAAGATAACACAAAAATATAAAAAGCACAATTATATGCAGTAATACAAATAGACAGACAATCATGTAAAATAACACAAAAATACAAAGATGGACAGTAACCCAGAGATACAGACACACAAACAGGCAGAATAACACAAAAATACAAAGATATATGGTAACTCAGAGATACAGATACACAAACATGCAAAATAACACAAAAATACAAAGATTTACAGTAATCCAGAGATACAGACATACAAACATGCACAATAACACAAAATACAAAGATGTACAATATCACAGAGATACAAACACAGACTCTTGCAAAATAACACAAAATACAAAGATGTACAGTCACACAGAGATACAGACACACAAACATGCAGAATAACACAAAAATATAAAGATGTACAATAACACAGAGATACAGACATAAAATGATGCAGAATAACACAAAAATACAAAGATGGACAGTAACCCAGAGATACAGACATACAAACATGCAGAATAACACAAAATACAAAGATGTACAATACCACAGAGATACAAACACAGAATCATGCAAAACAACACAAAATGCAAACATGTACAGTCACACAGAGATACAGACACAGAAACATGCAAGATAACACAAAAATATAAAAAGCACAATTATATGCAGTGATACAGATAGAAAGACAGACAATCATGTAAAATAACACAAAAATACAAAGATGGACAGTAACCCAGAGATACAGACACACAAACAGGCAGAATAACACAAAAATACAAAGATATACAGTAATACAGAGATACAGACACAGAAACATATAGGATAACACAAAAAAAAACCACAAAAAGCACAATTATATACAGTAACACAGATATAAAGACACACAACAAGAATATAAAAAATACAAGATGTATGGTAACTCAGAGAATACAGATACACAAACAGGCAAAATGACACAAAAATATAAAGATGTACAGTAATACAGACATACAAAAATGCAAAATAACACAAAAATACAAAGATGCACAATAATAAAGAAGACAGACACAAATCATGGAAAAAACAAAAATAAAAAAGTAGAGTAACACAGAGGTACAGACACGCAAACATGCAGAATAACACAAAAATATAAAGATATACAATAATACAGAGATACAGACACAAAATCATGCAGAATGACACAAAAATACCAAGATGGACAGTAACCCAGAGATACAGACATACAAACATTCACAATAACACAAAATACAAAGATATACAGTCACACAGAGATACATACACAGAAACATGCAAGATAACACAAAAATATAAAAAGCACAATTATATGCAGTAATACTGATAGAAAGGCAGACAATCATGTAAAATAACACAAAAATACAAAGATGGACAGTACCCCAGAGATACAGACACACAAACAGGCAGAATAACACAAAAATACAAAGATATATGGTAACTCAGAGATACAGATACACAAACATGAAAAATAACACAAAAATACAAAGATTTACAGTAATCCAGAGATACAGACATACAAACATGCACAATAACACAAAATACAAAGATGTACAATATCACAGAGATACAAACACAGTATGTTGCATAATAACACAAAATACAAAGATGTACATTAACACAGAGATACAGACACACAAACATGCAGAATAACACAAAAATATAAAGATGTACAATAACACAGAGATACAGACACAAAATGATGCAGAATGACACAAAAATACAAAGATGTACAGTAACCCAGAAATACAGACACACAAATATGCAGAATAACACAAAATACAATGATGTATAATACCACAGAGATACAAACACAAAATCCTGCAAAATAACACAAAATACAAAGATGTACAGTCACAAAGAGATACAGACACAGAAACATGCAAGATAACACAAAAATATAAAAAGCAAAATTATATACAGTAATACAGATAGAAAGACAGACAATCATGTAAAATAACAAAAAAAATAGAAAGATGGACAGTAACCCAGAGATTTAGACACTGAAAACAGGCAGAATAACACAAAAATACAAAGATATAGAGTAATACAGAGATACAGACACAGAAACATGCAGGATAACACAAAAATACCCTCCAAAAGCACAATTGTATACAGTAACACAGATATAAAGACACACAATCATGTAGAATAACACAAAAATACAAAGATGTATGGTAACTCAGAGATACAGATACACAAACATGCAAAATAACACAAAAATACAAAGATGCACAATAATAAAGAGATACAGACACAAAATCATGCAGAAAAACACAAAAATAAAAAAGTACAGTAACACAGATGTACAGACACACAAACATGCAGAATAACACAAAAATATAAAAACGTACAATAATACAGAGATACAGACACAAAATCATGCAGAATGACACAAAAATACCAAGATGGACAGGAACCCAGAGATACAGACATACAAACATGCACAATAATACAAAATACAAAGATGTACAGTGACACAGAGATACAGACACAGAAACATGCAAGATAACACAAAAATATAAAAAGCACAATTATAGGCAGTAATACAGATAGAAAGACAGACAATCATGTAAAATAACACAAAAATGCAAAGATGGACAGTACCCCAGAGATACAGACACACAAACAGGCAGAATAACACAAGTATACAAAGATATACAGTAATACAGAGATACAGACATAGAAACATATAGCATAACACAAAAAAAACCCAAAAAGCACAATTATATACAGTAATACAGATATAAAGACACACAATCATGTAGAATAACACAAAAATACAAAGATGTACAGTAACCCAGAGATACAAACATACAAAACTGCAAAATAACACAAAAATACAACGATGCACAATAATAAAGAGATATAGACACAAAATCATGCAGAAAAACACAAAAATAAAAAAGTACAGTAACACAGAGGTACAGACACACAAACATGCAGAATAACACAAAAACATAAAAACGTACAATAATACAGAGATACAGACACACAATCATGCAGAATGACACAAAAATACCAAGATGTGCAGTAATGCAGAGATACAGACATACAAACATGCACAATAACACAAAATGCAAAGATGTACAGTCACACAGAGATACAGACACACAAACATGCAAGATAACACAAAAAATATAAAAAGACAATTATGTGGAGTGATACAGATAGAAATATAGACAATCATGTAAAATAACATAAAAATACAAAAATGGACAGTAACCCAGAGATACAGACACACAAACAGGAAGAATAACACAAAAATATAAAGATATAGAGTAATACAGAGATACAGACACAGAAACATGCAGGAGAACTCAAAAATACCCCCCAAAAACACAATTATATACAGTAACACAGATATAAAGACATACAATCATGTAGAATAACACAAAAATACAAAGATGTACAGTAACACAGATACAGACACAGAAACATGTAGAGTAACACAAAAATATAAACATTTACAGTAAGACAGAGATACAGACACACAATGATGCAGAATAACAGAAAAATACAAAGTTGGACAGTAACCCAGAGATAGAGACATAGAAACATGCAGAATAACAGAAAATACAAAGATGTATAATACCAGAGAGATACAAACACAGAATCATGCAAAATAATACAAAATGAAAAGATGTACAGTCACACAGAGATACAGACACAGAAACATGCAAGATAACACAAAAAATATAAAAAGACAATTATGTGCAGTGATACAGATAGAAATATAGACAATCATGTAAAATAACACAAAAATACAAAGATGGACAGTAACCCAGAGATACAGACACACAAACCGGCAGAATAACACAAAATACAAAGATATACAGTCACACAGAGATGCAGACACAGAAACATGCAAGATAACACAAAAATATAAAAAGCACAATTATATGCAGTAATACAGATAGAAAGACAGAACATCATGTAAAATAACAGAGAAATACAAAGTTGTATGGTAACTCAGAGATACAGATTCACAAACATGCAAAATAACACAAAAATACAAACATGGACAGTAACGCAGAGATACAGACATAGAAACAGGCAGACCAACAGAAAAATACAAAGATATACAGTCACAGAGAGATAGAGACACAGAAACATGCAAGATAACACAAAATTACCCCCAAAAAGCACAATTATATACAGTAACACAGATATAAAAACACACAATCATGTAGAATAACACAGAAATACAAAGATGTATGGTAACTCAGGGATACAGATACACAAACATGCAAAATAACAAAAAAATACCAAGATGGACAGTAACCCAGAGATACAGACATACAAACATGCAGAATAACACAAAATACAAAGATGCACAATAATAAAGAGAGACAGACACAAAATCATGCAGAAAAACACAAAAATAAAAAAGTACAGTAACACAGAGGTACAGACACAGAAACTTGTAAGATAACACAAAAATACAAAAAAAGCACAATTATATACTGTAATACAGATATAAAAACACACAAACATGCAGAGTAAATACAAAATACAAAGGTGTACAATAACAGTGTGACACAGACACACAATCATGCAGAATGACACAAAAATACAAAGATGTACAGTAAAACAGAGATGTAGAAACAGAAAAATGCAGCATAACATAAAAATATAGAGAGGTATAATAATAGATGCAGACACACAATCATGCAGAACACAAAAATACAAAGATATACAGTAACACAGAGATACAGACACACAAACATGCAGAATAACACAAAAATATGAAGATACACAATAATAGATACAGACACAAAATCATGCAGGATAACACAAAAATACAAAAATGAACAGTAACACAAAGATACAGACACACAAACATGCAGAATAACACAGAAATACAAAAATGAACAGTAACACAAAGATACAGACACACAGACATGCAGAATAACAGAAATGCACACAATCATGGAGGATAACACAAAAATACAAAAATGAATAGTAACAGAAAGATACAGACAGACAACCAGGAAGAACAACACAAAAATACAAACATGGACAGTAACCCAGAGATACAGACACACAAAGATGCCGGATAACACAAAGGCACCTAATCACGCAGGATAACACAAAGACCCACAATCCCACACAGACACAAGGCATCCAAAGACATCCCAGCCCAAGGACGGTCCCACACAGAGAAAGAGAGGCCACCGGGGGCCCCTGAGCCTGAAGAAGCAGGATTGCACTCCAAGCCCCCACCACACAGGCCCCCCCGTGTACGGGGAGCCAGGGCCCTGCCCGGGTACACCCCCCCGCACACACACCCACACAAACAAGGAGGGGAGGGGGCAAGCGGCTTCTGTGGGAAGTGAGCTGTCACTCTCAGTATATATTAATCGCGGGCTCGGGGAGAAGCCTTTTTTTCCCTCTTCTCTCTCCATCATTGCGGGTCCTTGCATCAGGCAAGCGAGGCCTGCCTTTTGCCTGGGCGAGGCCCGGGCCCGCGCGGCCGCGGGCAGCTAGGTGGCGCCCCGGAGGGAACCGCGGCCTGTGCTGGGGAGAAGGCCGAGCGAATCCGACGCCGGCCGCTCCGACGGAGCCCCCCGGCCCGGGCCGCGCTTCTCTGGAGGGGAAAATGCAAATGAGGGGGCGCGGCCCCCGGGGTCGTCGAGATAATCGCGGGCAAGCGCTGGGAACGGCGCCGGCGCATATAGCAGGCGCTCGAGGCCTTGCCGTTACCGCTGCGGTCTCAGGGAAGGCGGGGCCCGTCATTCCGGCCGGCGCTAAGGGCCGGCCTCGGCCGCGGGCCTCGGGCACGTGCGCGTCCGCCTCGGTTTCCTCATCTGGAAAACCTGGCTCGTTCCGCGCAAGGACCAGGTAATTGGCAGGATGGAACCAGATAAGGCTGGGCCCAGGGCCGGCCACCTTGGAGGGGCTGTGGAAATGGTAGCTGCTGGGATTATGATGCTGATGCTGATGCTGCTGATGATTATATTTTTATTTTTTATTTATATATTTTTTATTTTATATATAATATTAAAGTCTTTGCTAATACTGAAGTATTAATTACTGTTACTACAATGATGACGCCCTCCCTCTTCCTTGTCATCTCTGAGACTTTGGACAAGGAACTGCGCTTGCATGGAAACCCAGCCTCAGACACTTCCCTGCTGGTGCCCCCCTGGGCAGGTCATTTTCTTTGTGTCTGCCTCAGTTTCCTCATCTGTACAATTTGATTGTGAGGATCCAATGAGGGAATATTTGTAAGTGCTTAGATTGGTGTCTGGCACTTAGTAGGTGCCTCATAAATATTAGCGATTATTTTTCCTGTTTGTATTATCCCTGTTTTTTTTTTCCTAGTATGCATTTTTTTCCTCTTCTCTCTATGTCTGGACAAGTCATTTCATTTGAATTCAAATCCAGCCACTGACACGTGAGAGCTGTGTGACCTAAGGTCACACAGTCAGTGACTTCACCTTTCTCTGCCTCAGTTTCCTCATTTGTGAAATCTTGTGAGGATCAAATAAGTGAATATTTGGAAACTACTTAGAACTCAGCCTGGCACTTAGTAGGTGCCTTGCAGAGATTAGCAATTATTTTTTTTTTTTACTGGTTTTATCATTATTTTTGCTTTTAGTATCCCTTTTTTCTTCTTGCTCTCTGGGTGACACTGGACGAGGCACTTCACTTGAGATCAAATCCAGACATAGAAGCTTGCTAGCTCTATGACCCTGAGCCGGTCACTTCACCTCTCCCTGCCTCAGTTTCCTCATCTCTAAAATGTTGTGAGGATCAAATAAGCTAATATTTGTCAAGTGTTTAGAATAGTGTCTGGCACTTAGTAGGTGCCTCATAAATATTGGGAATTATGTTTTACTATTTTTATTATTGTTGTTGCATTGCTGTGTGACCCTGAGCCGGTCACTTCACCTCTCCCTGCCTCAGTTTCCTCAACTGTAAAGTGTTGTGATGATCAGATAATTTAATGATTGTGAAGATAGGAGTACAGTTTCTGGCATTTAATAGGTACTTCATAAATAATAGTGAATCTTTCTTCTGTATTTATTATGTGAAATAAGCTAATGTTGATAAAGTCCACAGAACAGTACCTGGCACTTAGTAGGTGCCTTATGAATATTCCTAATTATTTTTCATCTTTTTATGATTCTTGTTGCTTTTAGCACCAGAGTTTCCTTATTGCTCTCTGGGTGTGGTTGGGCTTGAATTCTAGTCCAGCTACAAATACTTGATAGCTGTGTGACCCTCAGGCGGTCGCTTCACCTCAGTTTCCTCATCTGTGAAGTGGGTTTGACATCTGTACCTATTTTTCAGGGTTGTTGTAAGGATCAAATGAGTTATGATGTTATAAATAATATAGAATTTATAAATATTTATCAAAATATAAATAAAATCTATTTATGAAATAAATAGAAAAACTTTAAAAAGTTTCTGGCACATAGTAGGTATTGTATATCTCTTGGGGATTGTTCTTACTATTTTTATTACTGTTCTGGTTGTTAGGATCCTGGTTTTTTTCTTGTTCTTTCTGTGGCATTAGACAAGTAATGTCTCTTGACTTCAATTCCAGTCATACATAGTTGATAGCTGTGTGACCCTGGGTCAGTCATCTCACTTTTCCCTGCCTCAGTTTCCCCATCTGTAAATTGTTCTGAGATCAAGTAAGTTAACAATTGTAATGTACTTAGAACGGAGTCTGGCACTTCATATGTACTTCATGAATATTAGTGATTATTCCTACAGGTTTATAATTGTGATATTATGTTAATTATATAATTTTATAATGGATTAGTGATCCAATTTTTCTTATTGCTCTCTGCATGTGGTTCAGAAACTAATGTGACACAACTTCAAATCCAACCACAAATACTTGATAGCTGTGTGGCCCCGAGCCAGTCACTTCATCTCTCCATGCCTCTGTTTCCACACCTGTAAAATGGGATTAATATTAATACCTATCTCTCAGGGTTTTTATGAGGATCAAACAAGTTAATATTTGCAAAGTGCTTTAAAAAGTTTCTGGCACTTAGTAGGTGCTGTATATATACCTTAGGGATTGTTGTTACAATTTTTATTATTGTTCTTATGGTTAGTATTATGTTTTTTTCTTGCTCTTATTGTGACGTTGGATGGGTAATTTCGCTTAAGTTCAATTCCAGTCATACATAGTTGATAGCTGCGTGACCCTAGGTCAGTCATTTCACTTTCCCTGCCTCAGTTTCCTCATCTGTAAAATGTTGTAAGAATCAAATAAGTTAATAATCGTAAAGTACTTAGAATCCTGACTGCCACTTAATGGGTGCTTTGTAAATATTAGTAATTATTTTTTCCATTTTATTACTGTTGTTTTTTTCTAGTATTCATTTTTTTCTTCTTCTTCTCTGTGTGAAGCTGGGCAAATAGTATCATCTGAGTTCAAATCCAGCCACAAGTACCTGATAGCTGTGTGACCCTGGACCAGTCACAGTGCCTTAACTTGCCTAGTTTCCTCATCTGTTAAATGGGAACAATATTTGTACTTATCTCTCAGGATGGTTGTGAGGATGAAATGAGTAAATATTTGGAAAGTGCTTAGAACGGTGTCTGGCACTTAGTAGGTGCCTCACAAATATTAGCAATTATTTTTACTGTTTTTATTATTATTTTTGCTTTTAGTATCCATTTTTCTTCTTGCTCTCTGTGTGACACTGGACAAGGCACTTCACTTGAGTTCGAATCCAGTCATAGAAGCTTAATAGCTGTGTGACCCTGTGCCAGTCACTTCACCGCTTCCTGCCTCAGTTTCCTCATCTGTAAAATGTTATGAGGATCAAATAAGTTAATATTTGTAAAGTTCATGGAACGGTGACTGACACTTAGTAGGTGCCTCATAAATATGAGTGAGTATTTCTACTCTTTTTATTATTGTTGCTGTTTTAGTTCCCCATTTTCCTTGTTGCTCTCTGGGTGAGACTGGACAAGTCCTGTCACTTGAGTGCAAATCCAGCCACAAATACTTGATAGCTGTGTGACCCTGGGCCAGTCACTTCACCTGGATCTGCCTCAGTTTCCTCATCTGTACAATGGGATTAATATCTGTACCTATCTCTCAGGCTTGTTGTGAGGATCAAATGAGTTAATGTCTGTAAAGTGCTTAGAGTAGTATTTGGCACATAGTAGGTGCTGCATAAAACAGAGATTATGTTTTACTATTTTTATTATTGTTGTTTTTTCTACTATCTCCTTTTTCTTCTTCCTCTCTTTGTGAGGGTAGACATGTCATACCATACGAGTTCAAATCCAGCCACAGGTACTTGATAGCTGTGTGACCCTGGATCAGTCATATTACCTCAACTTACCCCACTTTCCTCATCTGTTAAATGGGAACAATATTTGTACTTATCTCTCAGGATGGTTGTGAAGATCAAATGAGCAAATATTTGTAAAGTGCTTAGAGCGGTGTCTGGCACTTAGTAGGTGCTTTATAAATATTAACAATTATTTTTACTCTTTTTATTATTGTTTTTCTTTTAGTGTCCATTTTTTTCTTCTTGCTCTCTGTGTGACATTGGGCAAGGCTTTTCACCTGAGTTCAAATGCCCTCATGGAAACTCTCCTTGCCTCAGTTTCCTCATCTGTAAAGTGTTGTGAGGATCGAATGAGTTAATATTTTGCAAAATGCTTAGAAAAGTTTCAGGCACTTAGAAAATGCTGTATTTCTCTTAGTGATTGTTCTTACTTTTTAATTATTGTTCTTGTTGTTAGGATCCTATTTTTTTCCTGGCACTTAGTTTCTGGCACTTAGTAGGAGCTGTATATCTCTTAGGGATCGTTCTTACTATTTTTATTATGGTTCTCATTGTTCGTATGTTATTTTTTTTCTTGCTCTTTCTGTGAGGTGGGACAGTTAATGTCACTTGAGTTTAAATCCAGCCAGAAATACTGGGTCACCCTAGGCCAGTCAGTTCACCTGGATCTGCCTCAGTTTCCTCATCTGTAAAATGGGAACAATATTTGTACCTGCTTCTCAGGATTCTTGTGAGAATCAAATGAGTAAACATTTGTAAATGCTCAGAACAGTGTCTGGCCCTTAGTAGGTGCCACATACTTATCGGCGCTTATTTTTACTATTTTTATTACTGTTTTTCTTTTAGTATTCATTTTTTCTTCTTGATCTCTGTGGGACATTGCACAAGGCATTTCACTTGAGTTTAAATCCAGTCATAGAGATTTGATAGCTGGGTGACCCTGAGTCAGTCACTTCACTTCTCCCTACCTCAGTGTCCTCACCTGTAAAGTATAATGAGGCTCAAATTGGTTAATATTTATAAAGTTCTTAGCACAGTGTCTGGCACTTAGGAGCTACTGCAGACATCTTTACGGTTGCTTTTACTCTTTTTATTCTTGCTGTTCTTTCCCCTATCCAATTTCTACATCTTGCTCTCTGAGTGACATTGGACAAGAAATCTCACTGGAGTTCCCATCCACTCATAGAAACTTGATAGCTCTGTCATCCTGAGCCAGTCACTTTACTTCTCCCTGACTCAGTTTCCCCATCTGTAAAATGTTGTGAGGATTAAATTTCATTATTTACATTTGTATTATATTTATATACCAATAATATTTGTAAAGTACTTAAAACAGTGTTTGGCACTTAGTAGGTGCCTCGAATATTAGTGATTATTTTTACTATGTTCATTATATTTATTGCTTTTAGTACCCCCATTTTTTTTTCTTGCTCTCTGACAATCAACAAGTAATGTTACTAGAGTTCAGATCCAGCCACAGATACTTTGATATCTGTCACTTCACCTGGAGCTGCCTCAGTTCCCTCATCTGTAAAATGGGTTTGATAGTTGCTCTCAGGGTGGTTGTGAGGTTCAAATGAGTTAATATTTGTAAAGTACTTAGAAAAAAATTCTGGCACTTAGTAGATGCTCTTGCTGCCTTAGGGATTGTTCTTACTATTTTTATTATTGTTGTTCTTAGTGTCCAATTTTTTTTTTCTTGCTCCATGTATGAGGTTGGACAAGTGATCTCACTTGAGTCCAGATCCAGCCACAGATATTTGATAGCTGTATAACAATGGACCAGTCACTTCACCTCAACCTGCCTCAGTTTCCCCATCTGTAAAATAAGATTAATATTTGTACCTCTTTCTCAGGATTGTCGTGAATATCAAATGTGATTATTAGTAAAGTATTTAGAGCAATGTCTGGCACTTAGTAGGTGCCTCATAAATCTTAGTGGTTATTTTTTACTATTTTTATTCTCACAGTTGCTTTTAGTATTCATTTTTCCTTGCTCTCAGTGTGAGGTTGGACAATTACTTTCACTTGAGTTCACATCCAGTCTCTGCTACCTGATAGCTGTGTGACCTTAGGCCAGTGACTTCACCTCAACCTGCCTCAGTTTCCTTATCTGTAAAAGGAGGTGAGGATCAAATGGGTTAATATTTGTAAAGTATATAGGAGAATATCTGGCACTTAGTAGGTATCTCATAAAACTCAGCAAATTCTTTTTGCTATTTTTATCATTTTTGCTTCTTTAGTATCTTTTTTCTTCTTCTTCTCTGTTTGAGTTTGGACAAGATGTTTCACTTGAATTCAAATTCAGTCCCAGATACTTTCTAGCTATGTGTGATCCTGAGCCAGTCACTTGACCTCTCCCTGCCTCAGTTTTTTCCGCTGTAAAAATGGGATTAATATTTGTATCTATCTCTGGGTAGTTGTAAGGATCAGATGGGTTAATGTTTGTGAAGTGCTTAGAACAGTGTCTGGCACTTAGTAGGTGCTGCAAAAATTTTAGCGATTCTTTTTATTATTGTTGTTTCCACTATCCAATCTTTCACTTGAGTTCAAATCCAGCCATGGGTACTTGAGAGTTGTGTGACCCTGGGTCAGTTATTTCACCTCTGCCTGCCTCAGTTTCTTAGACTGCCAAACAGGGATAATATTGGGATCTGCCTCCCTGGTTTGTTGTGAGCATCAAATGAGATGATATTTATAAAATGGTTAGCAAATTGCTTGGTGCTTCACAGGCACTATATAAATATAAGTTATAGTATATAAATATAATAAATATTTATATAAATATTAGTTATTATTGTTATTATCATTTTAAAATTATTTTTCCATCTTTGCTCCTTGTTTTGAAGTTAGACAAGTAATTTCATCTGACTTAAAATTAAGGCAAAGACACTTCCTAGCTGTGTGACCTTGGGCCAGTCACTTCATCTCTGCTTACTTCTCTTTCCTTAGTTGTAAAAAGCAGATGACAATTGCTTTACCTCTCAGCATTGCTATATGGCTCAAATGTGATATCTGTAAAGTACTTCATATTGTGCTTGGCATACAGTAGGTGCTTTATCAGTGTTGCTACCATCATCATCATCATCATCATCATCACCACCATCATTATCATCATCGTCCAATCTCTGCTCCCTGCTCTCTAGGTGATGTTGAAAAAGTGATTTCAGTTTCTTCATCTGTAAAATGGGTTTGATATCTATACCCATTTCTCATGATTGTCATGAGTATTTAATGAATCAATATTAGTAAAGTGGTCTTTCTGTGTAGCAATGGGTGCTATAAAACATCAGGTTTTGTTGTTGTTATTGTTGTTTTGTTTGGAGCCTCCAATCTTTGCTTCTTGCTCTCTGTGTGATGCTGAATGATCTATTTCACTTGAGTTCAAGTCCAGCTTCAGTAACTTATTAGCAGTGTGACCCTGGGTCAGTCTTTTCACCTCCACCTGCCTCAGTTCCCTTATGTGTAAAAGAGGATTTCTCTCTGTATCTATTTCTCAGGGTTGTCTGAATGAGTTCTTATTTGTAAAGTGCTTAGCACAATGTCTAGCACTTAGTAGGTGCTATATTAATGCTAGAGAGTATTATCACTATTTTAATTTTTATTGTAGTTTTTTTGAGTTTCCCATCTCTAGCCACTTCACCTCTGTCTTCCTCGGTTTCCTAGTCTCAAAACTGAGATAGTGTTCAGTCTGTATCCCAGTGTCTTTCTGAGATGTCTGGCACATAGTAGGTGCTTTGTGAATATCAGCTATTGCTATGATTACCATCCTTCTTCTTATTGTCCCACCTTTGCTACTTAGTATCTGTGTGGCACTGACCAAGTAGTTTCACTTGAGTTCAGATCCAGTCACAATCACTTACCTGGACCAGTCACTTTCTTTTTACCTGCCTCAGTTTTCCCATCTGTAAAACAGGATCCAGATCTGTACCTATCTCATAGGGTGGTTGTGAGGATCAAATGATTTAATATTTGTTAATCAAATGATTTAATGTTTGTTAAGGGCTTAGAATAATAGCTGACACTCAGTAGGTGTCATATAATTGTTAGCTATTAGTAGAAGTAGTATTTTCATTATCATCTACCCATCTTTCCTCCTCGTCCTGTGTGTGAGGTTGGATGAGTAATTTCACTGAAATTCAAAACCAGTCACAGACATTTACTAGCTGTGTGACCCTGGACCAGTCGATTCCCCTCTCCCTTCCTCAGTGTCCTCATCTGTAAAATGGGACTAATATCTGTACCCATTTGTCAGGGGTGTTGTGAAGATCAAATGACTTAAAAATATCTGTAAAGTGCTTAAAACAACGTGAGGCATTCAGTAGGTGCTACATAAGTGCTAGGCATCATTCCTATTTTTACTTGTATTTTTTAGCATCCCATCTTTAGTCACTTCAATTCTGCCTGCCTCAGTTTTCCCATCTAGAAAACTGTATCTATCTCTCAGGGTGGTTGTGAGCATCGAATGAGTTAAAATTTGGGAAGTGGTTAGGACACTGGCTGACGCTTAGTAGGTCCTATATGATTGCTAGCTATTATCAGTAGTGATATCTCTATTATTATCACTGAGCCATCTTTTTTCCTTGATCCTTGTGTGATGTTGGACGAGGAATTTCAGTTTAACTTCCAAACCAGTCACAGACATTAACTGGTTGTGTGACCGTGGACCAGTCACTTCTCCTTGTCCTGCCTCAGTTTCCTCATCTGTAAATGGGATTCAGATTGGTATCTGTCTCTCAGAATTGTTGTGAGAATCAAATGAGTTAATGTTCACAAAACAATCAGAGAATATCTAGCACTTTATATATATATATATATATATAAAATCATTATATTAATGATTATTATTCCTATTTTTATTATTGTAGTTTTTAGGGTCTAAACTATTAGTTTTTATGCTTATTGCCTTGTCTCTGTTCCTTTGTGTGACATTGAACGAATAATTTCACTTGAATCCAAATTCAGTCCCAGGCATTTACTTAGCTGTGTGTCCCTGGGCCAGCCACTTCACCGCTGGCTGCCTCAGTTTCTCCATCTGTAAAAATGGGATTGAGATCTGTACCTGTCTCTCAGGACTGTTGGGAGAATTAAATGAGTTCCTATCCGTGAAGTGCTCAGAACAGTGTTGGGTACTTAGTAGGTGCTTTATAAATGCAGAAGTGATTATGACACATTTTTATCAATATTCTAGTTCTTGGGATCCAGTCTTCAGTCATTTCACTTCTGCCTACCTCAATTTCCACATCTGTGAAAAGGTCCTTTTAAATGCTGTCTCCCAGGTCTGTTTTGAGAAGCAAATGAGATAATATTGGGAAAATGCTTAGATCACTGAAGTTGTGTGACCCTGGGGCAGTCATTTCCCCTCTACCCTCAGTTTCCTCATCTATTAAATAGGATTGCTATCTGTACCTATTTCCTCAGAATTGTTGTAAAAACTAAATGAGTTCATATGAGCTGCTTAGAGCAGTGTCTAGCACTTAGTAGGTGCTTTAAAATGTCAGCTATCGTTGCTATTTTTATTGTTGTTGTTTTGTTTGGAGCCTCCAATCTTTGCTTCTTGCTCTCTGTGTGCCGGTGAATGAGTGATTTCACTTGAGTTCAAATCCAGCCTGATACTGATTAGCAGTGTGACCCTGGGTCAGTCTTTTCACCTCTGCCTGCCTCAGTTTCCTCAACTATAAAAGGGGATTTTCCTATCTGTATTTATTTCTCAGGGCTGTTTCATGAGTTAATATCTCTCAATGCTTAGGACAATGTCTAGCACTTAGTAGGTGCTCTACAAATGGTAGAGATTGTTATTACTATTTTTATTTTTACTGTAGTTTTCAATCTTTAGTCACTTCACCTCTGTCTTCCTCAGTTCCCTAGACCCTATGACCGAGATAAGCTAGTGTCTGTCTCCCAGGGTTCTTCTGAGGGTCAAATGAGACTTTGTAGAATGCTTAGAAAAATGTCTGGCACATAGTAGGTGCTGTATGAATGGTAGCTATCATTATTATCATTGTCCCATCCCTGCTTTTTAATTCCCTGTGTAACATTGACCCAGTAATTTCACTTGAGTTAAAATTAAGGCAGGCCACTTCCTACTGTATGACCCTGGGTCAGTCACTTCCCCTCTGCCTGCCTCAGTTTCTCCATTTGTAAAATGGGATTAATATCTGTACCTGTCTCTCAGGTTTGTTGTAAGAGTCAAATGGATTAATATTAGTAATGTGATCAGAACAATCTCTAGCAGCCAGTAGATGCTGTATGAAGGCTAATGATCATTACGACTATTTTTATTCTCCTTGTGGTTTTTAGTGTCCAAACTTCAGTCACTTCACCTCTGCCTGCCTCAGTTTCCTAGACTTGAAAACAGAGACAATATTAGTATCTGCCTCCCAGTGTTGTGCTGAGGGTCAAAGGAGGCAGCCCCTGTGGGATCTTGGGAACAACATGTGGCCACTGTGAGAAATGTTAGAAAGCACCAGCAGCAGGATTTGGATTAGCATTGACTCACCTTTCCTCCTTGCCCTCTGTGTGACATTGGGCAGGAAACATCACTTGAGTTCAAATGTAGCCAAAGACACTTGCTAGCTGTGTGACCCTGGCCCAGTCTCTTTAACCTCTTCCTGACTCAGTTTCCCCATCTCTAAAAGGAGATCCCTGTTTGTACCCAGCTCTCAGGGCTGTTCTGAGGAATCAAACGAGTTCCCATTTGTAATGTGCTTGGAACAACATCTGGCGCTGAATAGGTGCTGTATAAATGCCAGAGAGTATTCTTGCTATTTTTCTTGATGTTCTAGTCTTTAGTGTCCAATCTTTGGTCACTTCCTCTCTGCCTATCTCAGTTTCCTCATCTGTAAGACAGATGATTTAAAAATCTGTCTCCCTGGATTGTCCAAATGAGATGCTATCTATAAAAGGCTTAGAATAGATAGTTAAAATTATGATGATAACTAATTGTTTATAATTATTGCTTTATTTGGTTCCTTATGGTGACATTAAAGGAATACATTCACTTGAGTTCAAATTCTGTCACAGACATTTCCCAGCTCTGTGACCCTAGGCCAGTCACTTCCCCTCTGACTGCCTCAGTTTTCACATCTGTAAAATGGGTTCAATATCTGTACCTAGCTCTCAAAATTGTTTTGAGCATTAAATGAGATAATAATTGTAAAGTGTTTAGAACAATGTCTTGTATTCAGTAGGTGTCATATGAGTGCAGAGGTTGTTAATAGTGCTTTATTATCATTTTAGTTAGTATACAAGCTTTAGTCTTTTCATTTCTGCCTACCTCAGTTTCCTAGACTTGAAAATAGAGATAGTATTAGTATCTGTCCCCCAGGGTTGTTTTGAGAACCAAATGAGATGATATTTACAGAATGCAGTGAACACTATCTTGCACTTAGTAGGTACTATGTAAGTGCTAGCTATTATTCTTATTACTATTTTTAGTATTATTTTAGTTTTTAGTATCCAATCATTTCGCCTCTAGCTCCCTCAGTTTTATAAACTGGAAAATAGAGATCAGAGTGGGATCTTCCTCTCAGGGTTGTTTTGAGATCAAATGAGACCATATTAGCTTTGAACAATGTCTAGCACTTAGTAGGTGCTTTATACATGTTAGCTATTATTATTAAGATTCTTATTATTGTTGTTACTATTTTTATTATTATTGTTCCATCTTTGTTCTTTGTTATCTATGTGACACTGGACAGATAATTCAATTTGAGTTCAAATGTCATCATGGACACTTCCTAGCTATGTGACCTTGGGCCAGTCCTTTCATCTCCTTTTACCTCAATGCCCCCATCTGTAAAATGGAAGAAATATTTGAATTTCTCTCTCAGGGATGTTGTGAGGATCAGATGAAATAATGTTTGTAAAGTGCTTAGAACAATGTCTGGGACTTAGTAGGTGCTTTATACATGTTAGCAATTATTATTAATATTCTTATGGTTGTTGTTGTTCTCAGAGTCCCATCTTTCCTCCTTACTCCCTGTGTGAGGTTGGATGAGTAATTTCACTTGAGTTAAAACACTTACTAGCTGTGTGTCACTTTGACTCTATCTGCCCCAGTTTCCTCCTTTGCAAAATGGGTATAATTACATATCCTCTCATATTTCTTGTGAAGGTCAAATGAGATAATGTTTTTTCTATTTCTCAGCTTCTGGCCTGGCACTTAGTCTACCAATGTTGCCTATTATCATTACCCTTTTTTATTTTTGTTCTCACCTTTTTGGTTGATGTGTGATATTAAACAAGATCTGAATTTGAATTCACATGTTTACTAGCATTGTGACCCTGGTTCATACAATTTGGGCATTTCGCATATCCTATAAAAGTATTAACAATTATTATTATTTCATTATTGTTGTAATATGTCATATGTTACATATTTTATTTATTACATATTTATGGATAGATTTAGAAATAATATGGTCTATATCAAATAGTATGTGTTATTATAGTAAATATGTTACATATTTATGTATATATGTGTAATTATTTACATATTATTTATGTGTCCTATTTTTTATTATTTTTTTGGATCCAGTCTTTGGCCACTTCATTTCTGTCTGCCTCAGTTTCCACATCTATAAAATTAGATGATAGGGAAAATAGTAGTACCGGTCTCTTAGGATTGTTGTGAAGATGAAAGGAAATAAAATTTGTAAGGTCTTTAGCACAGTGCCTGTCACTTAGTAGGTACAAGATCAATGTTAGCTAATATTTTTATTATCTTATCTTTTTTCCTTTGTACCTCTTTTTTACCTTTCTTTTTAATACTAGCTTAGGGTTGTTGTAAAGATCAAATGAGATGAAATTTGTAAAGTCTTTAGCATAGTGCCTGGTACTTAGTAGATACAAAATCAATGTTAGCTAATATTTTGATTTTTCCCATCTTTTTTTGTTACTCTTTCTTTATTTTTTTAAAAATAATTCGTTAGGGTTGTTGTGAAGATCAAATGAGATGAAATTTGTAAAGTCTTTAGCACAATAGCTGGCATTTAGTAAGCACAAGATCAATGTTAGCCAGTATTTTTGTTATCCCATTTTTTTCCCTTACTCTTTCTTTTTTATCTTTTTTTAAATACTAATTCAGGGTTGTTGTAAAGAAAAAATGAGGTAAAATTTGTAAAGTCTTTAGCACAGTTCCTGGCACTTAATAGGCACAAGGTCAATGTTAGCTGGTATTTTTATTTTTCCATCTTTTTTCCTTACTCTTTCTTTATCTTTTTTTAAATAATAGCTTAGGGTTGTCGTGAAGATCAAATGAGATGAAATTTGTAAAGGCTGTAGCACAGTGCCTGGCACTTAGTAGGCACAAGATCAATGTTACCTAGTATTTTTATTATACCATCTTTTTGCTTACTATTTTTTTATCTTTTTTTTTTCATACTAGCTTAAGGTTGTTATGAACGTTAAATGAGATGAAATCTGTAAAGTCTTTAGCAGAGTGCCTGGCACTTAGTAGGCACAAGATCAATATTAGCTAATATTTTATTTTCCCATCTTTTTTCCTTACTCTTTCTTTATCTTTTTTTTTTAGATAATACCTTAGGTTTGTTGTGAAGATGAAATTTGTAAAGTCTTTAGCACAGTTCCTGGCACTTAATAGGCACAAGATCAATGTTAGCTAGTATTTTATTTTCCCATCTTTTTTTGTTACTCTTTCTTTATTGTTTTTAAATAATACCTTAGGGTTGTTGTGAAGATCAAATGAGATGAAATTTGTAAAGTCTGTAGTACAGTGCCTGGCATTTACTAGGCACAAGATCAGTGTTAACTACTATTTTTATTATCACATCTTTTTTCCTTACTCTTTCTTTATCTGTTTTTTTAAATAATAGCTTAGGTTTGTTGTGAAAATGAAATTTGTAAAGTCTTTAGCACAGTTCCTGGCACTTAATAGGCACAAGATCAATGTTGGCTAGTACTTTTATTTTCCCATCTTTTTTGTTACTCTTTGTTTATTTTTTTTAAATAATAACTTATGGTTGTTGTGAAGATCAAATGAGATGAAATTTGTAAAATCTATAGTACAGTGCCTGGCACTTAGTAGGAACAAGATCAATATTAGCTAATATTTTTATTTTCCCATCTTTTTTCCTTACTCTTTCTTTATCTTTTTTTTTAGATAATACCTTAGGTTTGTTGTGAAGATGAAATTTGTAAAGTCTTTAGCACAGTTCCTGGCACTTAATAGGCACAAGATCAATGTTAGCTAGTACTTTTATTTTCCCATCTTTTTTGTTACTCTTTGTTTATTTTTTTTTAAATAATAGCTTAGGGTTGTTGTGAAGATCAAATGAGATGAAATTTGTAAATCATAGTAATGCCTGGCATTAGTAGGAAAAGACGTTTAGCTAGTATTTTTATTATCACATCTTTTTTCCTTACTCTTTCTTTATCTTTTTTTGAAATAATACCTTAGGTTTGTTGTGAAGATGAAATTTGTAAAGTCTTTAGCACAGTTCCTGGCACTTAGTAGGCACAAGATCAATCTTAGCTAATATTTTATTTTCCCCATCTTTTTTTTTGTTCTTTTCTTTATTGTTTTAAATAATACCTTAGGGTTATTATGAAATTAAATGGTAAAAATCTGAAAAGTTTTGGATGCCTTTTTAGTAGGCACAAGATCAATCTTAGCTAATATTTTATTTTCCCATCTTTTTTGTTCTTTTCTTTATTGTTTTTTAAACCCTTTGGTTGTTGTGAAGATCAAATGAGATGAAATTTGTAAAGTCTGTAGTAAGTGCCGGGAAAAGATCAGTGTTAATTACTATTTTTATTATCAATCTTTTTCCTTACTTTTCTTTATCTGTTTTTTTAAATAATAGCTTTAGGGTTTGTTGTGAAATGAAATTTTAAAGTTTTCTTTAAGTTCCTGGATTAATAGGCAAAGATCAATGTTGGCTAGTACTTTTTTATTTTCACATCTTTTTGTTACTTTTTTTATTTTTTTAAATAATAATTTTGGGTTGTTGGGGAAGATCAAATGGATAAATTTGAAAATTATAGTACAGTGCCTGGCACTTGTAGGAAAAGATCAATATTAGCTAATATTTTATTTTCCATCTTTTTCCTTTTTTTTTATCTTTTTTTTTTTAGATAAACCTTAGGTTTGTGTGAAAATGAAATTTGTAAAGTTTTAGCAGTTCTGGTATTTTAAGGCAAAGATCAAGTTAGTAGTACTTTTATTTTTCCCATTTTTGTTACTTTTTTTTTTTTTTTTTTAAATAATAGCTTAGGGTTTTGTGAAGACAAAGGATGAAATTTTTAAATCTATAGTACAGTGTGGACTTAGTAGGAAAAAGACGTGTTATAGATTTTATTATCCATCTTTTTCCTTACCTTTTTCTTTATCTTTTTTTAAAAATACCTTGGGTTTGTGTAAGATGAAATTTTGTAAAGTCTTTTAGCACAGTTCCTGACTTAGTAGGAAAGATCAATCTTAGTAATATTTTATTTTCCATCTTTTTGTTATTTTTCTTTATTGTTTTAAATAATACCTTGGGTTATTATGAAAATTAAATGAGATAAAATCTGGCCTTTTAGCAATTGGGACTTGTAGGCACAAGATCAATCTTGGTTTTATTTTATTTTCCCATCTTTTTTGTTATTTTTCTTTTTTGTTTTTAAATAACCTTAGGGTTTTGTGAAGATTAAATGAAAATTTGTAAAGTCTGTGTAAGGTGGCACAAGATATTTAATTATATTTTTATTATACATCTTTTTTTCCTTACTTTTCTTTTATCTGTTTTTTAAATAATAGTTAGGGTTTGTTGTGAAAAGAAATTTGTAAAGTCTTTAGACAGTTCCTGACTTAATGGACAAGATCAATGTTGGCTATACTTTTTATTTTCACATTTTTTTGTTACTCTTTTTTATTTTTTAAATAATAACTTATGGTTGTTTAAGATAAATGAGATGAAATTTGTAAAATCTATGCATGCCTTAAATTAGTAGAAAAGATCAATATTATAATATTTTTTTTTCCCATCTTTTTCCTTACTCTTTTTTATCTTTTTAGATAATATTAGGTTTGTTGTAAGATAAATTTTGTCTTTAGGTTCCTGCCACTTAAAGGCACAAGGTCAATGTTAGCTAGTATTTTTTATTTTTCCATTTTTTTCCTTACCTTTCTTTATCTTTTTTAAAATAATAGCTTAGATTTTCTGAAGATCAAAGGAAAGAAATTTGTAAAGTCTTTTGAAGTGCCTGGCAATTTTAGTACCAAGATCAATGTTAGCTACTATTTTATTATCACATCTTTTTTCCTTACTCTTTCTTTATCTTATTTTAAATATTAGCTGAAGTTGTTCTGAAGATCAAATGAGATGAAATTTGTAAAGTCTTTAGCAGAGTGCCTGGCACTTAGTAGGCACAAGATCGATATTAGCTCATATTTTTATTTTCCCATCTTTTTTTGTTACTCTTTGTTTATTTTTTTTAAATAATAGCTTGGGGTTCTTAAGACAAATGAGAAAATTTGTGTCTTTTAGCAGTACCTGGACTTCAGGCACAAGATCAATGTTAGCTAGTATTTTTATTATCCCATCTTTTTTCCTTACTATTTCTTTTTTATCTTTTTTTTAATACTAACTTAGGGTTGTTGTGAAGAAAAAAAGAGATAAAATTTGTAAAGTCTTTAGCACAGAGCCTGGCAACTACTAGGTACAAGATCAATGTTAGCCAGTATTTATATTATCCCATATTTTTTCCTTACTCTTTCTTTATCTTTTTTTTTTAAATAATAGCTTAGGATTATTGTGAAGATGAAATTTGTAAAGGCTTTAGCACAGTTCCTGGCACTTAATAGACACAAGGTCAATGTTAGCTAGTATTTTTCTTATCCCATCTTTTTTCCTCACTATTTCTTTTTTATATTTTTAATACTAGGTTAGGGTTGTTGTGAAGAAAAAATGAGATAAAATATTTAAACTCTTTAGCACAGAGCCTGGCACCTAGTAGGTACAAGATGAATGTTGTCCAGTATTTTTATTATCCCATCTTTTTTCCTTACTCTTTCTTTATCTTTTTTTAAATAATAGCTTAGGGTTGTTCTGAAGATCAAATGAGATGAAATTTGTAAAGTCTGTAGCACAGTGCCTGGCACTTAGTAGGAGCAAAATCAGTGTTAGCTAATATTTTTATTATCACATCTTTTTTCCTTACTCTTTCTTTATCTTATTTCAAATAATAGCTTAGGTTTATTGCGAAGATGAAATTTGTAAAGTCTTTAGCACAGTTCCTGGCACTTAATAGGCACAAGGTCAATGGTAGCTAGTATTTTTATTTTTCCATCTATTTTCCTTACTTTTCTTTATTTTTTTTTAAATAATAGCTTAGGGTTGTTGTGAAGATCAAATGAAATGAAATTTGTAAAGGCTATAGCACAGTGCCTGGCACTTAGTAGGCATAAGATCAATGTTAGCTACTATTTTTATTATACCATCTTTTTGCTTACTATTTTTTTATCTTTTTTTTCATACTAGCTTAGGGTTTTTATGAACGTTAAATGAGATGAATTCTGTAAAGTCTTTAGCAGAGTGCCTGGCACTTAGTAGGCACAAGATCAATCTTAGCTAATATTTTATTTTCCCATCTTTTTTTGTTACTCTTTCTTTATTGTTTTTAAATAATACCTTAGGGTTGTTATGAACATTAAATGAGATAAAATCTGTAAAGTCTTTAGCAGAGTGCCTGGCACTTAGTAGGCACAAGATCAATCTTAGCTAATATTTTATTTTCCCATCTTTTTTTGTTACTCTTTCTTTATTGTTTTTAAATAATACCTTAGGGTTGTTGTGAAGATCAAATGAAATGAAATTTGTAAAGTCTGTAGTACAGTGCCTGGCATTTAGTAGGCACAAGATCAGTGTTAACTACTATTTTTATTATCACATCTTTTTTCCTTACTCTTTCTTTATCTGTTTTTTTAAATAATAGCTTAGGTTTGTTGTGAAAATGAAATTTGTAAAGTCTTTAGCACAGTTCCTGCCACTTAATAGGCACAAGATCAATGTTGGCTAGTACTTTTATTTTCCCATCTTTTTTGTTACTCTTTGTTTATTTTTTTAAATAATAACTTATGGTTGTTGTGAAGATCAAATGAGATGAAATTTGTAAAATCTATAGTACAGTGCCTGGCACTTAGTAGGAACAAGATCAGTGTTAGCTGGTATTTTTATTATCACATCTTTTTTCCTTACTCTTTCTTTATCTTTTTTTTTTAGATAATACCTTAGGTTTGTTGTGAAGATGAAATTTGTAAAGTCTTTATCAGTTCCTGCCACTTAATAGGCAGAAGGTCAATGTTAGCTAGTATTTTTATTTTTCCATCTTTTTTCCTTACTCTTTCTTTATCTTTTTTTAACATAATAGCTTAGAGTTGTTCTGAAGATCAAAGGAAATGAAATTTGTAAAGTCTTTAGCACAGTGCCTGGCACTTAGTAGGCACAAGATCAATGTTAGCTACTATTTTTATTATCACATCTTTTTTCCTTACTCTTTCTTTATCTTTTTTTAAATAATACCTTAGGTTTGTTGTGAAGATCAAATGAGATGAAATTTGTAAAGTCTTTAGCACAGTTCCTGGCACTTAGTAGGCACAAGATCAATCTTAGCTAATATTTTATTTTCCCATCTTTTTTTGTTACTCTTTCTTTATTGTTTTTAAATAATACCTTAGGGTTATTATGAACATTAAATGAGATAAAATCTGAAAAGTCTTTAGCAGAGTGCCGGCACTTAGTAGGCACAAGATCAATCTTAGCTAATATTTTATTTTCCCATCTTTTTTTGTTACTCTTTCTTTATTGTTTTTAAATAATACCTTAGGGTTGTTGTGAAGATCAAATGAGATGAAATTTGTAAAGTCTGTAGTACAGTGCCTGGGCACAAGATCAGTGTTAACTACTATTTTTATTATCACATCTTTTTTCCTTACTCTTTCTTTATCTGTTTTTTTAAATAATAGCTTAGGGTTGTTGGGAAGATCAAATGAAATGAAATTTATAAAATCTGTAGCACAGTGCCTGTCACTTAGTAGGAACAAAATCAGTGTTAGCTACTATTTTTATTATCACATCTTTTTTCCTTACTCTTTCTTTATCTTTTTTTTAAATAATAGCTTAGGTTTATTGTGAAGATGAAATTTGTAAAGGCTTTAGCACAGTTCCTGGCACTTAATAGACACAAGGTCAATGTTAGCTAGTATTTTTATTATCCCATCTTTTTTCCTTACTATTTCTTTTTTATATTTTTAATACTAGGTTAGGGTTGTTGTGAAGAAAAAATGGGATAAAATATTTAAACTCTTTAGCACAGAGCCTGGCACCTAGTAGGTACAAGATGAATGTTATCCAGTATTTTTATTATCCCATCTTTTTTCCTTACTCTTTCTTTATCTTTTTTTAAATAATAGCTTAGGGTTGTTCTGAAGATCAAATGAGATGAAATTTGTAAAGTCTGTAGCACAGTGCCTGGCACTTAGTAGGCACAAGATCAATATTAGCTAATATTTTTATTTTCCCCTCTTTTTTTGTTACTCTTTGTTTATTTTTTTTAAATAATAGCTTAGGGTTGTTGGGAAGATCAAATGAGATGAAATTTGTAAAGTCTTTAGCACAGTACCTGGCACTTAGCAGGCACAAGGTCAATATTAGCTAGTATTTTCATTATCCCATCTTTTTTCCTTACTATTTCTTTTTTATCTTTTTTTGTAATACTAACTTAGGGTTGTTGTGAAGAAAAAATGAGACAAAATTTGTAAAGTCTTTAGCACAGAGCCTGGCAACTAGAAGGTACAAGATCAATGTTAGCCAGTATTTTTATTATCCCATCTTTTTTCCTTACTCTTTCCTTATCTTTTTTTTTAAATAATAGCTTAGGGTTGTTGGGAAGATCAAATGAAATGAAATTTGTAAAGTCTTTAGCACAGTGCCTGGCACTTAGTAGGTACAAGATCAATGTTAGCCAGTATTTTTATTATCCCATCTTTTTTCCTTACTCTTTCTTTATCTTTTTTTTAAATAATAGCTTAGGGTTGTTGGGAAGATCAAATGAAATGAAATTTATAAAGTCTGTAGCACAGTGCCTGGCACTTAGTAGGAACAAAATCAGTGTTAGCTACTATTTTTATTATTCCATCTTTTTTCCTTACTCTTTCTTTATCTTTTTTTTAAATAATAGCTTAGGTTTATTGTGAAGATGAAATTTGTAAAGTCTTTAGCACAGTTCCTGGCACTTAATAGACACAAGGTCAATGTTAGCTAGTATTTTCATTATCCCATCTTTTTTCCTTACTATTTCTTTTTTATCTTTTTTTGTAATACTAACTTAGGGTTGTTGTGAAGAAAAAATGAGACAAAATTTGTAAAGTCTTTAGCACAGTGCCTGGCACTTAATAGGTACAAGATCAATGTTAGCCAGTATTTTTATTATCCCATCTTTTTTCCTTACTCTTTCTTTATCTTTTTTTTTAAATAATAGCTTAGGTTTGTTGTGAAGATGAAATTTGTAAAGTCTTTAGCCCAGTGCCTGGTACATAGTAGGCACAAGATCAATGTTAGCTAGTATTTTTCTTATCCCATCTTTTTTTCTTACTATTTCTTTTTTATATTTTTAATACTAGGTTAGGGTTGTTGTGATGAAAAAAATGAGATAAAATTTGTAAAGTCTTTAGCACAGAGCCTGGCACCTAGTAGGTACAAGATCAATGTTAGCCAGTATTTTTATTATCCCATCTTTTTTCCTTATTCTTTCTTTATCTTTTTTTTTTAAATAATAGCTTAGGGTTGTTGGGAAGATCAATTGAGATGAAATTTGTAACGTCTTTAGCACAGTGCCTGGCACTTAGTAGGCACAATTTCAGTGTTACCTACTATTTTTATTAACACATCTTTTCTCCTTACTCTTTCTTTATCTTTTAAATAATAGCTTAGGTTTGTTGTGAAGATGAAATTTGTAAAGTCTTTAGCACAGTTCCTGGCACTTAATACGCACAAGATCAATGTTAGCTAGTCTTTTTATTTTTCCATCTTTTTCCCTTTCTCTTTTTTTATCTTTTTTTAAATAATAGGTTAGGGTTGTTGTGAAGATCAAATGAAATGAGATTTTTAAAGTTTTTAGCACAGTGCCTGGCACGTAGTAGTCAAAAGACCAATGTTAGCTACTATTTTTATTATTCCATCTTTTTTCCTTACTATTTCCTTATCTTTTTTTTCATACTAGCTTAGGGTTGTTGTCAACATCAAATGAGATGAAATTTGTAAAGTCTTTAACAGAGTGCCTGGCACTTAGTAGGCACAAGATCAATGTTAGCTAATATTTTTATTATTTCATCTTTTTTCCTTACTATTTCTTTATCTTTTTTTTTTTTTTTTTAAAAATAATAGCTTAGGGTTGTTGTGAAGATCAAGTGAGTTGAAATTTGGAAAGTCTTTAACACAGTTCCTGGCACTTAGTAAGCACAAGATCAGTGTTTGCTAATATTTTTATTATCCCATCTATTTTTCTTACTCTTTATCTTTTTTTAATAATAGCTTAGGGTTGTTGTGAAGATAAAATGAGATAAAATTTATAAAGTCTTTAGCCCAGTGCCTGGCACTTAGTAGGTACAAGATCAATATTAGTTAGTATTTTTATTATCCCATCTTTTTTCCCTTACTATTTCTTTTTTATCTTTTTTTTTTAATACTAGCTTAGGGTTGTTGTGAAGATCAAATGAGATAAAATTTCTAAACTCTTTAGCACAGTGCCTGGAACTTAGTAGGCACAATATCAATTTTAACTAATATTTTTATCATCCCATCTTTTTTTCCTTGCTATTTCTTTTTTATCTTTTTTTTGATAATAGCTTAGGTGTGTTGTGAAGATCAAATGAGATGAAATTTATAAAGTCTGTAGCCTAGTGCCTGGCACTTAGTAGGCACAAGATCAGTGTTAGCTAGTATTTTTATTATCCCATCTTTTTTCCTTACAGTTTCCTTTTTATCTTTTTTTTACTACTAGCTTAGGGTTGTTTGGAAGAAAAAATGAGATAAAATTTGTAAAGTCTTTAGCACAGAGCCTGGCACCTAGTAGGTACAAGATCAATGTTAGCCAGTATTTTTATTATCCCATCTTTTTTCCTTACTCTTTCTTTATATTTTTAAAAATAATAGCTTAGGTTTGTTGTGAGGATCAAATGAGATAAAATTTGTAAAGTCTGTAGCACAGTGCCTGGCACTTAGTAGGCACAAGATCAGTGTTAGCTAATATTTTTATTATCACATCTTTTTTCCTTACTATTTCTTTTTTATCTTTTTTTTTTAATAATAGCTTAGGGTTGTTTTGAAGATCAAATGAGATACAATTTGTAAAATCTTTAGCACAGGGCCTAGCACTTAGTAGGTACAAGATCGATGTTAGTTAATATTTTTAGTATCTTTCTTTTTTCCTTACTATTTCTTTTTTATCTTCTTTTTAAATAATAGCTTTCTATTTTCAAAATATGTGCAAAGATAATTCTCAATATTCACTGTTGCAAAACCCTGTTTCATGTTTTTCTCCCTCCCTTTTCCCTGCTCCCCTCTCTTGAGACAGCAAGCAATCTGATATATTTTACAATCTCTTCTAGTATTATCTTAATTTTTCAGTTGAGGAAACCGGGGCGGACAGAAGTAAAGATTCCTGTCAAAAGTCCTACAGAGTAAAACAAGCAAAAATTGGACCAAGATAATAGCACCAGCAGTAAGTCTTGCATAGCTAACATTTTGAGAGGAGGTTCTAAGTGCCCGGCCTTGTGCTAAGGACTTTCTAAGTATAAATTCATTTGATCTTCCTGCCATCCTGGAGAAACTGTTACTAGTATTACGTCCGTTTTCCAGTGCCTAGCTGGCTCCCAAGGCTGTTGTGAAAATCAAATTAGATTGTGTTTAATGTGCTTAGCTTAGTGCCTGGAAGTTAGTAGCTGCTACGTAAATGTTTGATATTTTCATCATCGTCGTTATTACGGACCCAATTCTTCTCCTTGCGATCTGGTTGTTTGTACTAGTGACGTGGTGGTGGTGATGGTTGGGGCAGCAGGTCTTTTTTTATTCAATCTTGTCTGACTCTTTGTGACTCCATTTGGAGTTTTCTTGACAGAGATAAGTGGAGCAGTTGGCCCATTTCCTTCTCCTGCTCATTTTACAGATGAGGAAACTGAGGCAGACAGAGTCAAGTACTTGCCCAGGGTCATACAGCTAGTGAGTGTCTGAGGCTGGATGGGAGATGAGCCTTCCTGACTCTAAGCCTAGCATCCTAGCTATTGAGCCACCTAGTGACTTCATTTGAGGTCAGATCCTGCCACTCACACTAGGTGTGTGACATTGGGGTATGTCATTTCACTTCTGTCTCCCTCAGTGTCTTCCATTCTAAAATGAGGATAATACTTCATTTTACCCATGACCCAAGGTAGTTGAAAGACAAATGAGATCTTATTTGTATACCACAGTGTCTGGCGTGTAGTAGGTGCTTAATAAGTGTCTGTTCCCTTCCTAGGCTGGACCTAGGTTTTCTCATCTATAAAATAAGCAATGACCGAGAGACTTCCAATCATCAGTCATTTTATCCTTCTATACAACATCTCTGTTCTTTGCCTTCTATGTGTCCCTGGACAAGTCATTTTTTTGTTTGGGACTCTTTTCTCATTCATACAATGAGGGAACCCCCTTGTAGATCTATTCAAGTCTAACCCCGATATCCTGTGAACCCCCTCTCCATTTCTCTTGCCGTTCCCAATTGGGAAGCATGGAAGAAGAAAATATAGAAGTGGCTGAGGACTAGTGGAAAGGGGGAAGGGAGGCACCTTCTCAGCCACATAGACCATTTTCTGCCATTATTTCCCCCCAACTCCAGCTGAAGAGCTACATCCCAGTGCCCCCCAGTCCTGCTCCATCTGGCCTTCCACATGGCCTAGCCCCGGGTGGAGATTCTGGTGAGAATGGGCTAGAGGCTGATAAAGACCAACAACGGGGAGGTTCCCCAGAACATTACCCATCACCTCTCTCAAGACTATGCTAGTCAGTCCTAAGAGGCAAGCCCCATTTTCCAAATGAAGGAAATCGGCACCAGGCGAAGACCGTGACTTGCACAAGGTCGCACGCCTAGCGAGTGACGGACTCGGGACTCATCTGGGCTCTTCCAGCTCTTGGTCCACCACACAGCAGCTCACCATTTTTGGTAGGAATATCCTGAACTTAAGGAGAATGCAAAGGGAGAGGGTGGACAATGATCTGTCTGGTGGCAGATATCTCACCAGGGCCCCACTGAGGCACAGGAGAGGAAAGGGATCTCCCTGAAGTGAGCCTGCTTAGGAGAGGGCTCCAAAGAGGAGAGAAAATAGAGGATGGGGAGGGAAGAGAAGGGAGCAGAGGGCAGCAGACAGATGCTCGCATGACTCACACCATTGCTCTGTTCATGGCGAGAGGTTTGGTCCACGCGTCTGGTGTCTTTAGTAATGAAGGTCACAGCCTCTGGTCCCTTCCCAGCTGCCTATTCTCTGCCGCTTTCACTCAATGCAGTCTAGCCTTGGGCATTGGGGTTTGAAGTGGAAAGGACCATTGTTTTCCTTTTTGCTCAGTGTTCAGAAAAATCCACAAATAGTATGCAGAGATGCCCGCTTGCCCACGTACACTCATCTGCCTTTTGAAATGAAAGCAAACAGACATATGTAAGCAGACACAGACATCTCTCCAGAAGACAATGGCACAAGATGGTACTCGAGAAGTCCAGAGGCTGAGCAATGCATTGGTGTTAGTAAAGTTAATTTGGGGACACCTGCTATTAACTAGGTCCTTTCCCAGCAAGCCTTGCCTGGTCTGGCCTTTTCGGCCCTCTAAGAGTTAGGGGGAATCATGGTGAGGTGATGTCCATCATGCAGAAGGAAGAAGGAGGTTGGAGATTGGGGCAATTCTGTGGTTCTTGTGGAGAGGGCTGGAGGCGGCATTGTGAAGGCCATTAATGCGAGCCTCAACCCTAATGCAACAGAGCATAGTGGAAAGAAAAAAGCTTGAGGTAGGGGAAAGAGCAGGGGATCTCAGATGCTGACTGCCCGGGGAGCCATAGGCAAGTCACTTCTTCACGAATCTCATTATAGTCATCTATAAAGAGAGGGAGGTAGATTAGCCACCTTCAGAGATCCCTTTAGATTCTAGATCTAGGCTCCTCTATATGACAAGTCGTTGCTATTATCCGGGTCTCAGTTTTCTCACGTGTAAAAGAATGGGAGCCTCACATGTGCAAAAATGTTTGTGGCAGCCCTTTCTGTGGTGGCCAGAAACTGGAAAGTGAGTAGATGTCCATCAGTTGGAGAATGGCTGAATAAATTGTGGTGTATGAATGTTATGGAATATTATTGTTCTGTAAGAAATGCCCAGCAGGATGAATACAGAGAGGCCTGGAGAGACTTACATGAACTGATGCTGAGTGAAATGAGCAGAACCAGATCATTGTACATGGCAACAACAAGATTATACAATGATCAATTCTAATGGACATGGCTCTTTTTAACAGTGAGATGATTCAGACCCATTCCAATGGTTTTGTGATGGAGGAGAGAACTGTGAGAAATGAGGATGGATCTCAGCATCGCATTTTCACTCTTTTTGTTGTTGTTGATTACATTTTGTTTTCTTTCTCATTTTTTTCCTTTTGGATCTGATTTCTCTTGTGCAGCACAGTAATTGTGGAAATATGTATAGAAGACTTGCCCATGTTTACCACATATTGGATTACTTGCCGTCTAGGGGAAGAGATAGGCGGGGGGAAAGGAGGGGAAAATTTGGGTCACAAGCTTTTGCAAGGGTGCAAAAATGATCCCTGCATGTGTTTTAAAAATAAAAAGCTTTAATTTTAAAAAAAACCTGAAAAAGTGGGGTCCTTCTGACTTCCTTCCGAGGTCCCTTTCAGGTCCAGATCCTATGATCCTTCATGAGAATTTTACTCTCAGAATAATTCGGTTGGAGCTTTCCCTTTTTGGGTCTGTTTTCCCCAGCTGAGGAAGGTCCCTTCTCACCCCAAATCCTATGATTTGTCATCATCATAGCTCGCATTTAGATAGCACTTTAAAGTTTGCAGAGTGCTTTACAAACACATCATTTCCCCACAGCAGCCCAGCGGAGTAGGTTCTATTATTACCATCTCCCCTTTTTTATTGTTGGGGAAACTGAAGCAAACAAATGGTAAATGACTTACCCAGAGTCACAGGGATGATAAGTATCAGAGGCTGGATTTGAATCTAGATCTTCCTGACTCCATTCACTTTGAGTTTCCTACACTAAATTGATAAATGGAGGCTCTCTCGTCCCGTTGAACAGAGGGAGATCTAGCGTGAGGGTGCTGAATGTCAAGAGTTTGACCATTAGGAGTTGATGGGATACTGGGCAGACTCTATGGTGAATCAGGGCTAAGGGGGAATTTGAAAATCTGGAGAGGTGAGCTCCATACCGACTGAGGGAAGGAGTCAGTTAGATTGCAAGTTTTCCCAGAAGGATGAGACCTGTGCTTTCTTTACCTATTTATTTTCCCCGGAACCTACCAAAGTTTCCCTGTGTATAAAAATGCACCGAATGAGCAAATGGGTATCAGCAGCAAGTGTTTTGGTAGCAATTGGAGAGGAAAGAAAGCTGCATCCCTGCCAGTTCCCCAAAGACACACTCATAGGTACCCCTGCCACAGAACCCACCCTGGGGAGGGTAGAGACAAGCCTGACACAAAAAAGGGAAACTGGGGGAAACTGAGGCCCGGAAAGGGGGAGGGGGTCACACAGCTCTGACCCAATTCTTCTGAGGGCAAAATTCCTCCAAAAGAACATAGGATCTGGACCTGGAAGGAACCTCGGAGGCCATCAAGCATATCCCACTTTTGTTTTAGCATCCATGGTAGGTTGAAAGAGCAGGGTCTGGACTGGAAGCAGGCCAGGAAGAAGCAAGTGAGATTTGGAGCTCAGTCCGTCCAAACCCTTCCTTTTACTGATAAGGAAACTGAGGACCAGAGAAGGCAAGGGCCAGTAGCAGATTCTGTCCAAATGCCATGTTCTCCCTCTCCACTCCATTGCTTTGCCTATACTCTCTGAGCAAAAGTAGGCCCGTGAGCCGGATATTCTTGAATCCTGGGCTACTTGGTCCTTTGAGGGGACCGCAGAGAGCATCAAGGCTCTTTGAAAGGCTCTGATCCAAAGGATCTGTGGCCCCTGGAACTGGATCCCTTGATCCCATGGCTCTCCCAGATTGCTCATCCAGCCTCTGTCAGAATACCTCTTTATCTTGCCAGGAAATTGAGACAATTTGTCAATGGAGAAAAATAGTCTTGCTACCAATTTATTTTTTTAAAAAGGTAATTCCACTAGCACCCCATATCTTTTAGAATCCTCAGTGAGGGATAGAAAGGAAGTACGTAAAGATCCCTGCTCTCCTCCCCTTTTTTCAAGTGCCTAAAAAGATGTGGGCTGTGTGTGTGTGTGTGTGTGTGTGTGTGTGTGTGTGTGTATACAACTATCACCTCTTCAATTAGCTTAGAAGAGAATGGAGGAACCAAGCTATCTCTTGCCATGGTCCAGCTCTCCCAAACCACAATCTGCCTCCCAGAACCACTAGGCACTGGGAGTGATCTGGTCAACATCTAAGCCGGATTCGAAGCCAGCTCTTCCGATTTTCTAGAGGGAGATCTTTTTCCTTTTACCGATACCTGTATTCTCTTTTTTATGCATCCCCTGGGATTTTAGGGAACATCATCATAATCATCACAGTAGCTAACACTTATACAGCACCTGCTTATCAGTGCTAAGAGCTTTACAATTATTATCTCATTTTACCCACAACCACCATGGTGGGGGATAGGTGCTATTTATTATCCCCGTTTTGTTTTCGTCGTCGTTCAGTGGCGTCCGACTCTTCACGACCCCATCTGGGGTCTTCTCGGTCAAGATTTAATATTGTCATAGTTGTAGTTTGCCATTCCTTCTCCATTCGTTTTACAGATGCAGAAACTGAGATCATCAGGGTTAAGTGACTTACCCAGGGTCACACAGGTAGCAAGTGTCTGAGACTAGATTGGAACTCAGGAACTGCACCACCTTGATGCCTATCTCCATTTTACAGATGAGGAAACTGAGGCAGATAGGTCAGGGTCACACAGACGTCACATTTGAACTCGGGTCTTCCTGACTCCAGGCCTGTCATTTTAGTGTGACAGCTCCATGTAGGGGAAGAAAGCCTGGATTTGAAATAAGAAGGCCTGGCCTTGAGACTATTTCTGAAACTTACTAGCTGTGTGAGTCCAGGCTAATTCCTCTACCTTTCTGGGGCCCAGCCTCCCCATCACATGAGGAAGATAATACAGATATATCTGCAGCTCTCGGAAGGAGTTAATAAACACTTCATGCGCCCGCAGGACTGTGTAAATACCAGTTATTAGTGTCATTGACAACTCCTTCAGAAAGCAGTCGGCTCAACCACCAACAGAGAGGGAAAAGCAGAGTCACTGAAGTGTCTGCTCTTGGCCAGATTAGCCTGACAAGGGGTAAGTAAACCTAACGGCAAATAATCCCAAGCCCTTTCTTTATCTAGGGGGTTTAAAGTCTGCTCTGGATTCGGGAGGAGGGATTGAGGGAAGATGAAATGGAAAGAACTTAATTTCCCTTCCGAATTTTGTTTGTCTTTGGCTAAAAGTCCCCAGCAGCTTGCCTCCTTTCTATAAGAGAGAGAGTTTGGAGACTAGATTTTCTCTATTCTTGATCACCAGTATAAGAGGAAGCCTGGTGGCCTGCAAAGAAACTAGATTTAGAGCCATGGGACTTGATTTCAAGCTAGGGTTAACACACAACTTACTGTGCCATCTTAGGCGAGCTCCTTCTCTGCTGTGGCTCCCGCTTTCCCTCTCTGCAAAGCACCAAGGATGAACTGCCTCATCTAGTAGGTCCCTTCCAAGGCTCTGTCCAAGAAGCACTGAATCTAATCAAAACTTGGGCTTTGGCTATTGGGGCCTGTGGCACACAACTGTCTCTGAGTCAATGGCTCGCTACTTATTGCATCGGAACCCCCCCCCCCCATCAAGTCTGGCAATGGGGCCGGTACTGGGTGTTGGGTCCATCCCTCATTTGGTGAGTTTTATTGCCTTTCTTCGTGTGGTCCTTGTGCCTGGCACAAAGCAGGCATTTCACAAAAGCTTAGTGAGTTGGGCCAGTGCCCTGCAGATAGGAAGCTTCTCTGGAAATTGCCACCTACTCTCCTGCTCCCTTGCTCCCTCCCTCTGCCGTCTCCCTCCTTCCCCTGGTCTCACCCTGCCCCCACTACTGGACAGCTCCCTTTCTGTCTTTAGCTTTATTAAGGCTGACTGTAAATGGCTGGTTGCTGGAGGATTGCTCAGGAATGAGAATACCAAGGTAACCGAGAGATACTGAAAGCCTGAGGTCATTGTGATGTAGTGGAAAGAGCATCAGACGGGTGATCCCCCAAACCTGATCTAAGCCTGGATTTCACTCCCAAACTGGCTCTGTGACTTTGGACTTCCCCTTCCAGCCTCAGTTTCCTCATTTGTAAATCAGAAGGCTGGGCCAGAGGCTTTCAACCTGGGGTCCACAAGGAGGTTGCAGAAGGTCTGTGAATGTGGCTGGGAAAGAAATTACAGCTTTAACTAAAATTGGCCATTTCCTTCATTTAGGGATTTTTTTTTAAGTCTCTGAGAGGGGGTCCACAGGCCTAAGAGCCTGCCAAAGGGACTCGTGACTCTCAAAACAAATGAAAACAACCTGAACTAGACAAGTCTCTCTAACTCTTCTATGGCATAATGGAGACAGAACTGGTCCCCGAGTCACAGGACCTAAATGCAAATCCCCCTTCTGCCATTTCCTGCCTAAATAATCTTGGCCACACTACTGTCTCTCTCTAGACCATTTTCCTCATATGCAAAATGAGGGGGGGCCGGATTCGATGGCCTCTGGGGACCCTTACAGCTCCAGAACTCAGATCCCTCCATGTGATCTTGAACAAGTCGCTCTCCCTCGCTGGGACTTAGTTGCCTCTTCTGTCCTTTTCGGTTCTGGTTGACTTTCTAACTTCTAAGGTCTCATCCACTGCTGAGGTGGTTCCCAGCTGTACTCTTCTATGATATCACTGTCCATTTGCCTCTCATCCCTCCCGACTGATTTGTGCCCTTTCTGTCAGGAGCTAAGTCTCTTTAGCATAGGCCCCCAGAGGAAGGCCAACAAACACAGATTTAGAGAACAGCCTAGAAATGGGAGGTGGGCCGGGACCCCCGGATACAGAGGACTTGAAGACTACAGCAGCCCAGGAAAAAGGGCCTATGTTCTTTAAAGAGCACTGAGGATCTGTCTCAATAGCTCTTTCCCCTCCCCTCCCCCTTCTTCCATGATGCCTGAAATTCCAGCTTAGCTAGTGACTCATTCCTTTGTCAAAACAAAAATATTATCATTACTACTAATAATAATCTCCCGCATCTGCATGGCACTCAGACTTTCTAAAGCACTTTCTCCTCCATTATCTCATTAGTTCTTCACAACAACCTCTTCCATGGGACAAACAAAATAACCCAGGGAGGGTGTTTCCAGTGTGAATTAAGGTTTTTATTCATTCAGAACACATTTATAATAATAATAACTCCCATATTTGCTAACACGTCGAAGCCTGCAGAACAATGTAAACAATATCAGCCCCATTTTCCAGATGAGGACACTGAGACTCAGGAAGATGAAGATTCTTGCCTACCCAAAATCACACATCTTGTAAGGATCAATGAGTATGGTCAGTCCTGGGAATACACTTAGAAGGACATTTACAACTAGAGATCCCACTGAGAAGGGGAATTCTAGGTACTCAGATGTGATTCTCAGGGGTCTTTAGCCTGGAGGGGGGTCACTGCACAGTAACAATCAATGAACACAAAGAAACATGAAAGAAAGTAGAGCAGCTGGTGACAAGTAAAAAAAGAGACCAAATGATGCAAAATGAAAGCAAATGAAGACATATGACTTTGGGTAAGTCATTTCATCTCTCATTTTACCTATCTGTAAAATGGAAATCATATTCTCACACCTAAATCACAAAACTGATGTCAAGATTCAAAGCGATAAGGTATACAAAGTGTTTTGTAAACCTTAAAGGGGAAGGGGGGACACCATATCTCAAGTCTTATTCTGTTTGATCCTGGAGGGAAGAACTAGCAGCACCAAGGGACAATGACAAAATTTCGGCTTCTCGCCATTAGCCATCCCAAAGTGGAAGAGGCTACCTCAAAAAGCAAGAGATTCCCAAGAATGGAAGTCTTTGACAGAAGACTGGGTGCCCACTTGTTGGGCACATCAGAGGTAGGATTTTTGTTAGCTGGTATCTGAGTTTCTTCCGGCTGCGGTTCAGACGAATCCAGCACTTTTTCAGGCACAGAGAGGGACTCCATTCATTCACTGAGCCAGTCTCTATTAAGTAGTTTCCAAGTGCAGATCATAGCACCGGGTGTCCAGGCTCATACAAAGTTAGATCAGACATGATCCTTGCCGTCAGGAAGCTTACAATCTAACAAGCTCATTCGTTCGAAGCGTTTGCTAAATTCTCACTCTATATCAAACTTCACATCCTAGAATTTCAGAGATGAAAGGGATGTTAGAAAGCATCTATTCCTACCCCATCCGAGTAGGACTTTCTTCGATAATGTCCCCAACAAGAAGTCATCCCGCTTGTGTCCAAGAGCTCACTACTATAGATACTGAAATCTGGAAGCATCTGCTTTGAAATGATAAGTAAGCCCATGGAAACTGACAAAGTCATTAAGAGACATATTTGCTAATGGGGATGGTAGGTTCTGCTAAGGGATTTTTAAGGATGAGGGAAGACTGGGACATCTTTGTAGGCACCAGGGAAGGAAACAGTAGGTAGGGAGATGCTGAAGATTAAAGAGAGAGAAAGAGGATTATGGGCAAAAAAAAAGCTGATAGATTTTTGTACACATACAACTGCTTCATATTTTTTGCTCCCTTTGGGTTTCAGACTTAATAGGAGTATTGCTGGGTCAAAGGATATGTACAGTTTTATAATGCTTTGGACATAGTTCCAAATTGTTCTCCAGAATGATACATAATCTAATGTAATTGTAATCCAGCAACAATAGATTAATGTCCTATTTTTCTACATCCCCTCTGACATTTGTCATTTTTTTAGTCATATTGGGAGTGAGGTGGTATCCTAGTTATGTTAATTTTCCTTTCTTTACTAAATAGTGATTTGGAGCATTTTCCATATTACCATAAAGAGTTTTGTTCCTCTTATGAAAATAGCCTGGTTATATCTTTGACTATTTGTCAACTGGGAAATATATTATTGTTCATTTGACTCTGTTCTCTATATATTTGGAAATGAAGTCTTTATAAGAGAAAGTTTCCTTCTTTCCTTTTAACCTTGGCTGCATTGTTTTTGTTTGAGCTCAACCTTTTTTAATTTGATTTAATCAAAATTATTCATTTTGCCTCCTCTAATGCTCTCTATCTCTTGTTTGGTCATAAATTCTTCCCTTATCCATAAATATGATAGATAAAATATCCCATGCTCCCCTAATTTGTTTATATCACTTTTTATGTCTAAATCATGTATTCATTTTGATCTTATCTTAGTACGTGGTATGAAATGTTGATCTATGCCTAGTTTCTGCTAAACTGTTTTCCAGTTTTCCTAGAAAATTTTTGTCAGTTATTGAGTTCTTAATCCCCAAATCTTGGATTTGGGGCTTTATCAAGCATTAGATTACTGTAACCATTTCCTACTGGAAATTTTATCATTACCTCTGTTTCAACATCTTGTACATTAGTCCTCAGCTTTCTATCCACACTGTCACCATCCTAGTTCAAGGCTCTATAGTAGCATATTATATACTTACTCTGTTCCACTGATCCACCACTCTTTCTTAGCCAGTACCAGATGGTTTTTGTGATTACCACTTTGTAATAGTTTGAAATCTGGTACTTCTAGGCCACTTTCTTATACTTTTTTCACTAATTCCCTTGACATTCTTGACCTTTGTTCTTCCAAATGCCTATTTTGTTATTTTTTTCTAGCTCTCTAGTTTTTTAAATAATTTGATTGCTATGGCACTGAATAAGTAAATTGATTTAGGTAGAACTGTCATTTTTGTTATATTGGTCTGGCCCACGTATAAGTAATTTTGCATTTATTTCCTACGGATAAGCAATTTTGCATTTATTTTCTATACAGTTTAAGTATAGTTAATACATGTATATATTGTTTTCTCCAAAAGAAAGCCAATTCCTTCAGAGTAGGGGTTATTTCATTTTTTTTCTTCTTCTGTCCCCAGAACCTGGCAGGATACCTGCTACAGAGTAATTTATTATGTACCAAATGCTTGCTAGTTAGTTGATTGTTCAGAGAGGTGGCCATTTTCCTTGTTGAGTCTGAGACCCGTTGTTCTGGTTCCATTCAATCCCATAATAATGTCCTAATATTATTATGCAATTCTCACACATAGTCCTGAGCTCTCTATCCACACAGTCACCATACTAGTTCAAGGCCCTATATATAATAGTGGAGAATGGGTCCCCCTACCTCAAGTCTCTCTCTACTCCAATCCAGAGTGATTTTCTTAAATCACGGACCTTACCTTGTCACCCCTTACTCAATAAAATCCAATGACTCCCTGGAGCTGCTAAGAATCTATTTTCATTCTTCTAGGCATTTAAATTCCTTTACAACTCACCCCAAATTTCCAAGCTCATTACACGTGACATCCAACATATGCTACACTCCAGCCAAACCAAGCTCTTTGCTGTTCTGTATACAAATTGCCTAATCTCCCATCTCCATGTCTTTGAACTTGTTGTCCCCCATGTCTGTCATTCATTCCCTCCTTACCTCCACCTTTTAGATTCCTAGCTTTCATTCAATGTTCTGCTCAAGAACTACTTTCTGTGTTTGATCAACCCAAAGACTCCAGCTTCTAGGATGAGAACCCACTATTTGACAAAAATTGCTGGGAAAATTAGAAACCAGTGTGGCAGAAACTAGGCATTGACTAACACCTAAAACCAAGATAAAGTCGAAATGGATTCATGATTTAGACCAAAAGTGATACTATAAGCAAATTAGAAGAAAAGATAGTCTGCCTCTCAGATCTGTGGAGAAGGAAGGAATTTATGGGCAAAGAAGAAACTCAAGTACAATATAAAATGCAAAATGGATAATTTTGATTATATTAAATTCAAATATATTTGTTTTTATACAAACAAAACCAGGGCAGACAAAATTACAAGGGAAATAGAAAACTGGGGGAAAGTCTTTACATCCAAGGGTTCTGATTAAAGACCTCATTCCTAAAATATATAGAGAATTGACTTAAATTTATAAGAATACAAGCCATTCCCCATCTGATAAGTGGTCAAAGGATATAAACAGACAATTTTCAGACTAAGAAATAAAAACCATTTCTAATCATATGAAAATATGCTCTAAATCATTATTGATCAGAGAAATGCAAAATAAGACAAATCTGGGATACCACTACATGCCTGTCAGATTGGCTAAGATGACAGGAAAAGATAATGACGAATGTTGGAGGGGATGTGGGAAAACTGGGACACTGATGCATTGTTGTTGGAATTGTGAATGGATCCAACCATTCTGGAGAGCAGTTTGGAACTGTGCTCACAGGGCAACAAAAGTGTGCATACCCTTTGATCTAGCAGTGTCTCTACTGGGTCTGTATCCCAAAGAGATTATAAAAGAAGGAAAAGACCTATATGTGCAAAAACGTTTGTGGCAGCCCTTTTCGTAGTGGCAAGGAACTGGAAACTGAGTGGATGCCCATCTGTTGGGGAATGGCTGAGTAAGTTATGGTACATGAATGTTACAGAATATTATTGTTCTATAAGAAATGACCAGCAGCAGCAGCATAGGAACTTTCAATATGGGACTAAAATTGCCATGGTCTTCCTTTATAACTTCCTTTTTGAAAATTAAAAACTTGTACAGACTGAAGGAAAACTAGAAATTTCTGTATTTCAGGAGAATGGTCAGGGAATATATAATAAAAGGTTGGGTCATGAAACCAAAAAAAAATAAAGAAATGACCAGCAGGATGATTTCAGAAAAGCCTGGAGAGCCTTACATGAGCTGATGCTGAGCAAAGTGAGCAGAACCAAGAAAACATTGTGAACATTAACAAGATGATCAACTGTGATGGACTTGGCTCTTTTCAACACCGAATGAGATGATTCAAGCTAATTCCAATATACTTAGAATAGAAAATGCCAATTACATCCAGAGAGAGAAATATAGAGCTTGAAAGTGGATTGAAGCATAGGATTTTTACCTTTTTGTTTGTTAGTTTTTATTTCTCAAGTTTATTTTTCCTTGTCATATGCAACTTGACAAATATGGAAATATGTCTAGAAGAATTGCACATGTTTAACCTATATTGGATTACTTGCTTTCTTAAGGAGGTGGGAAGAGGGTAGGCAGGGATAAAGGAATGCAAGTTTTGACAAAGCAAAATGTTGAAAACTACCTTTTGCATGTATTTGAAAAATAAAATACTATTGAAAAAATTTTATTAAAGCTTTTATTTTCACAACATATATATAAAGGATTTTCAACATTCAGTCTTGCAAAAAACCTTGTGTTCCAAAATTTTTCCCTCCCTCCTCCCTTAGACGGCAAGTAATCCAATATATATTATTTTTTTTCCTTTTTTTTTTATTTAATAGCCTTTTATTTACAGGATATATACATGGGTAACTTTACAGCATTAACAATTGCCAAACCTCTTGTTCCAATTTTTCCTCTTACTCCCCCCACCCCCTCCCCTAGATGGCAGGATGACCAGTAGATGTTAAATATATTAAAATATAAATTAGATACACAATAAGTATACATGACCAAAACGTTATTTTGCTGTACAAAAAGAATCAGACTCTGAAATATTGTACAATTAGCTTGTGAAGGAAATCAAAAATGCAGGTGTGCATAAATATAGGGATTGGGAATTCAATGTAATGGTTTTTAGTCATCTCCCAGAGTTCTTTTTCTGGGCATAGCTAGTTCAGTTCATTACTGCTCCATTAGAAATGATTTGGTTGATCTCGTTGCTGAGGATGGCCTGGTCCATCAGAACTGGTCATCATATAGTATTGTTGTTGAAGTATATAATGATCTCCTGGTCCTGCTCATTTCACTCAGCATCAGTTCGTGTAAGTCTCTCCAGGCCTTTCTGAAATCATCCTGTTGGTCATTTCTTACAGAACAGTAATATTCCATAATATTCATATACCACAATTTATTCAGCCATTCTCCAACTGATGGACATCCATTCAGTTTCCAGTTTCTAGCCACTACAAAAAGGGCTGCCACAAACATTCGTGCACATACAGGTCCCTTTCCCTTCTTTATAATCTCTTTGGGATATAATCCCAGTAGTAACACTGCTGGATCAAAGGGTATGCACAGTTTGATAACTTTTTGAGCATAGTTCCAAACTACTCTCCAAAATGGTTGGATTCGTTCACAACTCCACCAACAATGCATCAATGTCCCAGTTTTCCCACATCCCCTCCAACAATCATCATTATTTTTTCCTGTCATCTTAGCCAATCTGACAGGTGTGTAGTGGTATCTTAGAGTTGTCTTAATTTGCATTTCTCTGATTAATAATGACTTGGAGCATCTTTTCATATGACTAGAAATAGTTTCAATTTCTTCATCTGAGAATTGTCTGTTCATATCCTTTGACCATTTTTCAATTGGAGAATGGCTTGATTTTTTATAAATTAGAGTTAATTCTCTATATATTTTGGAAATGAGGCCTTTATCAGAACCTTTGACTGTAAAAATATTTTCCCAGTTTATTGCTTCCCTTCTAATCTTGTCTGCATTAGTTTTGTTTGTACAAAAACTTTTCAGTTTGGTATAATCGAAATTTTCTATTTTGTGATCAGTAATGATCTCTAGTTCTGCTTTGGTCATAAAGACCTTCCCCTTCCACAGGTCTGAGAGGTAAACTATCCTATGTTCCTCTAATTTATTAATAATTTCATTCTTTATGCCTAGGTCATGAACCCATTTTGACCATCCAATATATATTAAACATGTGCAATTCTTCTATATGTATTCCCACAATTATCATGCTGCACAAGAAAAATCAGATCAAAAAGAAAAAAAATGAGACAAAAAACAAAATGAAGCAAACAACAACAAAAACATGAAAATGCTGTGTTGTGATCCACACTCAGTTCCCATAGTCCTCTCTCTGGGTGCAGATGGCTCTCTCCATCACAAGATAGTTGGAACTGGCCTGAATCACCTCACTGTTGAAGAGAGCCACATCTGTCAGAATTGGTCATCACACAATCTTGCTGTTTCTATATATAATGATCTCCTGATTCTGCTCATTTCACTTAGCATCAGCGCATGTAAGTCTCTCCAGGCCTCTCTGAAATCATCCTGCTGATCGTTTGAAAAAAAAAATTTAATAGAATGTAATCAATCTCCTTGAGGGCAAGAATTGCCATCCTTTTCATCTTTGGGTCCTCAGTCCCTACCATAGGCTCTGGAACATAATACATAGGAAGACTTAAATGTTAATTGATTGAGTAATTGTTCTATTGAAAGAATTGAGCATGTTTACCTTGGAGAAGACTCCAGGGGACATGAGAGCTGGTTCATAAGCTAAAAGGGGGATGAGCTTTGTTCTGCTTGGCCCAAAAGAGCGGCACCAGGAGCTCTGGGAGCTATAAGGAGATTGATTCAGGATAGTGGCCAAACTTCCTAACAATTAGAATTGCTACAGCGTGAAATGGGAGGCCAAGAACCAAAGCACAGTAATGAAAAAAATCAGAGAAGAGATGCAAATTCTGGCTCTGATCTTTTCAATCTATGTGACCTTGGGCTAGTCCTTTGACCACTATGTGTCTGTTTTCTCATCTGTGTAATAGAAAAAACAAAACATACTCCTTACCTCAAAGGCTTGTTGAAGGCAAAATATTCAAAATGATAATATTGAAATGTAGCATTATTAAATTTCATCTAGTAAAACAAGTGCATGACAATAAACTAGAAAATAATAAACTAGAATATAAATGTAAAGAAGAGTACAGGGAACATTCTATGAAAGACAGGGTGATCACTTCCATTTGGAGGGCCATGTGTCCCCAAAGGAGGTAATCCCCCAGTTGGACTTTTAAGGAACTATAAACTTTCAACAAAAGGTATTGAGGATTTGAGTCCATTCCAGTCCCAGGAAACAAAATGAATGAAGGCCCAGAGATTGTGGGGGCCAAGGCCAGATTGGGGAATGATAGTGAGTAGTTCAGTTTGGGCAAAACAGAGAATGTGTCAAAGATTAGAAAAGTTGTTTGGGACTAGCTGATGGAGGGCCTTGACATACCAAACTAAGAAGTTCTGCCTTTCTATTGTTGGCAGTGGGGAGCCACGGAAGACTTTGGAGCAGTGGAAAGAAGTGATCAGAACTATACATCAGGAAGACTACTTTGGCAGAGGACAGAGAAGAGACTACAGTCAGGAAAGAGAAATCAATGCTCAGAGTTCTGCCCATCTTGCACATAGTAGGTATGTAATAAATGTTGAATTGAATTGAGTCTATCACAGTTACTTGACTAAAGAACAATGAAAATCCGAAATATCACGTTGACAATGGGATTGGAGATGAGGGGACAAATATGAGAGAGAGAACACCAAGGTAGAATCCACAGCAATTTTCAACTGGTCAAATACAGTGGCAAGAGCAGGATAAGATTCAAAAATGATTCATTCAAGAATATTCATTCGATAATACTTATCCATCACACCATCCCCTCAAACTAATATCCCTTTCATATAGAAACTTTTTATTGGAGTTGGGAGAGGGGCAGCTAGGTGCTATAGTGAATAATCTGAGTTCAAATCTGACCTCAGATACTCACTAGCTGTGTGTCCCTGGGCAAATCACTTAACTTCTATTTGTCTCAGTTCCTTATCTGTGAAATGGGGATACACTGGAGAAGAAAGTGGTGAGTCACTCGAGTGTCTTTGCCCCAAAATCCATGGACAAAGCCCATAGTCAGATATCACTGAATGACTGAATAACAATGTGTTTATGTGTACATATATTGTTTCCGCTCGTCAAATATACGCTCTGTGAAGACAGGTGCTGCTTCCTTTTGTCTGAATCCACGTTGCGTAGCACAGCAGCTGGCGGCGGTTTGGTCTAGGAGTCACAAGATGTTTAACGGAGCCTTAGAGCAATTAACTCATCTTTTCTGGGAATGGCAGTGTTGATCAGATTAGGAGAGTCAGAGATGAAAAGTGCAGGGGGCTGGAGAAGCCTGGGCATATGTTAGCACAGATCTGCTCTGGGAGTAGTAATGGGCTTAGAGCTGCCTCTTGCACCCATAGGAAGGCCAGAGGCTATGGGCTTCGGGGCAGGACCTTGAGTGCCAGGTAGAAGTGAGGACTGGTATCCATGAAGATGGATGGCCAAGGAGTAAAAACCAAGGGAGAAAAATATACCCAGAGTGAAGTCTCTTCAGTATTTAAAGTTGCCAAGATGACATATGGGAATATGGGAAGAATAGTGGCAGGTTCAAGGGGGAAGGATAGGCTAGGCCTTTGGCCTTTACAAAAGGGATATGGTCAGGAGAGGGGCTGCTTGAGATGGGGACATGGCAAGATTTTGGCCTGAATATGGAACCAGCACCTTCATTTTGCAAATAAGGAAACTGAGTTGTAGAAGGGGAAAGAGACTTGCCCTCAGGTACAAAGATAGTAAAAGGTAGAGCTGGTCCCGTGACTCCTAAATCGAGTTGTTTTCTGGATATATCATTATGCTAGAGGTATAGTCAGGGTGAACTAGAGTCAGGAACAGCCTTGGTGTGAGGGCAAGAACAAAGCAGGTGTAAAGTCCGAGTCCGGACCAGGTCAGGATGATGGTGAAACAGTTTAGAATGGAGAATGGTTCAGGTGTGGATGCTCTTGAAGTGGGGGAGGGGAAAACCAAATACATAGAGTAATCACAGAGTCCAGCAGATATGTGACCAAGGTGGTCATGGGAAGACCATCTTCAGTGTAGTTAAGGCAGGCAGGAAAGGGAACCAGACTAGGGGATGGAGGAGTTGGCTTTTTTTTCCTGGCTCTGGCACTAAACCAACTGCATCTCCTTGTCACTATCCTTCTCTGGGCTTCAGTCTATTTTTTCCCAAAGGTATTTATTATTTATTTTAAACTTTTTTTTTTTAATTTGAATTCTGGAAAGTGAGTGGCTGCCCATCAGTTAGAGAATAGCTGAATAACTGATGGTATATGAATGGCTAGAATATTATTGTTCTGCAAGAAACAATCAGCAGGATGATTTCAGAGAGTCCTGGAGAGACTTACGTGAATTGATGCTTGGTAAAGTGAGTAGAACCGGGAGATCATTGTACACGGCAACAGCAAGATTATATGATGATCATTTCTGATGGATGAGGCTCTCTTCAACAATGAGGTGATTCAAGGTAATTCCAGTGGGCTTGTGATGGAGAGAGCCATTTGCACCCAGAGTAGACTGTGGGAACGAATATGGATCACAACAGAGTATTTTTACCTGTTTTGTTGTTGTTTGCTTGCTTATTTTTCTTTCTCATTTTTTCCCTTTTTGAGCTGATTTTTCTTGTGCCGCAGGATAAATGTGGAAATATGTTTAGAAGAACTGCACATGTTTAAGCTATCTTGGATTACTTGCCGTCTAGGGAAGAGGGTAGGGGGGAGGGAGGAAAAAATTTAGAACACAAGGTTTTGTAAGGGTGAGTGTTGAAAATTATCCATGTATATATTTTGAATCAAAAGTTTTAATTAAAAGCAATTTTTTTTGAATTCCAGAATCTCTACTTCCATCCCACCCTTTCTCCACCCACTAAAAATGCAAACAGTATATTAATTGCATGGGAAATCATGCAAAACACATTTCCATATTAGTCATATCACGCAAAAAGCAAACAAACAACAAAGAAAGTGAGAAAATTATATTTCAGTTTGTATTCAGAGTCCGTGACTCTCTCTGTAGGTAGAGAGCACTTTTCTTTAGGAGCCCTTTGGGATTGTCTTGGATTATCATCTTGACCAGAGTAGCCAAGCCTTTCTCAGTTGAACTTCACCACAACCTTGCTGTTCAATGACCTCCCGGTTCTTCTCGCTTCACTCTGCATCACTTCATATAGGCCTTGCCAAGTTTTCTGAAATCACTCCCCTCACCATTTTCCATAGCACAATAGTACCATCCCATACCAGAACCTGTTCATCCATTCCCCAAGTGAAGGGCATCCCTTCCATTTCTAGTTTTTTGCTGCTACCAAAAGAGCTGCTATTGATGTTTTTGTGTATTTGTACATATTTTCCTTTTGGGGGGAGAAGAGGGGAGCCTCAGTTTCCATCCAAGTCAATGAAGACTTCAGATTAACTGTTCTCATCATTTATGAATGATTTCATTTATGAATCAGTGACTTGAATGGGGGTAATATCCATTTCAGGGTAGGAAAGAGAGAGCCAGGAAAGCTTCTGCTAATGCTAGCACCAGTGGGGATATTGGAAAGCACAGGCTCCTGTTTTGAGCTACTGGCTTCTGCCTCTCTTCTTTCTAGCCAAATCCTTCCCAATTTTTAGGACCCAGCTCCAATTCCATCCCTTCCCCCATTTAGTCTTCTCTGGCCACTTCCACCTACGCACATTTCTTCCATAGCACTTATCTTTGCAGTCCAATTTCGCCCTTGATTATACACAGAATTTGCCACTGTGAAATTATTCTCTAATCGTTTCACATATATGCGTCTTGTCTCCTGAACAAGTCTGTAAGCTTCCCAAGGGCTGTGTTGTCCTTCTCCCTCTCTGTCTTAAAAGCAGAGATGGGGAGCACAGTCCTAGGAATTTTGGAGGCATTTCATAAAGCCTTATTGGCTTGAACTAAATTTGTGTCTTCCCACCTCTTATCTTGGGTCTCCCCCCTTAATCTTTCTCCCAGAAAGCATTAGCCATAAATCACAACAAAACATTCTATAGCACTTTAAAACCATTAGACTGTATATTCTACAGCTCTGAGGGACCTCCACAACCATCAAATCCAACTCCTCATTTGACAAAGGGAGAAACTGAGGCTTCTCCTGAGTCTCCCAGGAATGAAGTGTCGGAGTGGAAGATGTGAACCCAAGTCCTCAGACTGCAAATCTTTTAGCTTTTCCACCATACCACACTCATACCATAATTTCACAGCAGGGGAAACTGAGCTTCAGTGAAAAGTTGTAACTTCTTCAAAAGTTTCAGACTGTTAACAAAACTGTCACTAAAATGTCAAGGTCAGGACTGAAATGGAGATCTCCTGCAAAAATATTTTACTCAGAAACCTCCAGGGTATCTGACTAAATGGCCTGGAAAGTATAATACGTCAAAGATTTGTCATTTCATCAACACTAGATTTTATTTATTACAAACAGCTTTGGAGAAAAGAAAAGGCAGTAAGCACTGGGATTACTTAGCCAGGGAAGGGTCGAGGGTCCGCATAACAATGTTCTATAAGTGTCCATTCTGGACAATCTACCCTCCTTAGGTTTTGGCTTTGCTGTTAGCCAGTCATGTAACCAAGTCATTATACACACACACACACACACACACACACACACACACACACCCTCACAGGCCCTACTTTACCTACCCATCTAGCAAAAGGCTAGCTTGTGTTATTAGAAGCTGATTTCTATGTCCTCTCCATCCCAAAGACACTGTAATTACAATTTATTAAGCTCAAAGCCCTCTACAAATGGGAAATGGCTGTCCTAAGAATAATAACACATTTTCTTGGGCTCTTCAAAGTTTACTGAGTCATTCCCCCCAACAAATCTGGGTGGTAGTGCTAAGAGAATCGTTGTTCCTCTTTTACAAAGAAAGAAGTCGAGTCGCAGAGCCAAGTGTACTGGTGAAGAAAACATTTGGTAGATTTTTCAAGCAGTATATAAATTTGAATGTAGGATAACATTCCAAAATCAGAAGCTGATCTTTTGTTGGCAGTGGATGTCCAGGATAAGGTTTGCAGTGTGGGCCAGTAAGGTAGAAAGCTAAAAATCAGCCTTTCTAATTTAATTTGAGCTCCTGCTCAACTTAATTTGCTGGTCCAGGAGGATGGCAAGAGCAAAGTGTACTTCAGTGTCCCTAACTCTACACCCTTCTAGGGAAGGGAGGGAAAGGTAGGCTACATAAGCCCCATGGAGGAGTTAGAGGAATTTTCTAACCCAATCAGATTGAACAGCTCCAGACGGCTAGATTCAACCAGCTGTCCAATAGATTGACTGCTCCAGGGTCAAAAAATAGGCAATCTTAGCCGGGGGTACTTTAACTGACATTGGTCTGACTGGTGTAGTGTTGGCCATGTTGCTAGTCTGCTTTTGACAAGGAGAGTCTTTCTAGTCACGACACTACATTAGTAGGAAGATATAGAGAATCAGTAGATGGCACCCCTCAATGTAGAAATGAAGTCTGCTTTGCTCACATATGTGCCGTGTGTGTGTGTGTGTGTGTGTGTGTGTGTCTTTCCCATGTAGGCACTGAGTATCTTATTTATGTGATTGCCTCGTATGGTTCCCTGCTCACATGTAATCTCTTCATGTGCTTCCTCCCCTCTCTGATAATATAACACCCTGAAAGAGCACGTGCTTCATAGCATTTTTTTTTGTGTTTTGATTATTTGGTCTGCCATGCTTTTTGGGTTTTGAACAAATGTATCTTCTGGGTGGCCAATAGCAAGAAGTCCAGAAGCTGAGTTAGAATAAGCTTTGACCTGTTCATCAAGGACCTCTTTTCATTGGTCCACACCTGGAGTAACCACTGATATTTACATTTCTTTCCAAGAAGAAGAAGTAGTCTCAGGAGGACTGCTTCATGTGAGCAGATCCATGTGGTTATATCGAGGCAGGATCTGCTGCTACCTGACACCAAAGAGGAAGGGAGAGGCTGTCACGTTCACAGCCTCAGAGAATTTCAGAGCTCTAAAGGTTCTTTGGAATAGAGAATATGAAAGGTGGAAGGAATCAAAATCATAGAACCCTAGAATTAGAAGGAATCTTAAAGTTTACATGATCAAAAGTCGAAAACTGGGAGGGATCTTGGGAGCCATCTCCATTATTTCACTTACTCATTCACTCATTCATTGTCTTCATTTTACAAAAGAAGAAACTGAGACCCTGAGAGATGAAGTGGCTTGACCAGTTTGCCATTTAGTATCATAGCTCCAGAGCTAGAAGGAATCTTATAAGTTCAACCACCTCATTTTATCATTTTTATAAAACTTAATATGCAGTGTCCTTTTGCTATAATCACTTAATTTATGTGATATGGCAATTGAGTTCACAAGATTTTGACATATTCTTTAATTCATGCTGAGACCATACTAATCACACTGGATATTGAGTGTCCCTTTGATGAACAGTCCATTTTTCTAAGCATAGGCTTAATTTTTTGCTCATAGATTTACCTTTTTCTTTATCCTAGCTCCCTCCCATATCTCTCCCCATCCCCAACCCCCAACTGAATAAAAAAGAAAGTCCTCATAACAAAGATATATATATATATATGTGTGTGTGTGTGTATATATATATATATATATATTATGGAGAGAGAGAGAGAGAGAAAGAGAGAGAAAGAGAGAGAGAGAGAGAGAGAGAGAGAGAGAGAGAGAGAGAGAGAGAGAGAGAGAGAGAGAGAAAGAGAGAGAGAGAGAGAGAGAGAGAGAGAGAGAGAGAGAGAAGGAGAGAGAGAGACCAGCAAAATAAATGTCTACATGGGCTGTGTCCAAAAATTAATGCTTCATTGTGCAGTTCATGCAGGAGGTGGACAGTTCGGTTCATCTTTGGTCTTCTGAAATCATGTTTTGTCATTGCATTCATTAGGGTGCTAAGTCTTTTAAAGATCTTTTACTGCATAATCTTGTTATTGTATTAAATTATTCTCTTAGTTCTGCTCAGTTTACTCTGCATAAGGTCATAGAGTTCTTCCCATTTTCCTCTGAAACTGACCATTTTGTCATTTCTTATGTCACAAAAATAATCCATCACACGCATATACCATAATGTCTCTGGCCATTCCCCAGTACATGGGCATCCTTTCAGCTGCCAGGTTTTTGCTACTATGAAAAAGTAGCTATAAATATCTTGTCCATATGGCTTCTTTTCCTCTTCCCTTGATCTTTTTGGAGTATAGGCTTAGTAGTGGTAGCTCCTCATCAAAAGGTAAACAGTTTAGAGATTTGGGGAGCGTAGTTCCAAATTGCCCTCCAGAATGGCTGTACCAATTCACAGGTTCACCATTGCCTTCTTTCCCACAATCTACCCCCCAACCCTGATATTTGTCTTTTTCCTCATTTGTCATTTGAAGAGTGAGGTATAAAACCTCAAAATTGCTTTAATATGCATTTCTCTAATTGGTAATGATTTGGAACATCTTTTCATATTTCACATCTATTTATATTTCAGATTTCATATCTGCCTGTTTATAACCTTTAACCATTTACCTGTTGAGGAATCAGGAGACTAGATGATGGTGCAGTTAATAGTATGTCAGGTCTGGGGTCAGGAAGATTCATCTTCCTGAGTCCAAATCTGGCCTCAGCCAGTTCTAGCTATATGACTCTGGGCAAGTCACTTCACTCTGTTTCCTCATCTGTAAAATCAGCAGGAGAAGAAAATGGTAAACCACTGTAGTATCTCTGCCAAGAAAACCCCAGTGGAGTTGCAAAGAGTCAGACACAACTGAAAAATGACTGAACAAAGAGGGAATGGCTTAAAAATAGCTTACATGTTGAAATCATTTTCTTACATGTCAGGAATATGAGATCTTTACCAAAGAAACTTGCCACAAAGATCTTATTCCAGTTTCCTATTTTCCATCTAATTGTACCTGCATTAGTTTTGCGTAAGCAAATCCTTTTTAATGTTTTATGGGATCAAAATTATCTATTTTTTTCTTCTGCAATCTTCTGTAACAGGTCTTTTCTTCCTTGCTCCTCTAATTTGCTTATGATGTCACCTTTTGTGTACAAGTCACATAGCCATTTGTGGTTTAATTTGATATACTGTACAATATTTTATTTAAAATTATTGTAACACTGTTCATTGGGAACATTGGCCTATAATTTCCTACCTTTCTCTGCTTTTCTCTCCTGGGCTTAGATATCATGATGATATTTATATCACAGAAAGAGATTAGAAGGGGCCCCTTTTTGTTCTTATTACTCTTTATGCATTACTGGAATTTGGTTTAGTTTTTTTCCTCTAATAATATCTTATTTTTCCCTTCTTTATTTGATTACCTTATTTATTGTACAGTAGTACAATATTTTATTTAAAATGATTGTGTCCATGTTCATTAGGAACATTAGTCTATAGTTTCCTGTCTTTCTATGCTTTTCTCTCCCAGGGGCTTAGGTATCATGACCATATTTATATCACAGAAAGAGATTAGAAGGGGCCCCTTTTTGTTATTATTACTCTTTATGCATTACTAGAATTTTGATTTTTTTTACTTTCATAATATGTTATTTTCCCCTTATTTATCTGATGTTCTTATTTATTGATATACTATACAATATTTTATTTAAAATGATTATGTCCATGTTCATTGGGAACATTGGTCTATAGTTTTGTATCTTTCTATGCTTTTTTCTCCTGGGCTTAGGTATCATGACCATATTTATGTCACAGAAAGAGATTAGAAGGGGCCCCTTTTTGTTATTATTACTCTTTATGCATTACTAGAATTTGGTTTCTCTTTTTTTCTCTAATAATATCTTATTTTCCCCTTATTTATTTGATTACCTTATTTATTGCATAGTAGTACAATATTTTATTTAAAATGATTGTGTCAATGTTCATTGGGAACATTAGTTTATAGTTTCCTATTTTTCTGTGCTTTTCTCTCCTGGGCTTAGGTATCATGATGATATTTATATCATAGAAAGAGATTAGAAGGGGCCCCTTTTTGTTCTTATTACTCTTTATGCATTTCTGGAATTTGATTTTTTTTAAATTTCATAATGTTATTTTCCCCTTATTTATCTGATTTCCTTATTTATTGATATACTATACAATATTTTATTTAAAATGATTGTGTCAATGTTCATTGGGAACATTAGTTTATAGTTTCCTATCTTTCTGTGCTTTTCTCTCCTGGGCTTAGGTATCATGATGATATTTATATCATAGAAAGAGATTAGAAGGGGCCCCTTTTTGTTCTTATTACTCTTTATGCATTTCTGGAATTTGGATTTTTTTTTACTTTGATAATATCTTATTTTCCCCTTATTTATTTGATTTCCTTATTTTTTGATATACTCTACAATATTTTCTTTAAAATTATTGTAGCAATGTTCATTGGGAACATTGGTCTATAGTTTCCTATCTTTCTGTGCTTTTCTCTCCTGGGCTTAGGTATCATAACTATATTTATATCACAGAAAGAGATTAGAAGGGGCCCCTTTTTCTTATTATTACTCTTTATGCATTTCTAGAATTTGGATTTTTTTAATTTCATAATGTTATTTTCCCCTTATTTATCTGATTTCCTTATTTATTGATATACTATACAACATTTTATTTAAAATGATTGTGTCAATGTTCATTGGACACATTGGTCTCTAGTTTCATGTCTTTCTGTGCTTTTCTCTCCTGGGCTTAGGTATCATGACCATATTTATATCACAGAAAGAGATTAGAAAGAGCCCCTTTTTGTTCTTATTACTCTTTATACATTTCTGGAATTTGGATTTTTTTTACTTTAATAATATCTTATTTTCTCCTTATTTATCTGATTTTCTCATTTATTGATACACTATACAATATTTTATTTAAAATTATTGTAACAATGTTCATTGGGAACATTGGCCTATAGCAGTAGTTCTCAAAGTATGGTCTAGAGAATCCTGGGGCTCTCTGAAATCCTTTTTGAGGGTCTACAAATTCAAAAATAGTTTTTATTTACAATATGGTAAATGTCTATAAATATAATCCAGATAAACAAAAACGCTTTGGAGAGATCCTCAATAATTTTTAATAGGATGAAGATACTGAAAACAAAAGTGTGAGAACCACGGTCTATAGTTTCCTGTCTTTCTATGCTTTTCTTTCCTGGGCTTGGTTATCATGATGATATTTATATCACAGAAAGAGATTAGAAGGGGCCCCTTTTTGTTCTTATTACACTTTATGCGTTTCTGGAATTTGGATTTTTTTACTTTAATAATATCTTATTTTCCCCCTATTTATCTGATTTCCTTATTTTTTGATATACTATACAATATTTTATTTAGAATGATTGTGTCTATGTTCATTGGGAACATTGGTCTATAATTTCCTATCTTTCTGTGCTTTTCTCTCCTGGGCTTAGGTATCATGACCATATTTATATCACAGAAAGAGATTAGAAGGGGCCCCTTTTTCTTATTATTACTCTTTATGCATTACTGGAATTTGGATTTTTTAAAATTTCATATGTTATTTTCCCCTTATTTATCTGATTTCCTTATTTATTGTATAGTAGTACAATATTTTATTTAAGATGATTGTGCCAATGTTTGTTGGGAACACTGGTCTATAGTTTCCTGTCTTTCTATGCTTTTCTCTCCTGGGCTTAGGTATCATGACCATATTTATATTACAGAAAGAGATTAGAAGGGTCCCCTTTTCCTCATTATTACACTTTATGCATTACTAGACTTGGTTCTTTTTTACTTTAATAATATGTTATTTTTTCTACCATGTTTAACATATATTGGACTACTTGCCATCTAGGGGAAGGGGTGGAGGAAGGGAGGGAAAAGTTGGAACGCAAAGTTTTGCAAGGGTTAATGTAGAAGAATTATCCATGCATATGTTTTGAAACATAAAAAGCTTTAATAAAAAATAAAAATAAAATCTAAAAATAATATCTTAATTTCCCCTTATTTATTGTACAATAGTACAATATTTTATTTAAAATGATTGTGTCCATGATCATTGGGAATATTGGTGTATAGTTTCCTATTTTTCTATGCTTTTCTCTCTTGGGCTTAGGTATCATGACCATATTTATATCACAGGAAGATTAGAAGGGGCCCCTTTTTGTTATTATTTCATGTCATGCATTACTGGACTTGTTTTTTTTTACTTTAATAATATCTTATTTTCCCTTATTTATTTGATTTCCTTATTTTTTGATATACTCTACAATATTTTATTTAAAATGATTGTGTCAATGTTCATTGGGAACATTGGTCTATAGTTTCCTATCTTTCTGTGCTTTTGTCTGTTGGGCTTAGGTATCATGACCATATTTATATCACAGAAAGAGATTAGAAGGGTCCCCTTTTCCTTATTATTACACTTTATGCATTTCTGGAATTTGGATTTTTTTATTTTAATAATATCTTATTTTTTCTACCATGTTTAACATATATTGGACTAAGGGAAGGGGTGGAAGAAGGGAGGGAAAAGTTGGAACACAAGGTTTTGCAAGGGTTAATGTAGAAGAATTATGCATGCATATGTTTTGAAAAATAAAAAGCTTTAATAAAAAATAAAAATAAAATCTAAAAATAATATCTTAATTTCCCCTTATTTATCTGATTTCCTTATTTATTGATATACTATACAACATTTTATTGAAAATTATTGTAACAATGTTCATTGGGAACATTGGTCTATAGTTTTCTATCTTTCTATGCTTTTGTCTCCCAGGGGTTAGGTATCATGACCATATTTATATCACAGAAAGAGATTAGAAGGGGCCCCTTTTTGTTATTATTACACTTTATGCATTATTAGACTTGGTTTTTTTTTACTTTAATAATATCTTATTTTTCCCAATTACATGTAAAAACAATTTTTAACATTCATTTTTTAAATGTTGAGTTCCAGATTCTCAGAAAGGATTGCTTTGCTTTAATGAAGACCCAGTTCAGATTATGACAGATAAATTTGTGCAAATCTAGCCAATATGGTTTCGTGACTTTTTCCAGCTGTGTTTAGAAGTACATCAACAGGACAAAGGGGGCAAACAGTAAGAGTCAACACAATGCTAATGTATAGCGAGGTGATAAGACAAGGGAATAAGGAAACAGACTATAGAGGATAGCATAGAGATAAACTGGTTCACCCTGGGGTAGAGCTAGGGAAGAGATGAGCCACTTCAGGCTGGGAGACCTGGAAAAGAATTGAGAGGTTGACAGAACGGAACACGTGGCAAGGACCAAAACAGGGTTTGAGATCATAAAGCAGAAGGAAAGACAAAGGAATCGCCTAGTTAGAAAACATGGAAGTGGAACACTTGTGGGTGATGGCGAGGTTAAGGGCGTGAACTTCTCTCTGTGTAGCTGAGGTGGAATGGAAGAAGAGGTCACAGGAAGTGAATAGGCTGAAATATGGGGAAGTGTGGCTATTTGAGAAAGCATCAGTACATATGTTTAAAACCTCTAGTGTGAGAACAGGAGTTGGTCTGGAGAAAAAGACCATGAGTCTGGCCCTGAATTCCTTGAAAAAGGAAGGAGAATGGCCTGGAATCAGCAGGTAACAGTCACCCAGACTTGACCTTCTTCAGGAAGCTTTTCCCATCCATCCCTTTCAAGGCTAGGGTCTTCCTCTGGTCATCAATTCCTCTTTTCCCAACTTGCTTGTTGTCTCCCCCGTTAGATGGTGGACTCCTAAGGTAATTCCAGGAGACTCTCCTATATAGAACTTGCTTGTTGTCCCGCCCATTAGATGATGAGCTCCTGAGGTAATTTCAGGAGACCTTGTTCCTAAGGCCCTGGTCCCTAGAATGAAAACCCTGCCCTTTTTGTCTTCTCCCCAGGGAAGCCCCACAATGAACTTCACCCCATTGTGTACATGGGATAGTTAAAAGAAGGCTGGCCTTCTGCTTTTGCCATGACCTGTGCCATTTAGACGAGGCATCCCACCATTCTTTGGCTTTGTTTCTCTATCTGTGAAATGGAATTATTGATATTTGTGCTGGCTCCGTCATAGAGCTGCTGTGCACAGAACTCTCCCTAATCATTGAAAACTGATAGAAATATGAGCTGGTGTTAATATTATCTCATTCTTTACTTGAGCCACAGAAAGAAAATCCTTTCTGTTCCTCACCCAGGATTCAATAAGGAAGAGCCCCCACTTTGCAGACACATGTATGCTGTCCACCTGGGTCAAAATGCTGCTTAATTTTACCAGTCTTTTTAAACCACCTTTTTTTTAATTCCTTAGTATAAGAGATGGATCTCTGGCTGGGGGAGGGGAAGGGATAGATTGGGAATGAAAATGCTAAGAAATATTTGTATTTAATTTCATTCTATTTTTTTAATATTTATTTATTTTCTGTTGCAATGGTCTGGAACCAAATATCAAGTATTTCCAAGGTATGTCTGTAGTAAATAGTAGAATAGCATCATTTTGAAAGGAACCCTTCCCCCGTTCTGCCCATTTCTGTCCTTCCTCCATTCCCTACCCCCTTCCACTTTTATCTCCTAGTGTTTCCTTATTTCTGGATCTCCATCTCTCACCTCAATCTCTAGAAAGAGTCCTCTTATTTCCGAACCTTAAATCAAAATCTTCCTCTTTCTAAGCCCTCACCCCAAATCCAGAAACCACTCCAATCTATTCCTCATTCTCCCTTCCAAGATCTCCTTTTTTTCTGAATCCTATCACATTCCCCCCATCCTCTCCTCTCAGTCTCAAGAAAGAGTCCCTTTATTTTTGGACCTTAAATAGACACCTTCTTACTACTCCTCCCCTCAGCTCCAGAAATCCCCCCATTTCTGTCCCTCACTCTCATTCTAAAGAGCCCCCCTTTTCTGTTTCTTACTCCATTCCCTCATGTCCCCAACCCTAGCCCCTAAAATGAATTTCTTTATTTCCAGGACTTAAATCAGCATCTGCCTCTTTCTGCTCATCACCCCAACTCCAGAATGCCCCCCTCTATCATTTCTGTCCCTCATCCTCATCCTAGAAAAGCCTTCTTCATGTCTGTGTTTTTAATTTTCTTTTTTATTGTGAACTTATTTTTTCTGCCCCTTGATTTTCCCCTGTCCCCCCCAAAAGCCCCCCATTTATGTTCCTTAAATCAGCTTCCCCATCCTTCAGCTTTTACTTATTTTTGCTTTCCTTCTCAGCCCCTGCAAGAATTCCTCATTTGCCTTCCCCAGACTCTGAGTGAGTCATCATCATGACTACAAAACACTCTCAAGCCAGTCTCTTGAGTGCAAAAAAAATCCCTTTTTCTCCAGAAGACAAATCACATACAGGTTGCCAATTAAAGGTCGTGCCAGAAAGTAGCAAACCCCCACCTCACTGGGCTTATGAATTATTTTATTGCACCACTCTTACCCCTCCCTGGGATGGGGGAAGAGAATCCTCTTTGCACCTAAGCAGGGAGATGAGCACCCCGAAGCCCCCTACTCTACCAGTATCTGGGTCAAGCTCCCTAAAAACTCCTTTGCAACCTACAAGGGGTAGCAATTCTATTTAGAACCCCACCATCAAGGCACAACAACCTAATAACAGGGCCTAACTCTTTCAACTTTAAGAAAAAAAAAAACCTTTCTTAGGATTTCCTCAGTTTCCCCTCCTAGATTGAAAGCTCCAGGATAGCCCAAAAATGGCTCTAGCTAATCTCTGTCTCCTCCTCCCCACCCCAACACCTGAAGATACCACAGGGACATGGTAGATATTTGATCCATGATGGTTCATCTGAAATGAATTTAATTCAAATCACTAAATGGAAGTGGCTGTTGTGGAATGACAATACGGAAACTGAGTTGGAATCCATGTAGGCCCCAGGCTCATTATGTAACTCAATGCAACGTCTCTTGCAGCCTCCTCATGTAGAAATTGAGAAAAATCGTGTTCAACTGGACAACGATGTTTCATTCTGGACTGCGTGGTTTGAATGGCCTGCTTTATCAGTTCTGTTTGCTCTTTGGTCCTCTAATGCATTGAGCAACCTGAATTCTATTCCTAAAACAATGTTTACTCTTGGACTACAAAAAGTAGCTTGATTTACAGGTCTAATTTGTTCATGCCTCCTCAAATGCAATGTACAGACTGAGCTATCTCAGTTCAATGGCTGCTCCCCAAAACCACTGCATTATATATCATTATATCTATATCATTGTAGCTATGTTATTATATAAATAATAATTACAATATAATAATTATATTCTACATCATTACAATAATAATGTAATTATCTCCCCATTATTACATATTATATCATTTTGCTCTCATTTTACATCTCTATATTTGCTATCACATATTATATCACTATTTTTTGCTATCATTTGATATCCCTATGTACAGCCTAATACACAAATGAAGCAGCCTGATTTCTACCCCTCAGCTGCTTGCACAATCCAATGACTATCCCGATTTCAAAGCCCACTTCACATCCTTGCTGGCCCAATTCAATGAATAACTAGATTTTAATACTTGGTGAAATTTCCTACTCCCTGCTCTCCCCGGATACTAGAAAACCTGACTTCTATTCCTAATCCAATACCTGTTCCCCTAAACCAGAAAAAAGTGTAATTTCTCTCCACAATCCAATGCCTGCTTACTAATTCAATGACTAGCCTAATTTCTATCTCTGATTCACTGTCTACTACCCCAGGCCAGTGAACAGCTCAATTTCTATGAATTATTATATCTATTGAATTAGGATTCAATGATTTCTTTCCAAATCCAGTAGCTGGATTTTTCTCTCATTCATTCACAGTATCCCAGTCTAACAAATAGCCTAATCTCTCTCTCTCAATCACATGATTAGCCAGATTTCTATTCCTAAATGAATGTATGCATCCATAATATGACAAACAGCCTGATTTTTATTGAGAGTTTGTTCTGGCTTCCCCTGTTTAATGAGCTGTCAGACTTCAGAAGGTAGTTCTCACCTTCCAACCACCACCACCACCACCACCACCACAACAACAAAACCCTTCATCAGCCTTATTCCTATTGCTGGTTAACTACTTCCTCCCCACTCCCCCCACTTGGCCATCCTAGATTCTTGTTTCTAGACTGATTCCTGGACCTCATATCCAGCCTGATTCCCAAGACCAGTTCACCCATGCCTCTTAAATGCAATTCTCAATTAAATTCTTTTTCTAATTGAATGCCTGCTCCACTTAGCCAATACACCCCCTAAAACTACTCATAGTTTTCTTGTTTTTTCCCACAATCTAATAATCAGTCTAATTTTTCAATTAGTAATGGAAATACTGCTTATTCGACTCATTTAACACTTGAAAAGGTACTTTGGTTTTTCCAGCAATTTTTGTGAAATAGTGAGTTATTATTCCAGAAGCTGGAGTTTTAGGGTTTATCAAATACTAGATAAATATAATCATTGATTATTGGGTCATGTGTAACTAATCTACTCCACTAATATCTCTATTTCTCTGTTTATTCGCCAGTATCAAATGATTTTGATGACTACTGCTTTATAATATAGTTTTAGGTCTGGTACTGTTAGGCCCCCATCTTTTGTAATTTTTTTTTTCATTAATTCCCTTGATATTTTTGCCTTTTTGTTCTTCCAGATGAATTTTGTCATTTTTTGCTAGTTCTAGAAAATAATTTTAGGCAACTTGATTGGTATGGCACCGAACAAGTAGACCAATTTAGGTAGAATTGTGATTGCTATTATATTAGCTCGACCTACTCATAAGCAAATTGATATTTTTTCAATTGTTCAGATATGACTTTATTTATGTGAGAAGTGTTTTGTAATTTTGTTCGTATGGTTCCTGAGTTTGTATTGGCAAGTAGACACCCAAACATTTTTTGTCTACTGTTATTTTAAATGGAATTTCCCTAGAATCTCTTGCTGCTGGCTTTGTCAATAATATATAGAAATGCTGATGAACTGTATGGGTTTATTTTATATCCTGCAACTCTGCTAAATCTATTGTTTCAAGTAGGTTTTTTGGATGACTTTCTAGGATTCTTTAAGTATATCATCATAGTTGGAGTGATAGTTTTATCTCCTCATTGCCTATTTGAATTCCTTTAATTTCTTTTTCTTTTCTTATGGTTAAAGCCAACATTTCTAGTTCAATATTGAATAATAGTGGTGATAACGGGCCTCCTTGTTTCACCCCCGATCTTTTTGGGAATGTGTTCAGCTTTTCTCCATTACAAGTAATGCTTGCTGATGGTTTTACATATATACTGCTTATTATTTTAAGGAAAACTCCCTTTATTCCCATGCTCTCTAGTGTTTTTAATGGGAATGGGTGCTGTATTTTGTCAGTTAAGTCAAAGGGGTAGATTGGGGTGTTTTTTTATAGGCCTCCATTCAAGTCATGCTTGATCTTTATCATTTTTTTGTTTTCCTTTTATTATAGCTTTTTATTGACAGTACATATACCTGGGTAATTTTTTACAACATTATCCCTTGCACTCACTTCTGTTCCAATTTTTCCTTTCCCTCCCTCCACCTCTTCCCCTAGATGGCAAGCAGTCCTATACATGTTAAATATGTCACAGTATATCCTAGATAGAATATATGTGTGCAGAACTGAATAGTTCTCTTGTTGCACAGGAAGAATAGGATTCAGAAGGTAAAAATAACCTGGGAAGCAAAACAAAATTTTTTACATTCATTTTTGATAATATGGAGTGTGGTTGTTCTTTCTATTTACATGCTTATAGTCACTGTGCATGTTGTTTTCTTGGTTCTGCTTACTTTGCTCACATCAGTTCATATGTATTTTTCCATAATTCTCTGTATTAATCACACAACCCTTTTCTTACAACACAAAAATATTCCACATCATTCATGGACTACAATTTGTTGAGCCTTTTTTCAGTCAATAGGCATCTAGTTTGTTTCCAATTCTTAACTATGCCAAAAAGTGCTGCTCAAAATATTTTTGGAGTCTATGGGGGACTTTCTTCTTGTGTTACTTTTTAGGGGTGTGACTTGGAGCAAATCATTTCCCCCATGGTCTTCTGCCTCCTCCTCTGTTTAATGGCTCCACATTAGCCGAGTCTATCAAATACAGAGACAGGCTCATGCAGTTGAAAGAACACTGGATTCTGAATTGGAAGACATGAAGTTGAATCCTGACTCTATCACTTAATCGCCTGTGTGACCCTAGGGAAGTCCTTTTACCTCCTTGGGCCTCAGTTTCTCCCTCTGCAAAATGAGAAGTTTAGATTAGCTGACTTCAGAAGCCCCATTCACAGTAGACATTTTATAGTCTGTATCATACATAAACAGAGACACTGGGGTGCCTTGAAGTTGGATTTCAGATTCTGACCCTGCCTCTTACCATTTCTGTGATCCTGGGCAAGTAATTTCATATCCCTGGGCCTCAGTTTACTCACATGTAAAGGAAGATCATTGGACTAGCTGATTTCAGTGTTACCTTTCAGCCCTCAGTGGGGCACTCTTGGCCCCTCCCCGCTAACCCCTCCTCAGCTAACCTAGCAGACTCCTTGAATTCCTCCCTTAGCTTCTGGCCTGGCTTAACTCCTTGCCTTGACTAACTGAGTCATTTCAGGTCTTCACTCCATTCCCCCTGGATTTCCTCTCCTACTTTCCCTGCTCTTTCCCCACTTGGTTCTTCCTTTGTTCAAACTCTTCTCATTTGTTCTGGTCTTCTATTAAATGAGGGGGTTGGATTAGCTGACCCCAGGGGTCCCTTCCAGCTCTGACACTCTCTGGGTCTATTATTGCAGGTTTCTCCCCCTACACTCCAACTTCCCTGCTCCCCTATTGTTTGGATTTCTGTCAGCACACCTCTGACCCCCCACAAATGAGTATCTCCAAGTGTCTGCATTTACATTAAATGTACATCCCGTAGCTTTGTTTGCATCAGAAAGGATGTACAGAACAGGCTCAGACAGCCAAGATGCCTTGGGGTTTCTATTAGAGAGTTTTGTTGTGGGGGAGGTTTAATCCTACAGAGAAAGGAAAGAAACACAGGGTCCAGGATCAGGAAGGAGAGGACAGAACTGTTATTCTCTCCATGTAGAGAGGAAACAGAATCCTGCCCCATCCCACCCCCTCAGAAGGGACTTGCTCAAGTCCACATAGGCAGCCAGTGGCAGAGCTGAGACTCCCACATGTGTAACTTCATCAGTTGGAAGGGACCTCAGAAAATATCTAGGCAAAGCTCCTCATTTTACAGAGAAAGAAACTGATCCAAATCTGACATGAAAATCACTCCTCTCCCCTGCCCCCATTTGAATCCAACCTCCTAGATCCACTTGACTCCCAAATTAGAGTTCTTCCCTGGCTCTCCAAGATCTCTATTTGCCTCCTAATTCAAAGTTGCTTCTACTCTGGATCCATTACCTGGAGAGATTCACAGAAGGTGCCAACTGTAAGGGACCCGAAGAGATCCCGTCGTCCAATGTAGTTACTTGACAAAGAAGAGAAAGGAGGCCTAGAAAGGCCAAGGGGGATTTGGGATTATGGCATCATAGAACTGGAAAGGGGCATAGAGATCATCTACTTCAACCCATTCATTTTTGACAAATTAAACTGTATTGCCATAATTTGTTTCTTCATCACTATTATTTCCAAATAGGTCCCTCCCTCCCCCACACCCTATCCAATGGGCCATCCATTATAGTACAGAATAAAAATGAATGACCAAGAAAGCAGTTTAACCAAATAAACCAAGATACCAATCAAGTGTGACAGAATATGCAATATTTCAAGCCCTCAGTCCCCCACTTTTGCAGACAAGGAATTGAGGTACATATAGTTTTTCATCTCTTCTCTAGGTCTAAACAGCCAGAATTTATGGAGTTGTGTTTCATTTTTAATTTTTTAAACTTATTGATATATTTTGGTTTTACATCACCACTGTTTCCAAATAGGTCCATTCTTTCCCCTCCATAGTATACCTTATACCTTATAACCATATATTTATATATAAAACCTTATAACAAAAAATTAAAAAGAAAAAGTTTAGCAAAACTCACCAGTCCAACAGCAGAACATGAGAGTGTCCACAGCGCTACTTACCCACAGTCCTCCAGCTCTGCAAAGAGGAGATGAAGATCTTTTCTTTGTCCCCTTTATTTTACAGGTGAGAAACTGAGACCAGGAGGAGGGAAATAAGCAGTAGAGCTTGAATTCATCCCCAGTTTTTTTGGCCTCCACTACAGAGTTCAGGTGCCAGTCCTCAACTCAGAAATAGCTAGTAGATAGAGTGCTGGATGTGCACTCAGGAAGACCTGAGTTCAAATCCAACCTCAGACATTTCTTAGCTGTGTGGCCCTGGACAAATCATTTGCACTCTGTGATTAAGTTTCCTGGACTGTAAACAAATGAGGATAAAATAGCACCTACCTCAGAGGATACTTATAAGGATCAAATGAGATAATTTTTATAAAGCATCACACCTGTCTCATAGTAGATGCTATATAAATGCTTGTCCCCTTGACATTCTGTTAATTCATGGTGCGTTTTTCTTTTTCTCTTCCTGTTCTATACTAGTATCCCTGTTGAGCTCAATTAGTTATCAGTATTTTGTCTTTCTTCCCGGTGTAGTGGAAAGAACTCTAGAACATAAATCAAAAGCCCTGAGTTTTAATCCCAGCTCTGCCACTGGTTTGATTTATAACTTTGACTAAGTCACACTCCTTCTCTAGGACTCAGTTTTCCTCATTTATAAAACTGGGAGAATGAACTAATGGTGCTTAATATATTTTACAGCTCCAGGATTTTATGTTCTATGTTCCAAGCCACCCCCCCTCCCTGCCCTGATATTCTCTATTCTAAGCAGGGGTTCTTAACCCTTTGGGCATTGCAGACCCCTTTGGAAATCTGACAAAGTCTATAGCCTGCTTTTCAGAATCACGATTTTCAATCACTGAAGGACGTTCATTTTCAGTGCAAGATTCATGAAAATCAAGATGTGATTTCTCCCCCCACCTTCAATATCATAGAATCCCTGGAATCAAAGCCCAGGTTAAGAACCTTTGTTCTGAGGTCTCTTTCAAGCTGTAACATTTTCTTTTACAGGGTCTTTCTCGGCTCCAACATTTGATATTCTAAGGTCTCTCTCAGCTGTGACATTTTGTCCTAAGACTCTTTCCTGTTCTAACATGTTCCTGTGATATTGGCCAAGGAGTGTTTTTCTCTTAATAGAAACTCTTGAGATGAGCAAAGGAACAAGGTTTGTGTAGGATCTGGACTTAGCACATCTACTATCCCCTTAGGCAGCCAATATTAGTCGTCTTCCTCCCCAACTTGCAACCTCTTTCTTCTCTTTGAGCATTCTAGTGTTCAAGTGCTTCTCTCAAGTCCCCTCCATGTGAATCAGGGCCGGTTATTGTTAGTGGGTGTGCTGCTAATGTACAGTGTTTCTCTGCCTAGTCTTCCTGGCCCTTTCCTTGCTTGTTAAGTCATTCTCCCAGGGTAGCCAAGAAGGTGAAAAAAAAAATCGAATCAGTCCATTTAGCTCCTTGTACGTCACTCTGGTAATGGGATGGGTAAGAGGGCGAGGAAACTCTTGGCAGAATCGTGATTTCTGGATTATCAGTGGATTTCAATTATCCAGGCTCCCTCTGGTCCAAGGACCAGAGAAAAGTGAGATATGTCTGTACTTAATTACCCACCTTGTTACAGTCAAGATGAAGTTTCTGGGGCTGATTTCCATCTGGGAAATGTTCCCAGGGAATTTGTTTTTTTTTTCCCTCCGCTTCTCTCTGTGGAGCTGGGGGTTCTCGGGACCTGAGCAATGAGTTGCCATCCCGGGGCCATTGACGTTTTTGTAGCTAGGTAGGTGTTTTTTTTCTGCTTTTAAATCTCTTAATAGTGAGGAGGCTGTTGCCCAAATAACTCCTCATATCCAAATTGCAACTTAAACATGTTGTTGATACGTGCTTTCTGCGGGAGCAAATTGTTAATTACATTCAGTATGATGTGGCACTTTACAGAAAGTACCAAGGCTCTGTCTCTTTATTTTCTCCTTAACTCACTAGTGAGTCAGGAACTTGCTTCATCCTGGCTCCTATGACATCTTCCCTGTGCTCTGAGCTATGGGTCCCAGAAGGCCTTCACTTTATACGTCTACTTATCAGGGGAAAATGTTTCCCTCATGCTTCTCTTTTTGAGGAAATTCGGGTACAGAATCAGAGATTACAGATGTGGAGCCAGAAAGATGTTCTGAAAGCCCACTGAGTCTAACTTGCTCATTTTAGCAATGAAGGATGTGAGATTCAGGTAGATGAAGTGCTCATACAAGGTCAGCCCATAAACATTTATTAAGTGCCTACTATGTACCAGGTCCCTTGCTAAATTCTAGAAAAGAAAAAAAACACAGCCTTTTTCCTCCAGGAGTTTACAGTCTAATAGGGGAGACGACAACCAAGCTACAGGCAGGACAAATAGAAAATAATTAAGAGAGGGAAGGTGTTAGAGTTGTGAGGGACTGAGAAAAGGCTTCCTGTACAAGGTGACATTTTAGCTAGGACTTGAACAAAGCCACAAGAGCATTGTAAGTAATCAGTAAGAGCCACATTTACTAAGAGCATTCTAGGCTTGGGACATAGGCAGAGAAAATGTCCATTTTGGGGGCTGGAAGGTCTTGTTGGAGCAGCCAGTCAGCTGGTGGCACTGGGCAAAAAAGTACATGTAAGAAGTCCCTGTACATAAGAAGACTGGGGAGAAAGTGGGTTAGGTGATGAAGAGCTTTGAACACCAAACAGGGAGTTTTGTGTTTGTTCCTAGGAACAATAGGGGGCCACTGCTGTTTATTGAGTAGAGAAGGGGTAATATGTGCAAACTTGCACTTTAGGAAAATCACTGTGGTAGCCGGAATGAGGATGGACTGAATGGGGAGAGATTGACAGGCAGATTTCCCAGAAGCTGTTGTAATAGCTATTATAAGTGTCAGATGATGAAGGCCCATACTAAGATGGGGGCAAGTGGCAGAGGAGGGAAATTGAGAGTGTATTCCATAGATGCTGCAAAATTGATATTGACGAGCAACAAAAAAGCTTGGATATGGTGGGGGGAGATAGTAAGGAACCCAGGATGTTGCCTAAGTTGCAAACCTCAGGAATAGGGAAGATGGTGTTGCTTTCTATAGAATTAGGGAAACGGAAAGGGGAAGATTTAGGGGGAAAGATAACGAGTTCAGTTTGGACATGTGTATTGGACATCCAGTTAGAGAGGTCTGAAAGGTGGCTGATGATGCAAGACTGGAGATCAGCAAAGCAGATAGTAAGAGTCATCCAAAGTTAAGACTTGGCAGCAGCATGATAAAAGGGTCAGGGACTCAAGGGAAGAGAACAGCACAGAGTTGACCAACAGCTCCAGATAAGAAAAGGAGGCAAGTATAGCTGGTACAAAGGTGTTGACCTGAGAGAAAACTGAAAAGCCATGGGATTGGTGGTCATATAGCAGTATAAACCTAGGCCAAAAGTATTAAACCCACCAGCTGGGCCCTTAGCACTTCCAAGTACAGCTTGAATTAGGCTAGAACATAATGTAATTGAGAAATTAGTATTTAACAAAATAAATAATTATACAATAGAAGGGAGATCATATCAATATGTCATTTTCCAAGTTAATATATGACTTCTGGCTATTCTTATGTGTGGTTTAGTGACCTCATTTCAATTGGAGCTTGACATCATTGCTCTAGAGTAGACGAGGACCTCAGAGGCCAACCAGTCCAACCTGCTCTAAAAAATGAGTTACAAAATGAGTTTGTTAAAATACAAATTGAACCTGAACCCTTTTTGTAGTGGCTAGAAACTGGAAACTGAGTGGATGCCCATCAATTGGAGAATGGCTGAATAAATTGTGGTATATGAATGTTATGTAATATTATTGTTCTGTAAGAAATGACCAGCAAAATGATTTCAGAGAGGTTCGGGAGACTTACATGAACTGATGCTGAGGGAAATGAGCAGAACCAGGAGATCATTGTACACTTCAACAACAATACTGTATGAGGATAAATTCTGATGTAAGTGGCTATCCAAATCAGTTCCAATTGATCAATAATGAACAGGACCAGCTACATGCAAAGAAAGAACACTGGGAAATGAATGTGGACCACAACATAGCATTTATACTCTTTCTGTTGTTGTTTGTTTGCATTTTTGTTTTTCTTCCCAGGTTATTTTTACCTTCTTTCTAAAATCTGATTTTTCTTGTAAAGCAAGACAACTGTATAAATATGTATCCATATATTGTATTTAACATATACTTCAACATATTTAACATGTATGGGACTATCTGCCATCTAGGGGAAGGGGTGGGGGAAAGGAGGGGAAAAGTTGGAACAGAAGTTTTTGCAAGGGTCAATTGAAAAATTATCCATGAATGTGTTTTGTCAATAAAAAGCTACAAGAAAAAAAATCATCTCTTAAAAAAATACAAACTGAAACCCTGGGAAATTAAATAATTGCTACAAGGTCAAAAGTAGCATCATAAAACTAGAGCAGAAATGGACTTCAGAGTCATGTAGTCCAAGCCAGAGGAAGAAACTGAGGCCCAGAGAAATATGGCTTGCCCAAAGTCATCCAGAGATGCAATTCATATCATTGTCTGTGTTCCTATGTTCCTATCATTCCCTCCTTCAGGCACACCGCTGATTATTGCTTTGAGAATATTACAGCCATTCTTAGAGTTTGAGTAGGAGTCAGGTAAAGACTGTTTAGGGCTGCTTTTAGAATGTGGGAGGCACTAAGGACCCTACTCTTCCCATTTCCCCTAACCAGCTCCTCTGGAGTGCAAATTACAACTATAAAGCCTAGCAACTATAAAGCTGGAAAAGCCCCTTGGGACCACCTTGTCCCAATTGTGTTTGGGGACAGCATTGGGCAGAGAGTTGCAAAGGGGACCAGGCTTCCAGCCTGACATTTTGCCTAAAGGTTGACCCCGACCCCACCCCTGGGAGATTTTTCTGTCTCTTGGAAGGAATGATTTATCATATTTTTTCACATTTGAATGTGAAATATCCCTTCTTTTATTATGCAGCTGAATCCCTGGTGAGTTCAGTTCAGATATTCTTTTGAGTCCTCATGAGTGAGCAGAAGAAAAGGCTAGTTCCATGGTTACCTTCTCTCTTTAAAAAATACAATAGCAATTAAATTGGGCATATCATGTATTTTCTTATTTGACTCATAAATGCAGGTTGAGATCATGAGCCTAGATTAATAAATATAACAAAAACCAAAAGGAGAAGAAGTTCTTAAGGTGTGTGGGGGAGGGAGGATTGAGGGAGGCAGAAATGGGCTGCTAGATAAATTTCTAAAAGGGGGATAAAGCAGTTACTACAGAGAGAGTCAATTGTTAGAAAACTAAGCAAAGTGGAAGCTAGATGATAATGCATCAGATGAAGCATCGGTCCAGAAGTCAGGAGGACCTGAGTTCAAATCTGGTCTCAGACTTAACACTTCCTAGCTGTGTAACCCTGGGCAAGTCACTTAACTCCAATTGCCTCAGCAAAAAAATAAAAGACAAACTGTCAGCAAAAGCAGCAGCCCCTTTTATCCCCACCCTGATTTCCTCTCTAAATTTGTTGTTGTTGTTGTTCATCTTTTGTTTTTTGAATGGGACCAATATTATTTTGAGTTGATCAGATCTAGAGCTGGAAGGGGCTTCAGATACCATCTAGTAAAATTCCCTGGTTCTACAGGAGAGAAAACTGAGGCTCAATTTGTCTAAGGTTGCACATTGAATCATAGTTCCTGAGTCGGAAAGGAGGGAAACTTCAAAGATCACTTGCTCCAATCCCCTCACATTTGGACAGGGCAGCTAGCTGGTATAGTTCAGCCCAGGACCTGGAGTGAAGAAGACTTATCGTCCTGAGTTCAAATCTGGCCTCAGACATTTCCTAGCTATGTGACCATGGCCGTGTCACTCCACCCTTCTGCCTCAGTTTTTCTCATCTGTAAAATGAGTAGGAAATGGCAAACTACTCCAGTATTTCTGCCAAGAAAATCCCAAATGGGATCTGGAAGAGTAAGGCACAATTGAATAACACATGTGGAGATGGAGGGGGCACTTCTGAGGCCATTTCATCTAATCTTCTCATTTTCACATGATTTTGTAAGCTGAAGCCCAGAGACATGAACTGACTTGTTTGAGACACTGGGTATAAGGCACGAGATTGGAAGAAACCTCGGAGGCCATTCTTGTCCAACTCCTTCATTTTCTAGACAAGGGAGGAAAAACAACCTGAAAGAGCTTAAATCACTGCCAGGGTCATATAACTAGTAAATAAGAATTTGAACTCAGACCATCTCAACTACAATCCAACTTGTCATCAAGTGCCCCACTTTGTTGCTTCAGTCTTAAAGAGTTGGTCAGGGTCACACAGCCAGCCAGGAAGTGCCAGAGACAGGATGTTAGCCTAGGTTTTCACCCGGCACTCACTCTATCACAAATATACACAGCATTTATAGGAAGACTGGATTTTAAACTAAGAATTCACCTAGAGTGAAGTACACTGTGAAGACTCATCTCCAGGGGAACTTCATAGTGGTTGCTACTTTTGGAAGTTCTTGCAGTTCTTTTTTGAACAAGATGCTCAGCTGAGCTAACTTTGTTATTGTCTATCCCTCGGTTTTGAAGAGGCCCAATAACATTATGAGTATGAGATCTTGTCTTGTGAGTGAATTGGATTTAAGTGCGGCAGAGTTGCACAAACTCATCAACCTTACTCTCTCTTCCAGAGTCAAAGAAGCCCCATTTCCTTTCTGAGTTCCACTTGCAAGCCATCTCCGATCATCCTAAGTTTTCTCTTGCTCACCGTACTTTGATGACTGTGAGAGTGAGGCTGAAGATTTTGTGTAATTCTACCTCACTTAAATCCAGTTCACGTGTAAGTCAAGACATAATCCTATGATACCACTGGTCCCGAAGGACCAATGAACAAGGAAGGACAAACGACAACAATCTCTTCCAGAAAGCTCTACAATGGTAGGGGCTTACCCAGCATGTCATCCGTAAACATGAACATCAGAAGCTCTCATCTGGACTCTCCTTCATCACCATGGAGAGCACTTCCGGTGAGTATACATCTCTGTTTTATGACTCGCCTGATGTTTATTATTATTAGGGGTTTGTTGAATAAATTTATTTCTATTGTTATATCTTTTTATTTATTGTTGTATCTTTTAAGGAGCCTTGAATGATTTTGTTGCCAGTGACTTGAAAAGCATTGTTTTGATGGGCTAAATCAAATTTCATTGTATATTCAGCAATTAGAACAATGTTATCAATATTCTCTACATCTTTCCAGTCTATTGCAAAGTTATATAGTCTGTGGTAGAATTATGACTTGCAGAAACTTGTTTGTTCTCTACTGATAACCCCATTGAAGTAGTTCTTATTTCATATGGAGCTGAGTGTCAGTAAGATTTTGTAGAGTTGGCCACACAGGTATGTAGGTCTGTACTTGTTGATATTTGTTCAGTTGCCTTTTTTTTCAGTATGATGATGTTCCAGGGTATTTTGTGTGCCTTTGATAGCTCCCCCCTTTTTAATTGATAATTAAAAGACATCCTAATTCTCTCACCTCCAGCACATAACGCCTCCATCTGTTCTTTGACCAAAGTGGGCCCTTTTGTCATTGTTTTTAGTACCATTTTTATGACACCCTATGAGAACATATCTGATTGGGTAGCGCCTTCCATCTTGAAATGCTCATGTGGTATTTTTGCTTAATTGAATCTCTTGTCGAGTTTTCCTTAAGCTGATTTTATCCTTTATTGTTTCTGTTTTACCAATCGATAAATCAACAAGAACTTGTTAAATATTTACTTTGTGCCAAGATGCTGTGCTAAATGCTGGCTAGACAAAGACAAGAACCAGAACTGAGCCTATTCCCAAGGGACTTCTGTTCTAATGGCAGAAGGTGACACTGCTCATAATCACTCATCATCCTCTATAAGATTTGACAAATAATTTTATATTCGAAACCAGTACTGCTTTTAGCTGCCATCTCTCTCTGCTTGGCAAGTATTTGTTGACTAAAATACTTAAGGGGCTCTTTTGGACTCTTTATAACAATTGATTTACATCCAGTTGAAGTGTTCCAGAAAATTATTATAATTGGTGTTGATAGCTTTCCTATTGTTCATTATCCATTTTGATTAGAAATTATTTATTTAAATAGTTCAGGATTGAGTTGCTTCAATTATATACTCAATATATCTTGTTTCTCATTATTCTTCTGGGTTTTTTTTTGTGGTTTTTTTTTTTTTTTTTTTTTACTAATTCCAATCTTTCCTCTGAAAAAGTCCATGGTTTGATTATATTCAGGCAACCAACTCAGGAGTGACTCCCACATCAATAACTAGTCTTTTTTCCTGTTTGTAAAAAAATAATCAATTTTGGTTTGCTTTCATGTTATGTGATGCTGATAGTACCTAGTGCCTACTGATCCCCTTGTCAAAGAGAGCGCTCATGATATAAAAGTCTGGAGGCCCCGTGTAGTTTACATGCCTTTGGCCACTCTTGCTGCTTCTTCCTGAGCCAGACTTTCAGATCTATTTCTCCCCAGTCCTCACCCATTCCCTCCTTTTCACTGCAGTCATTGAGCCTCAAACTGGATGTGGATTTAATTTGAAATTTCCTATCGTATACGGTGTAGAATTTCTCCGCCCCTTCATCTTCTGTGTCCAGTGTTGGCTCATAAGTTGCGATTATTTTCAGGGTGGTCTTTTCCAAATATTACAAATACTGCCTGTTCAACATAAAAAACTTTTTTTGCATACCTCCTCCACCAGAGTATTTGCATTATCTGTAACAGGCACTCGAGAAAATACACAATAATGAAAAGCGACCATGAATTCAGTGGCGTTTTCAATTAAAATGTATTTTATTAGTCACAATAGCATCGACATACATTCAAAAATAGCCAAATATATATTGGCACGAGGCACATGATTTATTCAGTTGGCAGAAAGCTCCTGCTTATTTAGGGAATTGAATGAGGATTGTTGGACCTCTTGTAATAGATCTACGATTCTCCCTGCTCCAGAGCCTTTGTGCTAAGGTCTCTTTTAGTGCTAATGTTCCAAGGTCTATGCCCTAAGATTCATTCCAGCTCAGAAATTTTATGATTTACATAATGTCCTTTTCTGGTTATTTCATGTGAAGGGATCTTATTCCAGTGCTCCCCCACTGTTACAGGCTCTAGATTGTGAGTTAATGAGAGATAGGAGGAGCAAAGCATATTTATTTTTTCAGCTGCTCTGCTGAGTCCAGGGCCCTATATAAGGCTAATACTTAATCCAGATTTTCTATTAATTTCTATTCCCAGAGTCTAGTCTAGCATGAGGTCAGACACACAGAATCACTGTTTTATAAGTGGGAAGGGGCTCTAGCATTTAGTCCAATGCATGCTGAAAAAAATGCAACGTTCTAGACAAATCATTCACTCTCTCCAGTGAGAGAAGTCCCTACTTCCAAATAAATAAAATAAAAACTTTTTGGTGCACCCCCTCCACCAGAGTGGTTCCAATATCTGTAACAGGCACTTGAGAAAATACACAATATTTTCCCATTCCGCTTTTGGATCATTTTCATTATTTGGAAGTTTGTCCTGATATCAAGCTTAATTTTGATTCCTGGCAACTTGCACCTACTGTTCTGTCCTCAGGGACCAAACACAGTGAAACTAATTCCTATTTCATATAATAGCCTTTCAAATACTTAATGACAACTCTCTCTCTTCTGAGTCTATTCTTGTCTAGGTTCAGTATGCCAGGTTCTATCCGTAGCATTCAACACATTGTCATCCCATTTGGGGTTTTCTTGGCATGGATGCCGGCGTGGTGCGCCATTTCCTTCTGCAGCTCATTTTACAAATGAGGAAAATGAGGCAAACGGAGTGAGGTAAAGTGACTTGCCCAGGGCCATACAGCTTAACAAGTGACTGAGACCCAATTTAAACTCAGGAAGATGAGTCTTCCCAATTCAAAGCTCAGTACAGCAACATCACCTATCTATACCTGCACCTTAATACCAGTCCTCACATGACATGCATTCAAGGCTCTTCCCTATCCCACTTGTGCTCCTCTGAGCACTTTTCAAATTATCAATGTCCTTCTTAAACCATGGTTCCTAGAACTGAACACAATACTTTAAAAGAAGTCTGAGAGGACAATGGGACTGACTATTGTTTCCTTGTGCCTGAAAGAGACAGAGGGCTCCTTTAAGGCAATCTAGAATTTCTTTAGCTTTCTTGATGACTCCATCAAGTTGGTTGCCAATTCACATCAAGTGGGTTATTCACTAATGCTCCAGACATTTTTTAGAACTGCTATTCATAGCCACATCTTCCCATCTTCCACTTATGAGGTTAATCCCTGAACCTGCATGTAAAACAATATTTCTATTCAATTTCACTCTTGAAGACTCAGTTCAAAGTTTTAATTTGTCAATATCTTGTTGGCTCCCAACTCTGTCATTTGATGTATCGTCTGTGCCAACATCTAAGTAATCGATCGAGATGGGCAACAACACGGGGCCAAGTAGAGATTCCCAGGATGCTCCTCCAGGAGATCTCCTGGATCAAACTATTAAGACCATCACCGAACCATTGAGAACTTGAGTTTAACCAATCATCTCTCTAATCTGGCATGACCTGCTCTTGTTAAAGCCACACGGACTGGCTCTCTGTGGTCACTACATCCCTTTGTAAAAGTTTGCCAACTAGCTCTTTAATGAGCCATTCCAAAATTTTTCCAGGACTCAAAGTCAAACTTACTGATTTATAATTTGCAGTTTCTGATTTTTCCCCTTTGTTGACCTTTGGGACCTGACAGGGGCTCAACCATCATATGAACCAGTTCTTTCACAACGTAAAGCTATTATGACCGGGCTTCTCGACTTCCTAAAAACATGTATATCCTTCTCTGTTACATCTCAATTCTCTATTAGTCATGTTTCTTTCAATGTTTCCAGCTCAATGTTTTCATTCCTTGGCAAAGAAAACAGAAGCAAGCTAAGTATTCTTTTTATTATAGCTTTTTATTGACAAAACATATACATGGATAGTTTTTCAACATTGATCCTTGTAAAACCTTCTGTTCCAACTTTTCCCCTCCTTCCCCCTACCCCCTCCCCTAGAGGGCAGGTAGTCCCCTACATGTTAAACATGTTAAAGTATATGTTAAATACAATATATGTGTGCATATTTCAAAATAGTCCCTGTGTTGAAAAAGTATACCTTCTAATCCAGAGAAAACAAAACATAAAGGGTGAGGGGGTACTGGCGAGAAGAGAGAGGTGTTTGGAGAGCATGTGGAGCTTCAAGTGATCATAGGTAAGGCCCCTAATGAAACGGTTATTAGGGCTGAGGATTTAGCCATCAGCTGGCTCTGGGCACGCTCTTCTGTAAAGAGGAGGTGGGGAGCAAAGAGCCCATAGTCCTTTTCGTCTCCCAGCCCTCCTAGACTAATTGCCCTATAGAAGATTAGGCCATGAGAGCCCATCTTTCCCTTGAACCCTTCAGCTTTCTCTACATCCAAGATTTGAGTTACTCTCCCCCAGAATTTCTCCTCCTTTTCTCTTACAAACTCTAGGAGGAAATGATCACATCCTTCCAAAGTTCCTAACTTTTTTTCCTTGGCCATCAGTTCTTCCTGGTCAGTGAGATTCCAGAATAGGATTTCCCCATGTTGGTTGAAGGATGAAAATGATCATTAGGTCAAGGGAAGAAATATGCTGCTTTGAGGAGAGAGACAAACAGAGATATGGAGACAGAGGGACAGAGAGAAAGACAGAGAGAAAGGCAGAGACACAGATAAAAACATAACAGAGAAGCAGGGACAGAGACACACAGAAAGCCAGACAGAGAAACCGAGACAGAGAAAAATCAAGAGAGACAGAGACAGAAACATAAGACAGAGAGACAGAGAGACAGAGAACTCCCCTGCCTAATTGAAGTCTCCCACCCTTCCAAAAGCATACTTCTGTGCAAGGAATATGATCTGGTTCCCATGATCCTCTTTCTGTCCAGATCTCTGATGAGAAAATCATTTGTCCCCCCACCTCCCCCACCCCTTGATCTTCACCCAAATGTGCCCCACCCCCACGCTTCTCCTTTTGTGTCCCGGAACATATTTTTCCTATCCAGTGCTACCATAACCCCTCCCTTTTACCTGCCTGTTTCCTCTGGATGAAATATACATATCCAGAAGCATGGTATAGCCACAGTAAAGTTTCATCCCCACAAGTCTCAGTGATCCTTATGAGTCATACGCAGCTTCCTAGCTTAGACCCTCCAATTCCTCTCACTGATTGTCTAGACTTGAAGCATTAGGTGGAAAGACTGGAGGGAATCATTTTCACCCCCTGCTCCTTTTTCTCTATTCAAAGTCACCATTACCCTGGAAAGGAAATGCCGATCAATGGCCTTATCTTCCCATCCCTGTGATTTCCAAAATTCCCTTCCCAGGTCACCACTCCTCCATATGTGCTCTGTCCCTGTTAGAATGGAAGATCCTTCTGGGCAAGGCTTTTGTATTTATAATCCCATTACTTAATAGAGAGCTTGGCGTATAGTAAGCATTTAATGAATGGTTTTTCATCCACCCATCCATTCACTCTTCCTTCATTGTAGCTATTTTAGGTTGGTGGATGGTTGTAGACAGTTTGCAGTCTCCCACATCCACAATAAAGCCTTATTGCCTTAGTAGCTTCAAGTTGGAAAGGGTCTCGGAGGTCAGCGAGTCTAACTGAAGCTGAATTAGGAATGCTGTACCGTAGAGATCAGCTGCTAAACCTGGTGACAGATGGGTTAGAAATTCGCCCACTCTCGTCTCTCTTGTCTGAACCAGCTGATGGATCCTTCATGGTAATGGCCCATTGAGATACATTCAGCAGAGACTGTGACACCGTCTTAGGGTCTTATTTTGCCGTTATCTGTGGAAGTACAACAAAAACATTTCTCCATCGCCTCTCTCTTCGGAGACGGTTTTCCTCCCTCCATCCATCCCCAACACGGTTAATAAGAAGGGCTAACAATAGTTAGCATTTATAGGATCAGTTAAAAGTTTTTATTTTATCATTAAAGTGCAATGCACTTTACATGGTAATGCATAGGATCCTTACAAAAAATCCTGTGAAGGGGCAGCTGGGTGTTGCAGTGGATAGAGCACCAGCCCTGAAGTCAGGAGGACCTGAGTTCAAATCTGACCTCAGACACATAACATTTCTTAGCTGTGTGACTCTGGGCAAGTCACTTAAACCCAGGTGCCTCAAAAAAAAAAAATTCTGTGAAGTAAGTGTCATTGTTATCCCCATTTTCTATTTACATCCCAGAATCCCCATTTATATCACAGAAATCAGAAAACTATGAATTGTATGAATTGGGACTTAATTTATTGTTTTATAATTGATTTAAATTTAATAAAGTGATAATTGTGCAGAGTAAACTTAAGTGTGCTTGTGGGTCCATTCCCCCCACCTCTCAGAAAGATGATTGTATATCCCTGACTGTAAAAGAAAAACTGATATGATCTGAAAGTCATATTCTACAAACTTCTGTAACCAAAAAAAAAAAAAAAAAATTAGGGGTAGCTAGGTGGTGCAGTGGATAGAGTACCAGCCCTGAAGTCAGGAGGACCTGAGTTCAAATCTGACCTCAGACACATAACATTTCTTAGCTGTGTGACTCTGGGCAAGTCACTTAAACCCAGGTGCCTCAAAAAAAAAATTCTGTGAAGTAAGTGTCATTGTTATCCCCATTTTCTATTTACATCCCAGAATCCCCATTTATATCACAGAAATCAGAAAACTATGAATTGGGACTTAATTTATTGTTTTATAATTGATTTAAATTTAATAAAGTGATAATTGTGCAGAGTAAACTTAAGTGTGCTTGTGGGTCCATTCCCCCCACCTCTCAGAAAGATGATTGTATATCCCTGACTGTAAAAGAAAAACTGATATGATCTGAAAGTCATATTCTACAAACTTCTCTAACCAAAAAAAAAAAAAAAAAATTAGGGGCAGCTAGGTGGTGCAGTGGATAGAGCACCAGCCCTGAAGTCAGGAGAACCTGAGTTCAAATCTAATCTCAGGAATTTAACACAACTTAACTGTAACCCTAAGCAAGTCACTTAACCCCAATTGCCTCAGGAAAAAAAAAAAGGGAATTATATTCCAGATGGACGTATGGCAGTCAGGTGGCACATGGCCTTTCACTTTGACCCTGGGCAAGTCACTTCACCGCATCTGCCTCAGTTTCCTCATCTGTCAAATGAGCTAGAGAAAGAAATGGCAAATCACTCCAGAATCTTTGCCAAGAAAATCCTAAATGCAAGAGTCAGACATGACTAAAATAACTGAACAATAACTGATATAGAGTAACTGAAGCTGAATTCACAAGATTGGAAGATAAAAACCACATACAAGATTTTTAAAAAACTTATCCAGTTATCCCTTCCACATCATACAGGTTAGGAATGTGCTACCCTCATGATCTGGAAAATTTGCATAAAAATTTTCCCTTCATACCAGGGAAGTCTGAATTTCTTCCTTTTGTTTTATGGGATATTTACAGTAGCTTTTTGTAAAATTTTGGTCAATATTATATATATATATATATATATATATATATATATATATATATATATATATATTATACAATATATTATATATAATATATAATACATATATTTTATGCATTTCTGAGTTTCTAAAATTTTTCTGTGTCATCTGTGGCTTTCATAAAACTACCCCCAAAATACCCATTTAATTTTTTATGCTGCCCCACAAGTCGTGATGTGGAAGGGAGAGCTATAAATTAATATCCACTAAGTAGCACCTAAAACTCCCATTGAGTATTTCTACCCCCAAACCAGTACTTCCTGTGATAAAAACAAGCAAACTTGCATTCTGAGGAAAATGTCATGCTCGAAACTCCAAGGTACATAATGGTTCAATTTTACAATTTGTATAATAGACGGCAAAGTTTAAAAGCTTCTAGGAGAAAGGCCTTCCAAGATAAAAGAGAGGTAATTGATATAACATAGGAGAATTACTGCTCATTTAAGAGAAATTGTAGGAAAGAATGAAATTGCGTGTTCCCCAAAAAACAAAGGCCAAGATGAATAAACATTTATTTTATCTGCTTTATCATTCAGTCTTGTGTGAGTTTGCAACGTAAATCAGTTTCCTAGAGACAGCTCCAATACCTAAAATGGATAAAATGACATTTATGAATCTATAGAGCTGAAGTACAACAGATCCTAGGTGATGGTGACCCTATCCATTAAAGCACAGGCCTGACCTGAAGAGCTAGCTGACCTCTATATCTCTCTCCACTACCGTCTCTAATAGAATAGAATTGTCACCAGAAGGCCTCTTGAGAAAATGTCTTAAGTCAGACAGCATGTCATAATAGGAAGAGACTTGGACTTGAAAAACCTGGGATTGAATGTCATTTCTGTTATTTATGACCAAAATCATTTTCCTTTTGGAACCTCAGCTTCCCTCCTCTGGAAGGCTTTAAAACTGGTATAAATGATCTAAAAATTGGGCTTACGGCGTAGGGTCTTCCACGGATTATCGGACTGGGGAGGCTTCCGGACCCTTTCTCAGAAGGATGTCTTTAAATGTGTAAAATAAAATATACTGGATAACAAAGGGAAATAATTGTATGGAAATGCAATTATCAAAAATCGAGTTCGTGGAAAACAATGAGTTAAGGACTCCTGATTTAAAGTTCTGATCCAAGTTCTGTGATTCTATGGAAAGAAGGAAGAAAGGGGACATTTCAGCAGAAGTATCTCTTCCAGTCCTCCTCCATTGACATGACCACCCCCAATCCCCAATCACCTTTGGGTACTTATTATTTTGAAGCAGAGTTTGGCTGGAGAAAATCAAATTAACATCCAGGGTCCACTGGGAGAAACAGGACCACCCAAAGCCAAGAAGGACTCCTGGGCAAGGGGAGGAGCAATTAATCCTCCAATGCTCTCTGCCAAGCACCTATTACGTGCTAACACAGATGGACTAACTTGGAAAAATGATAAGACTATAAGGGTTATCTACTGGTCATCTTGCCATCTGGGGGAGGGGGTGGGGGGTAAGAGGTGAAAAATTGGAACAAGAGGTTTGGCAATTGTTAATGCTATAAAGTTACCCATGCATATAACCTGTAAATAAAAGGCTATTAAATAAAAAAAATAACTGTAACTTTCCAAAATTCTTCCCACCTTTACCCCTATAGAATATTTTCATAACAAAACAAACAAAACACAGTTAATGAAAACAAATCAATAAAATGACCATGTTTGACAGCTTTTTTTGACAAAAAAAAGAAAAAAGAAAAAACTCTGTACAAATAAGATACAGAAAAGTTAAGCCATTTCCTAAGCATCAGGAAGATCTTAAGTGTTTGAGCTGGGAATTTAAATATATATATATATATATATATATATATATATATATATATATATATATACACACATATATATATGTGTATGTATATATATATATATGTATATATATAGTTAAAATATATATTATATTATAATATATATAGTTAAAAATACATATTATATTATAATATAGATTGTATGTATAATATATAATATATATTTTATTACAATATATAATATATAGAGTTTCAAAATTTCAAAATCAGCATTCTTTGTTTTAGACTATATACTATATATATACTTTACATTATACTATATATTTACAATATACTATATTATATATATATATATAGTATTACAATATACAGCTGCAGAGGGGGCATTAAAAGAGTGGATTCAGGCTGGTAGAAGATACAAGGCAGGGGGACAGAGAGGACACCTATTTGGTTGAGGAGAAGGGTTCAATTCAAAGAGTCCCCATTAAGGGTTCATCATCATTTCATTTGGAGGTCTCCAGTGGAGTGCCACAGAGATCTGTGCTGTTAAACAGCTTTCTCCGTGACTTGGCTAAAGTGAGAGAAGGCGTGCTTCTCACATGTGCAGATGACACAAAACCAGGAGACTTAGATGACACAGAGAAGAGCTGAGTCAGATCTGCAAAGATATCAACTCTTAGAATAATATCGTGTCGGGTCTAAGAAATGCCGTCTTATGTTTGGGTTCAACTTCCCAACTTCAAGATAGGGGAGGAAGGTCTAGGCAGGAGTTCATCTGAAAAAGGATTAGAGTTGGGAAGATAATTTGCCAGGGTAGCCAAAAGAACCTAGTGTCACGTTATGTCAAATGGAGCTCCACTGTATCCAGAACTAGGGAATGATTTTTTGTATTTTCCCCTCACGAGACCACTTTTGCAAGACTTTGTCTAGTTATAGACACTGTGGCGGAAGTCTATTCAGCTCATGCCGGAAAAACAGAGATGCACTGGAGCTCACCAGCTGGAGAAAGCCGGTTGTTAAATTTTCAGGATGCTCATTTATACCTTGAAAATTGACAAATGCTACAAACTGAGCTTGATTTGTTGTTTTGTTGACCGTCTCCAGACTTCATAAAGTCATGGAAGAAATGTTAATAATGCGTATTAAACATAAAACTGTATTGGGCATACTCCCCCTGCTTCCAGAGAGCTTGTTGTTAAATATATAGTGCATAGACCTGTCAGCTAGAGCAAGCTGAGAGAACATTTCAAAAAAACTTGAGAGCCGAGTTCATGTGTTGGAAGAGTTATTCGGAGGAAAGGGGGTTAGCTTAGTTCTGCTTGGCTTCAGAGAGCAAAGAAAAAGAACTGGAGGGAGGCTAATTTGGGCTCAAGGTAAAAGAAGGCTTCCTAACAATCATAACTGACTAAAAGTAGATTTGGAAGGTAGTGAGCTCCCCAGCACCAGAGGTGTTCAAGAGAGAGGGCATTATGGAGGAAATTCTTGTTCAGGTGCTGGCCATAAGTGGCCACTAATGTTTCTAAGTTCCTTCCAACTCTGAATGAATAATAATAAGCAAGTCAGGATGGGCAACATGGCGATAGCTTGGGGTGCACTTTGGGAAAGGCCAGAGAAAACATGTGGGAACTCGGTTCTGGAGGCACAGATCAGAATTTGGAAAGGTTCATCTGGCAAAATGGGGGAAAAGAGAGAGAGAAAAAGACAGAGAATGAGACACTGGAAGCAGAGAAACCAATTAAGAGTATGTGGAAAGGGGCAGCTTAAGTGGCCCAGTGAATAGAGCACCAGCCCTGAAGTCAGGAAGACCTGAGTTCAAATCTGTCCTCAGACAACACAGCTGTGTGACCCTGGGCAAGTCACTTAACCCCAATTGCCTCAGCAGCAAAAAGAAAAAAAAAATTGGGATTCTCCCAAAGCCAAGCCCACTCCAGCCATCTTTAGGGTATCAAGGTAGCCTGTTGAGTTTGCAGGTTTCTCTCCCAAAATGCTACTTTCTCAAGCCTCTGCCAGCTGTGTTTCTCCTCCTCCTTTTTTGTTAGGGGCCAGTGACTAGCCCCCCAGTTCCTTTTAACCACTTAATGCCAGATGGCTTTTACAAAGAGATATTTATTTAAAAGATATATCAAGAACAAACATACCCCCTTCAGGGTATACTCTCCATGAAATCACCTTCCTTTCTTAAGGAACAAGCTCAAAATCCAACTTGGTTGCTAGTTACTGGTCCAAATAAATTCATATCCAAAGGTGGTATTGCTGCCAGAGGCAGATGGCAGCTCAGTAGATAGAGCACTGGACCTGGAGTCAAAAAAACCCGAAGTCAAATCCAGCATCAGACATTTACCAGTGGTGGGACCCTCTGCCATTGCTGTTTACCTCAGTTTCCTCAACTGTAAAACAGGGATAATAATAGCAGCAAGCTCCCAGGATGGTTGGGAAGAACAAATGAGATCATGTTTGTAAAGTTTTTAGTATAGGGTCAAGTACAGAGTAGGTGCTATATACATATTTATTCCTTTCCTGGTCCCCCAACCCCTAAGACCTAATGTCAAAGGCCTAAAACACCCCAAACTTGGTGATTGACCAGCTAAGGAAGGAAAGCCAATGTCTCCAACGCGGTCTTGCCCTGTGCCTTCACCTAGCATCGTCCTCATCCTTGTACCTCCAGGGATCTAGCTAGATGGTTATCGAGAACGTTCCTGGACTGTGGGAGCCCAAGGAGAGAACAGATAAAATCAGCCCTACTCTGACATCTTCACAGAATGACTAAATTAGAAGGGACCCTTGAGGGGATAGACCCCAATGGTACCCACTTTTTTCCAACTAATTCATCCATTTAAAAAATAAGATTTATTGGCAAGAAAAGGCAACAAGCATTTAATGAATGGACCAAGTTCTCTGCTACATTCTGGAGTTATAGATACATGTTAAAAGCAAAACAGCCCCTTCCCTCAAGGAAGCTTACATTTAAATGAAAAAGAGAACACAAAAAAGGGTGACAAAAAAACGGATAAGGTATCTGCACTAGGACATTGTGTTGAAGTCTAGAAAAGCAGAAGCACAACTGGGTAGGGAAGAAAGGCTGGCCAATCTGCCCCCCCCCCCAAAAAAAATGGAGAATTGGGAAAGAACTCATTAATAACAAAAAGAAGCTGGCCAGGCAAGAGGATATTTCAGGGTAAGAAGCCCTAAGAAAAGATAAGTGGTTGTTCCAGGGTAAGGAGGCCCTAGTACAAGATGAGTGGATGTTCCAGGGTAAGGAGGTCTCAGGACAAGACAAGTGGATGTTCCAGGGTAAGGAGGTCTCAGGACAAGATGAGTGGGTGTTTCCAGGGTAAGGAGTCCCTAGTAAGAGATGAGTGGATGTTTCCAGGGTAAGGAGGCCCCCAGGCACTAATGGAAGTACCAGAGTGAGATGCCAGCTGAAATATATTGAAGTTCAGAAGGAAGGTGATACGGCTTAAAAGCCTTCTCTGTTTTTCCATCACAACTATTTCTAGATATCAACCTGATCTCCCCTCCTCCAGCATTGAATCCTCTCTTGAAAAAAAAATAAAGAAAAATAGTCAATCAAAATCCACTGGCTACATTTTTTAAAAAAATAAAACGTTATTTAACAATGTCAAAATCATTCTTCTGTTCACAGATCATACAAAAACAGGCAGGAGACAGGATTGGATCCTCGGGCCATAGTTCGCTGCCCCCTGATCTAGGCTGATGGTGTATTCAATATATGTCACCCATGGCCTCCTCGACACGGAAAGGAGAGAGATGCATTTGCCCATCTGCTCTCCGGGGCCAAGGTTGGTCTTTACAATTGGCCTTTGCTCAGCACTTGTGTGTTTTAGAGTTTTGTGGTCATTGGGTGTGGACTCTTCTCCTCATTCTGCTTACTTCACTCTGCATCACTTCCCATAGGCTGTCCCCTGTACTCGTCCCAATTGTACCATCGCACTCATATGCCAAAATTTGTTCAGCTATTCCCCAAATGATGGGCATCCGCCTAATTTCCAGCTTGTTCCCTAGAATAAAATGTGCTATCACAAATTTTGTGACAAAAAATGGGGGATTTCTTTGTGTTTTTGATCCCCTTGGGATGGGTACTCATTAATGAGAACCAAGTCAAAGGTGATTAACAGGTGAGGGATTTGTCTTATGTCATTAACCCCACAAACCATGTATGAGTGCTCCTGTCTTTCTGCATTTCCTCCAACCTTGACTCTGCCTGTCTTTTATCTCCTTGTAAATGTGATAGGTATGAATTTCCATTTCTCTTATTCTTACTGCTATGGAACAATATGGTTATCAATGGCCAGGATATTTTTTAAATTTCCCATCATTTGGTCCCATATTAGGGAGTAGTTCTTGATGTTACACGGTTGGGTTTAACTTTTATCAACATTATTTGATGCAAACATTTCCTAATTCTGTTGTCACTGATTTTGCTCATAAGGTGGGTATGCCCATCTAATAAATGTGACACATCCATGCGGATTTTTTAAATGTGCAAATGTAGCTCCCCACTTGCACAGAATTCCCAATTCTGTGTGATTTACTGTCCCTACTTTAAATACCTGATGTGATGTGCAAAAATGTTTCTGGCAGCCCTTTTTGTAGTGGCAAGAAACCAGAAACGGAGTGGGTGCCCATCAGTTAGAGAATGGCTAAATAACTTATGGTCTATGAATGTTATGGAATATTATTGTTCTCTAAGAAACGAAAAGCAGGAAGATTTCAGACAGGCCTGGAGAGACTTACAGGAACTGATGCTGAGTGAAATGAGCAGGACCAGGAGATCTTTGTACATGGCAACAACAAGATTATATGATGATCAATTCTGATTGTCATGGCTATATTCAAAATGAGATGATTCAGGCCTGTTCCAATGATCTTGGGATGAAGAGAGCCCATCTGCACCCAGAGACAGGACTGTGGCAACTGAGTGTGGATCACAACATATTCTTACTCTTTTTGATGTGCTTTGCTTGAATTTTATTTTCTTTCACATTTTTTTTTACTTTTTGATCTGATTTTTCTTGTGCAGCAAGATAATTGTATAAAAATGCATGCTTATATTGGATTTAACATATATTTTTACCATGTCTAACATATATTGGATTACTTGCCATCTAGGGGAGGGCGTGGAGGGAAGGGGAAAATTGGAACACAAGATTTTCCAAGAATCAATATTGAAAAAATTATCCTTACATATGTTTTGAAAATAAAAAATTTCAACAAATAAATGAATGAATGAATGAGTAAGTAAATAAATAAATACCTGATGTGAGGAGCACAAGCAGAAGCCTTGAGCCAGGGACCCTCTTTTTTTTTTTCCCTAAAACAGGACTTCTTCAACTTTTTCCACTCACAACTCCTTTTTGCCCATGAAATTTTTATGTGACCCCAGGTATATAGGTATATAAAGTAGGTATACAGATCAAACAGTTACTGATAATAAATCATAATTTTGTGGGGGTCACAACATTCAGTTACAAGACCCCATATGGGATCATAACCTGCAGTTTAAGAAGCTGGGCTCTGTTGTATCTCTTTAGTGATTTCATTGGTTCCCGTGATTTCAGTCATCTCTATGTGAGTGATTCCTGGATCTATCTGTCCAGTTCTAATCCCTCTTCTGAGCCGCTGTCCTATTTCACCAACTGACTCTTGGACATCGTAAACTGGACATCACGGAATCGTCTCAAACTCAACATGTGTAAATTAAAACTCGTTATCTTTTCCTGAAAACCCCTTTTCCCTTCCTGACTTCTCTGTTGCTGTCAAGGGTACGACTATCCTACCAAACCCTAAGGTTTACCACCTCAGGGTCATTCCCAAGTCTTCTCTTGAACTCACCCAACTGCAGTCCATTTTCCATTCAGCTACCAAAGTGATCTTATTAAAGCTTAAGTCTGACAACTTTACCCCATACACACACTTGAAAAAAAAATCCAGTGAGTCCCTATTAGTTCCAGTTGCATCCTCTGTTGGGCTTACAAAGCTCTCCCCAACCTGTCCCCCTTCCTCCCTTTCCAGTCATCTTACTCTTTATTCCCCTTGATGCACTTCATCTGCCAACTCCATGCCCTCTCCTTCCTCATCTTGTCTTAGTGTTCCTGCCTTCCTTTAAGACTGGACTCAAATGTTACCTTCTTCAGGAAGTCTTTCCTTCCTGGATCCCCCACGCCATCCTTCACTGCCAGCTCTTACCTTTCCTTTACACTGGAGTAGTACAATAGTACAACAGTAGAAGTACATAGGCAATAGTGACTTTCAATACTTAGCTCATTTTAACACTAGGGGGTGATAGAACAGTCTGTAAGGTCCATGGAGTTGCCTCCTCTTCAGGTTTCCAAAGTTTACTTTAGGAAAAAAGTTATGAGTTTCATCCCAATTCCTTAAAAGCCCCAGTTAGGATCTTTCCCAACATGGGGCTCTCTACCTAACATTCCACTTCTATCTGTGTCTACTCCCTGGACTTTGTGTGGTTGTAGCAAAAATCAGATCTCCAGAAAAGTTTGTGAGATGAAACAATAGAATATATGATAGTGTCTATGGACAGATAGGAAGGGAAGTTGGGGAAAGAGCTGAACTTTGCTAAGACATCTCTGAGCCTGGGTCTTCTGCTCCAAGAGATCCACAGGGCAAATTGCTTTCCCCAATACGTACCTTCTCCACACCTATCTTTGCTCCTTAGAATCGATCGAGTCAGTCAATAAGTATTCATTCAGTGCTTACCATGTGCTAAGCATTGGAGATAGAAAGAAAGCTAAAAGACCTGCCCTCAAGGAGCTTATAATCTAGTGGGGGAAGACAGCTGGTACAAACAAGATCCGGACAGGATAAATTGAGAATCACCAACTAAGGGAAGTTATTGATGGGGATCAGGAAAGGTTTCCTGTAGAAGGGGGAATTTTAATTGGGATTTAAAGGAATCCAGGGAAGCTAAAAGGGGAAGATGAGGAAGGACAACCAGTAAAAATGCCCAGATTCAGGAGATAGAGTGTCTTGTGGGAAGACCATGCTAATGTCATTGGATTATAAAGTATGTAGTAATGGGTTAAGAACTAAGAAGCCCAGAACAGTAGAAGGAGACCAGGTTGGGAAGGGTTTTGAAAGCCAGACAGAGCGTTTTATATTTGATCTCTAAGGTAAAAGGCGGGCACTGGAGTTTACTTGAGGCAGGGAGGGATGGTGGATGACATCATCAGATCTGTTCTTTAGAATGATTAATTTGACAGCTGGTTGGAATATAGCCTGGAGTGGGAAGAGACAGGCATGAGGTGATAAAGGCCTGCACCAGGGTGGAGGTAACATCAGAGGAGAAAAGAGAAAGATGTTAGGAAGGTTAGATTGGCAATAGATGGGATAATGGGGAGCAAGTGGGAGAGAGTGAGAAGTTGAGGACAACATCTAAGTGGTAAACCATCCGGGAGGATGGTGATATGCTTGACGATAATAGGGAAGTGAAGAAGAGGGGAAGATTTGAGATTCGGGAGGGGGGAAATAATGAATTCAATTTGGAACATGTTGCCTTTAAGAAGTCTACCACAAGACATCTAGTTTGAAATGTTCAGTAGGCACTTGGAGATGTAAATCTGAACGTGAGGAGACAGATTTGGGCTGAATTAGTAGATCTGAGAAACATCAGAATAGAGATGATAATCGAATCCGTGGAGCTTATGAGATCACCAAAGGGCAGATGCTTAGGTGATCACCATCATTAGCAGGGGTGATTCAGATGAAGATCCAGATAAGGAGACTAAGAAATAGTCCAGTATGTAGGAGGAGAATCAGGAGAGAGCAGTGTCCCAAAAAATCTGGAGGGAAGAGAACATTTTGGGGGGGGGGGGGATTTTGATTTGTGTAGTTCTTTTTTTTTACTTTTTTATAGCTTTTTATATACAAATCATATGCATGGGTAATTTTTCAACATTGAACCTTGCAAAAACTTCTGTTTCAACTTTTCCCCTCAAGGGAAGAGAATATTAAGGGGAAAAAGGTGATTGGCAGGGGCCAAGGCTGTAGAGAGGTCAAGAAGGAGGATTGAGAAAAGGCTATTGGATTTGGTAACTAAGAGATCATTGGTAACTTTGGAGAGAGCGCTTTTGGTGGATGATGAGGTGTGAGAGCAGATTATGGAGTGTTCAAAGCAGAGTGAGAGGAGAGGAAGAAGAGTGTTGGAAGAACCATGTTGTGCCAATATCTCTGCTCTCAGACTCTCTGAATCTCTTGAGCTGTTTCTGTGAGAGTGCCTTTCTTTCATATAAATTGGTCAAAGGACAACCATGTCTTTTAGGCAAGGCTTTGATTGATTCTTGATTTATTCTGAGGAAGCATATTGGCCATGTCTACATTGGTTTTGATTTATTCAATCAAGATTAGATTAGCTAAAGGACTTCTTAGTGCTTACTATATGCCAGGCACTATGTTAAGTGCGGCAAATACAAATACCAAACAGTCCCAGATCTCAAGAAGCTGTCATTGAATGAGAGAAGACAACCCATAAAAAGGAGATCATTTTGGGGGCGTGAAAGGGCAAGGTAGAAGAATACAGAGCCGGAAGTTGAGCCAGGTTAGAAGTAAACAAGTCTGGTGGGGACACATCCTCTAATGGAGTCTCTTAGGAGGAATTCACAGATCAGGTGGAGGCTAGAGGCGGCTCTACCATGAGGGGGAAATCTGAGTCCAGGTGAAAGAAACTAGTAATTTATCAAGAAGTGTACTTATTTATAGAATGTTAGATTTTAAGTGGCTGGGATAATCAATGGAGTTCTACCTTATATGCTTTTAAGTGCAATTTTTTCTTGACTTATTTCTGCCTTTGCAATATGAGTTCCTGGAGAGAAGGAACCATCTATTTGCGTTATATCTATATATCCATATACCTACATACTCACTTTCACACACACACACACAAACAAACACACACTCTCTCTCTCTCTCTCTCTCTCTCTCTCTCTATATATATATATATATATATATATATATATGTATATATATATACGCACACACACATAAACACTTTATATATATTTATATCTATAAATATATTGATTAATATATATATATAAAGAGTATGTGTGTATATATAGACAGAGAATATCTTCAGTGCTTAATACAGTATTTGGCACATAGTAGTCCTTAATGTTGTTGTTTATCCTTTGTTCTTAAAGAAGACCATGACCTCAGGGAAGCAACACCATGATATTCAGCCCAAATCATTCTGCTGCTTAATAAATGCTGATTGATTACTAAGTGCCAGTTGACTGATTGATCACCATTATGCTAGTTGGGATGTTGAGAAGAAGGGTAATTGAGCTCCCCCTCCCCAGCCAAACAAGGAAGGGAACAGGTATTTATTAAGTTATGTACTATGTGCCAGGTATTGTGCTAAGCACTTTACAGAAATGATATCATTTGGTCACAGGGCTTTACAAATAGTATCTCATTAACCACCATACTGGGTACTCTTTTCTCCGGGACAAAATGTCTTTGGTTTAAGATTATGGCATTTAGAAGTTCAGGAAGGCTGTTTTCCTGGTTGCTCTTAAGTCTCTTTGCTATATCTATAGAATTCTCCAGTTTAATTTTTTTCTACCAAATGCTGGTTACACAAAAGACCATCACATATAGGGAATAATGAGTCAACCCATTTATCCAAACAAAACAGCACAAAGAACTGCAGAAGTTCTACAGGTACGAATATATCGTAGAATACACAAGAGTAAATTAAGTCTATCTAGGAACAAGTTAATAGCTCGGTCCATTTTAACAATATCTAAGGAGGCAATCTGGAAATCCAGGACACGTGAAGGAACCAGTTCTCCTTACATTTCTTAGCTTCTCTCTCTGCATATAGCTCTCCCCCAAAGTCTCTAGAAATTATACCATCAGGTATGAAGTGTGACATGACAGTCAACATTATCTTTTTCAATCCAGTCATGTCTGCTTCTATATACAGAGCAATATACAAAATGCCTCAGGTTTAGTTGGAAGCGGGGCTACAGACGCGAAAGGTTTTTAATATGATGAAACTCAAATTATTTCAGTGTATCCTGTCTTCAAAGTCAGTCACTTCCACTTGCAACTCTGCCTCACTTAAATTCCATTCACAGGAAAATAAAACATCACCCTTTCATGTCACTGGTCCTCTGAAAATAAAGAACTAATAACAACAACTTCATCTTCCAGAGTTCATGCGTGTTCTCAATAGTTTTGTCTTTAAAGGAAATTAAGCTCTACCCTAGTTTCTTGAACTTCTGAACATTTGAGTTCTAAATCTGTCATATTTCTTCAAAGTCTCTATTATTTTGGAGAGATACTATCTTTTATGTTTTCTGTAAGTACTCTAATTTATATCTTAATTTCTTTTTAAAATAGTGTTATCTCTTTTTTGAATCATTCCAGAGTTTTGAATCATTCCATGCTTTCTGTTGTTCCTGAAGAAATTGTCGTCTTTATTTTTTTATAGAAACTTTTGGGTTCACTTTCTATGAGCACAATATTTATTCATCGTGCTAAGAACTTTTCTTGTTTGCTCATCTGCCCCCTTTTTTTCCTGAATCTCATTGATAATTTATCTTCCTAAGGGCAGGGATTTGAATTCAGTCTTTGTGTCCTGCCCATTATTTCTTTTGCCCTTTTTTTTTTTTCCTATTCCTGGCAGTTTGTCTCAGGCCTTCTTCTTTATGTGGGCCCTCCCCTTTCCAATGGATGCGACCCATATTTTCTCCCACCCAGAGCTTAGGGGTCAAAAGACCTCAGACTCCTCAGCTTGAGGATGTGGCAGCTCAACCTGATTCTTGTCTTATGGAAATTATCCAATTGAGTTTAGGTTCTTTCTTAGACTTAGAAACTCCCCTTTAGCTTTCTTAACTCCCTCACGGTTGCATCCCTTTTCCATTCCAAAGTCAGTCAAATTCACTTTTCCATCCATTGAGGAATGTGGGGGACTTGGGACTGAGTCACCGTCCAGAGCAATCCACAGCATAATCTTGAGCCTGTTGCATTATTTGTATTGGATACTCCACATGTTATTGGGTTGAGGTTATGAGACAGTATGTGGGAGCTTCAGGCAAACTTGTCCTACACTAATATCTCCGAAGGCTGTTACATTTTCCAGAGATGTTTCCATCTCTTCTTTTGTCTGCGGTCTAAATCTGATCTATGTCTCGCTGTTTCAAGGCTATAGAGTGAAGACCGACGCCACATCCTTACTGATTGTCTCTATTATTTTAAAGAGATACTATGTTTTATGTCTTCTGTGAGTACCCTATTTTCTGTCTAAATTTCTTTTTAAAATAGTGTTATCTCTTTTATGAATCATTCTGGAGTTTTTGAACTTAACCTGCATGTTTGTCCAGAAAAGCAACTAAATCCAAGTAGAAAGAACACTGACTTTGAAGTAAGCAAATTCTCACTTTGAATCCATTTCCACTACTTCTTAACTAGGTGTGACCTTGTCCAAGTTAAGTCTCCTGCCTAGATTGCTATTTTCTCTTTGGCAAGATGAAGACCTGAGTCCAAAATGAACCCTGAGATAGCTTTGAGCTCCAGGTCGACAGCCAGATCCCAAATCAGTTCATTTCTCTAGGCCTCCTCTATATTTTTCTACTTCATAAAATGAGGGGTTGGACTAAATGTCAAGTGTCAAACTTCCAGCTTGAGGGTTTCCCATGTGTGGCAGGAATCAGATTAAAGGTAATTAAGAAATAGTTATCACAATACAGAAAAATATAATAGAATCTATGTGGTTTTCTAAACTGATATGTGACCTAAAGGAATTCTTACATATGAATTAGTGCCCCTCATTTTCTATTTGAATTTGACAACATTAACTTAATTGAGATCCTTTCCAACTCTTAGTCTCTTATCTTATGTGTGACCTTGAGCCGGTAGCTTCCCACCTTCCCTAACTTTCCTCCTTTAGAAAATAAGATGGCCTCTGAGGTCCCTTCCAACTCTAAATGCTCTGCTCCTTCAGGTGACTTTCCCAAAGTCACCCAGACCGGAAGTATTGGACTGGAGAATCTCTTATGTATTACATTTTAACCAGTATCCCATTCTGGGACATTCCCATTTCTCTTTGCTGGCCTAGACAAGCCAGTTTATTCAATATACAACCCTTGGTCAGGATAAGGAAGTCTGTGTTCGGCCTTGGATTTTTTTTTTCCAATTTGGGAGAATTTCTAGCCCTCGATAGCCCCAAACAATGATTAAAACTCAGTCTAATTACACTGTGGTGGCTGAAAGGGCAGTGGGAATGCCATTAATTCATCTTTGCCAAACGGAATCACTCAGTAATACTGTGGAGTTTGGCCCTCAGGAGTCCTCACTTGCGTAGGGTGGGGTGGTGAGTAGACCGGTGAGATTTTGCTTTTGGCGGGGCCCTTTCAACATAGGCAGTAAAAAACCTCCTTCTGCTTCCTGCAACAAAACCACACAACAGCTGGATTGGCCCATTTGAAAGAACCTCAGTAGTGTCCAAAGGAGAAACTTTCCCGTACCCTTGAAAAGCAGTCGCCCCACTCTCCACTTAAAGACCTCCAGGCTGGGCAACTCAGTACCTACCACATCAGCCTTTTCTACTTTGAGACAGACTAGGTTCTTTGGGAATTTTTCCTGAATCTTCCTTTTTGCAACTTATTCCTACTGATCCCACATTTCCCCTTTGAAGTAAACAGAATAAGCCTGTTCCTTTATCCCCATGACAGTCTTTAAAGCACTTGAAGACAATAAAGAAGTCTTTCCTTTCCTTCCCCCAATCTATTCTTCTCCAGGCTAAATACTCCCAGCTCCTTCAATTATTTGGCTTCCAATCCCCTCACTATGCTGGAAAGCCTCTGATGTGCTCTGGTTTGTCAAGTGAGTCCAATATTCCAAGAGAGCCAGTTACAATAACAGGTCTTCCGTAGGTAGTGACTTCCTGACCCTGAGGGCCTTTGAGCAGACAAGAGAATGAAGTTGAACGAGCCTGAGAACCATAGTTTCAGCCATGACAATATTGCTAGCCCTTGAAATGAGTCCATCATCAAGGTGTGCAGGTGACAGGCTTCCAATTGCTGCTGTCCAAGATGTGAAAGAGAGAATTGGAAACTGTCAGGGGGAAGCTCAGTGATGTTTGGCCCAGTTGTACACCTAGAAACTAAAAAAAAAAAAAAAAAAGTCTCGGCTCCCTCCCAGACCCAGAAAGCAATGGGGTGTGCAATTGAGGGATATTGGGACTCGGCCCTATGAGCTCCATGCAAAAGAGAAGGAAAAGATCCAGGGAACTCTCCTGGATTTTCAGCCCTATCTCCTGCCCACCTGGGGAACGGTCCTTTGCCAACCACCTCTGTACACTGTGAGGGGCAGCTTGATGTGGCCAATTAGGGAGAACGTTTGCTTTGGCATCAGAGAGCCCGGGTTCAAATGCTGCGTCTGCCATTTCCTAACCACAGAGATAGATATGAAACAGCTCCTTCCTGCCAGGATCTTCTGTTCATCTTTCTGCATCTCAGTTTTCTTTTCTGTAAATTGTTAATAATACTATTGCTGCCTCAAAGTGATTGGGAAGAAGGTGTTTTGTTTTTTTTTTTTACCTTTGTTCATCTATAGTGAGCTAGCCTCCTTACCCACAACTCCCTTCTGCACCACCCTAGCCAGCTCCACTCCCCTTTCCCAACTCCTCTCAGGAGAACAGCCCATTTTGTACTCCATGCCCTGAGTCAGTGATGTCAAATTCAAAGAGAAATTGGGACTATTACTCTATACATAAGAATCCCTGCAGATTACATACTGGCTGTTTTCAAACGCAATATTATCTCTTTATATTTTTTTATTTTATTAAACCCTTCCTAATTATATTTTAATCTGGTTGGGCCTGCTACTCAGGAATACTGTGGGGCACATGTGGCCTACAGACCAGGTACCTGACACCTGTGCCCAGAGTGAAGTTGGCTGTCTTGTTGGAAGCTAATCTCATCCCTACAACACTTATTAGTGGTAACTACACAATGGCAGTAAATAGTATGGCTGAATATGTTAACTGTTCCAGAGAACTACTGGTTATTTCATAGGGGTCCCATCTCTTTAGAAAGAACAATAACAGTCTGGAGCATATCCAGAGGAAGAGAAGGATTGTGAGAGCTTTGACAGTCATGCCATAAGGGGATCTGTTGACAAGAGGGAGAGTGTTTAGCCTGGAGAAGAAAATACTGAGGGGATAGATAGATGGATGGATGGGTGGATGGATGGATGGAAAAGACTTTATTAAGCATTTATTATGTGCCAGCTACCATGCTAAGCACTGAGTCTAGAAGCAAAAAGGACAGCTTACATTCTAATGGGGTAAATTTTAATTTATAGGAGATTAATTATATATTTTAAATTTATGGCCTGGAAGGATGTTTTGGACAGAGAATGTGAGTGAGGGAGGCTGAGCTTGAATTTTAGTTCCTCTCCCTATCCAAGTGATCCTGGTCAAATCACTTCCCCTCCCTAGGTCCTAGTTTCTTCTCTAAAATGAGAAATTTTGGAAAAGCTGCTTTCTAAGTATTTTGTTCTTTTCCCTTAGAGGATTTCCATGAGCTTCAGTTGGAGAATGGCTAAGTTATGGTATATTAATATAATGGAATATTATTCTTTTATAAGAAATGATGTGCAGGCTGATTGCAGAAAAGCCTGGAAAGACTTACAAGAACTGATGTCGAGTGAAGTGAGCAGGACCAAGAGAACATGGTGCACAGGAAGAGCAAGACTGTGTGTTGATCAACTATGGTAGACTTAGCTTTTTTCAGCAATGCGATGATTCAAGATAATTTCACTAGACTTGGGATGGAAAATGTTCTCCGCATCCAAGGAGAGAACTATAGAGAATGAATATGGGCCAAAGCATAGTATTTTCACATTTTTGTTTGTTTTCTTTCTCATGATTTTTTTCCCTTTTTGGTCTGATTTTCTTGAACAACATAACCAATATGGAAATATGTTTAAAAGGATAGATATTAATCTATATCAGGTTGCTTGCTGTCTTGGAGAGAGGGGAGGTAAGGGAGGGAGGGAGGGAGAAAAATCTGAAATACAAAATCCTACAAAAACCTATGTTGAAAACTATCTTCATATGTATTTGGAAAAATAAAATACTACTGAGAAGAGGGGGAAATTGCCATAAGGAAGAAGGATCAGACTTTTGGGCAACAATCAATGGGATTTGCAGAAGCCAATTGGAACTTCATGTCATGTGTCCTTAAGGTTTGCCTCAGGAGACAGTGGGATCCCCATCATGAAAGATCCTTGAATAGAGGATATGTTCACATGTTGTAGATGGGATCCCTGTTCAGGTTTATCTGTTAGACTCGACTATGGCCCTTTCATCTCTGAGATTCTTGAAAATAAACTCATTGTCAGGATGGTCAAGTTCAAATTGCAACTCAGACACCTTATCATAGTCACCCATTTATAACAACAACAGCCATTTGTTAAGCACCTACAATGGGCCAGGCACTGCCATAAGCAAAGCACTTACTGGGGATTTAAAGAAAATCAGAAACATGGTTCCTGACCTCAAGAACCTCACATTCTAATAGGGGAGATAACCTGCAAATCACCGGGTACACACAAATGTAGATTGTAATTTTCAAAGGAAAGGCACCATCCCTGCAAATATCTTCACCTGCTTGCCCTGGTCTGCAAAATGGGAGAGAGAGAATTGGATTGAATGGCCTCTGGTGTCCCTCCTGATTCCAGATCTCTAATCTTAGAGATTTCTAGTGCCATACAGAAGGAAGGGAAGAGATTTTTTTCCAAGGGGGAAAGGTGGAGGCAGGGTGGGGCTAGGTGATTTGTATTATTTTAGCTGGTTTCTAGGATGCACTGTTTATTAGCTTTGAGAGAAATCCCAGAGGCCTGTGAAAGCTACGTATCAGAATAGAACAAGTTTGCTGGAGATAATGGAGAAAGTAGATCACCTAGAGTAGCCTCTGTGTGTGACGCATCTAGCTAAGTAAGCAAGGGGAGGGAGAGCGGGGCCTGAGAGCCGCCGAGATAGCTCTTCATCGGTTAGCTCGGCTCCCGTCCCCGCCAAATGACAGTACTTAGCTATGTTTGGCATCTTGAACGTCAGCCACATTTTACAAGGAGACAAGCTTAATTATCTCCTGTACCCTCCGTTGTATCAGGGAATAATGGGGACCCCACTCCAGATGAGAGAGATTCAATTATTGCTGATGCCATCCAGACCTTCTCTCCAACACTTGCAATGAGTCCCAGAAATTCTGCTTCAAAAAGACACAGGGCTGGGGTGGGTCAATCCTGAGGGAGGGGGCAGAGGGAGGGATGTTTTTCAGCATGACCCAGACAGAGGAAAAGGGTATCGAAGAGGTAGCAAGAGACCCCAGGTGGGGCTCCTCCTGCTGCTGCTGACATGCTGGGTGACAATGTACAAATCATTTAACCTCCCAGAACTGGCTTTCCTCCATTTCATTAAGGAGGGGTCTGGCCAGGGTGATGTCTGAGATCTCTCCCAGCTCCAACATTCGATTTTCTGAGGTCTCTTTCATCTCTGACATTTCAAGGGCTGCGTTTCCTTGCTAGCATAGCATTCTATGATTCGATGAATATCCAAAGAAATTACAGAAACCTACAGAAAGCTTTTAAATCCTCCATCAATTTTCCCATCTAGTTCTAGGAGCCGGGGCCCCAGAAAAGGTTTGGCAGATGGCTGACCAGAGAGACTCGCTTCCATGATAGTCACCCCATCCTGTTGCCTTGTGTTGTTTCAGTCCCTATCCCTTGAGTAAATGGGGGCTTCCTACCGACAGCCTAACACGTGGCCCATGGGGCAGATGCCCCCTGGAAAGGGGCGTCTCATGTAGCTTTCTCAATTAAGAGGTAGGGAAACTGAGGAGAGGTGACTTGCTTATGGAGTTGCCAAAGTATTAAACAAAAGCAGACTTTGAACCCAGAACTTATCTCTCCAAATTCAAAGCTCTTTCTACTATACATGTGTTTGGAGTTCGTGTAGACAGCAGACATTATCATGGGATCCTAGATCTAGATTTAGAAGAACCCTCAGTGGCCATCACAGTTAATTTTACAAAGAAGGAAACTGAGGCCCGGAAGAAGAGTAAGGACTTGCCCAAGATCACACAAATAACAGTCACCTAAGTATGACAGGGTCACACAAGCAGCCAAGTCAGGAGTAGCACTCAGTGCTTGTGAATTCCCATCTGGCTCCCTTTTTTCACCATAGCCCACTATACACTATATCACTTTAAAGAGGGGGCCACGCTTCTCCAGATTTTTGTTCCCCTGGGAAAACAACTGCCCTTCCTCTAAAAAGACATCTCCTGAGGTCGCATTTTCTAGCCACTTCCCAACTGGACCTGGACAGGAAATCAGTAATCTGATCATGCCCTTGACAGAAAAGGGATGTTTCATTCCTCGGTCTGAGTCCTTAATTCTTCACAGGACAGCTCCATCAGGTTGGGGGCAGGGGCGCTCGGAGAGGAAGACAAGTACAAGGGAGGAGTGTCTCGTCAACCCCAAGTCTGTATAAAATCGCCTCTACTTGCCTGCTTGGATTCAAGACAGATGCGGGCAAATGAAACTCTGGTAGCTAGCTTCCCTCCTAGATTCTCTAATCAACCATGTATTGTTCTTGGAGGATGGAGAGGGATGTAGCAAGGCAGAGAGGAGATTATTTTTCCCGTCCCTGTCTCTCTGTCCCCTAGGGGAAATCAGACTAATAAGAATGCACTTTTCTATAGTGCTTTGAAGCATTTTCTTCAAACCAACCCTTGCGCCTTGTGGTGTGCTTCCAACTCTATTTCCACAACAGCTGAAATTGGGGGAGATGGGTTCTAGGAGAGAATCTAGGGTTCTCTAAGGGAGACGGGGCATAGGTAGAGGGAGTGGAATCCCACCAACTGGCCTTCTTTCTGTGGTAGATTAAAATCTTGTGGTTCATTATCTTTGTCACTGTGGGCAAGTCACTTCCCTTTTTGAGTTCTCAAGTTTTTGAGCTCTCTCTTCTGTAAAAGAAAGACAGCGTGGAATTGTGGAAAGGAAACTGGCTCAGATCCAGGTCTGTGTCTGATACATAGATAGATAGAGAGAGAGAGAGATATTGACATATAGATAGATATAGAGATAAAGAGATATTGACATATATATTGACATATACAGAGATAGATATTGACATAGAGAGATATAGACATAGAGATATAGATAAATAGATATAGATTTAGATGTATATAGATATAGATATTGTCTGTGTAACACACACAAGTCATTTAACTTTTCATCTCTTTGGGTGACTCCTAAAGACTAAAGTGCACAGAAGTCCCCAGAAAGAAGATGCTCACATGCATTATGGGAAGAGGGAGGTTTCCTCCTCAAGGGATCCCTATACCAGTGAAATCACAGACCCACTGTCAAAAGAGTTATTAAGATAAAAGCAAAATAGTCCTTGCCCTCAAAAAGCTTATATTTTATTGTTGTTGTTGCTAAATTATTTTTAAATAGTATTTTATTTTTCCAAACATACTTAGTTTTCAGCATTCACTTTTTGGAGGGCCAGGCAATTATGGTTAAATGACTTGCCCAGGGTTACACAGCTAGTAAGTATGAAGTGTCCGAGGTCAAATTTGAACTCGGATCCTCCTGACTCCAAGGCGATATTCATTGGACCATCTAACTGCCCTTCAACATTCATTTTTGTGAGATTTTGTGTTGCATAGTTTTTTCCCTTCCTCCCCGCTCCAAGACAGTAAGCAATCTGATGTAGGTTAAACATAATTTTAAACATATTTCTATATTTGTCGTGTTGTGCAAGAAAAATCAGACCAAAAGGGAAAACTCAACAAGAAAGGAAAAGCAAACAAACAGGTGAAAATACTGTGTTTCCATTCCCAGTCTGTCTTCGTAGTTCTCTCTTTGCATGTAATTGGCATTTTCCCTCCCAAGCCTAGTGAAATTGTCTGGGATCACTGAATTGCCGAGAAGATACGAGTCCATCCCAGTTGTTCATCACATAATCTTGTTGCTACTGTGTAGTGTTCTCCTGGTTCTGCTCACAAGAAGCTTACGTTCAAATAAAGGAGGCAGCATATACATAAATAGGTATATATGTCATCATCAGAACTAAAGTTTCTATAGCATTATTATCTCATTGGATCCCCAGCTGAATTTTAACTTGGCTCTTCCTGACTCCAGGCCCACCTTATCACTGAGTAGCCCTAACTTGTTGCTGCTGCTGCTCCCGATGATGATGATGATGAAAATTTAGCCCTAAATTAACATCAGGTATTAACAGATGGAAGGAGGCCTGGGATAGGAGGTAGAACTAATGATTGAGGCCTTGAACTGAGGGGTGATCCACAGAGCAGAGTTAGGAGGAAGTTTCAGATCACCAGCTAGGATCTTTGAAGAAACTGATCCCTTCCTCACTGAAAACTGAGTCACCATTGTTCCTCTTTCCTTCTCAAGCTTAGTAGCCATGAACACCAGGCCAGGCTACTGGAAAGCTCCGGGGAGCCCCAGTTACCTGCCCTGTCATTCTCTCAAGTCTTAGAGAGTACGCAAATACCTGGCAACCAAATCCCCCTGTTTACTGCTAAAACTTCTGTCGAAGCTATTTCCTGATCAATTATAACTGTGTTGGGGCTGAGGTCTTAGAATTGGAAGAGGCCCTAAAATTGTCTCTTCCTGCTGTCTTTGCTTTACAGAGGGGGAAAATAAGACTCAGATTGTCTAAGTGAACCACCTGGGGTCCTACAGCTAGTAGGTATATTTGGATCTAGGGCCTCTAACTTTTGCACTATAAGCCATATTGGTGCTTTCCACAGAGATGAGAAAAAGGGGCGACAAGGGGAAAGGGGAAGAGGTAGAGAAAGGAACTTTGGGATATATAACTTCTAGGATCCCTTCCTCAAGAGAAAATTTATAGAGAGAAGAGAAAATGGAACTGGGGAAGATTTCAGGGACATTCACATTTAGGGATCAGGAAACAGGTAAAAGGCAGCAAAATAGTGGCCTTAAGTCAAAAGACATGGCGTCAAGTCTCATCTCAACCGCTAACTCACTGTATGACCTTAGACAAGACACTTTTCTACTCTGCAACTCAGTTTTTCTATCTGTTAAACAGGAGAGTTTTCCTATATGGTCACTAAGTCCCCTTTCTGCTCTGTGTATAACTTTGAAGACATTTTGACCAGAGCCTCTGTCATGATGGACCAGGTTGATTTTAAGGCTCTCTAGTATTAATAATTAATACAATTATTATAAATTTTTATATTTATATATGATTAATATCAAGAATTATAAATAAATAAAAATAATATCATAAAAATAAAAATGTATAATTAATAATCTTCAATATTCTTTTTGTCTAACCTACAATCTGGCTTGCATTTCTCTCAGAGTACTCTCAACTCCCCTAAAGGACTTGGGTTAATAAGTTATAAGACAAAAGAGAGACTATTTAACCATGCCCATCAAACTTTGAGAGGAAAAGTCTCCTCTAGAGGTATAAAGCAGTCCTCTTTTTCTGATGGCTCCCACCTCCCTTTGTACCCACAATTCTTAGGTATAAGCCTAGCTTTCCCTTCATTATGCATGGTCCCCTGATCTGTGTGTCCTTTTGGGACCATGGAGCCGAGTGGTCTGTAAGCAACTTTTCAGAGCTCAATGAGACTAGGCAGCCCTATTTCCTTCTCTCCTCCCTCTTGTTGATGCTCCTTTTTTCCTTTAGGAATTTTCACCGCTCTCCCTCTATCCTTGCCTCCCCCTAGGTGCATAGAGCTTCATCCATAAGGTTTATCTGTTTATATTCCAACCTGAGAGATGATACTTATAGCTCATTAGAACTTTCTCATTATTATGACAGAAGGAATATCTAGAAAGGGCATAGGTATAAGTTGAATATGAAGGGATGGTATCTTTTTAAAAAATTAAAATTAAGGGGTGAGAGAGGGTGGGAGAAAGGGAAAGGGAAAAGTGGAATGGTGCAAATTATCTGCCATAAAAGAGGCAAGACAAAGCTTTTACATGGGAGGGGAAGAGGGGGAGAAGAAGGGGAGTGAATGTCAAATTTATTTTTAAAAATGAGCCATGTCCCAATTGATAAATGATCAAACGATATGAATTATGCCCATAGGACTATAAAATTATGCATATCCTTTGACCTTACAATACCACTACTAAGCATGAATCCCAAAAGATATTTTTTAAGAAGGAAAAGGGACCACATATATACAAATATTAATAGCAGCTCTTGGAAACTGAGGGGATGCCCATCGATTGGAGAATGGTTTAATAATTTGTGATATGGGATTCTGTTGTTCTAGAAGAAGTGATGACCAGGATGCTCTCAGAAAAACCTGTAAAGTCCTCCATGAATTCAAGCAAAATACTTTGTATACAAAATAATAGCAATGTTGTCAATGATCAGATGTGAATGACTTTGCTATTCTCGGCAATACCATGAGCCATGATGACTCTGAGGGAATTGTGATTTTAAAAATCCTATCCATACCAATAGAAAGAACTGATTGTGTCTGAATATATATTGAAAAATATTCTCTCTTTATTTTTTACTTTATTTTTCTTGGTTTTGTTGTTTTTTATTTTATTTTTCTTGAGGAGTTTTTTTTTAAGTGGGGACAGATCTGGTTTTTTTTTACAACATGACGTATGGAAAAATTTTGCATAACTTCTCATTTGCTTTCTTAATGAGGTCTGAAGGTGGGGATGAGAGAGAAACTGGAACTCAATGTTTTAAAAATAAATTTAAAAAAACGTTTTAAATGTAACTGGGAAGAAAATGAAAACATTTTTTAAAAGAATAAACTGAAATGAATGTACATTATGGATGAGAAAAGAAATTAGTGACTGCCCTTGCTTTTGTTTAGCACAGAGTGTGGCCTGTGATAAATCTTGGTTTGACCGAATATTATAGCTTGCTCCGATTGCAGTGCTACATGGGTAACACCTTTGCTCTTTATCCCCTGGTATATCTTGCAGTAGCAGCCTGGTGCAGTGACTCACTGGCCCCTTGTTAGTTCCTCATTTTCACCCCACAGAGCAGATCAGTTGCCAAATCTTATTTCTCCCTTCATAAGTGCTCTTCCCATCTGCTCTCTCCTCTCAATCCACATAGACCAGACTCTATCCCCTCTCATCTTAATCATCTTCTAATTAGTTTCCCCACCTCAAGTCCTTCCCCCATTCCAATCCTCTCCACATCTACCACGGTACCACTCTCACTCAAAAGTATCCAGTGACCGACTTGCTGTTTCTCACACACAGCGCTCCATCCTCCCCATCTCTGTCTCTTGGCCCCAGTTGTTCCCCATCTCCACAGTGCTCTCCCTCCTCCCGCTGCCTCTTGGCATCCCAGGCCTTCCTCAATTTTCAGCCCAGACACTCCCTTCAGAAGAAGGCTTTTCTAGTCCCACGTTCCTCGAACCTTCTCCTCTAAACTTCCTTTCCACATAATATGTTTTTCTGTGCCTCTTTTTTACGTGTCTCTTCCATTAGACTGTATGCTCCTTGAGGGCAGAAATGGCTTTTACTTCCTTCATTTTCCCAGTGTCTGGCACACAGTAAGCAATGCTGACCTAAAGACCCAGAACATGACTCAAGGCAAACATTCTCTATAAATGGCCTCTGTTCTCCTGGAAACTGTGAAAGAAAGAGCAATGTCTAAATTTCTCCCCTTCCTCTAACCAGTCCCCCATGATGGGGAGGTCTCGGTTCTAGGTTCTAAGTAACTTACACAGATTCCTCTTCTTTTTCATCCAGATTCCAACTGGATCTTCCCCAGTCATCCAGCTGCAACTAGTAGAGATTTCTCCATCCTCCCTTGTTCCCCTCACCCTGTTTGCCAGAGAGTCTCTCCAACTTCATAGTGGGAAATGAGGGATTGGGATGCAGCATCTCAGCAGGGTTCTAGCCATCCTCTGGAGCTGTTTGATTGGCCAGGTAATTTATGCTTGCTTGTACTTCTGGTTACTTTATCTTTTAGAATATCATTTTCCAGGACCTTCTGTCTTTTCATGTTGAACTATCAGGTCCTGTGTTATCCTTGTTGTAACTCCCCAATAGTTTGAATTGTTTCTTTTGGGCCTCTTTTAGTATTTTTTCCTTGACCTCACAGTTCTGAAATTTATACCTCCTTTTCCAGTAGGCCAAGTTTACTTGTTAAGCAGTTTTCCAAACTGTTGAATAGCTCTCTACTGGTCTTCTATTTTTGGTTTTCCCAGGATACCAAGACTTGACATCAAGCTTCTATCAAGCCCGGAGCTCCATTTGACTAAGCTGAATATTATATTGCCACCGCTTCTTCTTCATGTTCTTCTGGGGCAAGACTGTGATGGACTGTAGGCTTCCCTCAGCTGATTGAGAGCTTAGGAGCCTGCTCTCCCGAGTCCTTCCCCATTCTCAGAGACTCCAGATCACATGTGTAGAAAAGCTGGTGGCCATGTTACTGTGGGCATTGCCACCAAGCACCGGAAACGCCATATGCCAATTCCACCAAGTCTCCCGTTCAGGCCTCAGTATCCCTTGCATGTCTATCAGAATCTATTTAGAACACCCAAGTCATAGATTTCTGAAAGATGACACAGAATCCTTTTAGATTTCTTGATTCCCATCAAGTCCAGTTACTTGACTGGTCTTCCCTCAAAAGTTCAACACTGGTCCAAAGGGAATCCTGATGGGTAAGTCATACACCAAGAAATGCTTTTATAAGAAGAACCAAAGAACTATAGTTCCTGGTTGTGTGGATCTGTCCACACTGGATAAAGTGGTCCGTCACCATTAGGATATTGCTTATGTTTTTCTGGTTGATAAGTCCAGGTTCATAACATGCTTTTTTTTTTCCCAGATCTTGTTCTCTAAAGAAAGAAATTGAAAAAGCAGAACTATCCTTGGTACACTAGGGGTTCTTGAATGTTGTGTCCATATATGCTGCCATCTGAAGCCAGAAAACCCTATCCTAATCCAGAAAGAGAGCTTTTTATTGGCCCTGGTGGCTGCAGTCATCAAGAAGGTCTCTCATCACTTTGGGTGGGGAGCTTTTGAATAGCCTAAATGATTTCTCACTCCTTCAAAAAAGTGACTTGGAATTCAGTCAAGAGCGGGCCTAGCTGACCACTTGTGCTAAGGTCTGGTTCAGCTCCTATTTTGGTTTTGGTAGCCCATCTAAGTGGATTGCTTACAGTTCAACCTTTGGGCCAACATCCAGAGACCCCATTCAAAAGTTTTCAGTTTGTTTGAGGCAATTAGGGTTCAGCGATTGAGAATGGATTTGAACTCGGGTCCAGTGCTCTAGCCAATGCACCACAAACCTGCTACCACAGTTGTTCTTGATATGTTCTACTTCTACCTCCCTGAGCAAATGGATTATTTCTAAATATCTAGGAAGCTCTTCCTGTTGCTCAGATAGCCACTTTATTTGTTTAAAAAATATTCACAATTCATCATAGTGAACCGGAGGCCCTTTGAGCACTAGGCTAAGCCCAGAGGGGGTCACATTTGTTCACTGATCTCTCACTTTTGCAAAGTGGCCATTCTACAACCACAGACATTCATTTTCAAACCGCATAAAATGAATTGCCAAGGCTGGTGCACAGAAGTTCTTTGATTTCTCTACCACTCCCACATCATATCTAGGGCATATTCTAGCCAAGGTTCAAAAGTGTCCCCTGGAAATAAGCAAATCAGTTTCCACCCCCCCACCCCAAAATAATCATAACTATCTCTGATGGTTTCCTCCTGGCCATACTGATTGATTGACAGCCTCCTCTGTGCCCTGAAGGGTATCCCCCTAGCCAGCTGTATCCCTTTGTCACTGTTAAAACTTTCAACTTATTTAACAAGACCCATCTAGAAGCTTACCAGCAATTAACCAGTCTCCAATACCCCCTTTTTAAGGGCTTGGTCAGAGAACCTGGGGAGTCCAGATTATTATTTATTATTAAATATTATTATATATTATTATTAAATGTATTATAGATATAATGTATCTATAATACATTTAATAATATATATAATATTTAATTCATTTAATATAATATAAATATATATTTATTATAATATATAAAAATAATATAAATATTATATATTTATGTATTATATAAATAAATATAGATATTATATCTTTATTATTAAATATTATTATATATTATTAAATACTCTGTGCTAGGCCTTGTGCCAAGGACTGGGGGCAAAAAACGAAACTTCCTGTCCCCAAAGAGTTCATAGTCTAATAAAGGAGACAAAATGCAAACAACTATGTCCAAACAAGCTATAGACAGGATAAATAGGAAATAATTAACAGAAGGCAGGCACTAGAATTAAGGGGGTCAATAAAAGCTTCCTGAAGAAGACAGGATTTTAGCAGGGACTTGAAGGAAGGCAGAAAGGAGAGATGAGGAGGGAGAGGCGTGGGGGCCAGGCAGCCGGGGAGGATGTCCAGACATGGGGAGACGAGAGACTTGTAAGAAGACGAAGGAGGCCATTGGATCGTAGAGTATGCGGTGGGGGTGGGGTGAGGGCTGGAGCAAGGTATAAGGAGCCTGGCAACATGAGGGGGGCTAGCTTATGAAGGGCTTTGAACAACAAACAGAGGATATTATATTTGATCCTGGACATGATAGGGAACCGCTGGCATTTATTGAGTAGGGGAGTGACGTGTGTGCCATGGTCAGAACTCTGCTTTAAGAAGATCATTTTGGCAGTTAAGTGGAAGCCGGCCTGCAGTGGGTGGGGAGAGAGAGAGAAACCTGGGGCAGGAGCACCCACCAGCTGCACAAGAAAAATATTCTCCCCTAATGGCCTAAAGAGGCCGTGGCCATATTCAGATTCTTTCAATGGTGCCCTCACCCTAATACATAGGGAACCTCCAAAATCAGCCTCTCAGTCTCACCCAGACTTGCACAGATGCTTTCTCCATTTGGCCACTGATAATGCAGAAGGCTGACGCCCAAAATAACAAGAACAAAGTCATTGATACTGATAAGTGGGGAAAAAAATGAAATACGTGTCAGTGGTGTCCCAGTCCCTGATGGAACAGATTAACCTCGAGGCCTCCGACGCCTCAAGAAGTAACAATCTCTCTGGCTTCTTACCCCCCCCCCCCCATCCAAGAGGCTCCTGTGGGAACTGCAGAATTCAACTCACATTTAACACCCCCAGCTTCTCTTCACTCACCTAGACTACTGAGACATTAAACATGAGATGGGTTTTGACCAAAAAGACAAAATGGGCTCGGAGGCAAATTTCTGCTGCTCTGGAAATCTTCCTTCCCTTTTTCTGGTGGGCAAAAATGCAACCCTCCCCTCTTGTGGGTCCTGCTACTTCTCTGAACCTCCAAAGTTCATGTGACTCGCAGGACTGGTGAAGGGACAGATATCTGGGGAAGAGAAGATTTGGGGGGGCTGCGAGAGCTGGGTCCCAGTATTTGAAGGGCCGTCTTGTAGACTCCTGCTTGGCCCCAGAGGGTAGGACCAGCAGCAGTGGGTGGAAGTTACAAAGAAGCAAATTTAAACTCTTAGCAATGAGAGCTGTTCAAAAGTGGGATGGATCACCTTGGGAAATGGTGGATTTTTTGCCCACTGGAGGTCTTCAAGCAGAGGACTAAGGATTCATTTCAGATCTGGATTGGATTAGGTCACTAGTGAGATCCCTCCATCTCCCACATTCTGGGATTCTGGCCCCAAGTCAAGATGGTGTAGCCTGTGGACCTCTCTCCAGGTTGGAGTAAAACCGAACATGTTCCTTCTCTCACCCAAATGCTGAGGCCATTTCCCTCCATCTTGTCTGTCTGGCCTGGGTCCCTGGAGAGATGCGGGAATCTGCGGACCTCCCTCCAGGTCTCCAGGAAGCCCACCCCCTTTAAGTCTGGGTCACTTAGCATGTGTGGCTGCATCTCCCCATGTCTCTGGCTTGACCTCCTTTTGGAGATCAAGTGTGAGGGACAGCTCTGGTCTACAGATTCCATCGCTCCCAAGGTGGCAGCTTGATGGCCCTCTCTGTTGCTTCCCATCATTCCCAAAGAGGGCCCGAGCCAGGAATAATTCATATCCTGCTCAGAAGACAGCAAATGGCCTAGGTGGTACTTGGGAGTCCATCGTTTTCTCCTTTCCTTCTGTACCCACTGTAGAAACCCTGGAGCCCGGCCCTGCCTCAATTCCCACCTTAATTGTTGCCCCAAATAAGGCACCTCCAAAGACTAAGCAGCCTCCTGCCCAGCACATCCTTTCCCAGCTCTCCCAGAAGCCAGATCCTGTCTCCCTCCCATCCCTGCCTCTCTCCCTACCAATCCTGCACAGCAACAACCTGTTAAAGGAGAATTGAGGTAAAGGCCAGAGGGGCAGAAGGGGTTGGAGCGATTCATCACCACCATTAAACACAACAAAGCCACATAAATGGGATTATAAGGAAAAAAGGAGGGGGCGGCTAGCTCATGCTAGTGAAACACACTTCATGGCTCTCAAAGATAGGAGAAGAGTGGAATAAACCCACATAATGGTAAATGAAAGAAAGGAGCGTCGGGGAGGGGCTCCGGGTGGAAAAAGGATAAATAACAAAAGCATGGTATAGATGAATTAGAGAAAAAATAAGTGGATCCGGGAGGGAGGGAGAGAATAAGAGAAGATTGCCTGAACGCCGACTATAGGCCGGTACAGGAGAGGTATTCAAAACTCAAGTAGCGTATTGCTCAAAGTGTGAGGAGGAAGAGATTTGGGAGGGAAGAAAGGAGAACAAGGAAACAGAAAGAAAACTGGCCTCAAATCATAATACCCAGAGCCCATTTCTAGAGGGTAAACCTTTACATGAGGGGTAGGACTCGCTTTCTATCCACAATGTAGTTGGGACCTCATGGCCACCCTGTGGGGTCTCTCTTACCAGAGAGAATCCCAAACTTGTGAGAAGGCTTGGGTTCTAGTCCTGACTCTAGTTCTTACTGGGGCAAGTCCCATCACCCTGATCAGCCTCCATTTTTGCATCTTTAAAATGAGGATCCCGGGGCAGCTAGGTGGCACAGTGGATAGAGCACCAACCCTGAAGTCAGGAGGACCTGAGTTCAAATCTGGTCTCAGACACTTAACACTTCCTTGTGTGATACTAGGCAAGTCACTTACCCCCAATTGCCTCAGGGAAAATAAAAAAAATGAGGATCCTACTAATACAACAATACAGGGTCATTGTGAGGAGAGAGCTTTAAGATGCCTGGCATACAGTAATCATGTAATAGATGCTTGGTGATGGATGCCAGTGTTTGAGAAAATAAGTGGAACCAATTCTAAGTCCCAGGATCAGCCAGATTTAGAGCTGAGAAAACTGAGAGAGTTTCTAGCCCAGAGATTCTTCACCATGAACTTCTTGTGGGGTTTTGCCCACTATCTTGGGAACTCCATTTCACTATCATTGGTTCACTTCGTATCCTATGGATTTTGCTTTACACATATAAAAAAGCATGATTCTGAGAAGACTTCCACAGATTGCCAAAGAAGTCCAAGGCACACAAAAAATGAAAATCCCTTGGTCTGGTGGGACCCTTTCATCTGATGGATGAGAAAGACCCAATAGTTTGCCCAAAGAGTTGACAAGGCCATGGATGTAGAGCCGAAGGGCCCCTGAGAGATCGGTAGGTCCCACCTCCCCATTTTGTAGAGAAGGAAACAGATTCAAAGAGGCCGAGGGAGCTGTCACATGGGTGGTAGACGGCCCCCCTGGAATGTGAAACTGGATTCTCTAGCTCTACCTCCCACCCCCTTTCCACAAGGGCAATCCAAGGATCTGGGGTTGAAAGAGACCTTGGAGTCTAACCCAAGGGATTCACTTACAGAATGAATCAGAGAGCAAGTGGCCAGTCCAAAGTCATGCAGCTGGTACCATCTGTTGCCGAGATTCTAGATCCAGCACACTGTCCTCTGCATTAGGCTCTTGGGAACCGTGAAAGCCTGAGCTTTGGATCCAAGAGAAAAAAAAGAACCAAGGGAAATTTAGACATTACACATGAGAACCTCTCCATTTTGGGGACCGGGCCTACGATTTCATCACTATAGGCAACTTCCATGGAGGAAAGGCCCTCTACTCATGGAGGATAATATCTTCTTGTAATGTTTGGCTAGCTTTCTGTCCCCAGTTTAAATGCCCTATGACAATGACATCATTACAGCACACTGAGTATGTGGGAACTAGAGAACCATGACATCCCCATGCTGAGTACTGAGTATATATGGGAACTAGAGAACCATGACATCACCATGCTGAGTACTGAGTATATATGGGAACTAGAGAGCCATGACATCACCATGCTGAGTACTGAGTATATATGGGAACTAGAGAACCATGACATCACCACACTAAATACTGAGTATATATAGGAACTAGAGAACCATGACATCACCATGCTGAGTACTAAGTATATATGGGAACTAGAGAACCATGACATCACCACACTAAATACTGAGTATATATGGGAACTAGAGAACCATCATCTCATCAGTCCCACTGAGTTAACACCTTGTTATAAGTATCCTTGTTTCAACTATACTTCTCCAGAGTTCCCACCCTCTACATCTTCTCTCTAACTTATAGTCTTGAGTCTAACTTGAGTCTTGAGTCCCTGAAAAGTAAGGTGACCTGTCCAGAGTCACACAGCCTCACATCAAGTGGGACTGGAGCCCAGGCCTTCCTAGGCTCTCTGTCTATCTGTATGTCTGTCTCTCCTATGTCACACTCTTTCTCTTATGCTTCCTCTGCTTCGTTTGTGTGTGCCCTCCTGCGACAAGTTCCAATCCTCCCCAGCCCCACTAAGATTCCAAACCTGAATTTTCCATTTCTACAATCCTTCTTGCATTTGCCCCTCCTCTCCACTCACATCAGCTGCTTGGATGTCAGACTTAGAACTGGAAAAAGGACAAGGGGTCATCAAGTCCAGCCCCTCATTTTACAGATAAGGAAACTGAGACCTCACTTAACTTGCCCAAGGCCACATAACTACTAATTATATGATATATCATTATAGTATATGTTATATCATATATATTCTATAATTATATGAGACAGGAATAACTCCTTTATCCAAAAAAAGGAACAAGAACAGAATCTGCAAACCAGAGGCCTGACTGATTCCTGGAAAAAAATCTAGAATATATTATTAAAAAGATGGTCAGTAAACATGTAGAGAAAAGAAGTACAAAGTGCCTGTTGGGCTTCTTCAGGAATGAGCCATGACAACACCTAGAATTTATATTTACAGCCAGGCCCCAGATTGGAGCCCCCGAGCTCCCCAATTATCTGAAGCAGTCTCATTATTTGAATTGGCCCTGCCTGTTGCCATTGACCCGGCTCATGTTTTACGTAATTATGACTTCAAATAGTGCAAATTCAAATGTGTGCAATCATGTCAAGTGATTCATTATTCATACTAATCGGGACCCAGGCTGTAATCCAGAGCAAAAGCAAATCAATGTATTGACCATGTTTAAAAATGCGTGTCTCATTCTCGAGATGCTCAGACGTGCGTTTCCAGACACAGCCACTGTGCTGATGTATTTTGCTCAGTAATACGTATTTGTTACAGGGGAGGGCTTCTATTTAGAGAGAAGACTGTTAGTGGATAGTGATGGAGAGGCAAACAGAGCATCAATAGAACATTTTTTTTTAAATGCACAGAGCAAAATGAAAATAAGTTCAGAAGAGGACACAAATAAAGCAATTCTGTTAAATTATATATAATTGATACATTGTGGATAGAGCTAGAGATGTATAGATATTTCTTTAAAAAAAAACAAACTATAAATAGCAGTTTGCAGTTTCTTATATAATCTTCTCCCCTGATCTTAGTGTAGATAGATAGGTAGACACACAGAGAGAGATGGAGACAGAGAGACAGAAAGACAGAGACATATATTTATATTGGTGTATATATATATTTAAGATATATATCAAGAAATACAAGCATTTTTAAAATGTTATATATATATATATATAATATAAAAAATAGAAATATAATTATATATATAATAACATTTCAAAAATGCTTGTATTTCTTGATGATTACTAAGTTCATGATTTAAAAAAATAACAATTTAATCCTTCAGTTCTGTGCTTCTCCGGTCCAGGCTCATGACCAGACAGGGACATAAGACGCAAGAAATAACCCAATATGTAGATCAGAAGTTCTCTCATCACCAGCATTTCCCTTTTCCCCTGAATGATGTGTCTGCCTCATGTGGCAGGCCATAGGAAACCATGTACCATTTGCATCATGGATTTTCTAAAATGATAAGTAGCGTTAGCCATGATGACAATAATAACCCCCATTTATATAGTACTTCAAAGTTCACAAAGTCACACTTCTCCTACTTCTATTCAGGGTTTTCCAACATTAATTTGGACAAGGACCAAATTCGCTAACAACTTGAAAACCGAAAGAAGGCTATAGATAATTAAAAATATAAGGGTATATAATAAAGCCTATTTTCCAAACTCCACAAAAGCAGATATAGCCCTACTTGATGAAGCATATAAAATGTCACAAGAGCAGAGGTCCCACTTACATTAATGGAATCTTTTGGAAGGCTAATATCCACCTCTGTAATGCACACTCTTCACGATAACCAAAGGTTCTCAAGAGGATTTGTACAAAACATGGCCATCGCAATCCGAGATAGACAATGGCGGGGAGAGTGGCAAACACCCCATTACCAATTTTCAATAAACCCAAATCCAAAACAACATTGAAATTCAAACAAGAGGCAAGGAAATTATGCAGAGGGTGGAAAGAGGGACATTAAACAAGAACACAACAATGCTCTTTGCTCACCAGTATAAGGTGTGTTTTTTTAAATAGATTCTGCCATTAGGAGTAAGGAGACTCAAAGTGAAATGAATAAAAGCATTCATGGACTAGGTATTATCAGCTAAATAGAATGCATCACGACAGGTCAGGCCCTCGAACTGAAAGAGACCCGGAACTCGCGGGCACAGCCATCAGCCTGTCAGTCACTGAAGGCTCTGGAGGCTGCCGTCCGGCTCCTGAACTAAGTTATGACTTAGCTAGATGCTGCACCCCTATTAAAAGTTAGTTGGGACCTTAGTTAGAGGTACTGGGTAATATCACAGCCTAGTTACAGAGAAGTGAGCGTGATGGAAAAATTATGGATGAGGGCATCGGGAACCCGGGCTCTGAGCCTGCCTTTGCCAATGGCTCACTGTCTGAGCTTGGGTGGGTGACTTCCCTTTTGTGGGCCTCCTTCTATTGAAAATAAGAGGATTGAACTAGATTAACTTTAAGTGGCAGAAAATGGAGTATTATAAAGCCAGGAGGTGGAAAATGGGCACTGGGGCCACCATGACCATCTCTTTGTCTTGTCCCCAGGACAGCACAGAGACTTTGTTAAATGCTCCGCTAAAATTTTGGCAAAGCACGGCTGTTGAATTCCCTTGGGCCCGCCAATCTTGTCTAAAAAACCCACAAAGTGAGTCCAGCCGAGCCTACTCCGACAAAGTCATGCTGATTCTTGGTAATTACTGCTAGCCTTTCCGAGTATTTGCACACCACATAGACAGGGGTACACGCTCACTCAAACACACCTGGGCAGAAACTTGGTCAGGAATCAAAATCAAGATCGTGGGTCTGTAGTTGGAAGACCCTCCGCATTTAAAAAAAAAATCAGAATAACTGCCCTTACTCCAGTCCTATCTTTCACTCTCCCTGGTCTTTCAAAGCTCACCCGCAGGGTCTCAGAACATCGAATAGCTATTTCAATTAGTATATAATTCATCCACACCTTGAACTCACTAAAAGCAGCTGGGTGCTCTCTTAACCATCTCCCACATCTTTGGTTTCAATTCCCTGATCACCATTTTTATTCTCTCCTTCTCACATGAGTGATCCTTGTCCTTAGCTCAAAAAAAAAGAAACAGAAATGCAGTAAAAGCTGGCAGAGTGGATCGTTTTGTTGTTTCTCAGAATCACAGAATATGAAAGTCAGAAGGGCTCTCAGTGACCATCTAATTCTATGATACACCAAAGAAAGCCCCGGTTTCACATTGTACTAGATGAGGGCTCATCTAATTCATCCTGAAGACCTCAAATAGAGGAGAAATTTCCTTATTCCCATGACTGAGTATTCCACTTGGAGAGAGCTCTAATTGTTGTTCTGTTCTGTTTTGTTTTTTTCCAGTTTTCAACATTCACTTTTTTATATAAAAAAGTGGCATTTTAATTTTTTAAAATTAAAGCTCTTTATTTTCAAAACATATTCTTAGATAATTTTCAACATTCACCCTTGCAAAACCTTGTGTTCTAATTTTTCCCTCCCTTCCCCTCAACCTCTCCCCTAGAAGGCAAGTAATCCAATATATGTCAAACATAAACATATACAATTCTTCTATATTTATTTCCACAATTATCCTGCTGCAGAAGAAAAATCACATCAAAAAGGGAAAATGAGAAAGAAAACAAAATGTAAGCAAACAACAATAAAAAGGGTGAAAATGCTATGTTGTGATCCACCCTGAGTCCCCCCAGTCTCTCTCTGGGTGCAGACGGCTCACTTCATCACAAGACCATTGGAACTGGTCTGAATCACCTCAATGTTGAAAAGAGCCACGTCCATCAGAATTGATCATCATATAGTGGTTGTTGAAGTATATAATGATCTCCTGGTCCTGCTCATTTCCCTCAGCATCAGTTCCTGTAAGTCTCTCCAGACGTCTCTGTATTCATCCTGATGGTCATTTCTTACAGAACAATCATATTCCATAACATTCATCTACTATAATTAATTCAGCATCAACATTCACTTTTATAAGATTTGGAGTTCCAAAGTTTTCTCCCTCCCTCCCTCCCCTTCCTCCTCTCCAAGACAGCAAGCAATCTGACATAGGCTGTACATGTGTAATCCTATTTCCACATTAGTCATGTTGTGAAAGAAGAATCAGAACAAAAGGGAAAACACACACACACACACACACACACACAAACAAAAAACAACAAAAAAGTCAAAATAATTTGCTTCTATCTGCATTCAGTTCTTTCTCTGGATGTGGATACTGTTTTGTACCATGAGTCTTTTAGAATTGTCTTACATCATTGCATTGCTAAGTCAATCATAGTTGATCACTGCACAGTGTTTTTGTAATTGCCCAGTGTCCTGGTTCTGCTCACCTCAGCCTCAATTCATGTAAGTCTTTCCAGATTTTTTTCTGAAATTTCCTGCTCATCATTTCTTATAGAACCATAAAGTTCCCTTACAATCATATATCACAGCTTTTTTAGCCATTCCCCAACCGATGGACGTCTTTTTGATTTCTATTTTTTAGCTACCAAAAAAATGAACTGCTCTGGATATTTTTGTACAAATAGATTTTTTCCCCTTTTTTGATATCTTTGAGATACAGACCTAGTGGTAGTATTACTGGATTAGAGGGTGTGGACAGTTTGATAGCCCTTTGGACAGAATTCTGAATTGCTCTCCTGAATGGTTGAATCAGTTCACAACTCCACCAACAATGCATCAGTGTCCCAATTTTCTCATATCTCCAACATTAATCATTTTCCTTTTCTGTCACATTGACCGATCTGATAATCATGGGATGGTACCTCAGAGTTGTTGTAATTTGCATTTGAGAGCATTTTAATTATTAGGAGGCTTTTCCTGATATCAAACCTGAATCAACATCTTTGGAACTCTCTGCCCCACACACCCACACACACAATTGTTCTCACTCTGACCTCAGGGTCAAATAAAAGAATTCTCTTCCACATGACAAACCTTCCAATGCATGAAGGTCTAAGGTCACGAGCTTTCCCTCCCCCAACTCACATCTTCTCCAAGTTCTTTCAACTGATCCTCGCTTGAAGTGGGTTCCCATCCTTGCACCATCCTGTTGCCTTCCTCTAGTTTCCAACTTATCAACATCCCTCTTAATCTTGATGTCCAGAGCTGAACACCACACTCCAGCTGAAGTCTGATTAGGGCAGGGGTCAGAAGGGCTGTCACAGCCCTATTCCTAGAAGCTCTGCCCCTTGATGTAGCCCCAAATCATATTAGCTTTTTTTTTGAGGGGGGGGGGCTGCCACATCACACTGCTGATTCATTTTGAATTTTTAGCCTATGGAAAGCCTTAGATTTCTTTTTTGTTAACTGCTATTGTCCCTGTGTTTGTGAAGTAGACTTTTAAGTCACTGCTTAGAGTTTAGGCAACAAGGGAGAGCAAGGGGAGGCACAAACACAAATGAAGTAAAGCTGACTCCCTAAATATCAATGGCGATTAAGCAGGATGATCCCATGACTACAATATGCCTCTGGATGTGTTTGCCTGCATCAAATGGAATAGTATAGGTAAAAAGGAGGGAGGCAGCATTATCAGCTGAGAAGCTAGACCTCCCCTGTCGAATTGTATTTTTTATACTTCACTATATCCTTTTATACTTTTTTTATATTTTACTATATAATTTCATGCATTGAGTGAACTCTCTGAAATTTATTTTGCTCAAATGCAGGTCCATTTCTGACTTTCTTTTCTTTCTCTCTCACCAACTCTAGGAGAGAGTGATGACTTCCCCCCAGGGTTCCAACATTTCCACCCCAGCAACAAGTCCCTGCCTGTTAGTGAGAAACAGATCCAGCACTGAATTTCCTCTTGTTTTTACCTCCGCCTTTGGAAGGATGAAATTAGTTGCTTTGTTTTGGCGAAGAAGAGAGAAGGGGAGGAGGGAGACAGACAGAGAGAAATGGAGGAGGGAGAGACAGACAGAAAGAGACAGAGACAGAGAGAAACAAAAAGACAGAGCTACCGCACAAGTCTGGACAATGAAAGTCCCCCATTACTACTATTTTATGCCTTTCTACCAGACTCATGTTCTTAAACTCTCCAATAATTTCTTCATCTGGCTAATATTTCCTCACACGAGTTTATCTTCTTAATGTACAATTCTACTCCGCCCACCCCCTTTTACTTATCTTGCTTCTTTGGAATAAAGTATATCCATACTAAGTCATGGGTTGACTCCCTCCAAGTCTCAGGAATATCCCAGAGGGGATGTTTTCCCTCCTTGCATTAGAAATCTCAGTTCATCTTGCCTGTTCCTTAAATTGGAAACATTTTCATATAGACATTGCATGACACATGTCTGATTAATGCTACTTTCTTAACTTTTGTATACAGAGATCTTCAGGGAGGCTACATGACATCTAGCTTGGGGGAAGAACACAGGCGTTCCTCCTTCCTCCTCCCCCTTTTCAGCTTTTGATTAGATTTACAAGACACTTTCCTACCAGCTTTGCTTAGGTGCAGCCCATTCAGACCAGGGATCTCTCATGTCTGTGTTTCAAGGCATGGACCATTTTCAGACACCAATCAATAAATAGTAATTATACACCTGTGTATCAGGCCCTGTGCTAAACACCCGGGATGCAAAAAGAGACAAAAGACAGTTCCTGCTCTCAAGGAGAGACGACATCCAAGCAAATATATACAAAGCAAACAATGTCTGAGAGAAATAAGAAATAACAGAGGCAAGCACCATCCCTTGCCTTTAAAAACCAGGGTTTTCAGATAACTGTATAAACATGCATATACATATTGGATCTAACATGCATTTCAACATATTTAACATGTATGGGACTACCTGCCAGATGGGGGAGGGGGTGGGGAAAGGAGGGAAAGATTTGGAACAGAAAGTTTGGGAGGGTCAATGTTGGAAAAAATTACCCATGCATATGCTTTGTAAATAAAAAGCTATAAAAAAAAAAAAAGAAAAAAATCAAAATTCACCATTTTATTAAAAATAACCCTAAAGAAATAAATGTCATAGTACAAAAAAACAGGGGTTTTCAGATAACTGTATAAATATATTATACACATATTGGATCTAACATGTATTGCAACATAGTTAACATATATGGGAGTGCCAGATAGGAGAGGGGGTGGGGGGAAGGAGGGAAAAATTTGCAACAAAAGATTATGCAAGGGTCAGTGTTGGAAAAATTACCCATGCAAATGCTTTGTAAATAAAAAGCCATACTAAAAAAAAGAAAAAGAAAAAAAATCAAAATTCACCATTTTATTAAACACTAAAGAAATAAATATGTTATAGTTCAAAAAAAAACAGGGGTTTTCAGATAACTGTATGAATATGTTATACACCTATTGGATCTAACATGTATTTCAACATAGTTCACATGTATTGGACTACCCAAAAGCTAGGGGAGGGAGAGGGGGGAAGAAGGGGAAAATTTTCAACAAAAGGTTATGCAAGGGTCAGTGTTGGAAAAAAATTACCCATGCATATGCTTTGTAAATAAAAAGCTATAAAAAAAAAAAAGAAAAAGAAAAGAATAAAAATTTACCAAGCATTTTATTAAAGATAACACTAAAAAAATAAATGTAATAGTACCAAAAAACAGGGGTTTTCAGATAACTGTATAAACATGCATATACATATTGGATCTAACATGCATTTCAACATATTTAACATGTATGGGACTACCTGCCAGATGGGGGAGGGGGGGGGGAAGGAGGGAAAGATTTGGAACAGAAAGTTTGGGAGGGTCAATGTTGGAAAAAATTACCCATGCATATGCTTTGTAAACAAAAAGCTATTAAAAAAAAAAGAAAAAGAAAAAAAATCAAAATTCACCAGACATTTTATTAAAGATAACACTAAAGAAATAAATGTTATAGTACAAAAAACAGGGGTTTTCAGATAACTATAAATATATTATACACATATTGGATCTAACATGTATTGCAACATAGTTAACATATATGGGAGTGCCAGATAGGAGAGGGGGTGGGGGGAAGGAGGGAAAAATTTGCAACAAAAGATTATGCAAGGGTCAGTGTTGGAAAAATTACCCATGCAAATGCTTTGTAAATAAAAAGCCATACTAAAAAAAAGAAAAAGAAAAAAATCAAAATTCACCATTTTATTAAACACTAAAGAAATAAATATGTTATAGTTCAAAAAAAAACAGGGGTTTTCAGATAACTGTATGAATATGTTATACACCTATTGGATCTAACATGTATTTCAACATAGTTCACATGTATTGGACTACCCAAAAGCTAGGGGGGAGGGGGGAAGAAGGGGAAAATTTTCAACAAAAGGTTATGCAAGGGTCAGTGTTGGAAAAAAATTACCCATGCATATGCTTTGTAAATAAAAAGCTATAAAAAAAAAAAAAAAGAAAAAGAAAAGAAATCAGAATTTACCAAACATTTTATTGAAGATAACACTAAAAAAATAAATGTAATAGTACCAAAAAACAGGGGTTTTCAGATAACTGTATAAACATGCATATACATATTGGATCTAACATGCATTTCAACATATTTAACATGTATGGGACTACCTGCCAGATGGGGGAGGGGGTGGGGGAAGGAGGGAAAGATTTGGAACAGAAAGTTTGGGAGGGTCAATGTTGGAAAAAATTACCCATGCATATGCTTTGTAAATAAAAAGCTATAAAAAAAAAAGAAAAAAAATCAAAATTCAACATTTTATTAAAAATAACCCTAAAGAAATAAATGTTATAGTATAAAAAACAGGGGTTTTCAGATAACTATAAATATGTTATACACATATTGGATCTAACATGTATTTCAGCATAGTTAACATGTATGGGATTACCTGCCAGATAGGGGGAGGGGGTGGGGTAAGGAGGAAAAGATTTGGAACAGAAAGTTTGGGAGGGTCAATGTTGGAAAAAATTACCCATGCATATGCTTTGTAAACAAAAAGCTATTAAAAAAAAAGAAAAAAGAAAAAAATCAAAATTCACCAGACATTTTATTAAAGATAACACTAAAAAAATAAATGTAATAGTACCAAAAAACAGGGGTTTTCAGATAACTGTATAAACATGCATATACATATTGGATCTAACATGCATTTCAACATATTAACATGTATGGGACTACCTGCCAGATGGGGGAGGGGGTGGGGGAAGGAGGGAAAGATTTGGAACAGAAAGTTTGGGAGGGTCAATGTTGGAAAAAATTACCCATGCATATGCTTTGTAAATAAAAAGCTATAAAAAAAAAAAGAAAAAGAAAAGAATAAAAATTTACCAAGCATTTTATTAAAGATAACACTAAAAAAATAAATGTAATAGTACCAAAAACAGGGTTTCTGATAACTGTATAAACATGCATATCATTGGATCTAACATGCATTTCAACATATTAACATGTAGGACTACCTGCCAGATGGGGAGGTGGGGGGGGAGGGAAAGATTTGAACAGAAAGTTTGGGAGGGTCAATGTTGGAAAAAAATTACCCATGCATATGCTTTGTAAACAAAAAGCTATTAAAAAAAAAGAAAAGAAAAAATCAAAATCACCAGACATTTTATAAAGATAACACTAAAGAAATAAATGTTATAGACAAAACAGGGGTTTCAGATAACTATAAATATATTATACACATATTGATCTAACATGATTGCAACACAGTTAACATATTGGGGAGGCCAGATAGGAGAGGGGTGGGGGGAAGAAATTTAACAAAAAGATTAAGCAAGGGCCAGTGTTGGAAAAATTACCCATGCAAATGCTTTGTAAATAAAAAGCCATACTAAAAAAAAAAAAAAAAAAAAAAATCAAAATTCACCATTTTATTAAACACTAAAGAAATAAATATGTTATAGTTCAAAAAAAAACAGGGGTTTTCAGATAACTGTATGAATATGTTATACACCTATTGGATCTAACATGTATTTCAACATAGTTACATGTATTGACCACCCAAAAGCTAGGGAGGGAGAGGGGGGGAAGAAGGGAAATTTTTAACAAAAAGGTTATGCAAGGGTCAGTGTTGGAAAAAATTACCCATGCATATGCTTTGTAAATAAAAAGCTATAAAAAAAAGAAAAAGAAAAGAAATCAGAATTTACCAAACATTTTATTGAAGATAACACTAAAAAATAAATGTAATAGTACCAAAAAACAGGGGTTTTCTAGAAACTTAAAACATGCATATACATATTGGATCTAACATGCATTTCAACATATTTAACATGTATGGGACTACCTGCCAGATGGGGGAGGGGGTGGGGGAAGGAGGGAAAGATTTGGAACAGAAAGTTTGGGAGGGTCAATGTTGGAAAAAATTACCCATGCATATGCTTTGTAAACAAAAAGCTATTAAAAAAAAAAAAAAAAGAAAAAAATCAAAATTCACCAGACATTTTATTAAAGATAACACTAAAGAAATAAATGTTATAGTACAAAAAACAGGGGTTTTCAGATAACTATAAATATATTATACACATATTGGATCTAACATGTATTGCAACACAGTTAACATATATGGAGTGCCAGATAGGAGAGGGGTGGGGGAAGGAGGGAAAATTTGCAACAAAAGATTATAAGGGTCAGTGTTGGAAAAATTACCCATGCAAATGCTTTTTTTTTAAAATAAATATGTTATAGTTCAAAAACAGGGTTTCGATAATGTATGAATATGTTATACCTATTGATCTAAATTTCAAATAGTCAATGTATTGACTACCCAAAAGCTGGAGGAGAGGGGGAAGAAGGGAAAATTTAAAAAGGTTAAGGGCATGTTAAAAATACCATGCATATGCTTGAAAAAAAGCTATAAAAAAAAAAAAAAAAGAAAAGAAAAAGAAACAGAATTTACAAACATTTATTAAATAATAAAAATAAATGTAATAGTACCAAAACAGGGTTTCGAAACTGATAAAATATAAATTGATCAAATGATTTCAACATTTAAATGTAGGACACCCAATGGGGGGGGGGGAAGGAGGAAGATTGAACAGAAAGTTGGGAGGGCAATTAAAAATTACCATGCTAGCTTTGTAAATAAAATAAAAAAAAAAAAAAAATCAAAATTAACATTTTATTAAAATAACCCTAAAGAAATAAAGTATGTATAAAAAAACAGGGTTTTCAGAAACTATAAATATGATAATATTGGATTCAATTTCAATAGAATGATGGATTACCCGATAGGGGGGGGGTAGAGGAAAAGATTTGAAAGAAAGTTGGGAGGGTCATTGAAAAATCCATGCATGCTTTGAAACAAAAAGCATAAAAAAAAAAAAAGAAAAATAAAATTCACCAGACATTTTATTAAAGATAAACTAAAAAAATAAATGTAATAGTACCAAAAACAGGGGGAAACTGATAAACATAATTGGATCAACATGCATTCAAATATTTAAATGTATGGACACCGCGATGGGAGGGGTGGGAAGGAGGGAAAGATTGAACAGAAAGTTGGAGGGCCAGGAAAACCAAATGCTTGAAAAAAAAAGCTAAAAAAAAAAGAAAAGAAAATAAAATTTCACATTTTATTAAAGATAATAAAAATAAATGTAAAAAAAACAGGGTTTCGATAACTGAAACATGCATATACATATTGATCTAAATCATTCAAAGTAAAGTTGGACATGCGATGGGGAGGGGTGGGGGGAGGAAATTGGAACAGAAAGGGAGGTCATGTAAAAATACCATGCAATGCTTTGAAACAAAAGCTATTAAAAAAAAAAGAAAAAAAAATCAAAATCACCAGACATTTATTAAAGATAACACTAAAGAAATAAATGTTATAGACAAAAAGGGTTTCGATAACATAAATATATTATTAATATTGGATCTACATGTATTGCAACACAAGTTAAATATATGGAGGCCAGATAGAGAGGGGGGGGGAGGGAAATTTGCACAAAAGATTAAAGGGGAAAAACCATCAAAGTTTGAAAAAAGCATACAAAAAAAGAAAGAAAACCAAATCACCATTTAAAACACAAAGAAATAAATGTTATAGTTCAAAAACAGGGTTTTGGAACTGATGAATATGTTATACACCATTGGATTAACATGTATTTCAACATAGTTCACATGTATGACACCCAAAAGCTAGGGAGGGGGGAAGGGAAAATTTTCAAAAAAAGACAAAAAGTTGGAAAAAATTACCCATGCATATGCTTTGTAAATAAAATAAAAAAAAAAAAAAGAAAAGAATAAATTTACCAACATTTTTAAGAACACTAAAAAAATAAATGTAATAGTACCAAAAACAGGGGTTTTCGATAACTGTATAAACATGCATATACATATTTGGATCTAATATGCATTTCAACAATTTAACATGTATGGGACTACCTGCTGATGGGAGGGGTGGGGGAAGGAGGAAAGATTTGGAACAGAAAGTTTGGGAGGGTCAATGTTGGAAAAAATTACCCATGGTATGCTTTGTAAATAAAAGCTATAAAAAAAAAAAAAAAAAATCAAAATCAACATTTTATTTAATAACCCTAAAGAAATAAATGTTATAGTATAAAAAAAGGGTTTTCAGATAACTATAAATATGTTATACATATTGATCCCTTACATGTATTTCAGCATAGTTAATATGTATGGGATTACCTGCCAGATAGGGAGGGTGGGAAGGAGGAAAGATTTTGGAACAGGAAAGTTTGGGAGGGTCAATGTGGAAAAAAATTACCCTGCATATGCTTTGTAAACAAAAAAGCCATTAAAAAAAAAAAAAAGAAAAAGAAAAATCAAAATTCACCAGCATTTTATTAAAGATAACACTAAAAAATAAATGTAATAGTACCAAAAAAGGGGTTTTGGGATAACTGTATAAACATGCATATACATATTGGATCTAATATGCATTTCCCAACAATTTAAATGTATGGGACTACCTGCCAGATGGGGAGGGGTGGGGAAGGAGGGAAAGATTTGGAACAGAAAGTTTGGGAGGGTCAATGTTGGAAAAAAATTACCCATGCATATGCTTTGTAAAAAAAGCTATAAAAAAAAAAAAAAAAAGAAAAGAAAAATAAAAATTTACCAAGCATTTTATTAAAGATAACACTAAAAAAAATAAATGTAATAGTACCAAAAAACAGGGTTTTGATAACTGTATAAACATGATATACATATTGGATCTAACATGCATTTCAACATAGTAAATGTATGGGACTACCTGCGATGGGGAGGGGTGGGGGAAGGAGGGAAAGATTTGGAACAGAAAGTTGGAGGGTCAATGTTGGAAAAATTACCCATGCATATGCTTTGAAACAAAAAGCCATTAAAAAAAAGAAAGAAAAAATCAAAATTCACCAGACATTTTATTAAAGATAAACTAAAAAATAAATGTTATAGTACAAAAAACAGGGGTTTTGACAACTATAAAATATTATACACATATTGGATCTAAATGCATTGCAAACAATGTTAACATAATGGAGTGCCGATAGGGAGAGGGGTGGGGAAGGAGGAAAATTTGGCAACAAAAGATATGCAAGGGCCAGTAAAAAAAACCCATGCAAATGCTTTGTAAATAAAAAAGCCATACTAAAAAAAAAAGAAAAAAGAAAAAATCAAAATTACCATTTTATTAAACAATAAAGAAAAAATATTTATAGTTCAAAAAAAAACAGGGTTTCTAGATAACTGTATGAAATGTATACACCATTGGATCTAACATGATTTCAACAAGTTCAATGTATTGACCACCCAAAAGCTAGGAGGGAGAGGGGGGAAGGAAAATTTTAACAAAAGGTTGAGGGTCAGTTGAAAAAATTACCCATGCATATGCTTTAAATAAAAAGCCATAAAAAAAAAAGAAAAAGAAAAGAAAATCAGAATTTACCAAACATTTTATTGAAGATAACACTAAAAAATAAATGTATAGTACAAAAACAGGGGTTTCTCAGATAACTGTAAACATGCATATACAATTGGATCTAACATGCATTTCAACATATTTAACATGTATGGGACTACCTGCCAGATGGGGGAGGGGGGGGGAAGGAGGGAAAGATTTGGAACAGAAAGTTTGGGAGGTCAATGTTGGAAAAATTACCCATGCATATGCTTTGTAAACAAAAAAGCTATTAAAAAAGAAAAGAAAAAATCAAAATTCACCAGACATTTTATTAAAGATAACACTAAAGAAATAAATGTTATAGTCAAAAACAGGGGTTTCAGATAACTATAAATATATTATACACTATTGATCTAACATGTCATTGCAACATAGTTAACATATATGGGAGTGCCAGATAGGAGAGGGGGGGGGGGAAGGAGGGAAAAATTTGCAACAAAAGATTATGCAAGGGTCAGTGTTGGAAAAATTACCCATGCAAATGCTTTGTAAATAAAAAGCTATAAAAAAAAAAAAGAAAAAGAAAAGAAATCAGAATTTACCAAACATTTTATTGAAGATAACACTAAAAAAATAAATGTAATAGTACCAAAAAACAGGGGTTTTCAGATAACTGTATAAACATGCATATACATATTGGATCTAACATGCATTTCAACATAATTTAAATGTATGGGACTACCTGCTGATGGGGAGGGGTGGGAAGGAGGGAAAGATTTGAACAGAAAGTTTGGGAGGGTCAATGTTGGAAAAAATTACCCATGCATATGCTTTGTAAACAAAAGCTATTAAAAAAAAAAGAAAAAAAAAAATCAAAATTCACCAGACATTTTATTAAAGATAACACTAAAGAAATAAATGTTATAGTACAAAAAACAGGGGTTTTCAGATAACTATAAATATATTATACACATATTGGATCTAACATGTATTGCAACATAGTTAACATATAGGGAGTGCCAGATAGGAGAGGGTGGGGGAAGGAAGGAAAATTTTGCAACAAAAGATTATGCAAGGGCAGTGTTGGAAAATACCCATGCAAATGCTTTGTAAATAAAAAGCTATAAAAAAAAAAAAAAGAAAAAAAAAGAAACTGAATTTACCAAACATTTTATTGGAAGATAATACTAAAAAATAAATGTATAGTACCAAAAACAGGGTTTCTAGATAACTGTATAAACATGCATATACATATTGGATCTAACATGCATTTCAACATATTTAATATGTAAGGGACACCTGCCAGATGGGGAGGGGTGGGAAGGAGGGAAAGATTTGGAAATAGAAAGTTTGGAGGGTCAATGTTGGAAAAATTACCCATGCATATGCTTTGTAAACAAAAAGCTATTAAAAAAAAAGAAAAAGAAAAAAAATCAAAATTCACCAGACATTTTATTAAAGATAACACTAAAGAAATTAATGTTATAGTACAAAAACAGGGTTTCTAGATAACTATAAATATATTATACACATATTGGATCTAACATGATTGCAACATAGTTAATATATGGGAGTGCCAGATAGGAGAGGGGGGGAAGGAGGGAAAAATTTGCAACAAAAGATTATGCAAGGGTCAGTGTTGGAAAAATTACCCATGCAAATGCTTTGTAAATAAAAAGCTATACTAAAAAAAAGAAAAAGAAAAAAATCAAAATTCACCAGACATTTTATTAAAGATAACACTAAAGAAATAAATGTTATAGTACAAAAAAAAGCAGGGGTTTTAATCCAGCAGTGTCTCTACTGGGCCTGTATCCCAAAGAGATCATAAAAGAGAGGAAAGGACCCACATGTGCAAAAAAAATTTAAAAAAAATGTTTATAGCAGCCCTTTTTGTGGTGGCAAGGAACTGGAAACAGTGGATGGATTGGAGAATGGCTGAATAAGTTGTGGTATATGAATATTATGGAATATTATTGTTCTCTAAGAAATGACCAGCAGGAGGATTTCAGAGAGGCCTGGAGAGACTGACATGAACTGATGCTGAGGGAAATGAGCAGAACCAGGAGAACAGTGTACATGGTAATAGCAGTTTTGTGCAATGATCAACTATGATAAACTTAGCTGTTTTCAGCAATGCAGTGATTCAGGGCAATTCCAATAGACTTGAGATGGAAGATGTTAATCATATCCAATGAGAGAACTATGGAGACAAAGCATAGTATTTTCACCTTTTTTTGTTATTGTTTGTTTGCTTGTCTTTTTTTTCCCTTTTGATCTGATTTTTCTTGTACAACAAGAAGTCTTGTACAAATATGGAAGTGTTTAAAAGAATTGTATATATAAATGTATATACACACACACATATATTAAGTTGTTTGTTTTCTTGGGGGGGAGGTAAGGGGCGAAGGAAAAAAATTGGAACACAAAGTTTTACAAAAATAAATGTTGAAAACTACCTTTTACATGTATTTGGGGAAAAAACACTATTTTAAAAAGAAACAAAATAAAAGAGTAAAAAAAGGACAGAGATAAGGAAAGCACCATCTGTTCCCCTCTAGTCTTTAGGCTCTTGCCCAAAACTTCACGATTGTTAACATTACTTTTTAGGTTCCTGGGGCATTCTCTGTTATGTCTTGGATATGTCTGAAGTAGATAACAGACCTCAGTATCCTTCCTAAGTGGAAAATTCTTCAGTCTGGAACTAGCAAACTCTCCTAGCCTTCTCTTCTTCTTCTTTATAAAATGATCTCTCATTTGAGAGTTTTTGAAGGACAAGTGGCCATTTCCTCATCAAAGCATCCAAGTTCCCTCCTCTTAGGAAAGAGTATCCAAGATATCTCATTGTTCCAAAGGTACAAGGTTCCTTCCCTTCCTCTTTCCAAAGGTCCAAACACTGTTTTCCTTCCCTTCCTCTTTCCAAAAGTCCAATCACTGTTTTCCTTCCCTTCCTCTTCTATGTGACATTCTTCTTCTCTCCAACACCCCATCAAATGCCCAGTTTCCCTTCTTCCACTGCAGATTATTTTTTCCTTCACTGAAGACCCATTTCCATGACTTTCAGGAAAATCTCAACATCTCTTTTAACCTGTATTGTGGGAAGGCCCTTTTCAAGTCCCTTCATCTTCTCTTTTGGAAATTAGACCGATCTGCAGTTGGAACATAGATTTCAGTCAGCCCCTGGGACAAAATGCAAATATGTAGAATCATTGAGGAATGAGCTCTCCACACCAAACCCAGTGAGATTCTCAGCCTTCTTTACCCAACTTCATCTCCTCAGCACTTGGGATTATTTTTAGTAACTTAAAAGCCACACCCAATTTGTTTTCCTTTGTCTCAACAGCAACTTTGGAGTCATGCTCTAGTTTCCTTTACAGTGAACTTCTCGGGTCTCCACTGCTTAAAGGCCAAGTATGTTACATTTCATCCCTCCTCCTTTGGGGGACATACAGTTTTTCTGCCATTGGTCTCAGTCCCCACTGATTGTGTTCCCCAATTTCAGTGGTCCCTTGTACTCTACTTCCATTTAATCACTTAACAGGTTAATTTTTTTTAAGGAACATTTACTTCAGAGGTATAGAAGAATACATGTCTCAATAATTATTCCCCTTATAGAACTTCAGTCTCAGGAGAGAAGGGGGATTAGGTTCACAACTTAATTCAGTTCCCATATAGCCCAGCTCCTTAAACTAGGGTGCTTGACCCCACATGGGGTCTCATAGCTGAATTCTGGGATCATGAAATTATGATTTATCAGCAAATCTTGGATTTGATTTGTATACCTATTTTATTCATGTCAAAGTTTCTTGGATGAAAAGTTGTTGTGAGTGGAAAAATTTAAGAAGCCCTGCTAGATATAGCAACTCCCAAGTACAAAACCCTGGCTCCTCAGGACTTCCTTGCTGTGGTCACGTTCTGTTCCAAAGTCATCATAGCTCAAACGTGGGTCCAAGGAGTCTACGGCCTATACCTAGAACTGAAAATCAGGACAAATAGACCAAATCCCCCAAACCCATTTCTTGAGACCATTGGGTCTATAGGGGGAAAAGCACAGTAATAGCAACATTGTAAGATGATCAACTATGAATGACAGCTATTTTCCACTTAGCTTAGATCAACAATGATCTAAGACAATTCTAAAAGACTTATGATGAGATATGCTATTCATTTCTAGAAGGAAAAAATGTTGAACTCTAAATACAGATTGAAGAACAGTTTTATATATATATATATTTTTTTTAGGTTTTTATTTTGGTCTGTGTTTCCTTTTGTAACATGACTAATATGGAAATATGTTTTTCCCAACTATAAATGTATAAACATATAAAATGAAAAAAAATAAAAGGGGAAAAGCTTCTCCCTCCAGCTTATTTCATGACTCCCTCAGTGTGAATAGAATCTTCATTCCTTGGATATAGCAGGAAAGAGAGTCAGTCTGGTTGGTTTTGAGACTTTTCCTCTTCCAACTCAGAAACCAATGGAAATAGGTTGTTCCTCCCTATAGTGGGGGAAAGTAAAATAACTTGTCTCCCAGAATCAGGGTGCCCTACATTTTAGGCAATCAAGACATGTGTAGCACCCTCCCCCAATACATGGATAATATGCCAATTGTTTCCTTATCTTTTCTTACTTACCTTGCCTTTTCACTGGTTTTCTCCATTACTTCTCCCTGAGTCCCTCAATTCAGGTCTTTACTGTTTGATTTGTGTTGGTCTTGTGATTTCTTTAAATTTCTCTTGCAGAAGCTCAAAGTAGAATGTGGAGCTGAAAATAATTCTCCTTCAAATTTTCCACAATCTCTTCCCAAATTTCCCACAATCTCTAGCCTTCTCCCCAAATCCAAAGCCATCTAAGTCATCTACTGAATTTCTGCCTGGTTCACAAGGAGCCAATTCGGTGCTGAAGGGAGCTTGTTTCCCTTAAGTTAAGGATCTTCAGCTGAGAATCTTGAGCTGAAGATCCTTCAGCTGAGAATCGTAAGCATTACTCTGCCTCTCTGGTGCCCTAATGCTACCCAAAGCACCAAGAGTAAAAATATGACCCAATAGATCAGAGACCATCTATTCAGTAGACTGAGATCATTGGATGGAGACAACAACAGCACATGTAGGAAGTATAAATACAAATTTGGAGGGGGGGAGGTCCTAGCAAACGAGGGGATAAGAAAAGGCTTAATATGGAATATGGCCCTTCAACTGAGATTGAAAGGAAACTAGGAACTCTAAGAGGTCAAAATGAGGAATGAGCACCTTGTAGGTATGGGGAGCCCACAAAAGAACACGGAGATGAGGAGATTGAGAGTCCTATGTGAGGAACAACATAAAAGTCAGCTGGCTGGGTACAGAGTACATGGAGGGGAATAATGTGTAACAAGTCTAAAAAGGCAAGTTGTGGCCAGGTTGTGATGAGACTCAAAAGGTAAACAGAGGAATTTGTATTTGATCACAGAAATAAAAGAAAGCAGGGGAGTTACATGGTCAGACCCTCACTTTAAGTACTCACTTGGATTGCTTCGTGGAAGAAGGATGATAATTATTATTACTAACAATAATCATTAATGATTAAAATATCTAACATTTATATAGCACTTATGTGACAAGCACTGTGCTAAATAAACATTTTACAGTTATTAGTTCATTTGATCCTCACGACAACCTTGTGAGGTAGGTGCTGTTATGAACCCCATTTTACAGATGAGGAAACCAAGGCAAAAAGGGTCAAGTGAATTGTCTAAGGTCACAAAGCTACTCAGTGCCTATGACCAGATTTGAACTCAGGTCTTTCTGACTCTGGACCCAGGGTCCTTTCTACTGTACCAGTGGTTCTCAAAGTATGGTCTAGAGAATCCTGGGGCTCTCTGAAACCCTTTTAGAGGGTCTACAAATTCAAAAATAGTTTTTATGTCCAATATAGTAAATGTCTATAAATATAATCCAGATAAACAAAAACACTTTGGAGAGATCCTCAGTAATTTTTAATAGGATAAAGATACTGAAAACAAAAGTTTGAGAACCACTATAATTGTACCATTTAGCTGGCTCAAAGGGACAACTGAGGCAAGAAGACCATTTACTGAGATAAGGCCAAAAGGGCAACATGACCTAGATGTAAAGGGAGACATTATAAGTAAATTAAAAGAATTTTAAAAGAATCATTCACCTATCAGATTTATGGATAGGAGAAAATTGTAAGAGTAAACAAGAGAGACACACACACACACACACACACACACACACAGAGAGAGAGAGAGAGAGAGAGAGAGAGAGAGAGAGAGAGAGAGAGAGCGAGCAAGAGAGCAAGCAAGCACTGTGGGATCTAAAATGGATAATTTTGATTGCATTAAAAAAAGGTTTTATACAAATAAAATAAATGTAGCCAAGGCTAGAAGAAAAGCAGAAAATGCAGGGGGGGGAGCATTATAGATAGCTTCTCAGATAAAGGCCTCATATCTCAAATATATAAAGAACTGAATCAAATTTATACGAATATGAGTCATCCCCAATTGATTAATGTTAAAAGGATATGAACAGGCAGTGTTTAGAAGAAGAAGTTAAAGCTATCTACAGTCATGTGAAAAAAGCACTAAATCATTATGGATTAGAGCAATGCAAATTAAAATAACATTAAGGTGCCATCTCATCTATCAGACTGGCTAAAATGAGAGAAGGTGAAAATGACAAATGTCGAAGGGGGTGTGAAAACATCGGGGCACTAATACACCGTTGGTGTAACTGTGAACTGGTCCAACAATTTTGGAGAGCAATCTGGCCAACACACAACAATACCATTATTTGGTAGGTTTCCTAAGGTGATGGGGGGGAGGGGGGAGAAAAGAGAACCTTTATGTTCTAAAAGATTTCTAGCAGTCCTCTTTGTGATATTAAAGAACTGGAAATGGAGGGGATACCCATCAATTGGGAAATGGCTGGACAAGTTGTGGTATATGGTTGTGATGGAATATTACTGGGCTATAAGAAATGCTGAACAGGTTGATTTTATTATTTTTTAATTTAATATCTTATTTTCCCCCAATTACAGATAATAATTTTTGACATTCATTTTTTTTTATTTTTAAGTTCCAAATTCCCTCTCCCTCCCTTTCCTTTATTGAGAAGGCAAACAATTTGTTATAGATTATACATGTGCAGTCATACAAAACATTAGTCATGTTGTGAAAAAAAACACAAAGAAAACCATGGAAAATCAGAAAGTAAAAACAGTATGCTTGAATCTGCATTCAATCCTTTCTCTGGAGATGGTTAGAATTTTTCATCCTCAGCCTTACAGAATCATCTTGGATCATTGTATTGCTGAGAATTATCAAGTCATTTAGAGTGGATCATTATACAATATTGCTGTTACTTTGTACAATAGTCTCCCTGTTCTGCTCATGCATCAGTCCATCTAAATTTTTCCAGGCCTTTCTTTTCTTTTTTTTTTTTTTGTCTCTTTGTAAAAAATTTATTTTTTAAAATCTTTATTCATTTTCAACTCCAATACCAAAAGACCAAAAGAGAACTTCCCACATATACAGCCCAACATTAAAAGAGAATTAATTCAATGTAAAACTATGAATTTTCATTTCACCCTGTTTACTTTTTTAAAAAAGCTACCTAATAAATACTACACATCATTTTCAAAACTACCATGTTTCCTTCTAAGTTTTCTTTTGTTCTCTATTGAGTATTTTTTCCTCCCTCCCTCTCCAACCTGCTCTAGTGTGGCTATATTAGACCCAAATATGTGTATATATGTAGAATCATACTCTACTTAACTTCTGTTGCTGCCGGTCATTTTTATGGTAAGATAGCATTCCATCACAATCCTATATCACAGTGTATTCAGCCGTCCCCCAACTGATGGCCGTCTCCCTGATTTCCAATTCTTTGCTACCACAAAAAGAGCTATCAGAAACGGTTTTATACATATGGGTCTTTTTCCTTTTCTGTTAGCTGTGAAGTGGTACTTCAGAGTTGTGTTAATTTGCATTTTTCTAATCAATAATGATTGAGAGCATTTTTCATCTAACTAGAGATAACTGTGATTTCTTCTTCTGAAAAATTGATTTTAGAAAAAATATGGAAAAACTTGCATGAAATAATGCCGAGTAAAATGAGCAGAACCAAGAGAACATTGTGTACAGTAATAGCAATATTGGTCAAAGAGAAACTGTGAATGACTAAGCTATTCTGAGTAATAGGTCAGCTAATCAAATCAAATACAAAGCCCTTACAAAATAAAATGCTCTCCATCTCCAGAGAGAGAATTGATATATGGAAATACGTATTTGTATGATGTCACATACATATCTATAGCAAATGATGGCTTTCTCCAACGCAGGGAGCTGAAAACTCAAAATGTAACACAAATATAAATAAAATAGATATTTTTAAAAGAGAGAGAAAAACACAGAGCAGTCTTTCAGTGCTTTCAGATAGCCAGATATACTTGTTAATAAGCACAACACAGTATCTCCAAAATTACCAATGATCTCTTAACTGCTGAATCCAATGGCCTTTTCCTCAATCTTCTTGAGTTCTGTGAAGCTTCATCCAACAGAGTTAGACCAAAGATCAAAGCTATAAAATGGAAATAAAAAAAACAAAGAAACTAGGCTATCCCTCTCTGAGCCTCACACCCCATTCTCCTTTCAGGCAAAAAACAACCCAGAGACAGATTTACTGATGGAACTGCTCCTTCTTTACTTGCTCTGCATGGCAACAGCTTGGGTTCTAGAAATGGAGATGGTATCAGAAAATTGTAAATGAAATTCAAATTTCTAGAAAACTGACTGAGATGGTTTCAATTCTGTCCTGCGCAGGGACTGGGAAGCCATCACCGGGAGAGCAGATGGGAGTTTAGGCTGCTAGAACAGCTTTCAAGCTACCCACGATGGACCTTTCAGTGATGGGAGAGAAGAAGTAACCTCCCTGTTTCCTTTACTTTGCCCGAGAGACCCTTTTTTGTATGGTCAAAGATTCTCTTTCTGGTGACCCCCCCTTTGTCACCAGTTATATAAAAGGACACCCTTTTCTTGCTTGTCATCCATCTCAAAGCTGTCACTCATTCCCATTTCTCCTAAGACTAGATCTGTCTGGGGAACTGGTAAATGGCTCTTTAAATATTTGTAACAAAGATTTAATCTTTCTCTTGTAGGAAAACCTCTTCTGTAAGAACCGAAAGCTGACGTGAATAATTTTTCAAAGTACAGCCAAGTACTTAACTATAGAATTAGATTGCAGTGAGTAAGGGGAATAATTAAGCCTAAGTAGACAGCTCTGTACATTTGTCCAAGATTTTTAAAAAGAAGAAAAATATTGCAATAGTCCAGAAAAAAAGTAATGAAGACCTGAACTCCAGTGGTAGTTATATGAATAAAAAGAAGGAAAATTTTGATTTTGGATGTAGCAGATGTTGGAGAGGGAGAAATGACAAGATTTGGCAACTGATTGAACATATAGAATGAGGAGGGGAGGGCTAATTTACCGTGTGACCCTTTTCAATTCACTTGAACTCTCTCTGCCTCAATTTTTTTTTTCATGTAAAATGGGGGGTAATAATATAAATCTACCTTCTAGGGTTGTTGTGAGGATCAAATAAGATCCTATTTATAAAGTGCTAGCTCTACAGTAAATGCATGCTATGTCTTGTATGCTAGTTTTATTCTTTTTATATTTATAAATGTTAGCGTCATAAAGTGCTAGATTTATAATAATACTAACTTTAATTGTTACTGGAACAGAATTAGGAAAGTTGGAAGGAGAGGAGGGTTTGAAGAAAAAGATCAGTTCTGTCTTAGACACAATGAATTTAAGATGGCTATTCAAGATGTCCAATAGGTTGTTGACAATGTGTCCTGGAAGTCAGGAAGTCATCAGAATAGAAAAGATAAGGAAACCCTTGGAAACTGATGAGGTCACCAGGAAGAAGAGACAAGGGCCCAGGACAAAACCTTGAAGGGCATACTCATTTAGGAAAAGAAGGAAGGAAGGAAAGAGATAGAAAAAGAGAAAGAAAGAAAGAAAAATAAAGGAAGGAAGGAAGAAAACAAGGAAGGGAGGGAGGGAACATTGAGAAAGGGAGAAAGTAAGAAAAAAGGAAAGAAGGTGAGGGATAGGAAATGAAAGAAGGAAGGAAAGGAGGGAGTGAGGGAGGAAGTAAACAAGAAAGAAAAAGGAAAGGAAAAAAGATGAGGGAGAGAAAAAAAGGAAGGAAGGAAGGAAGGTAGATAGGTAAATAGGTGTGAGAGAGGAAGGATGAATTAAAGGCCTTGGTGACATTTTTAGCCTAGAAAAGAAGAGACTCAGGAGGATGGAGGACATGATAGTTAGACTTAAGTATTTGAAGGGCTGGCCCACGAAACATGGAATAGCCTGATTTTTTAACCTCAGAGGAGAGAATCAGGAATAACAGGGAATGCCACAAAGGTCACTGAGTATTCTTGGAAAGGAATTCTTGTTCCCGGATGAGTTGGACTTGAGGTCCTCTCCACCCCTAGGTGTCCATTTTCTTTTCCTTCCTTTGTCTGTTAATTACCATACCATCCTAACCCCATCTCGGAGCCTCTTTCCCCCCAGAATAGCTTTCATCTTTGAAGTCTTCTTGTTTTGCTCAGAAGTTCTCCCTAGCCTCGATTCATTCTGAGCTCCAGCTCCCCTGACATCCTTCATGGAAGACCATGCCACCTTTTTGCATCCCTCCTTGATAAAGAGGCTCACTTTTATACTGTATGTGTGGTTTTTAATCTAAGTCAGTTGATGAGCTCCCTGTATAGATACATCTGTCATCTTATCCCCCTCTCAAAATTATTTTGCCTAATTTTGCATGTGTGTTTTATTTCCTTCTCTGGGAACATGGGCTTTCCTTTTCAGTAGAATGGAAGCTTGGTTTTACCTTTAGATCCTAGGTGCTCTGCACAGCACCTGGCATACATACAGTAGGTGCTTAAAAGTGTCTGTTGATTTAATCAAGTTGAATTTTCTCTATCATGAAAATGGTTCCTTTTTTGTAACTAGTATTTAAGAGGGTCCTGTCCTCCTTGGATGGATTGGAGGCTAGGGGGCATTGCATCCTTTTTCTTTGAACTCTTTCAAAGCCACTTTCCTTGAAGTTAGAGTGCATGTAAGGCTATGCTCAGTTTTCTTGTTCTTCTCCTTCCCAATCACGAATTATGAGATGGAGTGGTTTTCTTATCCTGAAGTAGCCTATCATTTCTATTTCAGAGACCAATTCCTTCTTTCCCATTAGAATCACGTCCAGGACAGTACTTCCCCTTGTCACTGCCTCCACTGTTTAAACGATGAAATTATCATTAAGGCAAGACAAGAATTTATTAACTGTTCTGCTCTTGGCAGAGACAGCCCTCTCCGAGATGTCTGGATAATTGAAGTCTTCTGTGGCTATTCTGACACTTCTCTGTACTTCTCAAGCTCCCTTTGTCTCTTTTTCATCTTTCATCCTTTATAAACTATGTCTTTCATTCCTTCCATCTCTAGACTCCATCACCAAGACTGGGCGCAGGCTTGGGACCCTAAGCTCAGGATTACCTCTGAAAGGAGGGGGTGGATCAGGGTACTTCATCAGACCCGAACACATCTTCATTTGGACTAAGACTGATCATCAAGGCAATGGGGGGATTCGTAGATTTCCTAGCACTAGGGAAGTGAGAATGATTATTCACATGGCCATCAAAACCCAGCCACTAGTCTCGGACCTGAAAACCCAGGAGCCTCAAGCTATGGATACCAAATAAGCAATATGGGGGGGGGGGAAGGGGTCTCGTGAGATTGTAGCCAGTCCTGCCTCTCCTGCAGCAGGACTTCAGGAGAGAAGCAGATGTCCAATATATCACCATAGAGACATATTGAAGGCTTGTGGCAAACTAACATGCCATGTCCCTACCCCAATAGAGCCAAAGACAGGCCTTTTGTGTATCACAGACAACTTGGAGGCAAGAGAAAAAGAACTGAACCAAGAAACAGAAAAGGAGGTGGCTCTAGGCAGGAAGATGAGAGAGAGGGAAGGAAGGAAGAAAGGAAGAAAAGGGATAGAAGGAGGGCAAAACTGGAAGGAAGGAAAGAAAGATGTAAAATGGAAGGAAAAAGAGATGGAAGAAATGCAAAAAGGATGGGAGGAGTGAACAAAGGATGAAAGGAAGGAGGGAAGGGATAGAAGGAAGGCAAAAAAATGGAAGGAAGGAAAGGATGTAAAAATGGAAGGAAAAAGAGATGGAAGAAATGCAAAAAGGATGGGAAGAATGAACAAAAGATGAAAGGAAGGAAGGAGGGAGGGAAACATGAATTAAAGGTCTTGATGACATTTTTAGCCTAGAAAACAAAAGACTCAGGAGCAGTTAGGTGGCACAGTGAATATAGAGCACCAGCCCTGAAGTCAGGAGGACCTGACTTCAAATCGGACCTCAGACACTCAACACTTCCTAGTTGTGTGATCTTGGGCAAGTCACTTAACCCCAATTACCTCAGCAAAAAAAGAAAAAGAAAACAAGAGACTCAGGAGGGTGGGTCCAGGAAAGCTATTTTTCCACATAAGCAAAACAATAAGGAAAAAAGTGAAGGTTTGCATAATAAATATTTTCTTCATGTTCATTTCCATTTCAAGTTCTAATAAAAATAGCTTATTTTTCTCTAGAATTTTCTTTTCTTTCTTTTTTTTTTTATCATTTACAACTCTATAGATTCCAAAGACCCAAATTCAAACTCCAGGTAAAGAAAAAAAGGAATTCTCAAATTGGAGATTCTGAGACTAAAGGGTCCTTCCCAGTTCTGACATTCAGGATTCTGAAGCCCCTTTCGGCTCTGATAATCCCTGTTCTAATGTGGTTCCTGTCGATTTTAAAATCATAAAAGTATTTTGATCTTCCCACAAGTTCAAATTCTGGTTCTATAACTCACTACCCATAATGAAAGTTTACAGGCAAGGAAACTGAGGCTGCAAGAGACCCCTATTTGTCCAGGGTCCCACAAGGAAATAAAGTGAGAATTTTAACTGAAGTTGCTCTGCTCAAAACCAGTATCAGACTGCTGTCTGAGATGACCAGGTGTCGGGTACAAAAGACAGTAGGAGCCTGCTAGAGTAACCTCAGGGAACCTGTACTACACAAGGTTCAGACTTGAAAAACAGTTAGCTTTCCAACTGAGTAAATGAATATATCAGAACATTGGGTCATGTCTCAGAGATCATGGAGATCAAGCCCTCCAGGTCTATTTTCTAGATATGATGCCAAATGAATAAAGTTGTATGAAGTCTAAACACTAATAATAATACAATCACGACAAGTAACTTGAAAGAAATTGGGCATTATTTTCTCAATTATATGTAAAAAACAATTTTTAACATTTCTTTTTTTTAAAATCTGCCTTCCAAATTCTCTCCTTCCTTTTCCCTCTCATTGAGAAGGCAGGCAATTTAATACAGGTTATAAATGTGTCGTGCAAAATATATTTCCATATTAGTCATGCTGTAAAAGAAAACAGAACCCCCCCCCCAAAAAAAAAACAAGAAAAATAAAGTTTTCCAAAAAGCTGCTTCAATCTGCATTCAGACTCTCTCAGTTGGAGAGGGATAGCATTTTTCATCAGACTTTCTTCAGAATCATCTTGGACCACCGTATTGATCAGAGTGGCCAAGACGTTCACCTTTGATCATCGTACAATGTTGCTATTACTGTACATAATGTCCTCCTGGTTCTGCTCACTTCACCTCATATTACTTCACGTAGATCTTGCCTTTTTTTTTCTGAAACCACCCCCTTTGTCAATTATTATAGCCCAATAGTATTCCATCACAATCATATAGCACTCATTTTTTTGGTTTTTTTAATATAGCTTTTTATTTACAAGATATATGCATGGGTAATTTTACAGCATTGACAATTGCCAAACCTTTTGTTCCAATTTTTCCCCTCCTTCCCCCCATCCTCTACCCCAGATGGCGGGTTGATCAATACATGTTAAATATGTTAAAGTATAGATTAAAAATATGTATACATGTCCAAACAGTTATTTTAGCACATCTTGTTTAGTCATATCCCAATTGATGGGCAGGGACCTCAATTTCCATTTAGTTGTCATCACAAAGAACTTCTTTAAATAGTTTTATACAGATAGGTTCTTTTCCTTTCTTTATCCCTCTGGGATACAGACCTAGCACTGGTATTGCTGGATCAAAGATAGACCCCAACAAGGACACAAAAATAAATATTTTTTTTATCATTTACAACTCTCTATAGATTCAAAAGACCAGAGTTCAAACTCCAGGTAAGGAGAAAGGGAATTCTCAAAGTTGTGATTCTGAGACTAACTTCCCAGTTCTGATATTCTGACATTATTCTGACAAATAATATCCATATAGATAGTTTCACTTGATAATATTACCAAGTGAATCTATCTATATGTATATTATATATAGCATGTGTAAAGCTTAATAAAAGAATATTGTCTCTGGTTATCCATGGATAGTTATCTATTTATATAATAGTTCCAAATTGCTCTACGGCATGGTTGGGATCCAGTCACAACTCCACCAACAACATATTAGTATCCCAATTTTCCCACAACCCCTCCGACATTTAGCATTTTCCCTCTCTGTCATATTAGGCAATCTGAAAGATGGGAAGTGGTACAGACTAAAGAAGTCTAATAAACGTAATGACCCACCACAGTTCCAGAGGACTCGTGATGAAATAGGCTGCCCCCTCCAGATAGAGAGCTGATAAGACTCAAGGGGCACACAGAGAGGTTATTTTCTTTATTTTTTTGGACATGGCTAATACAGGAATTTCTTTTATTTGACCAGTTTTGTCTCTCTTGCTTTCTCAGTGGGAAAGAGGGAAATGCTGTTGAGGGAAATGTTTTCTTGAGAAAATTCAGGGCTGAAATAAACTTAAATTAACAAAAACTAAACAAGAGAATCTAAGATGTAGTGGAAACAGAATATGCTGATTCTGGTTCTGCAGGGAGC